>NC_048552.1:9039661-10239661 GCF_902806685.2 Maniola hyperantus | reverse complement strand
AACAATTTGAGTTGAAGTAATTTGCAAACTGTTGTATTGTCTAACCATGCAATCGATGAAATAGCCATACTGTGTAATCTCATTATAACATTCTGTGCAAAAACTTCTTGTATTGTAAAGATTAGCTCAATCAGGTTCATCATTAATCCCTCGCCAGCCTACTACTGAGCTCCTCTCAGAATGAGGTTTTGGCCATAATGTAGTCTACCATGCTGGCCAAATGCAGATTAGCAGATTACACATAATTTTGAGAACATGGAGAACTCAGGCATGCAGGTTGCATCACAATGTTTTCCTTCAATGTTAAAGCAAGTAATACTTAGCTGTTAAACAACAACTCTGAAAACCTAGAGATGCCTGGGGTCAACTCCCTGATCTGCCAAATAAGGGGCTGATGTTTTAGGGATCACAATCATTTACTTATTGAAATAAGAGCTAAAAAGTATTGTAATTGTGATTTCTTTAACTCGATACTTGGTTCCTTGAGTTGTGATAATACAGTTTACACTGCAATTAAAAATAAGTATAATCCATGTCCACAGGCAGTTTGTACGCAGCTGCCCGGTGGAGACAGTGGGTAAGAAGTGCAGCGGAGTGCCATGCGCGGCGGGACACGCGGGCGCGCGGCCGTGTCGGGGGCGCCTGTACGATGGAGTCCTGGACTGGGAGCACAGTCTGCCTGAAAATGATCTCTTAATGTCTGAGCTACATTCCAGGTATAGGAATTCTAGGATAATCTAGGACACAAATCTTGATGAAGTTGTTCCATTTACCTGAAATAACTTTAAGATAATAAAATTATTGAGATATAATTGAACATGAAGTCATGTTGTTTTTTACAACCATATTGGTGTGATTTGAAACTTTTATGACCTTTCAGATATAATTCACCCCAAAATTATGATTTATACTGCAATTTGAAAGGAAAAGTCAACAGTAAATTGCTCAAAAATATTTTATGATTTTGTAACCTTATTCAAATGGATAATTTATATAGCTAGCTGTAGAAACAGAAAGAATTTTTGTCTAAAAAATACCGATATTTGTTTCAGTCTAGCTGATCTAAGCATATGCTTGGGCACAACTCTCCAAATCATTCCAAGTGGGAACTTGCCAATAGAAACTGTTAAGTATGGAGGAAAACTAGTCATATGCAATCTGCAGCCCACTAAACATGTAAGTTGATTTTATTCTGAGCCATCATGCAGTGTCGACTAGTCGGCCGGGTGACTAGTCGACGACCACCGTGACGATCTGTAATTTATGTAGAAGTTGTAGAGCACACAGTCGCCGCGACTACATTTTTGGTATTGGTCAGAAAATCAATTTGGGAAAGACAAATTTATCTAAGGAACTAGGGTGTCGATTTTAAAGAAAGTAAAAACTGACCGCACTGCATATTTGTTTTAATAGTATTGCTGGATTTAATAAAAATACTAAAAACTCTTACTATTTTCAGGACAACAAAGCAGATTTAGTTATAAATTATTATGTAGATGACATCTTAGAGAAAATCATGAGCATTCTAAATTTAGAAACACCAGAATACAATGAGGCAGATAATTTTATAAAATTAGCCGATAACACTATTATAGACTGGACTATAAGGCGAAAAGATGTACTGGCATTAGAAAAAGTGTTCAAAGTAAAGTGCAAAGGTGTGAAAAAGAAACGTGTATTGGTTAAAAAGAGAAACAGTACAGAAATAGGTGTTTCGAGTGTTGATGATAAGTCAAAAGTGATCAAATTGGAAAATAGAGATCTGAATAATCCTGCTAGTGATGTCATATTAGTTAAAAATGAGAGAAATAGAACCGAAATAGGCAGGTTTAGAAATGATAAATCAAAAGTGATCAAAGTTGAAAATAGAGATGTGAATGGTACTGCCACTGATGTAATATTAGTTAGAAATAAAGGGAATAGTACAGTTATTGGCACTAGTAGTGATGATGATAAGTCAAAAGTGGTCAAAGTGGAAAATAGAGAAGTCAATGGTCCTGGGAGTGATGTAATACTAATTGGAAATACAATAAAGAGTACAGAAATGGGTACTTCTATTGATAAGTCAAAAGTTATCAAAGAAAATATAAGGGAAGAGGATGATAATGATTTAATATTAGTCGATCATAAATCAGAAGTGATCAGCTTAGAAATTAATGAAGAATGTGAAAATGTATTATTATGTTCTGATAGTGAAGATGTGATTTTAATTGAATAAATGATTTTAAACCTATTCTTATTTTTAGTTTTCACCTTGACAGATTTGAGCTTGATTAAGACACTTCTTACTATAATTATTAAAACGAAAAGATCTCATATGAATCCCATCAACATTTTAAAGAATAAAAAGGTGAGTATGTTAAAGAAAAGATCATGAAATCTTTACTCAGCAAATTTATTCTTTCCCAATTTATTATTATAATTAAAATAAACTTATAAGCAATTGTGGAATGTAACCAATATTTGAATGTTAGGTATAAAAATACAAAAGCTATTTGCTATACAGATACCTACTTAATATGTAGAATAATGTTATTAGTATACTTTCGACTAACAGCGATCACGCATTCATCCGATCCGAATCCGTGAAAATACGGATATAAAAAATATCTACGACAAACGTCATAACTCATAATAATAATAATAATAAATACACTTTATTTGCACAACCACAAGAAGGATTACATTAAAGAATAAAAAACACAGACAGAAGGAAGATACAAAAGGCGGCCTTATCGCTAATTAGCGATCTCTACCAGGCAACCTTGAAGATTGGAAAGTATAAGGAAAATTAGATTGCAGGTGGTGTGTAACATACTAATAAACATACATTCAAATAACTGATACATACTAATACATAAACCACTAATACATGTATTAAATAATATTATAATACCAATATACTAATAAAATAGACTAATATATACTCCATAATCGTACTTAAAGAGAAACAAATATGATTGTCGTCTTCAGTTTGTAAGATAATGATTCTTCACTGCAGTTTTAAAGGAGTCTAGTGACTTTGATTTCCGTATGGTCAATGGTAGTGCATTCCAAAGTTCAACAGCTCGCACAGTGAATGAGTTGCCATAGAATTTCGTTTTATGACTCGGCGTTTCTAACATTAAGGTTCGGCAGGATCTTATGTCGGTTTGCACTCCAAGAAAACTAAACTTCTCCTTGAGGTAAGGGGGAGTTTTTAAGTGATATAGCACACAGTACAGAAGAGAAAGTACATGCAAATCCCGGCGACGGCGAATAGGGAGCCATTTGAGCTTTTGACGAAATTCAGATACATGGTCATATTTGCGCAAACCAAATATGAACCGAATGGCAAGATTTTGGAGTCGCTCAAGCTTGTTAAGTTGGTCCTCAGTCAAGTTGAGATAGCTTGCTCATTGCTCATAAGGTACCTACAAAACAAAAAGGAACGTATTTTCTCGGACTCGGATCGAATGAGTGCGTAACCGCCGTAACACTACCAATATAGTAGGCATAGCGCGTAACTGAGTAGGCTTCTGCGCTAGTGGAGCGGTGCGGAAAGGTGACAGTTACCACAAGTTGACGAACACGGAGCTCTCGCGTTACGTCATCGTGCTATGCGTGCGGTGCGTGCCCTCCCGCACCGCTCCACTACCGCAGGAACCTACTCAGTTACAGGGCGACAAGGCTCTCTTAGCACTTGAATGACATTGACAGGGGGGCGCTGTTGGCAAACAAACGCTTAGAATATTCAAACAAGAACCAAGGGAATACTTGACGGCAACGTTAGTTCCGATTATTGCCACGCGCCAAGATAGTCTTGTCGCACTGTATGCGTTATGCCTTTAACATTTCACTAGCAATATTTTAAAACTAATAAGGCAGACCACAGAGCTTATTAAGGGTGTTACACTATCAACACAGTATTGCGACTCAAGGATCGCAGGATTTCAAGAACAAACAGGTCTATATTGTGATCCTGTTAATACCAGGAATATTTCCTTGATACAGGGCGTAATATCGCGTGATAAATAATATTGATAGTGTAATGGACCTCAATTTTTTTTCTATATGCCTATAATATATTATTATTTATTAGCATTTAATATCTTTGGTCTTTACCACTCCTACGTGTCTAGAAGAGCATTGAAAGTACATTCAAATGTCTGTCATAGTTATTCAATTTACATTATTATTGTTAACCTAATCGAAATGTCTAGGTACCACTACTTGCTGTACTGTTTGGTACAAATACTCATTGCAATCTATTTTAAAGCAACTTGCCACTGAATATAGCTCATAGAGAGAGAAAGAAATAACAAGATTGAAAAGCAGAAAATACTTTTTTAGTATGTTTTAACAATGTGGGTATGTAAAAATTAAAAAAAAAAAATTAAAATTGCCCACGAATTCGTCCGCATGGATTTATGGGAGCTATGATTTTCCGAGATAAAAGTAGCCTGTGACGGACACAGGATGCAGGATGCAAGCTATCTCTTTACCAAATATTATATGATATCCACTCGTCTGCATGGGTTTAGTTTTCCGGGACAAAAAGCATGCAATTTATATATGTACCAAATTTTGTCATAATCGGTTAAACAAAGCTACCAGACAGACAGACACACATTCGAATGTATATTAGCACAGTACCCGGCAGGAAATATTGTACATCGACCTTTAGAAAGAGATAGCGGTATCGTGAAACGTCACATAGGTATGAGTGACAGAGACAACGCTCTACAAAACCACCGAAATCTCATTCTAAAGGTTGATGTACAATATTTCTTGCCGGCTACTGTATGTATTATAATCACAGCAATATCCAAGTGGCCTGGAGCGCTATCATAGTCACTAAGGGCAGCACCAAGTTGTCGACCTGGTCAGTCTTGGCCTCAACGAAGCCCGACACCGTGGCCGCGAACACCGTGCGTAACAACGCGCTTTTGTTATCCAATAGCTCTGAAAGAAAAAACAGTTTTCTATATTGTAATCGTTCACAATGACAATCCACAGGCAAAACTGATCTCAGAGGGCGCCACAAGAGGTCTGGCCAATGTCAAATTATAATCAACATTGTTTGTTTCATTTGTTTGCTAAGTAAGAATTGTTGATATCGATACAATGTTATGGAATTGGGTATTTGACTCCAATTTTTTTATTACTTTATTATAAACTAGAATAAAAATAATGACGTAAACTGAAAAACTAATTAAATCGATCAAATAACAAAAAAGTTATAAGCATTTAAATATTTCTGATTAGACAGAGATAGTGATACAGCAGTTTGACGTCACACCTACTAATCAGTGGCGTGCATAGCGTTCCAAGCTAGGGTAGGCATTAGTCAGTTAGGTTACCTATTTAGAGACTGTCATGATGAAAAATGACCATTGAGCCATATTTCAACTTGGGTAAGCAGTGCTTTTATGCCTCTATGACCTGCACGCCACTGCTACTAATGCCATAGTAGCTTCGTGTGGTTTAATACAAATTTTCGTTTTGCGAGAAAGGGATAGAAAACCCTCCCACTCTAAAATTAAAATGCCTGTAACTTTGTAAATCTTTGTTGGATTTTAATATTTTTTTCAGTGTACGTCATTATTTTTATCCTAGTTTATAATAAAGTAATAATATTTATCAACTTCAAAAGTAGGAAAATACCCAATTATTTAAAGATGTTAGAAGCTTGCAGCTCGTACAATTAAAACTATGGCGTTTGACAGCCCAGTATCGCCGGTGCCACAGATGATATACTACCTCTATCGCCAGTTCGCTTATGCGCCTCCTGTCAGGCAAAGGCGTCGATGTTTCACTATCATATACAGAATGCTTTATAAATAAACTAAATTGACAGGTCTAAATCCACGGAAATAAGTTCCGTATAGCACTATCTCTGTTACGTAATCCCACACAAATGACAGAGACAAAAATCTCAGTGGACGTTAACTATTTTAAGTCGCCAACGGGACTGTTTTCAATTGAATTGAGAATTTTTGTTTTTATTGAAAACATTTTCGAATTGAGTTGAAAACATGTTTGTGATTGGTGGGTGCTCAGAGATCAGTAATTTTCCCAAAATCATCTTACCAAATAGTTGTAAGGCGTATACAGTTCCTATTTGTGACAGAATATTGAATGTGGTACCCTCCATGGTTCTGTTGCTATCTGTAAAACAAATGTGTAAATTACAGGTACAAAAAATAATTTATGTAAGAAAATATTGAAAATTCAATAGAAATAGGTTTTAATGCCGCTTGTTTCGGAACAATGCAGTACTTTTTTCGTATTTGACTTAAATAATTAAGTATATGCGGAATCATAATAGGGTATTTTACCATTTTTTGAAAAGTGTTTTAATTTGATCCTAAAGTGATAAAAAGCCACCAAAAAATTTACAAAAAGCAATAAAAACGCATTTAAATTTTGCATTTCTAATTTCAGCGTTGGTCTTGCTCAGACGCACGAATTCCGTCGAATGACCGGGAATTCGCGCGTCTTCTTTTTATCGCAAGGAATGAAGAAAGAATGTTAAGTTTCCGATTGACGCTTTGAAGCGCTTCGACTCTGCACTAGTATGAATTGACCCTAAGATAGATTATTTAGATAGGTCGTGTCTCACCAGACCACTTGTTGAAGCTGAAGCGGGAACCGAACCAGCTGGCGCCAGTGTCCCTCACTCCGATAGACAGAACTCCGCTCAATAACTCCAACTCGCGATCTGGTCTATTAGGAACTAGCAGCAAAGGGAACGCCAGACCGACGTACAGGTAAAGGGGTGTCATTGCAAAGATAGATTATTTTGATAGGTCGTGTCTCACCAGACCACTTGTTGAACCCGAAGCGGGAACCGAACCAGCTGGCGGCAGTGTCTCCCACTCCGATAGACAGAACTCCGCTCAACAGCTCCAACTCGCGATCTGGTCTATTAGGAACTAGCAGCAAAGGGAACGCCAGACCGACGTACAGGTAAAGGGGTGTCATTGCAAATAATCCACAATCCTGGAAATAATATCTTTACTATCACTACCCATATTATAAATACGAAAGTGTGTGTGTTGGTTTTAATCAATCAATCAATCAGCCTGTTTGCGTCCACTGCTGGACATAGGCCTTCCCTAGAGCCCGCCACCACACACGATCCTCCGCCTTCCTCATCCACCCACTTCCCGCTATCTTTCCCGTTTGTTGGTTTATTGGTTTGTTATTTTGTCCTTCAATCACGTCGCAACGGATTGACGTGTTTTTGCACGGGTATAGGTAAAGACCTGGAGAGTGACATAGGCTACTTTTTATCTCGGAAAACCAAATAGTTCCCACGGAATTTTAACCTAATTTCATGCGAACGAGGTCGCTGGCATCAGCTAGCAGCTGTTATATAATTTGAAAGTGTTTGTTTGTTGATTTATTGGTTTGTCCTTCAATCACGTCACAACGGGGGTTCAACGGATCTAAGTGTTTTTTGCATGGGTATAGTTAAAAATCCGGAGAGTGCTCCACAGGATTTTTAAAAGAGGAAATATTTATTTGTTTGTTTGTATTTTTGCCGTTGTCGTTGCGCTTTTGAGGTTATTTGAATGTTATTTAATGAATTCAAACTTTGGATACTGACTGAAAACAAGGAAAAAGTGTAACACTTACTTTTTCATCACAGTAGACTAAAAAAGCTGATTGCAGGGCAGAGGAGATTGGTTCTATACCAGATTTCCGTAACGCCTGAAAATAAAAACACAATATTTTTAATTATTATTATTAATAAGTTCAATTTTACTAGTAGTTTGGGTAAGTTAATAATTTAATAAATAAGATGTATCTACTCAAAAATACTGACATTATTCAATTTATGTGACACAAATCGCAGCTAAAGTCCTTAGATACACATCTTATATAATGCCAGACAAGAATGCCAGTAACGCCAGAAAACGTAGAAGATCTTACATATCACTGTGCTGGCCTTCACCGCCAGCAGCAATAGTAGTATGTAGAATATGAACCTTTCATACTGGCAATAATAAAATATTCGCACGAACCTCTACGAAAATAAGTACTCCAAGCCCGATCCCAGCCGCTAAAGTCATCAGATACACGTCGTATAGAATGCCAGACAAAAACACCAGTGAAGCCAGAATGTGGAAGGTCTTGCGCGTCACTGTGCTGGCCTTCACTGCCAGCCGCGTGCGCACCATTAGCACGCACACCGCTACTAGCACGAGAAATAGCCAGAATGTGAACAGTTTGTACTGGAAATTATAAAATATTGGATAAATCAACCCATTATAATTCGCTAACGAAAAAATTCGGGCTTACTTCGCTTGCGCTAGGTATTTGTTGGATCTAACACAAAAATAACTATATTTCATACATATTTATATTTTAAAGCATCAATTCAGATATTTTTAACAAAAAAAATCTGCTAGTGCATGTTATTTAATTCAAATGGTGCTATAAAATTGAGCACTATATTTAATAAGAAGAAGAAGTATAATGCTTTCATTTAAGCCTCAATAGCTCAACGGGTACAGTGGACTGAAAACCGAAACTATTGTCGTATGTACTCCTAGCACAAGCTTGACGCTTAGTTAGAGAGGAAAGGGGAATATTAGTCATTTAACATGGCTAATAATCTTTAAAAAAAAAATGTGAACCTGCTGCGCTCATCAATCAACTGATTTGAAGGTTATTGGATTTTTTTGCAATAATGTAAAGCAGAGCTTTTTGCTCTGCTAACTAAAGTAAAAAAAAAATCTAAAATAAAATAAAACTCATCCTTACCCTATCTCGCTCCACAAATACATAATTAAGTATAGTTATCACACAGTTCCTTCCCAGTACAGCATGCAGTATTAGCAATACGAATACAGCAGCTGATGCCACTATGTATGCCAGAGTCCTAAGAGTCCTCCAAGAGTCTGTGAGGAAGTACAGTACTGTAACAATCAATCCCACTGTTGATAATATAGTCTGAAAATATGTAAACACTAGTGTAATATTGGTACTGATTCTAAGCACACCTAAACTTAAGAGTATTCGCATCCTCTTCTTACTAATGCATTATGAGAGGGAAAGGTCTTCACCTGTGCATTCTAAAACTGATTTTTATTTATTTTTACGCATCATAGTTTTTGAATTATCGTGCAAAATGACTAAAAAATACGACTGTAGTACGGAACCCTCGGTGCGCGAGCCTGACTCGCACTTGGCCGGTTTTTGTACAATGCACAGTCATACACCTCATGTTTAGATTGGACTGTATTGCATGCAGGCAAAGTGAAGGGCTAAAGTAGTCTTAGTATAAGTATAGCATTTCAGATTTACTTACATAAACTATCACACCTATAAATTCTATTTCTTTATCATCCGATTGCATTTTGAAGAAAAATTTGATCACAGACATTATGAAAAACAAAACAACCGCCTGTGCTGTTATCATAGCTTCTCCTAAAGTGAATGTCTTGTCAAACTTCACTATGAACAGTCGCAACATGGCAGCAAATAAACATGTCGATGATATACTGACTGTCAAAGAAAACCCAAGGTCTGAAAAGAATAAACAATAAAATAAAAAAGGATGAAATCTATACAAATGAAGACTTATTTTTATAATGATTCATATTAGGGCTCTGAAAGTTTGACTAATTTGCCTTCACAGCGATCAACCCATCGCTGGCCACGCAGTTTTGCTCACGATGTTTTCCTTCATCATTAAAGTAAGTGATATTTAATTTCTTAAAATGCACATAACTTCGAAAGTTAAGTGTGTGCCCAGGATTTAGCTCCTGACCTGACGTAAAGGAGGCGGACGTCCTAACCACTAGGCTATCACAGCTACGGCTACTTCACAGGAGTAATCCTGTGAAATACAGACTGCTAAACTCATAACCCTTACTTTTGGCTTTGCCACAGTCGGGTAAAAAGAAGCTGTTTAGCAGAAGCTGCTGAAGAATTAGTCTATTGAGTAAAATAAAGAAAATTCTACTTTAGGGACATTATTCAACCAATATTAGGACCATTCCACCTGATTTCCCATCTTTGAACGCAGAAGACTGGGGTCCTGGCAGCCTACCTAATATATATTTTAATGATAAAAGACATCTCTTTAAAAAAAGTATTCTTACCTGTTTGCAAAAAAAAAATACAGTAGTATAGTAGATATGAAACCAGACGCAACACACCCAGCGTAAACTGGCTCCTTCAACACTGTACTTGACGTGGAGAGGAACACTATGAACAGAACACTATGGAAGAACAGCCCGACTGATATGCATGATGTTATCTTGTACAGGGTTGGCACACTGTCGAAACAGCTGTAAGTAACTAGTGCAGCTGGTAGTAGTAAGTGGCACCATAGCCCATTACTGTTTGCTGGTCTGAAAAAGATAATTATTTGGTTCACTTTGAGTCGCAGGGAACTACTATTACCTACACAGTTACTCTAACCATGGATTGTGGAAATTACATTGCTACCTTTGAGTCTTTAGTTCTCAGCTGGGGAGACGATTCTACTGTGACTATTTGCAACCATACTACAAAGAGGTACTGCTAAGCGATTTAGGATTCTTGCATGATGCAGTAAATTTGTATCAGCATGCAATAAATTGGAGTAATAAACCCTATCGACCAACCAAGTTAGCACTTTTCCATCTTAGACACCATCAGGCGTGAAGTGCAGAAGTGCTAATTTGTAATCAAATAATATAATTATCCCTTGTGGTTGAAAGCTCATATACCTACCTTAACTTTACATTAGCCTCTTGTAAGCTGAGAGCAATACGTCTTTCTAAAGTTTTCATTGGTCCTATAATTTTATCTTGCAATATCTGTGTAAATTTTGTAACAATCTTCATAGTAAAGCAGAAGATAACAACAAACAACAAACAAGAAGAAGGTAAAACACAAATCACTTTGTTACAGTAACAACATACACAACACAATGTATTTTTAAAAATTATTTACGATTATTAGAATTTCACAAAGAATCACATGCAAAACAAGCATATAAAGTAAATAAAATCATAATTAAAATTGAGTTTTCTGTTTTGTATTCGTTTGGTTTTGTTTTGAGGTTTTGACTTTGACCTTGACCAATGACCACAGATCAGCAGACAGCAAGTTATGGTTCTGACACAGAATACATTTACTCCAGGGTTCTGACCACGAAGCTTTTTAAACTGTGCTGTAGGGCGATTTCGTAAAACTTGCATCAATCATTATTACAATCTCAATTGTTCTGATTGGCTGAATTTTTGCGATTCTTGTTGCAACAATGCATTGTAGCCAATAGTGAGCGAGCGCAATAGATGATTGCGATCGTGACATTGTAGCTGTCATTCTCCCGCAATCGCGCAGCTATATCTCTATGATATCAGCAGGCAAACCCATATAATGTACTCTGTGGCAAACCCCCCCCCCCCCCCCCGCAGCCCCCCCGGTGTTTTTATATAGGTACTGATAGTGATATCATTATCAATATTATTCATTTCATTCAAGAGTTCAGCGAGTTCAGCAGTTTTGCTCGGCAGGTCGGCAGGCGCCAGGCAGTGTAATAGCAAAGTTGTGTTCGTAGAAAGTGAAAAATGCTACGAAATTTGAGTAAAGTTGTACAAACCCAAAAGGCTAAATTCGCAACAGCGACAGCTCCTGCTCCTCATACTAGCCCGGAAATTCTGTATACAGGGGTAAGTTGGTACTTTCAGATAACCGTCTGCATGGCTTAAGGTTTTTAAAAATCTCGTGGGTACTCTTTGACTTGCCAGGATAAAAAGCCTACGTCCGTCCGGTCCGTTTCCTGGATGGAACTCTGTACCTACTAAATAAAAATAAATGAGGCCCGCGATTTCATCGGTGTGGATTTAGTTCTTTTAAAAATCTTGTGGTTTTGTTTTTCCAGGATAAAAAGTACTTGGCCTGTATTTGTATCTGGTTTGCAAGCTATCTCTGTACTAAAAAAAATCGGCCAAGTGCGAGTCAGGCTCGTACAACGAGGGTTCCGTACTACAGTCGTATTTTTTCGGCATTTTGCACGATAATTCAAAAACTATGATGCATAAAAATAAATAAAAATCTGTTTAAGAATGCATGGGTGAAACCCTTTCATATAATACTTACCCCACTTAATATAGTTATCTTACTTCTAAAATTGAAAATACTAATTTTTGGTTCATGACCACAATTTAATTTTTTTTGTGTGATTTAACCACAAATTCACGGTTTTCAGATTTTTTCCCTAATGTCTGCTATAAGACCTACCTACCTGCCAAATTTCATGATTCTAAGTCAACGGAAAGTACCCTGTGGGCTTCTTGACAGACCGACAGACAGACAGACGCCAAAGTGATCCTATAAGGGTTCCGTTTTTCCTTTTGAGGTACGGAATCCTAATAAATGAGGCCTGCAATTTCATTGGTATGGACATGGGTGTGGATTTAGGTATTTTAAAAATCTTGTGGGAACTCTTCATTTTTTCGGGACAAAAAGTAGCCTAAGTCCTTGGAATGCAAGCTATCTCTTTATCAAATATGGTTAAACAGATGGGCCATGAAAAGCTAACAGATAGATAGACATATTTTCACTTTTGTTACAATATGAATGATATTATTGATAAAAATTAAATGTTATGGTTCAAGGTAAAGTGACTGTCTGATATAGACACCTACTAGGTACCTACGTAGGTATAACATTAATATTCTGTTCACTGTTGTTTGTTACTAATATTATGCTAATCGGTTCGAGTTTAGCCATAGACTATATTATATGTATGGGTACTATATGGTTTGACGTATGTCTGAATCTGACCATCTTTACAGTACTCTTGTGAATCTTATGAAAACCATGCAAAACCAGTAACAACTATCTGCTGCTTTTGATTATAGCAGCAGATAGTATAGATTTATATAGATTTTTCCCTCAAGATTAAGCAGCATTTTTTGGTCACATATAACACCTGAGACCTGTCGCCATCGCATCCATCCCGCATTCATTCTATTATTTCTATTGGTCTCAGTCAATATTGCCATCGTTTTGGTACCGAAAATTGTAGGGATGCGCCATCTAAGGCGATTTCAGAGAAACCAGAGGGGTCACTGAAGTCACAGAACAGATTTTCCGTCTTAGTTTGGCTGATCTCAGGCCAACACTCAAATTTCTCTTGCCATTTACACAGTCTGCAATGTCATCGGCAAACAACATTTAAACCAAGGTGTCTGCTCTTGTATGTCTGATGTTAGGGCATCCATTACCAAGAAAAACAAATAAGGAGTCAAGGCCGATCCCTGATGCAAGCAGCGGACTATTCAAGGGGTGGACCAACAAATTCCTAAAAGGCCGGCAACGCATTGGCGGTTCCTCTGGTGCTGCAAATGTTCATGGGCGGCGGTAGTCACTTAACATCAGGTGACCCGCCTGCTCGTTTGCTCGCTATCTCTATTAAAATGCAATGCAATTTTTATCTTTAAAAGTAATCAAAAGTGTTTTATTTATTTCATTATGTAAGTATAAAGATAAGAAATTAAAATAATATGTCTGTCTTATCAGTGTGAACTGTGAACACAATATCTTGCGTAGGATGTACTTACCTACTTTTAAACAGTCGATAACACTGTTATTTTAATCAAGAACAAAGCGAAGCATCGTTTAAGGCCAAGAGTCATGTCTGACAATCTGTATTTCGATTGCAAGCCAACTGAAGAATTGTAGTTTTTTGGATATCAGTGCAGTTTAAACTTAAACCATGCTTAAGCAATTAAGTAATTACCTATCACTAACACTCCATCCACATTATTAGCATAATATAGGGATATTTTCCTGTGTAATTTAATGCACGCAGTTAGATTAGTTATTAAACATATTCCATCAGTGCGACGTGTAAAACGTACCTGCTTTTTACGATGGCTGAAGCCCTGTTACGGCTCTTTACGCCTCCCCGAAATTAATTCCTGGCTACGGCCATGAGTCTGTGCAATAAAATTAAGATACCTGTTATGTACCTACTTAGTAGGTACACAGTACAATTAACAATACACAGAAACATGCAGAAAAAGATAAAGATTACAAATCTTTTACCTTATAAGTTACTACCTAGATGATACATGCGACTTCGTCCGCGTGGATTTAGGTTTTTAAAAATCCTGTGGGGACTCTTCAATTTCCCGGCATAAAAAGTAGTCTATGTCCTTACCCGGGATGCAAGCTATCTCTGTAATAAATTTCGTCAAAATCGGTTGAACGGTTGAGCCGTGAAAAGCTAGCAGACAGACAGACACACTTTCGCATTTATAATATTATAGTAAAGTATGAATAGTATGAATAACACACAGCGTTCCATGCATTTCAACCGGGAAAATTTAGTTGTTTAATGAATAAATTTTTCTTCAGCTGTTCATCAACAACGAATGGGTGAAGTCTACTGACGGCAAAACATTCAAGACTGAAAATCCGACCAACGGGAAGGTGATCGCCGAGGTGCAGCAGGCGGGCAAAGCAGACATCGACAAAGCCGTTAATGCCGCCAAAGATGCCTTCAAGTTAGTATTTCAGCTGTTCATCAACAACGAATGAGTGAAGTCTACTGACGGCAGAACATTCAAGACTGAGAATCCGACCAACGTGAAGGTGATCGCCGAGGTGCAGCAGGCGGGCAAAGCGGACATCGACTAAGCCGTTAAAGCTGCCAAAGATGCCCTCAAGTTAGTATTGTACTAAGTACAGTACACGACAGGTCGATTGTGTACAAGAGAATTGGCCCCAATACTTTAGTAAATAAGTAGGTGCATAAGTATACCGGCTCAATAACAAACAGGTAAAAAATACATTGTCATCTAGGCTTAGCAAATTACGCATGACTTTGTATAAACTTATTGCCTAGCTAATTATTTTAATTGCTGGAAAAATCTCGTGAATCGTGATTAGTGATACTCATAAGAAAAAATCTTTGCCAGCGGCTCGATTGCGGGTGAATGACAGCTACAATGTCACGTTCGTAATCGTCTCTGATTGATTGATGGTCGCTTACTATTAGCTACAATGTATTGTTGCAACAAGAATACCATGAATTCAGCTCATCACAACGATTGCGTAATGATTGATGCAGTTTCTACGTAGTAGTACCTACATACAATTTCTTTGTGCAGTTTACCCTCGACGACCTCCCTGGCGCAGTGGTAAGCGCTGTGGTCTTATTAGTGGGAGGTCCCGGGTTCGATTCCTGGCAGGGATTTGGAATTTTATAATTTCTAAATTTCTGGTCTGGTCTGGTGGGAGGCCTCGGCCGTGGCTAGTTACCACCCTACCGGCAAAGCCGTGCCGCCAAGCGATTTAGCGTTCCGGTACGATGCCGTGTAGAAACCAAAGGCGTATGGGTTAAATAAAAACTGCCATACTCCTTCCAGGTTAGCCCGCTCCCACCTTAGACTGCATCGTCACTTACCATCAGGTGAGATTGCAGTCAAGGGCTAACTTGTATCTGAATAAAAAAAAAACCCTCAATCGAGTAGCAGCTTCGCTCAAAAGTGTTAAAGTAGGTAGGCCGTAGGTTTGTATTTAAGGTTTTACATGTCATCATGCTCGTCAACCGATAGACGTCTATTGCTGGACATAGGTCTCTTATAGAGACTTCCACACGCCACGGTCAATTTCAATTTCAATTTTCATTTATTGCATTTCCATAAACTACATTATATTATGTACAAAGTATTATGGATACCCAGTTTTACCGGGACTTGTACCACTGAATCCAGCGGCTCCCTGCGACTCATTTAATGTTACCTGTTCACCTTGTAGGGAGTCTTCCAGCGCTGCGCTTTCCGGTGCGAGGTCGCCACCTATTTTTTGCATGTTATAAATACAAATTCTTCTTCTGTAGAATCTTTTTCTTATTCAGATACAAGTTAGCCTTTGACTGCAATCTCACCTGGTGGAAAGTGGTGATGCAGTCTTAGATGGATGCGGGCTAACCTGGACGGGGTATGGCAGTTTTATTAAACCCATACCCCTTTGGTTTCTACACGGCATCGTACCGGAACGATAAATGGCTTGACGGCACGGCATTGTTGGTATATTAGGGTGGTAACTAGCCACGGCCGAAGCTCCCCACCAGACCAGACCAGAGGAAATTTAGAAATTATAAAAATTCCAAATGTCCCCTGCCAGGAATCGAACCCGGGACCTCCCACTGATAAGACGACAGCGCTCAAAACTGCGCCAGGGAGGTCGTCGAATCTACTACAGTCTACAACTTAACTTTTCATCCACTTGTTAAAGTCCAGTCCATCTGTATGTACGTGCCACAACCATTTTAGGTTGGAGCTATTTGGCTGAATCAATGAATTATTTTCAACAGATTTGGGTCAAAATGGAGGCAAATGGACGCATCGCAGCGAGGGTACCTCATTAACAAGCTGGCGGACCTTATCGAAAGGGACCGCGCTTATTTAGCGGTAAGTGCGCCACTCTATTTATTTTAAGTATACCTATCTTACATCGTCATCATGATTTCATACGCCTTTACCTGTCTGCTAGCCTTTTTCGACCCATCCGTTCAATCGATTTTGACGAAATTTGGTACAGAGATGCATACCGGGGAAGGATATTTGACGGCTACTTTTTATCCCGGAAAATCAATGAAGTACCACGTGATTTTAAAAAACCCAAGCGGACGAAATCGCGGCCATCATCTAAATATATAAAAGGAAAAGGTGACTGACTGACTGACTGACTGACTGACTGATCTATCAACGCACAGCTCAAACTACTGGACGGATCGGGCTGAAATTTGGCATGCAGATAGCTATTATGACGTAGGCATCCGCTAAGAAAGGATTTTTGAAAATTCACCTCCTAAGGGGGTGAAATAGGGTTTTGAAATTTTGTAGTCCACGCGGACGAAGTCGCAAGCATAAGCTAGTTTATATATAAAATTTAAAGTCCTGACTGACTGACTGACATATATATCAACGCAAAGACAGCAAAAACCTAAAGACATGAAATTTGGAGGGTCTATTCTTTGTAAAGAATAGGTATCCACTAAGAAAAGATTTTTCGAAATTCTACCCCTAAGTGGATTAAATGGGGGATTGAAGTTTGTATGAAAGTCCGTCATTTTTCAAGTTATCTGCATGAAAATTGGTGTTTCATTTGGGTTTTCGGTCACAAATGAAGAAATACGTGTTTCAGGATTTTTGAAAAATTCGCCCATAAGGGTTATTCGGTGCTGTTCAGGGTGCGCGTGCTGATGTTATAATGTTTGTTTCTGGAAAAAATGCCATTTGTTTCCTGTAGGCCACGCGGGCGAAGCCGCGGGCAGAAGCTAGTATAAAATAAAGCTCTCGTTGATGAGTTCCTACGTAGGTACCTAATTGTTTTTTTTTTTGCAGTTAATGTATTCTTGCAGTAACCGATAATGTTATTGTATTCTGGAAAATAATTGGAAATGCATAGTTTCGCACGTGTTATTGTTATTGCAAAATTGCGGTTAGAAGATACATAGGTAGGTACAATACGCGGCCGAAAGTAATGTACATCGACCTTTAGAAGGTGATAGCAGGTTTGTAAAGCGTTCTCCCTGTCGTTGAGACCGACAAAACGTCATATAGGTATGAGTGACAGAGACAACGCTCTACAAAGCGGAAATTTCATTCTAAAGGCCGATTTACATTACTTCTTCTTCTTTTCTTAATATATGGCTTTTTTCAGTGCCACCATGTCAGCACAATGCACTTTGCCAGTCTCAAGTAGCTTGAAGGAGACACAGAGGAGATTGGCCGGTAAAAATGTGCAGTTAAAATCCTAAACTAGACTGTAATAGAAGGGTTAATTTCGGCTGCGTACTGTACTTACTTATAAGTAGCAGTTGCATTGTCATTCAGTTTTATTATTATAGTTATTATGTTGTTGAAGTTTTCTAATTAAATTTCGAATGTTTTTTGAAAACATTTTCGAATTGAATTGAAATGAATACAAACATGTTTGTGATTGGTTGCAGGTGTCGACTCAAAATTTTTAACGCCCACTGAGATTTTTGTCTTTATCATTTCTATGAGATTACGTAACAGTCGTGACGATATAATTGTCGCACGTATAATACATAAATAATAATGTCACCTGTTAAAATATATGTGCATGTGTGTGTATATGCATATATGTATGTATACACATACATGTGTGTGTATATGCATATATGTAGTATATGTTCTTTGTTTTTAACATTAAGTTAGTATATTATAATATAGTAATAGTATTATTTCTAATTTTGTTTTTTACAAAAGTAGGCATGATGTAATGCGCAGACGTACGCATTGAGGGTCAAACCTCTGTGGTTTTTTTTACATTGCGTACTACCTATTATATGTAAATTTTCTTGTATGTTAATAATAAATTTAAAAAAAAAACAGAGAGAGCGGCTACACTACTTCTTTCCGCGGATAGACTATAGCCACGAAAAAGTTCAGTTCCTAAAGCCTGGGCTAAAGCCACAGTTTTATGAATAGAGCGCAAATCTGTGCTAAAGCCTAAAAATTCAAGTCTTCTTAAACATATAAAAGGAAAAGGCGACTGACTGACTGATCTATCTACGAACAGCTCAAACGGCTGGACGGATCGGACTGAAATCTGGCATGCAGATAGCTATTATGACGTAGACATCTGCTAAGAAAAGATTTTTGAAAATTCAACCAAAACAAAAATTTGAAATTGGTATAGTCCACACGGACGAAGTAGCGAGCATAAGCTAGTCAAAACCCTGTTAAATTCTAAAGGACTAGTAGGTACCTACCTATAATGAAGCTTGGAATATCCAAACTTCGTCTGGCGTTCGAAATCTTCAAGCTTGATCGTGTAATATGAAGTGTGGGTTGTGAGTTTGTATTGTATACTACGTGACAGGTCATGATGGCAATCGGGGTCACCCGCACACCCGCACAGCCCCCGCGCTAACCCGGTGCGGGCGTGAGCGGGCGCTGTGCGAGTGTGCCGGCGTCCCCCCGCCTCATACCCCGTTTGCTCGGTCTCGACCTGTCGCGTAATATACTTAACTTTTAGCTTGTTACACACCTGGATAAAGACCGCAACGTGTCGTTTATCGTAACGATAGCGACCTTGATAATGTAAACAATGTTGCTTGCAGATTGTGTCGGTTGAATGCGAATTAAATTGTACTTAACATACTTGGATGCAATAAAATTGCATTGAAGCATGCCACAAACATGCATTTAGTAGGTAATATTATGAACTTTGTAAACTGTAGTACGCGACAGGTCGAGTTGGCAATCGGGATATGAGGCACGGGGACGTCCCGCACACCTGCACGTCACTTGCGCTCGCCCGCACCGGATTGGCGCGGGGGCTGTGCCTGTGTGCGAAGCGTCCCCCCGCCTCATACCCCGATTGCCATCTCGACGTTTCGCGGACTATACTTGCTGAAGCCCGCGAATTCTTCCGAGTGGATTTAGGTTTTTAAATCCCGTGGGAAATCTTTCATTTTCCGCAATAAAAAGTAGCCCTTGTCATTCTTCAGGTCTTTAATACCCATGCAAAAAATCACGTCGATCTGTTTGGTCCGTTGTGACATGACAACTTCCGTTTTATAATTTCCGTTCTTCAGACCCAAGGCTGCGTATTAATAAGTCAGTGACAGGACTTTGCTTTCTATATAAGTATCTAGATAGTTCTTTGGTAAACATGGCGAATATTCAATGCATAGAGTCTAGAGACCCTCGACAACGGCAAGCCATACCTAGCGTCGTACTACGGCGACGTCGCTGGAGTGATCAAGAACCTGCGCTACTACGCGGGCTGGGCGGACAAGAACCACGGCAAGGTGCTGCCCACTGACGGGAAATACTTCGCCTATACCAGGCACGAGCCTGTCGGTGAGAATCTATTGCCTTCAGTTCAGTCGCTTCAGTGAATCAAGAACCTGCGCTACTAAGATATATCCATCCCTCTTTATATCATTAGTGTAGATAGTGTGGATTATGTTGGTTTGCAGGCGTATGCGGGCAAATCATCCCATGGAACTTCCCACTGCTGATGGCGGCGTGGAAGCTGGGCCCCGCGCTGGCGGCCGGCAACACGCTGGTGCTGAAGCCGGCGGAGCAGACGCCGCTTACCGCGCTCTACATCGCGCAACTAGTCAAGGTTCCCTATCTAATTTCATTACTCGTTACTTCTCTAAAAATCCATCAAGGAATTTTAAAGGGTAGTTGGCGGCAGGAAATATTCTCCTCTTTAGTAAAATATCGAGCAAGTTTACCTCTCATCTAGTTCTAGTACGGGCTATCTTGTAAGGTGTTTTATGTTGGGGTTTACAAACAATATTTGTGCCAATGCATTAGAGTTTTTCTTGTCAAAGCTTGTACTTTTTGGAACACTTGTTTTATTTTGTTTGAATTATTTTTCTGTGTGATTTGCAATTAGTCCGAGGACTTTTAGCAAATTAGTTGAAGGTTACATGTTTTGTAAAGGCTGCCCCTCTTTACTCATGTATTTATTGCCCATTAGGAAGCGAGGTTGAGAATGCATTATTTTAGGCGTCTCGGGCAGTCCTCAACCAAGAGTTCGGTTTAGGATTCAAAGCGCGTAATTTTTGGAATACTTGTTTTTTTTTGTTCAAATAAAATAAAAAAAACAATTTTCAGGAAGCGGGCTTCCCCGCGGGCGTAGTGAACGTGGTGGCCGGATTCGGCGACGCGGGCGCGGCCATTGTTGACCACCCCGATGTTGACAAGGTCGCCTTCACTGGTATGTTGTATTGCAATATATGCAAACATACCTAAAACATCCCGACTAAATGTGCCTTCGAATAAAAAAACCGCATACAAATCGGAATCCGTGGTCTGTCGGAATCGGCAGCCTAGGTAGCCTAGTGTAGCGACATGGCAATAGATAGATAAGTACTGCATTGTACACTCGATAAGTACATACTTATCGAGTGTACAATGCAGTACTTATCTATCTATTATGTGTGCAGGATCAACGGAGGTAGGCAAGCTGATCCAGCGCAACGCAGCGGGAACTGTGAAGCGGATAACTCTGGAGCTGGGGGGAAAGTCCCCCAACATCGTGTTTGCGGATGCGGACCTGCCCTACGCGGTGGAGCAGTCTCACATGGCGCTGTTCTACAACATGGGCCAGTGCTGCTGTGCCGGTGAGTCGACTATAATGTGCAGGATCAACGGAGGTAGGCAAGCTGATCCAGCGCAACGCAGCGGGAACTGTGAAGCGGATAACTCTGGAGCTGGGGGGAAAGTCCCCCAACATCGTGTTTGCGGATGCCGACCTGCCCTACGCGGTGGAGCAGTCTCACATGGCGCTGTTTTACAACATGGGCCAGTGCTGCTGTGCCGGTGAGTCGACTATAATGTGCAGGATCAACGGAGGTAGGCAAGCTGATCCAGCGCAACGCAGCGGGAACTGTGAAGCGGATAACTCTGGAGCTGGGGGGAAAGTCCCCCAACATCGTGTTTGCGGATGCCGACCTGCCCTACGCGGTGGAGCAGTCTCACATGGCGCTGTTCTACAACATGGGCCAGTGCTGCTGTGCCGGTGAGTCGACTATAATGTGCAGGATCAACGGAGGTAGGCAAGCTGATCCAGCGCAACGCAGCGGGAACTGTGAAGCGGATAACTCTGGAGCTGGGGGGAAAGTCCCCCAACATCGTGTTTGCGGATGCCGACCTGCCCTACGCGGTGGAGCAGTCTCACATGGCGCTGTTTTACAACATGGGCCAGTGCTGCTGTGCCGGTGAGTCGACTATAATGTGCAGGATCAACGGAGGTAGGCAAGCTGATCCAGCGCAACGCAGCGGGAACTGTGAAGCGGATAACTCTGGAGCTGGGGGGAAAGTCCCCCAACATCGTGTTTGCGGATGCCGACCTGCCCTACGCGGTGGAGCAGTCTCACATGGCGCTGTTCTACAACATGGGCCAGTGCTGCTGTGCCGGTGAGTCGACTATAATGTGCAGGATCAACGGAGGTAGGCAAGCTGATCCAGCGCAACGCAGCGGGAACTGTGAAGCGGATAACTCTGGAGCTGGGGGGAAAGTCCCCCAACATCGTGTTTGCGGATGCCGACCTGCCCTACGCGGTGGAGCAGTCTCACATGGCGCTGTTCTACAACATGGGCCAGTGCTGCTGTGCCGGTGAGTCGACTATAATGTGCAGGATCAACGGAGGTAGGCAAGCTGATCCAGCGCAACGCAGCGGGAACTGTGAAGCGGATAACTCTGGAGCTGGGGGGAAAGTCCCCCAACATCGTGTTTGCGAATGCCGACCTGCCCTACGCGGTGGAGCAGTCTCACATGGCGTTGTTCTACAACATGGGCCAGTGCTGCTGTGCCGGTGAGTTGGCAATGATTTTAAACCTGGGAAAATTGTTTTTTTTAGAATTATTGTGTACTAGCTTAGGCTCGCGGCTTCGTCCGCGTGGACTACACAAATTTCAAACCCCTATTTCAGCCCCTTAGGGGTTGAATTTTCAAAAATCCGTTCTTAGCGGATGCCCACCTACTCATAATAGCTATCTGCATGCCAAATTTCAGCCCGATCCGTCCAGTAGTTTGAACTGTGCGTTGATAGATCAGTCAGTCAGTAAGTCAGTCACCTTTTCCTTTTATATATTTTTTTATAATTGTGTGCAGGCTCGCGCACGTTCGTAGAGGACAAGATCTACGACAAGTTCGTAGAGATGTCGGTCGCGCGCGCCGCCAAACGAGTTGTGGGGGACCCCTTCCGCCCCGACACCGAGCAGGGGCCGCAGGTAAGCGAAAGCGACTATTTTAACACGTTTAGCTATTCACTCGCTTTCTTGTCGGTCTGTTCGGAACAAATTTGCAATTTTAAACTAACTTCCCCGCAATTTTTAAACTTACTTAAATATTAAACATAGAAATTGGAACATTTTGGAAAATTTTGTTCGACTGTTCGGTACAGATTTTGCAAAAGTAGGAAATATTTTTTAAGTAAAAAAATATATTAAAATACCCAATAATAATTTGTACACGGCTCTTTAATTTGAATTGTAACGACAGATCGACGGGGAGCAACACGAGAAGATCTTAGGACTGATCGAGTCAGGCAAGAAACAAGGCGCCAAGCTGATGACGGGGGGCGGCCGACACGGGAAAGAGGGGTATTTCGTCCAGCCTACCGTCTTCACTGATGTCAAGGACGATATGGACATTGCCAGAACCGAGGTATGTACAATTCTGGATTGTAACGACAGATCTATATAGGTATTATATTTCTATTGCCACTATAACAAATAATATAAATTTCAAAATGGCCGCCATGATAGTTAAAACAAATTGTTATTCTTTGTACTATGGCATGGAACCCCTCGTGTGCGAGTTCGTCTCGGAATTGACCTATTTTTTATTTCCAACCATGCCTAATAAAAAGCAATGATGAGGTCTAGGTTGGAGCGCGCTTGCCAAGAGATAACAGCATAATAGTTTGTAAAGCTTTTAAAACATAGTTTCTAAGAGTAGGTAGAGGTAGCTAAAAGATTTCTAGCAAGCAGAGATCTTTATCTGGACTGATTTCAGAATAAATACTTACCTAAAATTATTCATTATCATTATCATCATCATCAACCAATAGACGTCCACTGCTGGACATAGGTCTCTTGTAGGGACTTCCACACGCCTCGGTCTTGTGCCGCCTGGATCCAGCGGCTCCCTGCGACTCGTCTGATGTCGTCCGTCCACCTAGTGGGGGGCCTTCCAACGCTGCGTCTTCCGGTGCGAGGTCGCCATTCCAGCACCTTGGGACCCCAACGTCTATCGGTTGTACGAACTATGTGCCCTGCCCATTGCCACTTCAGCTTCGCAACCCGTTGAGCTATGTCGGTTACTCTAGTTCTCCTACGGATCTCCTCATTTCTGATTTGGTCACGTAAAGAAACTCCAAGCATAGCTCTCTCCATCGCCCGCTGAGTGACTCTGAGCTTTCTTATGAGGCCCATAGTTAGCGACCATGTCTCGGATCTATATGTCATCACTGGCAACACGCAAATTATTCATAGATAAATAATCATTCTCCAGATCTTCGGCCCCGTGCAAACGATCCTGAAATTCTCGCAGATGGACGAACTACTAGAACGCGCCAACAACTCGGAGTACGGGCTCGCTGCAGCAGTGTTCAGTAAGGACATCGATCGGGTTAACTACCTCGTGCAGGTACATAACTACATTACTAAGCACTTCCAGCTCGAAGCCCATACTTGAATCCGATAGAACACATATGGGATGAGCTGAAACGTCGGATTCGAGCTCGGGTATCTGCTCCAACAAGGCTTCCAGAGCTGCGAATTGCAATCGAAGAGGAGTGGAATGCAATTCCTCAAGATTTCATCGTCAGGCTCGTGAGGTGGATGAATACGAGGATGCTGGCAGCTATCCAAATGGTAAATTAAAACTACCTGACTATTCATAAGCACTTTTAAAAAGTTTACATGAATAAAAAAACATTCTATTCTATTCTATCCGAGCAAGGCGAGAGAATACTGAATACTGAACGAAAACTTTTTTTTTAATTTTTTCTTTGTTTCTGGCTTTACTTTGTTTTTTCATTTCATGATTGCTAACGATTAACACGGCTGGAAATTGACTCTTCTTTGTTTAAGCCTTAATAAATACTTAAACTTAACGTTCTGTTTGTCTCTATAAAATAAAATAAATTAAATTAAATTAATTAATTGATTAATCCGAATGAGTTTCCATTCATTTTAATCATCAATAAACGCACTTTTTGTAGGTATAATTTTGATAGTTGTAAGTTTTATACTTTTTGAGAAAATCGAATCAGAGTTCCAAGGTAGCGGGTAGTCCGGTTTATTTGCTATCCAGTGATTAGTGAACGATAAAGCATAGATATATTCCGTACGATACATTATAGCGTAACAAAAGCTCTACCTTGCAACTGTCACTGAGTCCGGCCAGTCACGGTAGCGACTAGTGTCGCATGATACACAGTATCAATCGCTTAGTCGTTACGTGTTTGTGACCCCATAATTCTGAATGCCAGTTATTCTTAGTAGAAACGCACCTTTTATGATTTATCGTTCAATGATATACGTCAGTAAAGTTTCGGCTTACATGTATAGTCTGCCGATATCGTCAGTTCTTTCGGTAATCTATACCTCATTTCTGAAGGTCGTAGTCCCTTTTCATTAATTTTGGTTTTTTTTTGTTCAATTTGAAGGGTCTCCGAGCGGGCACGGTGTGGGTGAACGATTACAACGTGTTCGGCGCCCAGGTGCCGTTCGGTGGCTACAAACAATCCGGTCTCGGGCGGGAGAACGGACCCTATGGCATCAAAAACTATACCGAAGTCAAGGCGGTCGTCGTCAAGCTCACTGAGAAGAACTCGTAGATTGCAGGAGTATGCTCAAGGAACCTTTAGGCTCAGTTTCCATTGAAAGGGAATGCAAGCGAAATTCTTAAATATTACATAGCATATTGACTTCTATCTCCACCACGCAAAACACAAATTTCTACCGAGAAAGAAAATTCCCGTGAAGTCGCGGTTGCGGCTTTTTGGGCTGCCCGTGTTTGAGGTGACCGTCGACTCGAAAAGAAGAATTCCCTTTCAGTGTATATTGAGCCTTAGGCACTAAGCACACAGGTTGTTAGCACTCGTCCACACGCAGGGAAGTTAGTATAGATATTTCTGTTACGTAATCTCATAGGACCAAGACAAAACTTCGTGTGAAAAATAGTTCGAATGTTTTTTGAAAATATTTTCGATATTTTTTTTCAAACGTGTTTGTGATTGGTTAGCCACTCAAAACAGAGTTTTTTGTCTTTCTCATTTGTATGGGATTACGTAACAGAGAGAGCCCTATACTAACTTCTCTCCGTGGATAGAGTTCACACATGTGGTGCTGTTCTAGCGCTCTTTAAAAACCGATGGATTCACAATATTACCGTCCTTTGGCTAACTCCTAGTAAGTAATTTTAAAGTTATCACCAAAAACAGGGTAATTTTGAAAAACTGGATGGAACTGGAAACATGGACTTTTCTAAAAAAGTGTGCTACTACGACAAAGGTATTTAGTTTGAGCGTACGTAACATACATATTTTTATTACAGACATGAGGTTTTCTAAATTACTAATTTTCTTTTTTTTATAAATTCATGTTTTACGCGATATAATAAACTGCTTCTGGGGGCTAACAAAAGGACGGAAAATTTTGTAAATCCGTCCGTTTATAAAGCGCACTAGAAAAGCATCTATGAACGAGGGCACAGTAAACTGAAGCAGACGTAGGGCAGAACGACATTCCGTCGCATATTCCATACAAAACCTTATTCAAATGTTTCCATGATTTTTTAGCGCACAAAATACTCCGTTTGTAATCAGTAAGATTGTAATATACTATCTATGATTTCTAATAAAATATATATCACAGACTAATGGAAAGATAGTAAACGGCCAATAATTAAACAATCTGAAAAATCTATTTAAAAAAACGAAGCAGATTTTAGACTAACTATATCGACAGACAGAATCTAGGCGGAATTAAGAATTTTCACAAAATAAAAGAAGAGGAGTTTACATGTTTTTCCTTTTGGCTGTAATTTCTATTGAATAGATTTGTAATTTGCAAACGCATTTACTAAAACTTAGAAAAAAAATTTTTTAAGATTTAATTTGACTTACCTACTTACGTTTTAGGAAGTGCCTCTAGCCTAAATGGCCACAAGAAGCTAACAACTTGTGGCTGGATAATTTTTATTATCAAACAGCCGCTTGTGGTCCTCGAGACACTTCTAACATTTTATTGAAAATAATCATTTTCTAACTCTAATATTATTTTGAAGGGTTGATATAATTAATCCCTAACGGTTTTAAGTTAATGACTAATGAGTAATGAATTATTTTTATGAGTAATTCAGCACTGTAAAAACCCACAGATTCTGTAAATTTGAATTTTTTAAGAACTTGTATATTAATTAAAGTTACCAATGGTGCTTATAAAATATTTCGAGGCTGTTACACATTTTTTTGTGTCTTCTTTTGTCATTTGTACAGTTGTTATTTCTACGATGAAAAATAGAATATAAGAAATAAAACTATTTTAATCAGTAACGACTTTATTTTCATAACAATCACTTCAAACTTCTAAAATCAACTACACCTCGGGCCTAGCACCAAAGATTGACCGTTGTTACAATGGGACGGTTATGATCACCTGTGATTGGCTGATCTTGCACTATTAGCTAATAAAATACACTATTGCATTACAACAATTGAGATTTAACGCAATAACGATAGAACTCTTTGGTGCTAGCCCCCTTGAGTAACAACGCTCCTTGTTATAAATAACTAGACCTTTTAAAATATTTTTAGAAAACTGTGTAAGGATTTCGAAAGATAGTCCTTTGGTTCTTGCAGAGACGATTATATTATTTAGTACAAAAAATTAAAGATAGGTACTTAATGCCCGGTTCATATTATTCCAGTTACTGGACCAAGTTCGTTTTAGCGTTGGACTGGAATGGACGGAATCCATAGTCCATCCATTATAAGGGGGGAAAAACTGAATTGAAATAAAACCTGTAAAATTGTATCGTAATTATTGGATTGAAAAGCAAGACGCAAATACACTAACTTGACGGGTATAAGAGACCGTACAACTTTTGAAGTAAATTATGTAATGTTGAGACGTGAATTGAAATCTATTACATTGGATAAGGCAAACGTCGAATTTTGACAAAACATAATATGCCACGTAACTTCGTTATTTTACTCTGTACTACAATAAACGCTGTTCATTCTAATAATTGATTGGACAGCTGGATGAAATATTACTGGAATAATGTGAACCGAGCATAACATTATGATATAAATTAACAGTGAAAAGTAAACTATAAATAATAAAATCGTGGAAAACTAATCTAAAATCACAACAGTGGAATGTTTTGTGCTACTTAATCTACATCACATAGCCTTTTACTATTACTACCTACTAAAAAAACATAGATTAAAATCGGAAAATCTTAAAAAGAAAACCTATAAAAAGTAAAATATTATCTTTGGGTTTTCTAAATGCCAACAACACAATGGACGGTATTCGGTATGGCTTGAGATCAGTGGCGTGCATTGCATAGAGGCAAGAAGACAGTGCTTACCCAGATTACTTAGAAATGAAAAAAGGCTACCAACTAAAGCCATTTTCATCAGATTGTTTATTTTTAAGACAGTGGTGTAAATATGAAAAATAAATACGAATAATGGCTTGTACACTCGCATAAAGAAAATAGTCAAATACACGCCGCTGTATGAAACATGATTAAAGATAATATAATTATTAATAATAATTACTTCTGAAAATTTTATTAATTCTTTGTACTTATTAGTGGACGGCCAGCCACTGAGCATCAGCATTTAATGCCGATTTAAAACTATCATAAGAAAACAAAATAAAACTGAAAAAAAATATAATGAATAATGATTGTTACCGCGTTGGTAAAGCATACACTTTAAACTCGAGCACAATGATCGCAAAACAAGTAGTCCAATCTGAAGTTGTAACAGGGCGATTTGCGCAGTATAACATTTGATTTAGCAAGGCTACTTTTTCAAAAGGGAAAATGGTTTTCAATGGCGACGCAACCAGATCTCTTCATTTGAAAAGGGCCTTGTTAAAAGGTTGAACACACATATACATACATCTAAAGTCCGCGACAGGTTAAGATGCCAATCGGGGTACGAGGCGGGGAGACGCCCGGTACACCCGCGCTCGCCCGCACAGGGTTAGCGCGGGGGTTGTGCGGGGCGTTCCCTCCCCGATTGCGATCTCGACTTGTCGCGTACTATAGATATGTATAAAAAAGACACTACAGGTGTGCGATGAGCTTTCAGTTTTTTTTAACTACAACAGATTCAATACAAGCTAAATCACACCAACGCGGCACAAAAATTACGAATTGATGCATAAATTTTCAAGTATAATAATTGTACTTTGATTAAGAATTATACTATTAAGTATAGTCAGGCGTCATGAAAAAAAGAGCTCTGATGTTGAACCTGCGCAGTGGGTGATGTATCGATCGAGGCCCGAGTCGCGACGGGACCTTATTTTATTACAGGGATTTTTTCCGCGCAGTTTGAGAGAACTTACATTTAGAATAAATTATTTATTAGTGTACAAACACTTTAGCGTCGTAAAATAGACCTTAGCTTCCTTATTTCAAAGCTCAAATTCGTCCATACATCTACACTCAGCGGTCCAAGCGGAAACTGTTCGAAAGTAAAGTCCGTGATATTAGATTTTTGACTTTAGATCAAGGATCTTTAGGTCCATTTCACTCTGACGCTATAGAGTTTCGACACTCGATTTTTATCAACGCTGCTGATGACATAATACCTATGTAAAGTCTCCAACACAGAGTACAGTTCTTGCAATTCACGAAGGCCAGTGAACTTTACTTGTGGTAACGTCGTTTACATGGTCATTGCGTAAGTGTGCGTGCATCGCATCGGACCAATCATTCGCGAGCAAGCGCTGTCAAACGCACACATTTAGTGTACCTTACGTATACCGATACGACGAGTCAGTGGCCTTCGTGAAATGCAAGAACTATCCCTATGCGCGGACACATTCCCCCCTCCCAACCCTTGTCCAGAGCTCTCTTTGCATGAAGCCACCTAATAAATCAACAGAATCAGTTCTCGTCAGTCGTGTCCTCGTTGATGGCGGAGAGGTTCTCCTCCGAGATCTTGGCGAGACAGCCGCAAGTCAACGACGACTGGTTGTTAGCTATGTCCTCCTCTATCTAGATACAACAGAGAAGGTGACAATGTTCATTTGGAATCAACATTTTATGTTTTGGGTTGTAAGATTTCATAAAAAGTAAAAAATATGATTTCTATATCTATACTTCATATTATCCAAGAAAAATATATATTTGGAGATCTACCAATAATAATAATAATTGTAACACAGATGGTAGGAAAGAAAGTATTCAAATACTAGTACATTTAAATGTCACATTTTTTATTAATTATGTAAGTTGTATTTATAACAAACTAGCTGATGCCCGCGACTTCATCCGCGTGGAATTAGGTATTTTAAAAATCCCATGGGAACTCTTTCATTTTCCGGGATGAAAAGCCTGTCACTTTCCTTTCTTTATCTATACCCATGCAAAAAACCACTTCAATCCGTTGCACCGTCGCGTTGCGACGTGATTGAAGGACAAACCAACAAACAAACACACTTTCGTATTTATAATAAGGGTCTAGAATAGAGATAATCAATCGGCAATTTTAATTAATAATAATAATAAACATTTTTTATTCAAGTAAACTTTCTCAAGTACTTTCGAATCGTCAGATGCATCTACCACTGGTTCCGTGGTTCGGATTGCCTTTCCTATCCAGGGTCTGTACAGTGTACATATAAATTATTGGGGGGACGGCGCGTACGCAGTCCCCACTACCAAAAATTACGCGTCCGAGTTATCCACATTAGGGATAATCGCAGAGGTCAACCCAGCCGCAGTGCAATGGAAGGGCCTCGCTCTGGGGGAACCGCCTTCTTGATCACGGTGTCCCCTACGCCAGGTAAGTATGCTTTGAAAACTGAAACCCGGGGTAGTCATTGCACGGGGAACAATCTCCACAGCGCGAGACACAAATACAGTTCAACTGGGCAGCGACACCTAGTGGTGTGGAGAATAACCACCAGACCACCACCTTGGGTTCGCGTATCAAGTTCATAACCATGTGGTGGGCGTTAAAACAAGTTCAACTACCTTTCACTAGATGCTAGCAATCATGGTGTCATGATGATTTTAAAATCAATACAAATTATAAATTCAATCATTTAAGTACATAGTTTATCCCTCGTGACTGAACTCAATGATGACACTCATGATGATGATGATTTTAAAATTAAATGTTACGCCTAAAAAACTCCCCATGCGCTATTTTAACTTTTAGTGTCAAATTTCATGTCAAAAGTACGATTTTAGTCTTTGTTTTACTTCTTATTTTATTTTAAAGGCGAACCGTACTTTTGACATGACAGTTGACCCATAGAGTTAAAATGGCGCGTGAGGAGTCATTTTGTACGGATTATAAATTCATTATTATAAAAAACCTATAGTGCAAAAACCATAGTTCAGAGAATTAGCTAACTAGAAGAATTAAAAAAATAGAAGATATCAAAAGGCCAACATCACGCGGTGTTCCCAGGCGGTCACCCATCCAAGTACTGACCGCGCCCGATGTTGCTTAACTTCGGTGATCGGACGAGAACCGGTGTATTCAACATGGTATGGACGTTGGCAACAATTGAAACCAAATAAAGCTTGAGAAGTTTTTTAACAAAGTCTGAATAATTCTTGTTCGCTGCCTCCTCGCACCCCTACTAAAGTTACGGTTACGGATTGGCACAGTATGGGACCCGCCGGCCGCCGGGTGATTACGAATCTCGCGACAGGCTTGCGACAGCCGTAAATCTCGCGATCATTGCTGTCAAACGTCCGTCTAGAGAGAGACAGCAATAGCCACAAAGCAAAATAAGAAGAAGAAGAGAGACAGCAAATGAACTATCGCATTGCTACTGCTGTCGCGTTGCTGTCGCTACTGCAAAGTTTTACGTAATCACCCCGCGGATCTTATTCATTTCTTAAATAAGGCACAAGGTACCTCGCGCTCCAAAGTCTCGAAGTCGTCATTGTCCGTCTGACACTTGAGGCACTCGTCGGAGGACGAGTCCTGGTAGCACATCACGCTCTCGATATTCAGCTCCACTTCTTCCGCCTTCGCGTCGTTGGTCGATAGCGAGGGGCTACTGTTGCTCAATGCGCGGGTTTCCTGCAATATAACAAAACTAGCTGATGCCCGCGACTTCGTACGCGTGGATTTAGGTTTTTAAAAATCCTGTGGGAACTCTTCAATTTTCCGGGATAAAAAGTAGCCTATGTCCTTCCCCGGAATGCAAGCTATTTCTGTACCGAATTTCGTCAAAATCGGTTGAACGGTTGAGCCGTGAAAAGCTAGCAGACAGACAGACAGACAGACACACTTTCGCATTTATAATATTAAGTATGGATGGATTAAAAACTAAGTTTCTGTCCCACTCATTCTGCGAACATCAGAAGCGTAACATCCGATTCTATGAGGGAGATACTCCTCTTGAACACAGCTACTGTGTAATTTGGATCGCTCGGCCCCGTCGATTGGGGCACAACAAAGGATTGACATGGACGAAAATCATGAGCTAACAAAGATGATAGGTTAGTTATGGTATATAGTATATACTGCACCTTGCTCAGTGTTTTGGTGAAGACTTCAGACTTGGGCCTCGCTTTGAGCTTGTCACTGAGCCTCTTCAACGCAGCCGCGGAGCTGGGCCGCTTGTCCTTGGGCAGGACGCGCTGTATACGCTCTTCTATGAGGGAGATACTCCTCTTGAACACTACTGTGTCTTTGGATCGCTCCGTCCCGTCGATCGCGTCTTTGGATTCAGTATCCGAGTTGTCGCATCGGAAATATATCGTATCGCATCCATTTTCCTGCTTTACCTAGTTTAAAAAACTTATATTAGTTTGTTTGAGGCCGCTTCTCAGACCAGGGTGCATTTGTAACCCTCGTAGCGTTTTATTGATCCCAACTTCCATTTACTTGTGAAATTGATCTGAACATGTAAAAAGTTTATAACAACATATTACATAAGCGTAAAAAAAACAAAATATGTAATGTGATGTATGTAAAAAGTATCAAAAACCGCAAAAAAGCCAACATCACGCGGTGTTCCCAGGCGGTCACCCATCCAAGTACTGACCGCGCCCGATGTTGCTTAACTTCGGTGATCGGACGAGAACCGGTGTATTCAACATGGTATGGACGTTGGCAACAAATGTGTCGAAATACAGATTCAGTTATCACCAGTGATACACGTCATCGCAAGATTTTTTTTAAAAAAACTTTCAGCCATTTCACTTTTGTAACCCTCGTAGCGTTAAAAGTTGATGTAATTGATTGACATCAACTTCCATTTACTTGGTAAATTGAACTAAACATTTAAAAAGTGTATAAAAACATATTACATAATCGTTAAAAAAACAAAAATATGTAATGTAATGCATGTAAAAAGTACCACTAAAAGCAAAAAGGCCAACATCACGCGGTGTTCCCAGGCGGTCACCCATCCAAGTACTGACCGCGCCCGATGTTGCTTAACTTCGGTGATCGGACGAGAACCGGTGTATTCAACATGGTATGGACGTTGGCAACAAACGTGTCGAAATACAGAATCAGCTATCACCAGTGATACACATCGCAAGAGTTTTTTATAGCTTTCAGCCAGGTTCACCTTAAGTAGGCAGCAGTCGTCCTCTCTCTCGCACAGTATCTCGTGCAGGGAGCCGTGTAGAGGGATCAACTTGACTTTGCCGCCAAAGTTCTCCTGCATGTGGGTCGATAGATCGTCATCTATATACAAGTCTTCTGTGCTGCGAGCTTCCTGCCAAGGAATTACGAGTTATGAAAAAAAACCTGGACTAGTGCGATTCGTTCTAGCAAAATAACTGTGATCCGTAAATATAAGAAAAACTCATTTTTGCTTCTTAAAATTATTATTAAATTGGAGTTCTTCGATTTGAGGTTTGCCTCCGAATGCGTATTGAAAATCACAAGGCACAAATACCTAATTATACCTAAAACCCGTCGGAAATATCTGGAACCTGGTTCAGTGACGTCATGCAACGCGCTTGCATTGGCACCGGTACTGGATAGGCGAAAACGGACGCGGTTCCGATGGGTTGTAAGGTAAGATTTATAAGAGCGCACTCTGACTTAGCTTAGACCAAACAAGACAAAGTTAAAACGAGACAGAGCTATATCTCTCACATAAATGTGTCTCGTTTTAACTAAATCTTAAGTCTGAGCAAAGTCAAAGTGCGCTCTATAGATCTCAGCCTCAGAGTTAAAGTTTGTACGTTTGGATAACGGATGTAATAAGTAATTTCCGGAACTACTTACACAACTTAAAAAATCACCGATATATACATAGCTACATTATCCCTGAGTACTATAGATAGGCTATAATTTATTATTACATATATACCTATGTATCACAGACAAATAAACAGAATATAAGCAAATATGTACTTACAAGTTAAAATATAGTTTTACTTATTATTTGAAAGACAAAAAAATTAAGGTGATTTGAGTTAATTTAAGGTAGAATTTGTTTTAATCCATTGATAAATAGACTTCCTACAGTACGTATTTTACCTAATTGTCTCATCTCTAGTCACTTCCATCCATGATTTGAAAATTGAAATTCCACCATAATTAATTGAGCGAGAGTTAAAAGTTTATAATTTATATTTTATATTATTATGGGGGGACGGCGCGTACGCAGTCCCCACTACCAAAAATTACGCGTCCGAGTTATCCACATTAGGGATAATCGCAGAGGTCAACCCAGCCGCAGTGCAATGGAAGGGCCTCGCTCTGGGGGAACCGCCTTCTTGATCACGGTGTCCCCTACGCCAGGTAAGTATGCTTTGACACCTGAAACCCGGGGTAGTCATTGCACGGGGAACAATCTCCACAGCGCGAGACACAAATACAGTTCAACTGGGCAGCGACACCTAGCGGTGTGGAGAATAACCTTCAGACCAGTTGGGTGCGTAAAGCAAAGCTGATAACGGGTAACCGGGTAGTGATGGTAAACACTTTCGCAGTGATATACACAAAATTCATGATCGAACAAAAAGTCGTATATATTTTTAACTAACCTGAATAGCATTGAAAGCTTGGCACCGTTTCAACGTGTTTATATGAATCTCCTCTGGCGACAAAGCGTCTTCCATCGATAGGTTGAGTTTATCCCTCCCACTCCCAAGTCCACTGGTGGGATCACAAATAGTCACATTGACACAATTGTCCAGAACTTGCAAACTGTTCTCGCCGGAGCGATTGAAAGTAATTTGTAGCAACGGTTTATTGTTGCCATTTATTTTGATACGCGAAAAGGATTTGATTGATTCCTTCTTAGCTTCGTCATCATTCTTCAAAGACTCGACAATGTTCGCTACGCCCTTGTTCAAAAAATCGTCGCTTTTTTGACAACTGGTCGTCGATTCCGAAGTGTTGTCAGACATTTCGCTGATGAGATGTTGGAATTCCTTGCGAATAAGATCCTTTATAAACTCTTCGATGCTCAACGTGTCGGTAGAACGGTCTACCATCGGTTCTTTGTTGATATCTTCAGTGATTGTTCTAAAAAATAAAAAAATATCTAAATCAATCTATGAATTAAAGAAAAAAAGGTGAAACAGCAAAAAGGCCAACATCACGCGGTGTTCCCAGGCGGTCACCCATCCAAGTACTGACCGCGCCCGATGTTGCTTAACTTCGGTGATCGGACGAGAACCGGTGTATTCAACATGGTATGGACGTTGGCAACAGCAAAAGCGAAATACATGAACAATACACTGTTAATAGTTATTAACAAATATACATACGCTTTTTCTAAGGCTTTTTTCGATTCAAAATGATCTTGCTGATGAAATTTCATAGTTTTCGAGATGGCTTCTCGGGCTAGACAAAACTGCTCCCAATGGCTTCCTGTGAATAACATTATGCTTTTTTCCACATATTTGAAATAAAACGAATTAGAGTTTAATTGTTAAATTTTATTGAAAAGAAGTGTTAGTAATAGCATTTAAACCATCACCCAGAAGCTTAAGTTATTAGCTTACCTATTAGATACATGTTATAGGTAATACAGGTACAGTTTGTAAGTAGGCATACTGAACTTAAAGTTTTACATTAATTGTCTCTTCTACTTTTTTATAATTATTTAGGTAAAGTTTGTATGATATTGTATTAATTTAATGAAGATATACAATGTTTTAAACAAATTCAATGAAAATATATCCAAATTATTTAAAATTGGCAAAAGATATTTAACAAAACTTAGAACATCCTAGGAATCTCGAGGCAGTAGCAACATTTCTAAATATCAAAATGAAAAACAACAATCAAAATTAAAGATTCTCAATCAACTTCAAGCCAAATTTATTTATTTATTTAAAATTGGCAAAATAACTTAGAACTTCTATTAGTTTTCTATATTGACTCGCGGAGACAATCTACACATTTTTAAATACTATAATCAAAATTAAGTAACAATTCTGCTGACATGGCACTGGAAAAAGCCATATATTAAGAGAAGAAGAAGAAGAAGAAGAAGTAACAATTCAAGAAACGATTAGTTTAATGTTTAGCCAAATTACTTATTTAAAATTGGCAACAGATGTAACAGAACTTATAACTTCCTATTAGTTTTCGACATTGATGGTTTTCTATATTAACTCGCGGATGCAGTCGCCACATTTAGAAATATCATAAATAAAATCAACAAACAAAATTAAACAAAATCACTCAATTAATTCAGCCAAATTATTTCAAAATTGACAAAAGATGTACCTAACGGTGCATCCACACCACAGAATAACATTTGTGGAGCAACGTTTCCAAATGTTACTCGGCAACATCAGGCAACAAAAAGTTATTTATTGTTCATATATGTTGCCACAAAAGTTACAGATTGTTACCTAATGTTACGGTGTTGCACAATGTTGCTCCACAAATGTTATTCTGTGGTGTGGATGCACCGTAACAGAACGTCAAAAGAATACACATGCAATTAGTAGTAAACAGAAAGCAGGTGATCCATTGGAGAGTAAAACCGCTGGTAAAAAGTCATAGGTGTAATCAGCCAATGGAACGCCTAAACACCGCGGCCTTACAAACCAGAGGATAGACTCGTTGGCTTTTTGTGCATACTTGAAATTCCAGATCGCGATAAAAAAAGATCACCTCTAGTGGATCAGCCGAGTCGACAGTATAGTACGCGACAGCTCGAGATGGCAATCGGGGAGGGAACGCCCCGCACAGCCCCTGCGCTAACGCGGTGCGTGGTCCCCCCGCCTCATACCCCGATTGCCATCTCGACCTGTTTGTTACGTATTATAAGTATGTATATATGCAATCACGTACATATGCTTGTTAATGAATAACAATAAACAAAAACACCTCACACCAACTGACCGTTCTTTCCACCAGTAGGCGCAGGTTGTAGTCGGAACGTTTTTCCCGCACTCCCTCTGCGAGCGTTCAGTTGTGGTAGGGACTTCTGGAGAGTGTCCACGCAGTGAGACGCTGGCTTGACCGCTGTTACTGTACTCCTGAGGAATTAAGATGATTAAGGAATCACAGAACAATAATTCAGCTGATTTGCAAAGCTACATGGTTTTGGATTCCTGGATACCACAAAGTTTTTTATGACCAAAATCCTCAATGAGTGTGTCCTAAGGTAATGACGCATGGAGTGCAAACTGGTAGTTGGTTTCATGGAGCTATTAATCTTTCTTTTTAATCAGAATCCCGAAAGAAAGAAGACGTCGATTTAATTTAGGTACCTTTGGTCTGTGCAAAGTTAAGCGAGAGAAAATGTTAAATTACAACTTTGACGTGAGGAAGCTGTTTAATTATAAGTTATAACCCTTGATAGAGGCTCCCAGCTCAAGTATTTTCATTGATTTGAAGTCAAATATGGGGGGACGGCGCGTACGCAGTCCCCACTACCAAAAATTACGCGTCCGAGTTATCCACATTAGGGATAATCGCAGAGGTCAACCCAGCCGCAGTGCAATGGAAGGGCCTCGCTCTGGGGGAACCGCCTTCTTGATCACGGTGTCCCCTACGCCAGGTAAGTATGCTTTGACACCTGAAACCCGGGGTAGTCATTGCACGGGGAACAATCTCCACAGCGCGAGACACAAATACAGTTCAACTGGGCAGCGACACCTAGTGGTGTGGAGAATAACCTTCAGACCAGTTGAATTCTAATCCAAGTTCAATACAAGCTGGTGTTGGTTAGTTTACAACAGCTACTGTGCCCATGATTTCAAAAGCATATATCCGTGAGACCAAAATGGTATATAGGTAGTTGATAGTTCTTGTACAAAAAAGATACATAATATAAAAATATAAGAAAATTTTAGCTAATTAAAATATTAATCAAACAAATCGAATGCAAAAGTGTGTCTGTCTGTCTGATAGCTTTTAACGTCCCATCTGTTTAACCGATTTTAACGTTTGATGCAGAGACAAAGGCTATTTTTGTCCCGGAAAACCAGGATTCCTACTGGATTTTTCTACCTAACCTAAATCCTAAAAAACCTGAATCCAAGTGGACGAAGTTGCGGGCAGCACCTTTTTGGTACAAAGAGAGCTTGCATCTCGGAGAAAGATAAAGGCATCTTTTATCCCAGATATTCACGGGATTTTTAAAAACCTAAATCCACGTGGACGAAGTTGTGAGCATCGTTTAGTAGACAAAAATTAAAGTCTTGATTTTTAATTAGTACAGAATTCTGACGTTTCTTTTTTTGCGAGTGTTACCTAGTTTACAGAGATAAAACAGTTTACACAAATAAAGATGACAAATCCATCAAAAGCAGAGATAATATACTTGTTAATATATTATTATCTCTGGCAAAAGCAAAAGGCCAACATCACGCGGTGTTCCCAGGCGGTCACCCATCCAAGTACTGACCGCGCCCGATGTTGCTTAACTTCGGTGATCGGACGAGAACCGGTGTATTCAACATGGTATGGACGTTGGCAACAAACGTGTCAAAATACATGATCTTACACTATTCGTTTTGTTTAATTTATTGCAAATCCTAACACCTGTTGACTTTAGCAATGCATCTTTGGCTAGTCTATTCTAATTTCTAAGTATTTCTTACCTGTTATCTTCAGGTAGCGACAATGATCGGCCGGTCTTCTTATTAGCCTCGTATATCCACCTCTCGTGTATCGCGACCAGCGGCTTGACGTTGACGTTGGCTAGAACTTCCTCCTCCACCTTGTACTTGGTGACGCCGATGTTCTTCATACAGTTGAGGGATCTCGCGCGTTCTAGCACTGGCGGTTCTATTGTATCGGGCGAAAAGTCGTGCGGTGGGTCTGTTATTCTGTAATGTTTTTTAATATCTTAATTTTGGAGACGCCAAACCCATCGTAGCCTACAATACCTAAACCTACCTAAGGTAGCCTATATACAACTTTACTGCCTATGCAGATTTTTTATAAAGAATATTAGACAAGTTTACCATGTTGACTAATATTCCCCTTTCCCCTCCAATTAAGCGTAAAGCTTGTGCTATGAGCAGGTACGACAATAGTGCAACGGGTGGGGTTTGAACTTGCAACCTTTAAATAAATAAATAAATAAATAAATAAAAATCTGTTTTATTTGTATAAACTTTTACAAGCACTTACGAATAGTCGAATGCATCTACCACTGGTTCGGAATGCCTTTCCTACCGAGAAGAACCAGCAAGAAACTCGGTTTAGTCCACTCCTTTAACCGTTGAGCTATCGAGACTCTAATTTTTTCTAATATTTAATTTTACAGAAGCATAAAACCCACATAGGAAGAAAGATCGTTTGACGAATAGTCCATATATGTAATTTAAAAAAAAAACATAAATCTGAGTTACTGCCATGTCGATCATCACGGCATGCTACACGAATTTTATTCGCCACTAGCTTATGCCTGCGACTTCGTCCGCGTGGACTACACAAATATCAAACGCATATTTTACCCCCTTGGGGTTGAATTTCCAAAATCCTTTAGCGGATGTCTACGTCATAATAGCTATTCCATGCCAAATTTCAGTCCGATCCGTCCAGTAATTTGAACAGTGCGTTGATAGATCAGTCAGTCAGTCAGCTTTTCCCTTAGGCTTTTACATACATAATGTAGATTTGCGTATAAAATTCGTGTGGGATTTTTCTCAAAATAATGTCACATTCTTACAGCACCATCTCTCGCAAGATAGAGTCGTCGTGTCATGTTTCAATAGATGGCGCTAATTGTACTTGAAATTCTAATAAAAATCTATGAAAGGGGGGAAAATCTGAGGGAAAAATATTCAGGAACTTACCTTCTGAGACCTGTAAAACTATCCCGCAATGTGGTCATCGTGTTGATGCTTTCGCACGAAAGACTCTCCTTTCGACCGATCTCACTGGACGAAAATCCTTCAGATTTATTTTCTTTCTCCAAAATTTGATTTTTCGAAACTGTGGGTTCAGACTTTTGGGTTTCAGTTCCTGTAAAACACAAAAACCAAGAATAAGATCCTTGAACTCTTCGATGCTCGGTGTGTCGATAGTACGATCTTCCATTGGTTTTTTTTTTGTTGATAATATCTTCGCTTATTATCTATGAAAGTAAAAAAAAATATCAAATTAGAAAAAAAAACGCAAAAAAGCCAACATCACGCGGTGTTCCCAGGCGGTCACCCATCCAAGTACTGACCGCGCCCGATGTTGCCTAACTTCGGTGATCGGACGAGAACCGGTGTATTCAACATGGTATGGACGTTGGCAATTACTTATCTATATATCTTGATTTTATTCTAACGAATGACGTCATAGTTATCTTTTCTATATAATATAAAAATGAATCGCTGAATTTGTTGCTGATCGCAAATCTCGAGAACAGCTGAAGCGATTTCGCTAATTCTTTTTTTATAATATTCCTTGAAGTACGAGAATGGTTCTTACGGAGAGAAAATTTTTAAAAATTGCCTGAAAAAGAATCGACTGTGAGGCGGTACGAAATTCGCCGGGGCAGCTAGTTATCTGATAAAATTAATAATTACCTTCAGTACTAGGAGTATTGATAGGCTCATCCTTCTGGTCTTTAGTGTCAACCTTGTTTAGATTCAAGTCGCCTGAGAGCCAAGCGTTTTTCCTCAATTTATTACTCCGTGCTATAGGCGTTGTAGGCAAACTATAATTCTTTATATCAAAGTTGTACGACGAACGCTCCGAACCACTTTGTTCTTTCAAAACATTCTTAATGGAGTCCAAGTTAAATTCGGGCACTTTTATGTGCAAGGGTTTATACGACTTGGGAGTAAAACTTCGACTGAGTTTGGCGGAAGACCGCTCAGCACTTTGGTCCTTACTACTTTCATCATTGAGGCCAAATTTCCTTGCATCAGGGCTGAGTATACTGCAATATTCCGTAGAATCGGTTCTGTGTAATGTGCCTGGGGATTCTATATCTTTGATTCTCGCCCGAAGCTTGGCTATCGGAGTGGAACAGGCGCTTGAGAAGTCTTTGTCTTGCAAATGTTCGTATTTGGGTATTGGGAGGTTATCTGGTACCTCTTCGTCGGATACGAAGCACTTATCAGTAGTGAAGGAATTGAACTGGTTGGCTTGTCGGATGATTTCATATGAAGGGGATTTGGTGTCTTTCTCACTGTCTGTCGAGGTGGAGCTACCCCGTGTATGTATGTCTGCTTTGTGTTGAATGTTCCTGGGGCTGACGAAGTCGGAATCGGTTGGTGTTGTGGTGTCCCAAGGTTGAGTGCTGAAGCTGCTCTTCTTTTTGGATAATCTAGCCGGTATTATTATGTACTCCATTTCGTCGAGATTTTGCTGCAAACATACAAATGCATAGCATACTGTTAGCCTAGTGGTCAGGACGTCCGCCTTCTAATCGGAGGTCGGGGGATCGATCCCGGGAACGCACCCCTAACTTTTCGGAGTTATGTGCGTTTTAATTAATAAAATATCACTTGCTTTAACAGTGAAGGAAAACATCGTGAGGAAACCTGCATGCCTGAGAGTTCTCCATAATGTTCTCAAAGGTGTGTGAAGTCTACCAATCTGGCCAGCGTGGTAGACTATGGCCGAAACCCTTCACACTCTGAGAGGAGACCCGCGCTCTGTAGTGAGCCGGTGATGGGTTGATCATGATGATGATACACATGCATACTTAACATATCGTGAACCGTACATATGCCATATCGTAGAACCAACAACGTGTCAATTCTTTAAAAACTAAAGATTCCATACTACAGTCGTATTTTTTCGACATTTTGCAAGATAAATCAAAAACCATTATGTATAAAAATTAATAAAAATCTGTTTTAGAATGTATAGGTAAAGGCCTTTCATATGATTTGTATAGTAATCTTACTTTGAAAGTTGCAAATACTAATAAAGTTCATGAGCACATTTTTTTGTGATGTATCCACATAATTCACGTTTTTTTTTAATTTGTTATAGGCGCACGCTTTACCACGATCACACCTGATGGGAAGTGACGGTTTTCGGATTTTTCCCTTACGTATGCTATAAGACCTACCTACCTACCAAATTTCATGATTCTAAAATAAATATTGTACATAAACCTTTGGAAAGAGATAGCGGTTTCGTAGAGCATTGTCTCTGTCGTCGAGACCGACAAAACGTCACATAAGTGACAGGACAACACTCTGGAAAGTATCTCAATCTAAAGGTCGATGTACAATTACTTGACAGCTACTGTACTTACCTGAACTGCTAGTAAAGTAGACTGAAGCGACGCTAGGTCGATCCGCTGGTCTCTTTGCAGCGTCAGTCCCTGCTGCAGCAATGATAGCAGAGAGCCGGGGTAGGTCCCATCTTTTGGTAGAGAGACTCCAATCTTCCACAGTGTGTACAGCTCCTTAAGTTTGTCGTAAGAAAGTGATTTCCAAGGCAGGACAGCTGCAAATGACAACAATAGGGTTGATGCCTACTAGTCAAATCAGCAACTTTTTATAAAACTTCAAAACACTCGCTTAGTAAGGGAGCTTGTGTGAAACACATAGATGTGATGTCATACACATTTGACGTAATTTAACGTAGGTACAGTACGCGGCCGAAAGTAATGTACAGCGACCTTTAGAAGGAGATAACAAATTTGTAAAGCGTTGTCTCTGTCGTTGAGACCGACAAAAGGTCATATAGGTATCAGGTATGAGCGACAGAGACAATGCTCTACAAAGCCGAAATGTCCTTCTAAAGGCCGATGTACATTACTTTTGGCCGCGTACTGTACTTTTTTAGTTAAATCGATAATTTAAATGGTTAGCAAACTTACAACTAGCAGCGAATGCGGATTTTACGAATTTTGGAAGGTCCTCTAGTTAAATACAGACCTTGACGATGTTTGCGGTATGATAGTAGAAGGGTGAAGGAGGAACCCGGTCCGAAGACATTCTTCTTCTTCTTCTTTGGGTCTATGTCCTTGATATCCCTGTATAACTGCGACCGTCTCCGATCTATTGTGTTTGCCTCCACTTCACACTTCCTTGTCAAATCCTGTGGCCGCCAAGTACAGCAGCCTTTTTGACTGGAATTGAAGTAACATCCTCAGGGTAAAAGACATTCTTACTCACCGTTGCAGCATTCCCACAGCATGATACACAGCGAGTACACGTCGCTCTTGGAGCACGGGTACACCAGCCCGTCCGCGTCAGCCGAGAACAGCTCCGGCGCTTGCCAGCGATAATGCTCCGACTCAGAGTATGCCTTGTAGTGCTTGGGCACCGCATTGGTGCTGAGGTAGGCTTCCGACGACCGTTGGGATATGAGGGGCTCGGATTCTGCTGTGGAATCTCGAGTGTCTGAAAGAAAATTTAATTTCGTTTATTACCAGCGAGAGCAAAGCAAGCGCCAATTTTTTATGTCAGAGTTAGAATAAGCCAACTTAGACAACAGTACTTTATTATTAATACTAGCTAATGCCCGCGACTTCGTCCGCGTGGAATTAGTTTTTTAACAATCCCGTGGGAACTCTTTGATTTTCCGGGATAAAAAGAAGCCTATATCACTCTCTAGGTTTTTATCTATACCCATGCAAAAAATCACGTCAATCCGTTGCGCCGTTGCGACGTGATTGAAGGACAAACCAACAAACAAACACACTTTCGCATTTATAATAAGGGTACTGATTATTTATATTCATAAAACTCGTATACCAGAAAATGATACAGATATAAAGAACAAGATGCACGAAATAGTTTGAACATAAAAGGCGGATTTCTATGTACATTTGGCCAATGATATGGTCAATGTTATTGATTGCTACTTAGGGCCGGTTGTTTCAAACCATTGGTCTTCGTAAGATCCGTTCGTTAAAATTTAACGGACGTAGACGAACTTTAACATCTGTTAATTTAAGTGCGTTGCTTCATTGTACAAAAAACTGTTCGTCATTGTTATTTTGGTTGCGAAACTAACCCTAAAAATTAACTTACTTCTCCGTATCCTTTTCTTATTTCATTTTAAGTATATTAAATTATATACATAGTTATTAATATTGCTACTTCGCATTTTAAACACTTTTTCTTTCCTACAAAATCTTCAAAAAAACTATCATTAAAAGCTTTGAATTAAATTGATTCCATTATAATTTGTAAATAAAATATTCCGTTTGTAAGAAGTATGAAGTTACGAACTGATTTGACGATCACCAATGGCGCCAGCACTGGTTAACGTAAACGTAACTTTTTAACGAACGTTAGCGCTAATAGATGCTGAATCAACGCTTTTTCTTTACTTACGTTCGTTAGCGCCATATTTAAAGGTTACGTGTCCGTCAAAGTTTGTTGAAACACCGGCCCTAAGTACTTACCAGTCAAATTGACGTAGAGCGGCTCGGGCGAGTAGGCGTCGTAGCGCTTGATGGCTTGTTTGGTGTTGGCCGGCAGCGGCAGGCAGGGCGCCACGTCGGCCAGCTTGGCGGTGTCGTGCGCAGTGATCATAACGCTCATGCTGCTCAGCTCGGTGTGCACAAAGCCGTGCATGCGCAGGAAGACCAGCGCGTTGGCGATGTCCAGCGCGTAGTGGACTGACGTTTGCGCGCTGAGGATGCGACCCTGGTAGATTTCTTGTAGTACTCAATAATTTAAATAAAAATATAAAGGTTTACTCAAACTACTTTTCGGATCTGGCTGAAATTTGGCATGCAGATAGCTATTGTGACGTAGGCGTTCGCTAAGATTTTTTGAATATTCAACCCCTAAGGGGGTAAATTAGGGGTTTGAAATTTGTGTAGTCCATGCGGACAAAGTCACGAGCATAAGCTAGTTTGTACAGAGGTGCTTATAGTTCTTGCATTCACGAGGGCGAGTGGCTCATGCTTGTGTTTAAGCCGTATCGGTATAAGTAACTGTACCTGTACATGAAGAATACCAAACAAAGAGTCGCTACACCTCTCGCATATGATGTGAATATTGTTCTGCACATCTGGATACAGTCCCATCAGGAGTATGATGTTTGGATGGCGACATTTTCTGTAACAAAATATAACAAAACTGAACAGTTATCGGTGATTACAATAAAATGTATCTATTCATGGAGTATGGTCCGCGCACTACAAATAACTAAGAAGTGCTTTGATAAGATAATTATAATCATAGCTGAATCCAAAAATTAAAATTCGCTTAAATAGAGGACAGAGGAGTAGACCTTTAAATTACATGATTCCAATGTTGAATTCTATTTACGATTGCCGCTCGCCTGTGTTCTAGCGCGCGATAAATTCTAGCAGCGCCATCCTATGTTGAGCATAAGAATTTAAGTATCAAATCTATAGAGCATATTTTAACCACAGAGAAAGGAGAGTTGCCCTAATCATTAATGTCCTGTGTAAAACAGTTGTTTGGAAATAATATGCTCTAGCGCACCACGCCCCACGTGCCGTGGCTCCAGATCTGTTCTTCTCCAGCGTCACATTTAGGTTGAAGGCATCGCTATTATAGAAGGAAGAGTCACCTCAGTATGTTTATCTCCATGCTCTGTTTCTTCCTCACGCGCTCCACGGTGACGCCCGCCAGCCGCTTGAGCTGCACCGGCACCACGCCCCACGCGCCGCGGCTCCAGATCTTGTTCTTCTCCAGCGCCACGTTTAGGTTACAGGCGCTTGCGATAGGCAGACCGAATGCGCTTGTGTCACTCTGCGAAACAATATGGAATCTAGAATTTAAACTATCGCAATCGATTTAAAATTGTATTCGGAACTAAAGCTATGTTTGCCGAAAATATCTAACTACATTCTATAGTACGCGACAGGTCGAGATAGCAATTAGAGTGGGGACGCCCCGCACACCCGCACAGGTAACCCGGTGCGGGATAGCGCGAGTAACGTCCGGGCGTGCGGGGCGTCGCCCTCCCTCATACCCCGATTGTCATCTCGACCAGTCCCGGAGTATACCTAGTTATGTACTGCTGAACTTTGCAAGCAAGAATTAGGCATGAGTCATGAACGTGGCAATGAGTAAATGGCACGATTGTGCTCAGAGTACAAAATCTTCGATTCTCAAGTTTTAAAGAGTATGGACCATTACTGGAAAATTCGCGCACATGCCAGAAGATAAAGGCGTCGCGGTTGAAACACGCGTCAAGAATATTTTAGTACTTCACTTTCCTATCCACTTTTACTCGGTGCTGCAGTGTGCATCATACCTAAAAACAAGCTAAAAACCATAACGCAGATTCAGCTTTGGTACTGTATAAGCTATCCTTACTAGGTACTCAACCACCGTTCTAAAATGTACCTACCAGTAAACAAAATAAAAAGTTACCTTGCTATCATCAGACTTGCTGGTATTCACACACGGAGCCTGCAACTGCTCATCGGCCCACTGGTCGAAATGCTTCAGCTCACTCATCACTTCCCACAGCTTCTCCTCACAGCTGTCGTTCTTCTGACTTCCAGAACTCTGACTAGAGGTCTTCACGTCACCAGCGGCGTTCAGCCCATCCACTTCTTCATGTTCACTTAAAAACTCCTTGGTTTTGAAGTGCAAGGAATTGTTTTTGAAGAATGATGACGACTGATCGTCTTTAAAATCTATCTGTTTTTGAACTTGGAAATCGGGCGATCTTTGTCTATGGTAGCGTTTATTTGATCTCCTCGGCTCCGAAAAGGATGCTCCGTACATATTGCCGGGCATGAAAACCTGGTTTTGAAATAGGAATTGGACGTTTGGGACGCCCTCATAAACCTTTTCCTCGGAGTGTGCGTTTCGTTCGCGCTTGTCCTGAGATTTCTTCTTATATTTCATGGCAGACTTTTTCTCATAGTTGAAAGTTGTGTCGGGATCACCAGTGCAGTCAGTGCAAGACACGGGGAGGGAGTGGCGTCCGCATTTCTTCTTTACTGGCGTCTCTTGTAGATCCTTGCTGCCTCCAGATCTCCGTGCTTGGAATTCCGCTAGGTCCCTTTTGTACTCCTCGGTGCGAATGGTGCCTTGGATGGGAGAGTCATCTTGAGTGGGCGTCGGTGGACTTTCGTGACCCGTGGTAACTGTTATACGTTCCCTGTAACAATAAAATGGAAGCTACTTATTTAAGGAAGAGAGGTTGTTCCACCAAGTTAAACGAGAGCTGCGAGAGAATCGAGATGAAAAATCTACGTTGATGCAAAGACTTTGCATCAACTGCAAACTGAATGAAAGCTTCTGAGCTTTCTCTTCACTATAATTATTACACCTTCTTGATCGAAAAATACAAATCATTAAGTTTTTGAACTAAGTTTTAGCACTGTAGGTATTAACTTTTTAAGCCTTGAGCTATGAAATGAGCTTAAGCTAGGAAGTGAGCTTAAGTTTGTAGGCACTTGGTATTCAGTGATCGAAATCACGAACTTTGGATTCAAGTTAACAGATTGCCGTTTGCTTAGAATAAGTTCAGATTTGTATTCAGTGTCCCAAAAACGTCCGGAATCAAGTAAAAAGTTTTTTAAAAAAATTAATTTATTATTATTTATGTTATTTTCTTGATTTCTTACCACTTTTAGATACGGAAAACATTAATTAGGTACTTCCTATCTTATAATTTTAAGTAGGTACCTAACTTATTTAAAGAGGAAGCAATCAATCTCTTTCAGATATGGTAAAAGTCTAAAACCCGACTACGATCTTCTTAAAAACGCTGAAATATAGTAAAATTGGGTTTCTGTCGCTTTGTATATGTTAATAGAATACAATATTTATATTTATGAACTCAGAAATTCCTCTTTCATATTTTGACAACCCACTCGATACAATAGCAAAAAAATTTTTGGAGACCCCCACTTTTTTAGATGTAACATACGTCAGATAAATTTTTTTCGTATAAAATGTAGCCTATGTCACCCGGCCCATAGCAACGAACCAATTGACACCTCATTCATCAAAATCGGCCTAGTAGTTTAGCCGCTACAGTGGAACACACATAAATACAAACTTACATACATACAAACATAAATGCATACATACATACATAGACTGCCAAAAGCCCTTTCTTTTGGTTTTGTCGTAGTCGGGTAAAAAGTTAGTGGCAAAGTCGTAAACATAAAATGTAACTGCATGTTGCATGTCCACCTGGCACACTTGTGTATGCGGATGGGCGGAACGGATCGACAATGCAACACTGAAGATGACGCCATCGCCACCGGCGAGCGGTTGTGTGGTTTATGCTGACCGCACATTACTACAGCAGCCGCAGAAACCGCACCGCAAAGCTCAATCAGTTTTTGATAACAAAATGAAAACGACGCCAGGAATGGATCGACAATACAACACTGAAGATGACGCCATCGCCACCGGCGAACGATTGTGTGGTTTCTGCTGATCGCACATTACGACACAAACCGCAAAAGTACGCATCAAAACAGCGCCAAGCTCAAGAAGCTTAAATGTTGGAGGGTACACTAATGGCGTTATTGTAATTTCTTTTGCGGCATCATTTATCCATTTAACAGGGAATCTAAATGACTGAAATATCAATTAAACCGCTACATTTTCTCATTTATTACGATATTTTGATTGTGGTGTACAGTAAAGTTCATTTTTATTTCATTTTATTTTGCGTGTAGATTTTTTTAACATAGACGCCACTAAGAAAGGATTTCCAGAAATTCTCCCAAGCAAAGTCTACAATTATCGCCTGACCGTCTGACCACTTTAGCAGCCATAGCAGATTCAGAAGAAGTACGGATCTTTATGGCAGCTATAAAACACTCAATGATTCCGTCAGGAGTCTGGAGTCTGGACTCCGAGGCTAAAAATCAAACGTTATATTGAAAAAAGGTGACTCGAGCATAGTGCTGTATTCCGCATTTTTAGTTGGTTCTGAAAAAATGAATTTGGCGTGCGGCTGGTCCTCAATGTGCGACCAGCATTCGATGATCGGTATCAAATTCACAACTTTCGGTTGCGAAAAATCACACGATGATATTGATATGAGTTCTAGCACGTATCTATTGTCTATTGCTAAATAGTTTCTATCTTGAGCTAGCCTGCAGATTTCTGGATTTCATCTGGTGCAGTGATGCGATAGCTCGGCTTACCTCAAGATATAATATGTTGAGTTCGGTTCCCGACATGAATTGAATCCAGAACCCAGACTAAGAGCTAATTTAGAGAAAAGCGATATCGGACTTATAACTATGTGTCTTTGTGTAATAAAAATCTGTTATAATATACATTACAGATTTTTATCAGTAGTGGGCCCCCGATTGAGGTATAATGCCAAATTTTTCTTTTATCAAAAAAAAATCGAATGCACAACGCAGGGTCGACGAGCAGTTGTTTGACTAAAGCACTAACACCTGTATTCGACCGCGCTCGACCGCACAGTGTGGATTCCACCAATCACAATAAGATTATTAAAAATTGACGTGACACACAGTAATCTGATTGGTGGAACTTACACTACGTTAGTACTATTAAATATATTCTACACTGCGTTCGAGCGCACTGTGAGACCTCATAGTAATGATTGTAAATACGGGTGTAAGACATCATTAAAAAAATAAACTGTGCAAAAGCAAAACAAAATCTTAACAGGGTCACCGCTTAACCATTAATAATGTAAAAAAAATTCAATACCACCGACGCCACCGTGGGATAATCGCGGGTCGCACACCAACTAACTGGTTATTGTGCCGTTTATACATAGTTCAGTTACTTTTAACTATTTCCTCCGCGCCGATTAACTTTGAACTAACTTCAGATACAAATGCCAGTTCAACCGTGACACTTCTTTACTTTATCTCCGAACAGTTAAGCAATGAAATGCTTTCTGTATAAGTATAGACGTAATTTGGAGATTATATAAGTCTGATTAAAAAAGGATTGAAAAAAGCTGGATTCAGGTCAGTCAGGCCGCATTGTATAGAAACGCTCAATCGCTTGGCGTAGGCTTATTTTTTTTAATTCAGATACAAGTTAGCCCTTAACTGCAATCTCACCTGGCGGTAAGTGATGATGCAGTCTAAGATGGAAGCGGGCTAACCTGGAAGGGGTATGGCAGTTTTTATTAAACCCATGCCCCTTTGGTTTCTACACGGCATCGTACAAGAACGCTTAATTGCTTGGCGGCACGGCTTTGCCGGTAGGGTAGTAACGAGCTACGGCCGAAGCCTCACACCAGACCAAATTTAAAATTGTATATAAAATTCCAAATCCCTATCAGGAATCGAACCCGGCAAACCTCCCACTAATAAGACCACAGTGTTTACCATGGCGCCAAGGTAGGATAATAATTGGCCGCAGCCAAAGCCTCCTCCAGACCAGACTTGAGCGAATATTGAAGTTATTAAATCCCAAATGTAAGAATCGTCAAGATCAACCCTTTGCCAGCTCACTACTAAGGTATGAGAAGGTTTTTTTTTAAATTTATAGACTAGCGCTTGGCTGCAGTCAGACCTGGTGGCAAGTGATGATGCAACCTAAGATGGAGCGCGCTTGCCTAGAAGATGCTTAAGTGCGAATTGACGATGTTCCTCGACGACGTTCTTTCACGATGGTTTTTCTTTCACCGTTAAAGCCTGTGATATTTAATTGCTTAGCACGGACATAACTAACTTCGAAAAGTTAGAAGTACGTGCCCGAGCGCACCACACTGGACCCCCAAATATAGGAAGGTAAGGCCCGGTATCCACCTAAGCGGAGCGGAGAGAAGATGTGTACAGTAAACCAATCCGATTTTTAAAAAATGACGTGATAATTTTTTCACGTCATCTATTTTGAATCTGATAGGTCGATTGAACGCATCTCCTCTCCTCTCCGCTTAGGTGGATACCAGGCTTAACACGTTAATATAAAAACTTACAACTTCCAAAGTTATCCAATGAGACGGATAAAAAAAGCAGTACCTACCTAGTTATGTAGGTAGTAGGTACCTACCACTGAACTATGCAGCCAAGAATTAGTCATGAGTCATGAACGTGGCCATGACTAACCCGGTCACGATTCTGCTCCGAGACCAAAATCTTCGGTTCTCAGGTTTTAAAGAGTGGACCATTAACTGCAAAATCGATTTTTTTCACTCGTAACCAAAACTTTAGAGGCGGCTCCAAGCAATTTAATAGTTACTCGATCCAAAGATATAAATTTCCGAATTCAAACGAAAACTGCAAATCTGTAAACTCAAACAGCAAATCAATGGCGATGAGTGTAGCTTCGTAAAAAGTAGACAAAAGTCACCCCTATCTAACAGTTAACATAATAGACCTACTCTTATATTCTCTTTATATTTTTTTTGGGTTCCGTACCTCAAAAGAATAACCAGAACCCTTATAGGATCACTTTGTTGTCTGTCTGTCTGTCGGTCTGTCAAGAAACCTACAGGGTACTTCCCGTTGACCTAGAATCATGAAATTTGGCAGGTAGGTAGATCTTATAGCTGACATTTGGGGAAAAATCGGAAAACAGTGAATTTGTGGTTACATCACACAAAAAAAAATTGTGGTCATGAATAAATAACTATATCAAGTGGGGTATCATATGAAAGGTCTTCACCTGTGCATTCTAAAACATTATTTTTATGTATCATAGTTTTTGAATTATCCTGCAAAATGTCGAAAAAATGCGACTGCACTACGGACCCCTCGGTGCGCGAGCCTGACTCGCACTTGGCCGCTTTTTTCCTATTAGTAACAGGTTCAATTTCCGTAACAAAAATTAAGAAGTACCTAAATATCGCAATGCAATTTACTATGGGATTCATTATCACGAGGAACGTCACTTATAATTTGTTCGCGTAGATTCAGATTTTTATTTAGGTTTTAGGCCGGGGCGGGACAGCTAGCTGCTAGACCTGACTAGATGCGACGCTGCTTTTATTAATTCAATATACCTACTCGTAACTAATAAAAGCAACGACGTCGCATCATCAGTTTCATCATAACACAAAATTGGGATATAATTAAGAGATTAGATTAGAGAAAGCCGCAAGATAAATAGCTTACTGATAATTTCAAAATGCATTATAAACCAAATCTCGCGCTTACATAAGGTGGTGTCGGATGTTTTGTTTAGAATAGAAAGCATCACCAATAGCCCGCTACCTAATTTTAACGTCAAGAAGATAAGCTTACATAAATTCGATGCTGTCTAACCATCAATTTTCGTTATATTTTTTGATAGTCAACGATGTAATGGCGGGTGCACATTATTCCAACACCAGGACTAGGTCATCAATCGTCACGTCTTTTCAGACATGGAGGTTTCCTCACGATGTTTTCCTTCACCGTTAAAGTAAGCGATAGCGCACATAGCTAACTCCGCGCTGCATGTCTTAGATCGTACCCTCGATCCTCCGAATAGGTAGCCGACGTCTTAATCACTAGGTTGTCACCCCTTTATTAAATATAGCCATCTAATCTACTTAGGGTGAGATCTATAGACCGCACTCTGACTTAGCTTAGACTTAAGACAGAGTTAAAACGGGACAGATGTATATCTCTCACATAAATATTTTTCATTTTAACTCAGTCTTAAGTCTGAGCAAAGTCAAAGTACGCTCTATAAATCTGAGTCTGGTTGCTAGTTTATGAAATACAGTCAACAGTGTTTTGAATCACATAAAGTGCAACGAATAGTGACGCGACAGCAATTCAGTCGTAATAGCTGAATATTGGGCATCAGTCTACATTTCAATCCAATGGTATTTGACAGCTAGTCAAATCAGTAACTTTTTATCAAACGTCAAAACGCGCGCTTAGTATGTGAGATTCTATGAAATACCGGTATGACTAATTGTGACGCCACAATCATTTGACGCATTTTTTTAGTTTAATCGATAACTTTAAATGGTTACCACACATAAAAAATAACAAAGGGCGTGGATTTTACGTATTTTGGAAGACCCTCTATTTAATAATCACTGAGAAATAATTTATTTTTGACATAGTAAAATACCGTATTGTAATTTCGCATTTGACTTGTCTAGGCAGGCGTACAATCCGGTGGCATTGTAGACCCGTATTTGAAAAAATCAATGATCTAAAAATAACCGCATTTATAGCAACGAATCAATGCGTTCTAGTCCTGTGCGGGATTCAGGAACTAGAAAAATGTGAACCGGCTATTACATTTTTTAGGGTTCCGTACCTCAAAAGGAAAAACAGAACCCTTATAGGATCACTTTGTTGTCTGTCTGTCTGTCTGTCTGTCAAGAAACCTACAGGGTACTTCCCGTTGACCTAGAGTCATGAAATTTGGCAGGTAGGTAGATCTTAAAGCTGATATTTGGGGAAAAATCTGAAACCCGTGAATTTAGGGTTAGATCACACAAAAAAAATTAAATTGTGGTCATGAACTAATAATTAGTACTTTCAACTTTCAAAGTGAGTGACAATATCAAGTGGGGTATCATATGAAAGATCTTCACCTGTAGTTTCTCAAACAGATTTTTATTTATTTTTATGCATCATAGTTTTTGAATTATCGTGCAAAGTGTCGAAAAAATACGACTGTAGTACGGAACCTTCGTTGCGCGAGCCTGACTCGTACTTGGCCGGTTTTTTATTAGTCAGGAGGTAATACGATGCAGCAATCGGCAAATAGTTCGGTGAAAGTGAAATTTCGATACTGTTTTAGACAATGCCTTCATTGAATGGTCTTGTACAGAAAAGGCTTTTGTTACACGCATCAATCATGTGCCGGTGAGACTCTTCGCGTCATCTCTGATTTCAGCTATTCGATGCAGCTTGAAGTAGATACCCACACGTATAATATAACTAGCTGAACCGTCCCGGCTTCGCTCGAGTGGCATATTTGAAAATCGGCGAGCGAATGGAAAATTCAAAAACCAATAAGTAAATAAATAAAGTAAACATCTCAATTTTAAGCTCCTTCATTCGATTTTGGAGAACCTGAAGAAATGTACTGCTCTTCTGTCTAAATTCTAGTTACGATAAATGCTATATTTATCGTAATTTTTAAGTAATTTTCTTCAAATGTGGGTTAAAATAAAAATGTAATCTTCCTCTATGTAGGTTATCAATAAAAATAGATTCCAATTATCACCAAGCAAAAAAAACCTTCTAAATACAAAGAATACAATATATAAATTATAGAATTGAATGCCAGCACACAAAAAGTGGTTTGAAAACGTTATTCGATAGATTAAAGTGAAATAGCGAAAACAATTTTCTAAAGTAAAAGTACGAACTGTCTCATTCGGTACCATTCATCTGATTGTAAAGTGACACAGACCACGAAGCTGTGTGATCTACTGTATGGTTTGTTCGCTTAGAAAATTCCGATTGTGCAGTCATTCAGATTCTTCGTCGTTTCAACCGGTGGAGGTCCAACGTCTCTTAAAGAGATTTCGCACCTGCTTTGACCCTGATCCGAGGAATTGCGTGTTGCGTTGCGTGCGTGAAGAGCTTTACATCAAAACGAACCAAGAAGATAGAGCCTCAATAGCTCAACTGGTAAAGGAGTGGACTGAAAACCGAAAGGTCGACGGTTCAAGCCCCGCCCGTTGCACTATTGTCGTACCTACTCCTAGCACAAGCTTCACGCTTAGTTGGAGAGGAAAAAGGGGAATTTAGTCATTTAACATGGCTAATGTTCTTTTATAAAAATAAAAATAAAGATATCCAAGAGATCTGTTCTAATGGCTGCCTAGTGCGCAGGGGTTGTTTTTTGTTTTCGTAATCGGATATTTCTAAGTGAACAGATCTTACGGATACAACGGGAAAAATAGTAGGTATCATTTCGCTTGATTAACGCATAAGTATGCTGAATATTAAGTAAACCTCATTAATGCGAAGATCGCCGCAAAAACTGGACTAAACCACGCAAAGTCTGTAATGCTCGTGATAAAAAGTCGAAAAATGCAATGAAACCGACATGCCGTAATATGTAAAGATGTAATAAGTTAGTTAAGCGCAAGCAATGACAACAACAATGGTTCCGTAGATTACTAATCCGTACTCAGGTATAATACCATACCTATACCTAGCGTTGTCAGGCGTCCGGACAAGCCGGACACAGTCAGGCTTTTTGTCAAATTAACTGTGTCTGGCCTTTCCGGCTTTTGTTAGGCTTTTTTCAATTAGATCATTTGAATAATTTTCATGTTCATCCTTCATCACCCTTCGGTACGGCTGCCATCCGTCCGGGTTTCCTCGGATTTGTCCTAGTTTGGAAGACGTCCGGGGAGCGTCCGGGTGGGGTTTCAATTGTAATCCGGGTTTTCGATCAGATCCCGTTCCCATAATTTATGTAAATCAAAGCTATGGGTTAGGTATTTCACCGCACGCACTGCCGACGCTATTTTACTACGCGAGCGGCGAGCGGGGGTGGGGCGCGTTCAACCGACGCATGGCGTCATATTCTGGCGAATGTCGAGCGCGAGCGATCTATTTAGCCGCGTAGTAAAATGTTACATGTGTTCAAGTTTTAGTTCTGATTATAGTCTCTTTTAAAATTTGAGGACACAAAAACGATTAAACACACTATTTCATGCAACAAAAGAGGCTTAAAATTAATGTTTACTTCTATCAAGTACGGAGTAAAATATATTTTAATCAAGATGTAAGTGAATGAAAAAAGTATTGAAATGTCCGGGGTAAAAGCTCCAAAATTCGGGGAACTTACGCTTCCGGTCCTGGGGGGCAGGTTTTAGAGATGGCAGCCCTACCCTTAGGTGATGATTTTATCAATCTATGTATTAAATAAGTAAATAGATAGGTAGGTACTTCTTATGTGTTCATGTACTTATGCCAAAATCTCATTTCCGATCTCCAGTCACGAATTTCCATTTCATGCGTAGTCGCCCATGCTTATCAATTTTTTTTGACTTTGCCGTAGTTAGGTAAAAACTAAAAACATAAAAAATACACATTTTGAATTTTGATATATTATTATGTTAAGTGGGTAACGTAGTAGGTACTTAAATTTTATTAAACACTGCATACGATAACCATACCTACTGTCTTATAAATTATCATGACGCAAATTATTAGACTATAGTATGACTGCACGGTAGAAGAATTTAATAAGGACAATTTGACTACGTAACCCCAAAAATCAAATTGATTACTGAATAGACAATTCGTTGTTATAACTTTCAATTCGCGGAACATTTAAAATTTATTCATAATCGTCAGCTATTGTGACCAATGGAGGCGATTTATTTTCAATATCGAGTCCAAATAAATGTTTATTTTATTTTATTTCGTGTATCATGGTCAATTTCAACTCGATTTTGCTAAAATCCAAAGCGAATTCAAACATTGTGGCTAATTCTCTTGTACACAATCTCTAAACTAAACTAAAATGGCACGTCTACATCTATTGCTATTCCTTTCATAATGTTACTTGCGAAAAAGGATAGCACTAGATTTAGACCTGTTAATTTAGTTTAGTTTAGAGATTGTGTACAAAAGAATCGGCCCCACTGTTCATTATATCCGGACTCCGGAGTACTACTTGTGATGAGACAAGTTTAGTTTTTTTAGGGGTTATTTATTACATAACGCATCTCCAATGTACATAAGGAATTTTGATAAAGTAAATAAGTACCTAAGCCTTTCTTGTTGGTCTAGGTAGAAAACGTGCGCGACAGGTCGAGATGGCAATCGGGGTATGAGGCAGGGGGACGCCCCGCACTAACACGGTGCTATAACCAGAGATAATTTATTACACTATAACTATAGCTGTCCGTCACACCAGGTGTGTTAACATAGGACACAGACTGGCTTAGGACCATTGACACGTCAAGGCGTACCAGGAACTACAATAGATCAACCACAGTTATTTTTGTGTGAGATCAACCATTACGATTGGTTCATTCCACTCATCTTCCTCGCTCGATCTCAGGCGGATACCTATCCTTCACCGCGATTATCTTGCACAAATGATATTTTCTCATTTAGCTCATTTATAAAGAACTAGATGATGCCAGCGACTTCGTCCGCGTGGATTTAGGTTTTTAAAATCCCGTGGGAACTCTTTGATTTTCCACGATTAAAAGTAGCCATCTCTTTTCCAAATTTCATCGAAATCGGTGAAACGGGTAAGCCGTGAAAAGCTAGCAGACAGACAGACAGTCAGACTTTCACATTTATAATATTAGTATGGATTGCATATAAACCATTGACAACAAAACTAACAGATTTAGATATTATGGAGTATGGACAAATATTTTTTTTAACTGTAAATTTAAATCAAAATATTCAAATCTACATACCTACCAACAATCACTTCCTTTCCGATTGTAACCAGGTCAATCATTAAGTCTTTCCGATTAGTTCCAATAGTTATAGTAATTTTATATTTGGTGCTTGTCGGTTGACCAACATCTCACAATAGGTATTTAATAATTACAAATATCATTATGGCACATTAATATGCCAATAATCAGTAATCACTACAGTTATTATTTACCATAATATTATAACTTTTTAACTGCTAACAATTTATAACTGCTAAATAACTAAAAGATTTTTAAACAAGGTTTTTTTTCTTACTCGTAAATAAATGACCTAGGTATATTTTATTAAAAAAGTGATACTTAGATAAACAAATTAAACACTAATGTAATAGGCTAAGAGCCAGCGCGTGCCAGAACTTACTTATTTTATAAAAGCTGAAAGTTTCTGTGTCATATTGTCCCCAACTTCGGAGAAACGTTTGTTTGGATCAATGGTCGCTTTGGGAGATAACAGGTAAAAAAGGTGTAAAAAAATCTTACATCAAAGTACTTATAAAGTCTAATTTTTTATATTTTCTTCAGAATAGTACTAGAAATCACGTCATACATTGCCAGACACTTAGTATGGTGGCAACCCCCTGCCAGACACCTTTAAAATTTAATAAATTATTGGGTGTCTGGCGGGGGTTCCCACGACACGACGCGCCGCCGCCATATTACCTAGCTATCAAAGTAAATGAAGCCTAGTTTGAGTTTTTATAAAGAAAGACGCTCGGTTTCGTGTGTGCTGCGCCTAGAGCCCTAATTAACTACAGACCTATTTAGCCAACTAAAAACGCACAATACCCGTGACCAATGATTATTCTCCTTTCCACAATGCGTCTGGAATGTAACCTCTATTGGAATTAAATGAAAAGGCTTAGCGCGACCGATTGTTGAAATTTTAGGTGGAGACCTCGTTCACAATACGCCGATGACGGAACATCTCTATAGAGACAAATCACAGCCAGAAATAGTCCTCATAGCTCTATAGATTCCAGCCTAAGTAGATTACATCAAAGCCTTCGTCAACAATAATGATTTAGATTAACTCAATGCATGATAGCAATGCAAAGAATCATATTTTAAGGCTCAATTTAAATTGATACGGAATCGAAGCGAATATCCAAACTACTACATAGCATAATATTCACTTCTATTCTATCTCCACATTGACCAATTTCTACCGGGAAAGAAAATTCCCCCGAATTCACAGACATTCCTGCGAATTTTGGGAAGTTACGACTTACGTGGTGGAGATAGATGATAACGCTCTTTGAAAAGAGCACCCGCCGAGTTTCTTGCTGGTTCTTCCCGGTAGGAAAGGCATTAAAAACCAGTGGTAAATGCATTTGACGATTCAAAGTACTTGTAAAAATTTAATTTAATAAAAATAAAAAATAAATATATTTTAGAAATTCGTAGAGCCTAATGCCGCGACCGGGGTTTCCTTTGCCGAAGTGTTGATTCGGTACCGGCAAATCTCGTTTCGAATTCTTTACAGATTAGTGATAAGACAAAAATGGGCGCCAAAGAAAAAGTGAAAGATTAAAATCTATTTGGGGCACAGCATGGATTAATTTTCTGGTTGCGTTTCCTCATTTCATTTCGAGCTGGTAAAAATATCGTCTCATTATTCATAATACTGAGGTAGATGATTACGATCGCCTCTTGGCTATTCAATAGTCTATTAAAGTTGTTCAATCATTGTTCAATTACGAAACAATTACAGAATTTCTGCATTATTCGATCATTCGATTTCGATTCGTGTCACGTAAATAATATGAAATGTTCATCGGCCGTTGAAATGATAGAAAAGTCTGTAATTTGGAATAGACTTAGAGACCGTGAGGGCCAGAACTTCGTTGTTTTATAAAAACTGGAATTTTCTGTGCGTATTGTCTCCAATACAGGTAGGGACGATCAACGACTGTGAAGTTTGGATCATGGTAGCTTTGGCAGATAACAGATAATAAAGACGTAATATAAAATCTTTCGTCAAAGTTTAAAGTCTATTTTTAGGGTTCCGTACCTCAAAAGGAAAAAGAGAATCCTTGTAGGATCACTTTGTTGTCTGACTGTCTGTCCGTCCGTCTGACCTCTGTCGTGTCTGTCAAGAAAACTTAAAACTGAAAACAGTCATAAAATGTAGTAGGTAGGTAGGTCTTGTAGCATAAGTAAAGGAAACAATCCGAAAACCGTAAATTTGTGGTTACATCACAAAAAAATTAAATGTGTTCATGAACAAATAATTAGTATTTTCCAAAGTAAGATACCAAGTGGAGTATCGTGTGAAAGGGCTTTACCTGTACATTCTCAAAACAGATTGCTATTTATTTTTATGCATAACATTTTTTGATTTATCGTGCAAAATGTCGAAAAAAATACCCGAGCACGGAACCCTCGGTGCGCGAATCTGACTCTCACATGGCCAGTTTTTTTAATATTTTCTTGGAATAGTATTAGAAATTACGTCATGCATTGCCAGACAGTTTTCGTATCGTGGCAACCCTCTGCCAGACGTCTTGGCATGATCTCAGACTGTCACCTCCTGCCCAAACCACGAGGGAGAGGAAGGCCCTACGCGAACGAAAACCTTTAAGTTGTTTACTTCACAAGATAACTTGTAGGACAAGATATACTTCAATTCTAAATGAATCTCGATTATTGAACCATTATCGCTAAATACATACCTAACTACCTAGTTAACTACGGAAAATAGAGAGCTACTTACCGTTTTACAGGTTCAATTAACTAGAGTAACATAACATTGTTTTCTCTTCGGCCGACCAGACCGTAGACAGACGGAGAAACCTACGTTTACGTGAGTAAACTATGGCAATTAGCAATCATTATGAAGGTAGATTGATAAAAGTGACACTAATATAGAATACCTAGGTTTGCAATCGTTAAGATTGGTTGAATTCATTTCCAAATTGTAACTATTAAAATTCATTGGATTCTTACTTAAATATTATAATATTACTTAATTATTTAGTGACAAAGGGGTTTGGATATTTTAGCTGGCCTACCTACACGTTCGCCATTTTCTTAATGGAAGTGTCAAGTATGCTTTTGGTAGTCTGTAGTCCGAGTACCTCCTCTGTCGGCAGTCAAACTCACTAAAATAAGTAAATAAATAAATAAATCAGCTCACAAAACAGTACCTAAGTACCTACAAGAATAATTTTTTTTAACCAAATGTTGAAACTTACAAAATTAAAACTAGGTAAACTTAAAACTACGAGCTAGAAAGTACTAAAAACAAAAGTGATGTGTGAGCTGAAGGGTGATGATGATGCATGATGTTGCAGTATTACTACTGCAGCGCTGATTTTCAGGCAGAGCCCTACACTACTGACTGCAATTTTATTTTTGACTTAATGTTAACGTCATCCACCTATATCTCACAGCTGGATATAGGTTTAATTAAGAGCTCTCTTATGTCTACTACGTTCCTCATTCAGCATTTCCCACCCTGATCAGTTTGTCAGCCAAGCTGATTGGAGGTCGTCGTGCTACTTTACGACAATGCAGTCCACTGTGGCTTTGAATAAGGTCATCTTAATAACTAGCAGCGGCGAAGAGTCAATATAACACGATTCCTATCGGCTTCCCTTTAAGAATTGGCATAATATAGCGTAAGTAGGTACTATTCACATAAATTCCGTAATACGTTCGTAAATACAAAGGTTCGATCGTCACAAATGCTAATTTTTCTTTTGTTATTAAGTACTAATTTAAGTTTAAAACATAACAGCTAATGTAAGTAACATACACCTACGTCCTACACCTTACAAGCCGTAAAATATCGGATTCCCTAGTTAGATTTTTGCTTAGTATTTATCTCTTTCATTTCCCTAGCGAAAGCGAAATGAGCGAACTAGGTCTGTCTCGCTCTACGGTCGACTAATAAAGAGCACACCAATTTAATCTGGCCCAGTAGCGAATACGAATTTGGAACTCTGACAGGTCAGACAAATTTGACGTAAATAACTCGGTTGGATCCGAGTTACCCTATAATACCTCCAAATTAAAAATTATATTAATAGTATTGTTTTAACACGTACATGCTACTATTTTGAGTATTTTGTATTTTGAAGGGTTATTTGATATTGATACATATTTTGTTTTTGTGAAGCGGCCATGCTTGTTTGTTTTTAAAGTTGTTAGTGGTGTTTTATTTTGATATTATAAATTGGGGATGTGATTAATAACTTATAAGTGTAAGTTCACGGTAATTTTGATTCAGTTTGGTAAGCCAAAATCAGATATGGCCTTAATTCACATAGATTGTTGTTTAACAGATTTCTTGTTACGTAACGATAGTAATTTTTCTAAATTAAGTTTTGAAAACAAAAATCGAACAGCTGATATTCTTGTAGGTAAGTACGTTTCCGGCTTCCCTTTATCAGATTTTCACCCTTCGCCACTGATAACTAGGTATACTTACCTCAAATAAGGTAACATAGGTATGAGGCTTAATAATTATGAGGCACTGTGTAAAAATTAAACAATAGAAACTGACATTCTCACGTCTATAATATGTTCACTAGCTACGTTTAAGTGAAGTGTACTCCACCTAAATGTGGTAAAAATATATGCTTGTGGTGCGTTGGCGCAATTATTTTTTAGAAAATAATCTGCTGATTTTTTGCATGTGTATAGATAAAGACGGAGAGTAACATAGGCTACTTTTATCCCGGAAAATCAAAGAGTTCCTACGGGATTTTTAAAAAACCTAATTCCACGCGAACGAAGTCGCGGGCATCAGCTAGTTAACTGATAACGGAAAACGTACTCGTATAATATCTTCCTGTCTGATATTTCAAGTTGACTGGGTCTAATAAGGCTATTGATTTTTAGTGTAACTACTAAGAACATAAGTACCTGGCTACTGCAGTTTGCAACCACTTTGCGGATGTGACGAACTCATACAAATTAACATGTCATGGGGTCCAACCCCTGTTTTGCGAAACGCATTTCCATTACCAATAATCGTAATCGATGCTGTTGGCTACACTAGGCTGTTTTGGATAAAAGCACTCATTTTAGCCAATAGCTAGTGTAAAGTGTCAGCTTTCAGCCAATCGAAACGATTCTTTAGTAGGTACCTACGGGGTCTTAAATTCGGTAATTATTTGATGATGGGATGGAACGGCGAGGTGCTTTGATTACACCATAGTACAAGCACAGAATAAGAATGGTATGTTTATTACCTACAGAGGTTCGACGAAGCCGTCTAGACAGAGCAATCCGTTAAGTAACCGATAATAAGCGTCCCGGGATCTCCATAGTGACGCCGGGACATTTACCGGCGTCGGACTACGGTTCGACGAAGCCTTCTAGACAGAGCAATCGTGTGGTAACCGGTAATGAGTCTCCCGGAATCTCCATAGTGACGCCGGGACATTTACCGGCGTCGGACTACGGTTCGACGAAGCCTTCTAGACAGAGCAATCGTGCGGTAACCGATAATGAGCGTCCCGGGATCTCCATAGTGATGCCGGGACTTTTCCCGGCGTCGGACTACGGTTCGACGAAGCCGTCTAGACAGAGCAATCGTGTGGTAACCGGTAATGTGTCTCCCGCAATCTCCATAGTGATTCCGGGACTTTTACCGGCGTCGGACTACGGTTCGACGAAGCCGTCTGGACAGAGCAATCGTGCGGTAACCGGTAATGAGCGTCCCGGGATCACCATAGTGATGCCGGGACTTTTACCGGCGTCGGACTACGGTTCGACGAAGCCGTCTGGACAGAGCAATCGTGCGGTAACCGGTAATGAACTATGGTGATCCCGGGACTTTTACCGGCGTTGGACTACTGTCTCCTTATACTGTGGTACTGGGTACAAGTACAAGATACAATAAATAGTTTGATAAATAGGCGTTTAAGTTCCCGGTAGCGTCACTACAACGCTCTATTTCTGAACCGGTTTGTGTAGGCAACGATCCGCGTGATAATCACGTTTCCACACCGTTGCGAAGCGTTTAGTTGTCGGCACTTATGTTATGCCATCAAATTACAGGTGGCGCGGGCGCCTTGTCTAGCCAGGACTCGGAGAAATATGCCTTGGCAAGTATTCCTCCTGTTACCTGTAGTGATGTCAGTTGCGTACGTCATTCGCGTGTACACTGCTGGTCGATTGCAAAAAAGCTGTATCATTAATTGCTATAAAGTACAATCTCAACTGTTGTTATTGGCGAAGCTATGGTATACCTACTTGCTGCAACAACGCATTTAATTTTCACCCAATAGTGACAGTGTATCGGCCAATTATAGCTGATTCAGAACATTACACCGTAGTTGTCAAATTAGGGCACCTTGAAATGCGCCGAAGAAAATACGACGACCCGCGTTGAGGTTTCAAAGTAGGTAGTGAACCACTAGGTACCTACCTACTTTGACGAAAAACTTCAAAGATACAGAATAGAATTCTAACGAAAAAAATTCAAAGATACAGAATAGCCCTGCAGCCTGCTGGACTGCTAGTGGAGGTCAATGCCCATTTTAGCAGGTGGCTTTGATGGTCCACCTTAGGTGGTGTAGCAGGCACTGGCCATAACTTATGGACTGTTCATATTCGCTGCCACTGTGGAAAGCGAAAAAGTTCGCGTGATTTTCCTCTGGGTAGGTACCTATTCTATTACCTACCTAATACCTATGTACCTGCCGCGGCTCTTGCGATATTAGCCATTAGTTTTCGCTACCCACAACGCAGCGATATCGCGTATATATGTGGCCCTACCGCGGTTGTTTGACAGCTACAATGTCACGATCGCAATCATCTCTGATTGGTTAATGCTCGCTCACTATTGGCCACAATGCATTGTTGCAACAAGAATCGCACAAATTCAGCCAATCAGAACAATTGAGATTGTAATAATGATTGATGCAGGTTTTAGACAATCGCCCTACTGTAGTCTGAACAGGCCTTAAGTGTCAAAATGTACTGGGCGGTTTTAATCCTCCAGTTTGCTTTAGGATGGCCACACTTACTTCCTCTTCTCTTAGGGATCTAGCCGAGAGCTTATCTCGCTATGTAGAGTTCTTTTTGCCAATCTAACCTCCTTCTCATCAACCTTGTCACGTTCCACGTCATCCCATCCACGCGATCTCTGCCAGAGCCTTGAGAACTTACGCCGCCAAGTTTGCTTTAGGATGGCTACGCTTACTTCTTCCTTTTCTTAGGGATTTAATCGAAAGCTTATCTCGCTATGTTGTTGTAACGTGTGTTTGTTGGTTTGTCCTTCAATCACGGCGCAACAGAGCTATGGATCGACGAGATTTTTTGCATGGTTATATTTACATGAGGACCTGGAGAGTGACATAGGCTTCTTTTTATCCTGGAAAAACAAACAGTTCCCGCGGGATAGCATGCTAGCTTTTAACGCCGCAACAGAGCTAGTAGGTAGGTACGAATTGACGTCATTTTCTGCATAAACATAGCTGAGGAACAAAAAAGTGATAATAGGCTAGTATTATAATCTGTGTGTCTGTCTGTCTGCTAGCTTTTCACGGAGCTTTTGGTACAGAGCTAGCTTATATTATCCCGAAAAATCAAAGAATGCCCACGGGATTTTAGAAAACCTAAATCCACATCAATGAAGACGCGGACATTATCTATATAACACGAGGGGTCGCGGTATCAAGCGTGGGGAACGCCCTGCACGCCCGCACGCCACCCACGCTCGCACGCGCCGGGTTAGTGCGGGGGCTGAGCGGGTGTGCGGGGCTTTACCTCCCCGATTGCCATCTCGACCTGTTGCGTACTATAGGTAGATGCTTGGTACATAAATACCTTGCATCCTGACTCCTGGAGATGGAAAACTACTTTTTATCCCGTAAGATCAATAATTTCCCATGGGATTTAAAAATCTAAATCCACGTGGACGAAGTCGCGGGCATAAAAGTGTCTGTCTGTCTGCTACTTTTCACGGCCTTTTCATTTAAAAACAATTTTGGCAAAAAGTTTGTATCCCAATTCCCAAGGGTAGACAGTACGCTGTTACCTATTTGTCGCTGAAAATCAAAGAGTTCCAACGGGATTTCAAAGCACCTCTAATTCCACGTGAACGATGTCGCGGGCATCATCCCTACCTATTTTACTGTCGCTATAGCCTTATTCTGTATGAATATGAACCTACCATGGTCGGTATAAGCCATAAGGTGTTTACAATAGATCGAAAACAACGAGTAGGAGGCGGCGAGCGGCTTATTTCAAAGACTTCTGTATGCGCACAAACAAGCCGCCAATCGCAATAAACATTCGCAAATTCGTAATTTCCTATAGGTAGGTATTCCTTTTGTACAGACTTCGGCGGTTATCTAGCCTAAACTTAGCACAAATCAGTACCTACTTACTAAAAATCGAAGGTTACCTACTTGCTATACGTTTTGTTTTGTTATTTAAGTAGGAATATCTGTTTCCAATGGTAAACTTTAAACTTTAATTTTCGGTACTGAGTGTCGGTGTCAATACAGAAGTAACAATAAAAATTTGCATTAAAAGATCTCGATTCAATTAAAAGCACTAAAGGTAGGTAGATTTACTTACCGGCGCAACCACTTGAAAACACCCATTTCTTGCGAAGAAGCCACTTTACAAATCAAAAATATCTTAACCAATTTCACATCCAATCCGAATACACGGCACTTGACTATCTAAAATACGTTTTCGGATAGAGAATAGAGAACTACTGAAAGTCTCTCGACACGAGAATCACGCGGAACATTACCGGCGAATTAAACTTTTAAAGTTCGATGTTGTAAAAAAACGTCTAGCAACAATGAACGTCGATATATTGTGCGGTCAGACAAAACATCACGAACACTACGGCAATCGCAATGAGTTGAATTTGGTTTTTTGTACAAATTACTTTTCGTCGCGCTTCGGTGATCCACTTCATGCACGCTGGTTGAACTGAGCCTCCGCGTCCAGCCTACCGACTAGTGACTGACTACCGCAGGCGACAACACTCGTCAATTATTTGAATTTACAACTCGCACAACTTGTCAACGTCATTTCAATTTCCGTTGCACAATAATTAAAAATTTCATTAATTTAATAATTAATTGAAATGCAAAGTACTTTTATTTCAACTTTCAATAGTTTTGTATTTTGTTTATTTACCTTCTTGAGTTTGACGTTTCTGTAAATGACCGACTTCGCAGCTCTTTGTAATCGTATATGAATTTCTTCATTTTAAAATTTTCTATGAAAGATTTATTTATTTAAAATCAATTGTATAAACAAAATTAAAATGTAAACCACTTTATACTTATAAAATGAAATGTTATATAAATACATCAATTAAATAAATGTTATAAAAAGGTATTAATTTGACGTGATTTGAAAATAAATGAATGAATGATAATAAAAGTAACTTCCGCTGATTAATAATAAAGTACCTACCTACTCTTTATGCCGAAATTATGAATGTGAATGAAAAATTATATACCTATAATTTTTATTATCCAGTTGAATTATTCTGAAAACTAAATAAATATAAAGAAATTTAAAATTATATAATTGATAATATGGTATTAAAGACATTTTGATCAACACATCCGGGAATGGACTATGATCTATGATGATGAGGATGTCCATAATTTTTGAAAAAATAGAGGATTCATTAGTCATAGTCAAAACCTAAAATCGATTAGAATCGATAAGATTTTTTGATCGAAATATAAGATAGAAAGTATGGATGTAATGTATGGATGTTTGTTACCCCTTCACGCCACAATGACTGAACCAATTTGGCTGAAATTTGGATTGTACCAATAGGACATTGAATTATTAAAAATTAACGCAAAAATAAATTGACTTTAAGTTGCTGAGTGCTGACATAAATTATATTATAAGGAACACAAAAAAATACTAATAATACAGGACCGGGGAGATTAACGTCAGCGTCACCGGTAACAGCCTTCCTGTGCATCAGCATTCAGCGTGCAGTTACATTATGTCTCAAACATAGTTAATATTATACGCAAGAATCAAGATTCACTTCTGTCATGCATGCGCATGCGTCTTCGACTCCAGATGAGCACCGATCACCGATAGTCTACCTGTTGTTAGGGTTCCGTACCCAAAGGTGCTAACGGGAACGTATTACTAAGACTTCGCTATCAATCAATCCGTCCGCCCGTCCGTCCATCCATCTGTCTGTCTATCAACCAACTGGCTATATCTCGTGAACTGTAATAGGTAAAGAGTTGATATTTTCACAGAATGTTTGTTTCTATTACCGCTTTAACAACAAATACTAAAAATTATGAAGTGGCTGCCGTTTTATTTATGACTGATTTTATTTATTAGATAAAAATTAACAGATATATTATAACTGCCATCTCACGGCTCAATATGACTTAATATTTCACGTGAACGGTGAACCTAACTTCACGTCGATAGTGAACGCATCGCATCCACTGGCATATTAGGGGTGTACCTAGTGTAAGGGCAACTTATTTCCTTTGTAATCTGTTGTTATTTCTGTAATCTGTGATTATTCAATTTCTTATCTGTCATAATATTTTGAATTTCGATTCGTTTGTTTACGTCGGGTTATTGTTGGCAATTTTAAACTTTTTCTCTTTTTTAAAAATAAAGTGTTAATGGATGAATTAAGAGGCCCAACAATTCAAATAGTCCTCAACGTTAAAGAAGGTAAATGTGTATTTTGATGATGGAATTATGAAGAGTATGCGAGACAAATAGGTTCTTTAATGTGCTCGTTTTACAGGACTTGGTTTCGGTTTTCTAAAGAGCCCGTTCGTAGTTAGTGGGTCTTTAAATGGATATATGTTAGAAACGGATCCTGTAGTGCCATCTCATGCACCTGTATTTGATGCAGAACTCGTGTGGGAGGCAGATAAAAGACGATTTAGGAGGTAAGGTGTACTGCAGTAAAACTAATCATTTATTGAATAAATTACACTGTGCGGCATTATACATACTATTATCACTAAGTATCTAAGTTCCTCTGGTGTTGGACATAGGCATTTTCAGAGTGCCACTCAATATCCTCTTTTTCATTTATCAGTAAGATCCAGGTCTTTAATTTTTAAAAGCCTATATGTTATTATCACTAATAAATCAATCATTTAGCTTGTTTGCGTCCACTGCTAGACATAGACTTTCCCAAGAGTGTGCCACCACACACATTCCACTGCCTTCCTCATCCACACACTTCCTGATTGCCACACTATCACTAATATCTGTTGGGAATAATTGTGAAAATCTGCGAGTTTCAATCCCATACTCTTAGTCAAAAATAATACTGTAGAGTCTGGGAGCCTACCACATTACTTTTCCGAAAAATATAAATATAGGTGGAAAAGATCAACCCTCAATAATGACAAAATATATGATGCAAGACAAGAGTGTCTGTGTGGTTAATCCTGTTAGCCCTGTTAGATTTGACTTGAATTTTCAAAAATTCTTTCTTAGTGGATGTTTAAGTCACAATAGCATGTCAAATTTCAGCCTGATCCGTCCAGTAGTTAGAGATGTGCATTGATAGATCAGTCATCTTTTCCTTTTATATTTAGATATTGAAGTTAAACTATAGTAAATATGGTTTGTTTTTATAGTTTGCGAGTGCAAAATGTACCAGTTAAAATTGAGGTGTATATGACTGGCACGCAGGAACGGAAAGTCAAAGTTGGCTACCTGTTGTTGAGTCTTCTTGGAGCACAGCCATGCCCTTCCAATAAGGTTGTTGATGTAAGTTGATATACCATAAATGTAACAAATAAATAGATAATGTTACATATAGAAGCATGTAACATATTATTATCTACTTCTTTGTGAAGAGTGAAAGTGAAAGACTTAAAACTACCACAACATTTTGTAAAGAACTATCTCTTCTACTTTCATCCATTTTGTATCTTGTGTCTTACTTATCAGCAAGTATACAGTGTGGCTAATTGTACACAAACTCTAAACTAAACTAAAATGACATGTCTAAATCTATTGCTATCCCTGCCATAATGTAGCTTGCCGAAAAGGATAGCACTAGATTTAGAACCGTTAATTTAGTTTAGAGATTGTGTACAAGAAAATCAGTCCCATTGTGTAACAAATTTTTAAATAAATAATTTGAATTTCACTTTTATATTAGAGTTACAGCAATAAATCCTAATTTTTAGTGAAAAACAAAATCACACAAATTGATTTGACAACTTTTTCCTTTTTAAGAGGTAATAAAATATCTAATTTTCAAAATTGCAGTTAAAACATACATGGCACAAATTGCTTGGTGTGAAGTCGGAGGGCAAATGCTGTCACCCACAACTCCTGCTAAGCCTCTCTGTTGAAGACAGAATCAGCACACACACTCCTGTAAGTATTGCATGGAATTAAGAATTAAAGAATGAAAGTAAATTGCTGGAGAAACACCTCCTTTCTCATAGGAAACATATACCATACTGTACAAGAGCAGGTTATGGACCGTATGGACTTTATGGACCAGTTCCAAATTTTTCCTGAAAGCAGGTTTCAATGAAAGTGCAAGTATGGGCACGCAGTTGCAGTTGGCTAATGGTTGTAGACCAAATGCATACTATCAGTGTACAGTACACGGCAGAAAATAATGACCATCAACCTTTAGAATGAGATTTTTTTTGTAGAGCACTGTCTGAGCTGTTCTTTAGACAGACTAAACGTCATATAGGTATGAGTGACAGAGAACGCTCTACAAAGCTCAAATGTCATTCTTAATGCCGATGTACATTACTTTCGGCCGCATACTGTAAGTAACTATGTACTATGTATTAATTAATAATTGTTACCATTTTCCGCTAAAATTAATATTTTCCTTAAATTTTTTTTTTTTTTTTTTAAAGAATATTAGCCATGTTAAATGACTAATATTGCTCTTTCCTCTCCAACTAAGCGTCAGGCTTGTGCTAGGAGTAGGTACGACAATAGTGCAACAGGCGGGGTTTGAACTTGAACCGTCGTCATCGACCTTTCGGTTTTCAGTCCACTCCTTTACCGGTTGAGCTATTGAGGCTATAATATATTATAAAATTTCGAAAATTGGTGAGTCATTCTTTTGGACTCAGAAGTGTCAGAGTGGTCAGAACTAACTTCAAACCAATTCTGACCTTTTTGAACCAAAACTTTGTTTATAGCATTTTAATTTTATCAGGGTCAAATGCTGTAAGATGAAAGTAAAATTAAGAATATGTAATTTAGATAGCCTTGCTTGTAATTTCAGAGGAATGAGCTCCGCATTTTCCACAGCAATGAAATCGCGTATCCATCAGCCAGGTCGAACAATAGTGCAACACATGCTTCTCGATCTGTGCTACTAACACTAAGTAAGTAGTTCAAGCCGCATTACCTAAACAAAACGTTTATTTTCAGTCATTACGTATAGAAAGTGCTTGATCTCGAACAGTAATATTTGAGTGCTTATACAAATAATTATAAAATTGTTGCAAGATCTGGCTATCCCTATCCTAGGTATCCTAGCAGATATAGTTAGATTTTTATTTGTTATTTTTGTTTGAATACTAAATGAGAAAGGAATTATTACTTGATGGGAGCTTATTAATTATGATTTTGTTTTTCGACACATCTTTCGCCAACGTCCATACCATGTTGAATACACCGGTTCTCGTCCGATCACCGAAGTTAAGCAACATCGGGCGCGGTCAGTACTTGGATGGGTGACCGCCTGGGAACACCGCGTGATGTTGGCCTTTTGCTTTTTTATCTTTTTTTAAATTTTGCAGGACCTAGATTTTTATAATTTTTTTTTTCAAGCTTGTCATTTTGTTGAATTAGGTACTGTACATAATTTTTTGTAAAGGTCAATACAGCTATTATTAGTCCTCTAGTCCTCTAGACAAGGAAATAATAATGAGGATGTTAGTGACATCTAGCAAAAGGTAGCTCGATTGCTAACGTGCACCTTGAGTCTTGACCTGCATAATAATTATTCTCTCCACCGCTAGATGTCCTTGCTCCGTGCGGCTGTGTTTGTGTTTCGCGCTGCGGAGATCGCTCACCGCGCAATGACTACCCCGGGTTTCAGATGTCAAAGCATACTTACCTGGCGTAGGGGATACCGTGATCAAGAAGGCGGTTCCCCCAGAGCGAGGCCCTTCCATTGCACTGCGGCTGGGTTGACCTCTGCGATTATCCCTAATGTGGATAACTCGGACGCGTAATTTTTGGTAGTGGGGACTGCGTACGCGCCGTCCCCCCATTATTAAGCTGATCAGTACGCCGCGCAGTACCCATAGTTACGAAAGTGTGTTTATTCATTGGTTTGTGCCCTTTAATCACGTTGCTGCGGATCGACGTGATTTTTTGCATGGATATACATTACACATTTAATTAATCTATACTAATATTATAAAGAGGCAAAGTTTTTAAGTTTGTTTGTAGGGGCCAGTGGGTAATATCTGGAACTACTGAACCGATTTTGAAAATTCTTGAACCAGTATAAAGCTACATCATTTTCTAAGTGACATGGGATATATTTTATTTTTAATAATTAGAGATACCTACGAAAATTGTAATAAGCTACCCGTGCAAAGCTAAGGCGGGTCGCTAGTGTAAACTAATCATAAACTTATTGATATACTTTTCAGATGAGTATATGATTGAAAGCAAGAAGACAGTTTCGTCCGTGGACCTGCAACCCAAACTGATCTGTGACGAAGGCCTCATACAAATCGGCAGTGGGGACCACTTGTTCATTCTGAGTTTGATGATAAACGCTGTGGATAACTTAGACTTGGTAAGTTTTAAAGTTTACAATGAACCAAAAGCTTAATTTGCTATAATCCGCTGAAACAGGTCGAATCTGTATGGTGCAACATGCAGCATGCGAATGTGTGTCGAATATTCTAGAATCTGGAACATTGTGGGCCATTTGAAGACTTTTCTCTATGGGTAAAGCTTCCTGCTGATAAGGGTATATAAAGCAAGATCTGTCGTGAGTTCGAACGTTCTAGAACATTCTGAAATGTTCGGGAATAGTTTGTAATGTTCAGGAATACACTTACTAGTTAAAAATAAATAAGTAAATAGTGGTATTTCTTGTACGATGGTGCGGAACCTTTCGTATGTGAGTCCGATTCGCACTAGATCGATTTTTATGTTATGTACGATGTAAGTATTTATGTGGATTTTCTTTTTTATCATACTACAGTTGCTGCCATCAGAAGCTAAACACAGGGACATAAGTAATTGCTGTGTCACCTATTCTGTGTTTACGCACAATATCAATACGGACAGGTAAGTTTGGTATTTTAATCCATACTATTTATTATTTATTCATCTATATTTATATAAGAGCCTCAATAGCTCAACCGGTATAGGAGTGGACTGAAAACCGAAAGGTCGACGGTTCAAACCCCGCCCGTTGCACTATTGTCGTACCTACTCCTAGCACAAGCCTGACGCTTAATTGGAGAGGAAAGGGGAATATTAGTCATTTAATATGGCTAATATTCTTTAAAAAAAAAAAAAAAATTATTTAAATTATTAATCACATTACTAATGATATATGATACCCGCGACTTCGTCCGCGTGGAATTAGGTTAAAAATCCCGTGGGACTCTTGGACTCCGCGATGAAAAGTAGCTTATGTCACTCTCCAGGTCTTTATCTATACCCATGCAAAAAATCACGTCAATCCATTGCACCGTTGCGACGTCATTGAAGGACAAACCAACAAACCAACAAACAAACACACTTTCGCATTTATAAATAAGAGTACTGATTAGGTATGGATTGTAAATATTTCAGAGTGAGTGCAGTGTCTTCGAGCAGTGGTAGTATAGCGCACTTTAACCAGCGGACATCGTTGCGACTCAGAACATGTCTGTCCAGTTTGAGCCGATACTTTGCAGAATGCCCACATCTTGTTACTAGAGTGTGTGTGGGCGACACAGACGTAGGTAAGTGTGTGTGTGTGTGTGTGTGTGTTTAAAGTATAGTGCAGTTTAACCTGCGGACATCGTTGCGGCTAGCTTTGTAAAGCATTGTCTCTGTCACTCATACCTATGTGACGTTCAGTCGGTCTCAACGACAGAGACAGCGCTCTACAAAACCTCTCTCTCTCTCTCTCTCTCTAAAAATCGATGTACAATATTTCCTGCCGGGTACTGTACTACAGTACGCGGCCGAAAGTGATCAACATCGGCCTTTAGAATGACATTTCATCTTTGTAGAGCGTTGTCTCTGTCACTCATACCCATATGACGTTTTGTCGTTCTCAACGACCGAGACAGTGCCCTACAAATATGCTGTCTCCTTCTAAAGATCGATGTTAATCACTTTTGGCCGCGTACTGTCTACCATCTACTGCGATCACCCAATGGTGATTATGGGCAAACTCTCCCGTTGGCAGCCTTTAGTCCAGCAGTGGACTGTTATATGCTATTGATAAGTTATTAATAACCGCCTCATTTAATACGATATTTGACAACTAGTCAAATGAGTAACTTTTTATCAAACATCAAAAACTTAGTATGCGATATTCTATGAAATAATGAAATGCGACGTCACATCATAATGACGTACTTTTTTAGTTCAATAATTTAAAATGGTTATTACATACACTTAAAACTAACAAAGGACGTAGATTTTACATATTTTGGAAGATGCTCTACTTAATAATCACTGAGAAATAATTTATTTTGATGTAGTCAAATACCCAATTTCCTAGGAATATGCAGCTTGGACCTCCGTAAGCTAGTCCCAACAGACGACATACACCAGTTCGTAAACAACTTTTGCAACGAAGACAATGCGCTCACGATACAAGAGAGATGCTTCATACTACGCTGTGATGACACCCTCGTGAAGGAAGACGGGAGGAGACCTTTCATGGACGTGGAGTTGAGTTTGAAGTATGTTGGTGTGAAGAGTAATGTGCAGGTTAGTTTTTTATTTTTTATTCATTAAAGGTAAACTCTTGACCACAATCACACCTGATGGAAAGTGATGATGTGGCCTAAGATGGGACGCGTTTACCTAGAAGATGCCTATTCACTGTTGCTTTAAAGATACCCGGGTTGTAATTGGTAGGAAACACATCGTGGAAGAGTATTCCAAACCTTAGCCATACGTATGAGGAATGATGACGCAAAATGTTTCGTGCGTGTAGATGGAATGTCGACGACATAAGGATGGAAACTCGCCCGACGTCTTACGGTCTTGGTAAAATGGTGAAGATCGAACAATTCCTGAGCACACTCTCCCAGATATATCCTATAAAACACCGATAAGCCGGCGACATTGCGGCGGTAATCGAGACTTTGGAGTTTCGCCAGTAAAGGAGAGTCTTCGCCTATGAGTTCCCTAGCTCGACGATCAACAGCATCCAGAGCCGCATTATATCAGAGAGTTTATATCTATGACAGTCGCTACATAGAATGTCCTTTATACCTACCCTAACCGCCCTAAAGGGAGGTAGTGTTCGTCCTTTTGTTAGACGATGATTTTTCGTATTTTCAGTATTATGAAGTTCCCACATTTTTTTAGCCTTTTCAGAAACCACCCAAACTCCTCTCAGCAAGAAGCGCGACTCAGCTCAAGAGTGGGAGGGAAAAGGGGGAGATGGAAAAGCAGGGGATCTTGGACTTTAGAAGCGGAAGCTGTACTAACCTGGACCGGGACGTGGGTGGCGTGGCGTATACCAACATGGCTCCTGGAAACACAGCTAGGTTATATTTTTTCTGAAAAATTTTGGCGCTATATCGGTTGTGCAATCTCTAAAGTAAAATCACAAGGTAAGTATTGGATGTAATTGGGTATTTGACTACATCAAAAATAAATTATTTCTCAATGATTATTAAATAAAGGGTCTTCTAAAATACGTAAAATCTACGTCCTTTGTTGATTTTTAGTGAAATAACCATTTTAAATTATCGATTAAACTAAAAAAGCACGTCAAATGATTGTGACGTCACACACCGGTATTCCATAGAATCTCGCATAAGCGCGCGTTTTGACGTTTGATAAAAAGTTACTGATTTGACTAGTTGTCAAATACCATATTATCTGTATAATATAAAATTCAAAGTCCTGACTGACTAGCTTGTACGCTGGTGGATTGATAAGTTTCCGGCCTGACCAAGAGATGGCGTCACTAGGCCTACCTTAAGGTGACATTCTATAGTACCATCCTTGGATAGCTTGTAGCTATAGTTCCAGCCCGATCGCCTTGCTAGTGTAGGTTTGAGAGCACGCTGAACAAGACGCCTCTGTGTTTTTCGTAAAAATGGAAAAGCAGGAAAATCGTGCTGTCATCAAATACTTTTATTTGAAGGGGTTAACGCCGAAGGAAATTAAAGAAGAGATGGACTCAACACTGGGGACATCCTCCCCGTCATATTCAACCGTTAAGCAGTGGGTTTCCGAGTTTAAAAAGGGTCGTGTGAGCACCTCTGATGAGCCTCGCTCAGGACGCCCCGTTGAGGTCACAACTCCAGATATGATCGAAAAAATTTATCAAATAGTGCTGGGAGACCGCAGATTGAAAGTGCGTGAGATAGCTGAGACCTGTAAGATGTCATATGAACGTGTGCAACATATTTTGCACCAACATTTGCATATGGAAAAGCTCTGTGCAAGATGGGTGCCGCGTTTGCTAACAGTCGACCAAAAATTGATTCGAAAAAACATTTCTACTGCAAATTTGTCATTGTATAAGCGTAATCCAAGCGAATTTTTGCGTCGATTCATAACCGTTGACGAAACTTGGGTCCACCACTACACTCCTGAAACCAAAGAACAGTCTAAACAGTGGACTGGACCAGGGGAACCAACTCCAAAGAAGGCAAAAACAATTTTTTCGGCGAACAAGGTTATGGCTACTGTTTTTTGGGATGCAAGAGGTATAATATACATTGATTACCTTGAAAAGGGTAAAACTATCACTGGTCAATACTACGCAGACTTATTGCAACGTTTGAGCCACGAGGTGAAGATTAAACGACCTCATCTGGCGAAGAAAAAAATCTTGTTTCATCACGATAACGCACCAGCGCACACGTCAATCGTTGCGACGGCTAAAATCAACGATCTAAAGTTTGAATTGATGCCGCACCCTCCTTACGCTCCAGACCTAGCCCCGAGTGACTATTTTCTGTTCCCTAACCTCAAAAAATGGCTTGGCGGTAAGAGATTTGCGGACAATGAAGAAGTAATCGAAGCTGTAAATGGTTATTTTGAGGAGCTTGACGAATCAGTCTATAGAGATGGCATTAATAGACTGGAACACCGCTATGAGAAATGTATCAGCCTTGGAGGAGATTATGTTGAGAAATAAAAAAAAATTTTTTTTAAATAACATTGTTTTTCTTAGTCAGGCCGGAAACTTATCAATCCACCCTCGTATATCAACAAACAGCCTAAACCGCTGGTTCTAGAGACGTGAAATTTGGAGGGTGTGTTCTTTTTAAGGAGTAGGTAAGCTAGCTAAGAAAGGATTTTTCGAAATTCCAGCCCTAAGCAGGTTTAATGGGAGTTTGTTTGTACGCGGACGAAGTCGCGATCATAAGCTAGTGTAAACACAGTTTCTTGCTCGTTTTTCTTAGTAAGAATTGATGCATTTGACGATTCAAAAGTACTTAATAAAATAAAAATAAAATAAAATAAGATAAAAAAAATTCTTCGCTGGCTAGGTTCTCAATTCGCTGGCTTTTATTTCTATTACAGATACAAAAACGCATCAGGCGATGTGGTCCTCCAAACGAATGAAATAACGGAACTTATAAAGAAAATGTGCGATTCTTTCGCTCAAAGCCAAGAGCGATTACTGGCGACGCGACCAAAGACAACCAGCGACCAACAAGTCCAGTGCGAACCCACACAAGAGAATGAAGACACAGATCAAGTTGAAAGGTCAGTCTCTTATTAAAGTTTTGAAAATTGGTGACTCTATATTATAAAATTTCAAAAATTGGTGACTCATTCTTTTCGACTGTGTCAGAGTCATTGATTTATTAAATGGTCAGAGTGGTCAGAACTAACTATAGTACACGATAGGTCGAGATCGCAATCTGCGGATGTACGGGGCCTCCCCACCACGATCGCCAGCTCGACATGTCGCGTACTAAAACTACTAGTTCCGCCAAAGGTGCACTGAAGTCAGTAGGTAGATGGGATCCGTAATAAGTGAAAATTTTGAACAAATACTGTAAGATCATGTATTTCTATTCAGTAATCGCCAACGTCCATACCATGTTGAATACACCGGTTCTCGTCCGATCACCGAAGTTAAGCAACATCGGGCGCGGTCAGTACTTGGATGGGTGACCGCCTGGGAACACCGCGTGATGTTGGCCTTTTTATCCCGGAAAATCAAAGAGTTCCCACGGGATTTGTAAAAACCTAAATCCATGCGGACGAAGTCGCGGGCATCCTCTAGTTTTACAAATACACACTTTCTTTTTTTCTTTCTTTGTTCTTTCTAACATCGCTAGTTTACTACTACTAGCTACTACCCTACCGTACCGTACCGTACCGTACGTAGTATACTTACTATGTACCTAATTTAGTAACACATTTCTAATGCTATTTTTCAGGGAGCCCACAAAACTAGCAACAAGTAAAAGCGATACGTGCATCAAAAGTGCAGAAAGAGGTGAGTGACATTGTCTAATGCATTTTCTTAAAAAAAAAACGTTTGCGACTAAGTTTTGCTTACGTACGTTTTTGATTTATATTCTTACCTCGCAACATTTCTCGGCCATTTTTAAATTTTGAAGAATTTTGTCCAATAAGAAAATGGCATAGACTTTTTTTGGAAATCCCAGTATCGATTCAAAAAAAAACCGGCCAACTGCGAGTCAGAGTCCCAAGAGTTCCGTACTACAGCCGTATTATTTCGACATTTTTCACGATAAATCAAAAACTATAATGTTTAGAAATAAATAAAAATCTGTTTTAGAATCTACAGGTAAAGAAAACCTTTTCATATTATGTTACCGCATTTGGTATAGTAATCTTACTTGGAAAGTTGAAAATACTAATTATTTGTTCATGAACACATTTTAAATAAAAAAAATTGTGATGTTACCACAAATTCTAGGTTAACGGGAAGTACCCTATAGGCTTTTTGCCAGACACGACAGACAGACGGACAGACAGACAGACAACAAAGTGATCCTATAAGGGGTCCTTTTTTCTTTTGAGGTATGGAAACCTAAAAATGGTCCAATGATTGGCTTATTTTTACTTCTAAAAACAACAAAATATAATACAATAATCACCGTAATAGGTTTGAATGCAGAAGCGCATAAAAAGTATAATCCTAATAAGACAATTGTAATTTTTATGTTTTTACAGATAATTTAAGATCAGCGCTCCCGCCTGAAGACAGGGACGCGTTACTGCAAAACTATGTTGACGAGTTGGAAGACTGGAAGGAGAGGCAACAGCAACTATTTAAACTGCAAGTAGGTACAGTTGGGTAGGGCCTGTGGCCTATAAGCCCTAAAGCTCAGTAGGACCGGGCCTAGGGCGGCCAGATATTAGGGGCGGCAAATCGTGACAAAAAATACACACACTTTAGCTGACGTAACTTTCAAGTTTTTGCCTGTCCCAAAATCACCTAACGCATCTTTAATGGTACGATTACACCTACCGAGTACAGTGGCGAGTCAGTGTCCTCGGCCGAGTACTCGGTTGGTATAAACACTTTAACGAGTGCAATTTCGCAACAATTTCTCAGCCACAGCACTGTCTCGGCCGAGTGACATTTTACTGTCTCGCTTCACTACTCGGTAGGTGTAATCGTACCATTACTTCAATAACAGTATAGCTCTGTATATACACAAGTTTTCATCACGTCTTGATCATAAATTTTAAGTTAATTATCGCCAACGTCCATACCATGTTGAATACACCGGTTCTCGTCCGATCACCGAAGTTAAGCAACATCGGGCGCGGTCAGTACTTGGATGGGTGACCGCCTGGGAACACCGTGTGATGTTGGCCTTTTGCCATATTTTTTAGCATTTTTATTTTTTATTGTTTGTCTATTGTTCTTATTTTTATTGCATGGGAATTCAATAAACAACCTACGTCTATTTATTTTTATTATCTCGAGTTCTATTTTGGTCACTACGGAATTGATGCTGACATCTTGCGCTAAGCATATGAACTACCAACTCCCGTTATGTTCCTTGCTACCAACTCCCGTATTTGAACTTCTTGTCTGGTCTGATTGTTTTACCACGTCTCGGTAGGTGTCCTTGCTCCGTGCGGCGGTGTTTGTGTCTCGCGCTGCGGAGATCGCTTGCCTCGCAATGACTACCCCGGGTTTTAGTTGTCAAAGCATACTTACCTGGCGTAGGGGACACCGTGATCAAGAAGGCGGTTCCCCCAGAGCGAGGCCCTTCCATTGCACTGCGGCTGGGTTGACCTCTGCGATTATCCCTAATGTGGATAACTCGGACGCGTAATTTTTGGTAGTGGGGACTGCGTACGCGCCGTCCCCCCAATATTACATTATTCGACTAAGGAACTTGTTTACGTTTTCTTCGAAAGACACGGACATTTACAATCATTAACACTGAAATTCATAGTCATAGAGGCTTCTTTGGAGGACGTTTCAAACAACATGTATCATATTCAAATCAACCTTTATGGAATACATTAAAGCTGTGTACATGAGACATGTCGTCTGAACCGTCCTCTAAAGAAACCCCTGGGGATCTTGACTTTGAGGTGTAAGTCGCTAAGTCTATCTTACTGGCGAGTGACAATTTGATTTCCAATACAAAAACAGCCAAAAAGTTTAAGTGGTCTAAAAATTGCTTTTTTTCTCAGTTAAAACGCAAAGAAGAGTACCACCTGGACCAGCTCGCTAGCGAATGGAACAAGCGCCGAGCAGAGCTAGAGAGCAAACTGAGCAAAGGTATCGAGCAATGTCGGAACCTTGCTGCGGATTTGAGTCGCGCGACCGAAGACTTCCGACTGAGGGGCTATAGGAACACTGAAAGGGAAAGAAAGGTATAAACCAGCGACTTTTTTTTAAAGGTTTCGTACCTGAAGGATGCCAATGAGACGCTGTTACTAAGCCGCCGCTGTCCGTCCGCCGTCTGTCAGACAGCGAGTTGTATCTCGTGAACCGTAACCGTAGAGAATTGAAATTTTCACAGAATGTGTATTTCTATTGCCGCTATAACAACAAATAATTAAATTTCAAAATGGCCGCCATGAAGTTTTTTAGAAATTTAAAGAATATTTTCCTACTTGATCGCTTGCACTTATTTTTTGGAATTTCATTAAAGTATAGTTAGTGCAAATATATCTCAAACTAGACCCTGGCTTGAGCTCTGTGTTGAATTATGTCAGAGTAAGTTCTTCTGAGGAATCGACGATTATGCTTGCATTTGAAGAAAAGCTCGAAAAATCCCTTTATAATTACCCTAAAACCCTGTACCATTGTAAACTTTAAGATTGCATACATGTTCATTAGTATTAAAATAAAACACTAAAATGCTCCTTTTGAAAAGGAGGCTTTTTGTAAGTGTCCTTATTCGTAGGATACGACGATTTGAATAAATGTTAATTTCATTTTAAAAAATCAAATTAAAATCGATGGTTGGTTCGCTTTACTAACAGCAACTATAATATACCTAACTTATTTTTAACAGCTCCTAGATGCAAAGAAAGCATTAGAAGCGCACTACACAGCCAAGTACCAGGAGTTAAGAGAAGCGTCGCAGAAGATGGAGGCCGACATGACCCATCGTCTCACGCTGAAGGACATGGCCCTTGAAGAGATGCAGCACAAGATTCACTCGCTGGAGAAACAAAACGCTGTACTCCAGGTGAAGCGCGTTCGTAACAACTTCAGCCTATCGCTGCCCATCTGGCCATACACGATCAAGTTTGCAGCGGACTTGAAGCGGCGTCCAGTCAACTGATAGCTATACGTTGTCAAGTTTACAGGACGCCGCCGCTTCAAGTCCGCTGCAAACTTTACCGGTAACCTTGATCGTGTATGGCCAGCATAAGATAACCAACAAATTGAAAACTAGATAAATAAATATTATACTGAATTCTGATCATATAATTCGACTCTTTTATTGCCAACGTCCATACCATGTTGAATACACCGGTTCTCGTCCGATCACCGAAGTTAAGCAACATCGGGCGCGGTCAGTACTTGGATGGGTGACCGCCTGGGAACACCGCGTGATGTTGGCCTTTTTGCTGTTTTTGTTGCTTTCACTTTTTTGGTCCTTTTAACATTTTTTTTGAATTTGATGACGTTTTGTTCAATTTAAACTTTTGTAAAGGTCAATGGTTTCCTAATGATATGCTGCTGCCATCTCGCGCGAGATACGTGAACTACCAACGTTTGCATTGTACCAATGTTTGTAATGAACTTGGATATGGAGTGGTGGTCATATCCCCACCTGTTAGGTGTCGCTGCACGTTGCAACTGCATTTGTGTCTCGCGCTGTGGAGATCGCTCGCCGCGCAATGACTACCCCGGGTTTCAGTTGTCAAAGCATACTTACCTGGCGTAGGGGACACCGTGATCAAGAAGGCGGTTCCCCCAGAGCGAGGCCCTTCCATTGCACTGCGGCTGGGTTGACCTCTGCGATTATCCCTAATGTGGATAACTCGGACGCGTAATTTTTGGTAGTGGGGACTGCGTACGCGCCGTCCCCCCATAATTGAAAAAATATTTCATATGATTAAAATATAAATTATATGCGAAATTATTCAATGTTCATGCTCATTGCAGTGTTCCCATGTTCTGGCTTTGCAATAAACAGTCTTCAAAATGCTGAGGTATTTGTTTTGTATTTTTCAGAACAATCTCAAGAACTCTGAAAAGGATGCCGAAAGCAAATACTCTGGATTAACAAAAGATCAAACAGCTAGTCTAATACAGGAATTGGTGAGTTATTTTAATTTTGTCTTGAATTTTATACACCGTACTAGATAGTACGGAACCCTTCGTGTGCGAGTCCGACTCGCACTTGACCGGTTTTCATTGTAAATTTTATCGTAGGTATCAAAAAATTGGTAGTATACCGAAAGCTTTATTGTAACTAAACAAAGTACAGTACGCGGCCAAAAGTGATGAATATCGATCTTTAGAAGTAGACAGCAAATTTGTAGAGCATTGTCTCGGTCGTCGAAACCGACAAAGCGTCATATGGGTATGAGTGACTGAGACAACGCTCTACAAAAATGAAATGTCATTCTAAATGCCGATGTTCATCACTTTCGGCCGCGTACCTACTGCAGTTTTGTTACAATAAAGTTTTCGGTATACTACTACGTTTTAGGATTCCGTACCTCAAAAGGAAAAACGGAACCCTTATAGAATCATTTTGTTGTCTGTCTGTCTGTCAAGAAACCTACAGGGTACTTCCCGTTGACCTAGAATCATGAAATTTGGCAGGTAGGTAGGTCTTCCAGCTGACATTCGGGGATAAATCTGAAATCCGTGAATTTGTGGTTTATTTTATGTTTAATTTTATCACACAAAAAATATTAAATTGTGGTCATGATCTAATAATAAGTATTTTCAATTTTCGAGGTAAGATAACTATATCAAGTGTGGTATCACATAAAAGGTCTTCACCTGTGCATTCTAGAACAGATTTTCATTTATTTTTATGCATCATAATTTTTGATTGTTTTACGAAACCCTCGTTGTGCGAGCCTGACTCGCACTTGACCGGTTTTTTAAAAATATTTGCCATTTTGTTTCAGCGTTGCCTAGAAGAGAAGCTGGACAGTGCAATACAGTCGAAGTCATTCTTCAAGGAGCAGTGGGGTCGCGCGGTGCGCGAGCTGCATCTCACCAAGCTGGGCGCGCGCTCGCGCATGCTCGCCGAGCTGCGCGAGCAGAGGCGCCTCATTGCCGACAACAAGTATACACTTCTCTACATAGTATAATGGTGCGTTTACATGGGCAACTTTTAAGCAATTGTTGCTCGGCAGCACGTATGGATCGACTTTTGTCTGGTGGGAGGCTTCGGCCGTGTATAGTTACCACCCTACCGGAACAGCCGTGCCGCCAAGCGTTTTAGCGTTCCGATACGATGCCGTGTAGAAAACAAAGGGGCATGGCTTAAGTAAAAACTGCCATACTTTCCAGGTTAGCCCGCTTCCATCTAAGACTGCATCGTCACTTACCACGAGGTGAGATTGCAGTCAAGGGCTAACTTGTATTTAAATAAAAAAGCAATAAGTGGAGCAATTATTTCGCATAAAATTTCTGAAATTTTCCGATATTGCAGTAAATTGCTTGATGTGTTCGTGACGTCATAATTGATTAATTTACCTGGAATTGCGGGATTTCAGTTGCTCGTGTAAGCGTACCTTTAAACAAAGTTGCTTCCCGCTGTCTGTCCTTCCGTGAACGCTTAGATAAACTTGATTGTGTATGGCCCGCGTTAGGATTTTTGTCATGTTTCCAGTCTGGACCCCATCGCTGACCTGGAAGAGAGTATGAATCAGACGAAGATGGACATTAACAAGCTGAAAGACGATTTCTACGTCGACATCATCACCAAAACTCCTCTCGACTCACAGTCCGTTATAAGTGAGTGCAAATAATCATTATTAGCCTATCACCAGTCCACTACTGAGAACGGGTCTCTTCTTAGAATGAAAGGCCATAGTCTATCACGTTGGCCAAGTGCGGATTTCACACACCTTTTGAGAACATTGTGGAGAACTCTCAGGTATATGCAGGTTTCCTCAGTCAGTCAGTCAGTCGACTGACTGATCTATCAACGCACAGCTCAAACTACTAGACGGATCGGGCTGAAATTTGGCATACAGATAGCTATTATGGCGTAGGCATCCGCTAAGAAACGATTTTTGAAAATTCAACCCCTAAGGGGGTGAAATAGGGGTTTGAAATTTAGTCAAAATAGTCCACGCGGACGAAGTCGCGAGCATAAGCTAGTTTAACATATAAATATATTTATTTTATTTCAGGCAACGATGTGATGGACTTATATGATGAATTGAAGTGAGTACCTACCTATAAGCTTTTTAAAGCTTGCATGAGTTAACTTCGATTGAATGGATTTTTTGAACTATAACATTCATATATCAGTACCCTTATTATAAATGCGAAAGTGTGTCTGTCAAAAATTATTTTTTGTACTTTTTGCTTTTTAAGTTTAAGGTCACATTCTCTGTGTCTAATATTTACCATTATAAGAAACTAGCTGATGGCCGCGACTTCGTGCGCGTGGATTTAGGTTTTTAAAAATCCTGTGGGAACTCCTAAATTTTCCGGGATAAAAAGTAGCCTATGGCCTTCCCCGGGTTGCAAGCTACCTCTGTACCAAATTTCGTCAAAATCGGTTGTGCGGTTGAGCCGTGAAAAGCTAGCAGACAGACAGACAGACACACTTCTAATATCTAATTCGCATTTATAATATTAAGTATGGATTTCAAATCAGTTTCATGCTTGCAGGATGCCCAAAAAACCAACGAATGATAAGCTTACCGAGTTGATATCGCAGCGAGACCAGCTGATACAGCAGGTGTCTCCGGACGAAGATACGCTGAAACAACTCAACCATGAGATCCGGAGCATGCTCATACACTGCGGCAACTGATCTACTATCGATACACTGCACTACTGATATAAAACTACTAGTACTGATACATTACTACTACTAAACTACTGCTGCTGATAAATTACTACAAACGATAAGCTAACAGAGTTGATATCACAGCGAGACCAGCTGATACAGCGGGAGTCTCTAGACGAGGATACGCTGAAACAACTCAGCCACAAGATCCGGATCTGCGTGATGATACCCGCGACTTCGTCCGCGTGGATTTAGGATTTAAAAATCCGCTCTCTTTGATTTTCCGGGATAAAAGGTAGCCTATGTCCTTCCCCGGGATGTAAGCTAACTATGTACCTTTCATCAAAATCGATTTAACTGTTGGGCTTTGAAAAGCTAGCAGACAGACAGATAGACAGACACACTTTCGCATTTAAAATATTAGTACGGATGTGTAAAAAATAAAAATAAGGTTCTGCCAAAATACTCAATATTTTTTTGAAAATTTGTATTTTATAAATAGGTATGAAATTTTAATAAATTCGATGAAATAAATGATGTTTTTATTTACTGCTAGCTGATGCCCTCGGCTTCGCCCGCGTGGATTAGCGTAATGTCGCAAAGTTTCTCTATCAATTGAAAAAATATTACGCAAATCGGTTCAGAAATCTCGGAGATTTCGGTGTACATTGTAGGATCTGCCCAAGCCGCCAAGCTCTTCTTCACACTCGCACTCGCCTTCACTCGGCGAGCATGAAGTGCTACTATTTAAGCCGGTGATACACATGCTTGTTACTTGCACACAAGCATGCCAGTGAGAAGCAAAAACGAGCTACTCGCATGTGTACTATCGGCATTCTGCCAGTAGCTCACGTGTACAATGCATACCTACCAGTAGATCGCAAGACGTTTGATTTTTTCTGCCCTTAAGGGGAAGTAGGACGGGAGACTTGCATGCCAGCTACAACTCATAGGCACGGTACGCAGCCTTTCTAGAAACAGCCACCTGCACACACCTGCTAATATCTGGCGTGCCAGCTTACCGGCACTTAACCATTCACATGTGTATCCGGGCATTAGAATAATCTGTATTTTGGTATTTTTCATAGGTATTTTTAGTCTATGCTTTTCAATGTAAACTTGACATTGACAATTGACATCATGACATATAATATTGTAATGACGTATTCCTTAAAATTTAGATTTGTGGCGAAAATTATCTTTATAATATAAAATATAGCGAATTAAATTCGTAAAACTTCTTTTGCGTATCATGTACACTAATATTTTATTGGTATAACAGTGGTGGACACTCAATAGTTTGCTGTAAGAGTTTTTATTTATTTTACATGTTAGAACAGCAAACAATGGCGAAAACTAAGGTTACAGGAGCCACTAGTCGACTGAAACAGGACTACCTCAGGCTGAAGAATGACCCTGTGCCGTACGTGACCGCGGAGCCCGTCCCATCGAATATTTTAGAGTGGCATTACGTCGTGAAAGGACCAGAGAAAAGTCCGTACGAAGGCGGATACTACCACGGCAAAATTATATTTCCAAGGGAATTTCCATTCAAGCCGCCGTCTATTTACATGATTACGCCGAACGGGCGGTTCAAGACGAACACCAAACTGTGCCTTAGCATTACCGACTTCCATCCGGATACATGGAACCCCGCGTGGTCCATCTCCACTATACTGACGGGTTTGCTCAGCTTCATGCTGGAGAAGACCCCGACACTCGGCTCCATCGAGACATCGGACAACCAGAAGCGCTGCCTGGCGGCCGAATCTCTGGAAATCAATCTCAAAAACAAAATGTTCTGTGAACTGTTCCCTGAATATGTGGAGGAGATAGAACTGCTGCTGAAGGAGCGGCAGGAGGCTATCCTGCATCTCGACAGCACTAGCAGCATGGCCGACAGTGAAGTGATGACTGAGCAGCAGTCCAACATGTACTATATCATGACAAACCTGTTTGTGGTAGTGGGCTTTGTGTTCCTTGCCTACATGGTCAAATATGTCCTGGTTTCCATATCTAATGACTAGGCAATGAAATTGTGCTAATTTAAACTTGTATGTAAATATTGTAATTTATTTTGTATATAATATTAAAAACATTTTATAGAAATGTTTAAAGTAGCACTGAAAAAGCTTAATAAGGTCATACAAAAGTTATTATGAACACAGTAGTTGTGTGCTTTGATCTGTGACAGATATTAATTTGATAAACAAATTTAAGAGCATTTTGATGTAGAAATCCTGGTACTGTGATTGGAAATCTGTTAGTTTGTTAAATATCAGCATTATTATATAAAATAATGACCATTACACATGTATTTTAAAAATAATGTGTTCTTAAATAGAAATGAATCATCTGTCTAAACAGAATCCATTTTTATGCTACATAGGTACAGCAAAGTATTTTTACTGTTGTATTATGAAAGTAGCTTGCATAAATTACATGCAAAAAACATAGTGAGAGGCCTATGTGTGTGAGGTATATGAATGCAATATAAGCTAATGTAATAATAATAGATAAAACACACCGGCTGATGCAGAGATTTTGAATTGAAATTCCCATGGTGTGGTGTGGTTCATATAATCAGTAACTTACAATACGCAGCAGAAAATAATGTGCCTACATCAACCTTAAGAATGAGATTTTGGCTTTGTAGAGCTCTCTCTTGTCTCTGTCACTCATACCTATGTGACAAAACCGCTATCTCTTTCTAAAGGTCCAATGAACATTATTTTCTGCAGTGTACTGTAAAAGATTCTAGGTCAGCTTTCTTTCAGCCTGTGTTTTAACTGTTCAGTGCATTGATGATAGTTAATTTTAAATTATTCCATCTTTCAGATGTTTTGTTTTTAAATAATTGTATTGATTTCTTGTTACATATTTAAACATAAAAGGATAGAATTGTCACATTCTATTGAATCCGTTCACCAAATCCTTTAACCACCTTTCTTAGGACAGTCACTTTGACACTTGAGTAACTACATAATATGTTTAACTCTATTTAAAGTTGTCTGGACTTTTCAGTGTACAATTCTCATTTCATCTACATCTCTCAATTCTAGTGGACTGATTTTGTTAAAAACTAGAAGCATTTAAGCCTGACTAGGTAGGTATATACTTTCAAACTGAAACTTCTTCCCATTAGTCCAGTGGGTTTTGACTTGCACATGCACTTCTTTAATTATCTTGGAATCATTTTGTGCACTTGGATGTAGTTGTCTGCTGTATGTGAGGGTGCAGCTTCCCGCTGGATCACTCCAAAATCCTAGCCCAGGTCGGTGAGGACTGTGCTATTACACTGACAAGTCTAAAAGCAAAGCTATAGGGATATACGTCTTATAGTTCTGTCAACCTATTTTGATGATGCCTTTAACTTTCTCCACATGTGTTATTCTTATTAATAATCCGATGGACAAAAATCCTAGGGCATGTATATCCTGGATACAAGCAATCTCTACCAAAAGAGACAGGCACACTTTTGCTTTTATTAAAATAATATTTCTAGCTTAATGCATTAATGGTGCACCTGGAAATGACATTTCCTAACAGTCATTCTATTCTATACTTACCTTCACACCACCCCCACTATAACTATATTAATTTATTTAACAATTACTATTTTAGATTACTAAATGATTTGTAATGTTCTTGTATATAAATAGATTTAACACACCAATATCTTTAGAAATTGTCATCTAATTTAATTTCTTTTTAATATAATCTTGTTTGGTTTTTATTTTTAACTGTGATAAGAAAACAGCCTTAGAAAATAATACTATTCTTAAAGAAATGTAGTTTCATTCCACATTTTGTTTTGTAACCACAGAATTAAGAATATTTCTATAGAAGTGGTCACCATGCGGATATTTACACGTCAGTGCGCGTTATTGTAAAAACTGACTTATTTGCAGCGAAAGTTTAATTTATGCCGCTTTGAATGCTAGAAATGAGGGTTCGAATTATTTTCTGTACGAATGAGTTGCATTCCGAACCAGTGGTAAATCAAACTATTTGATGCAATAGCACTTTTAAAAGTTTACTTGAATAAAATTATATTCTATTCTATTTATGAACATCAGTGACAAGTGTCAACCGACATTCTGCTCTGCAGAGCAGATGCCATTTCTACTGCCTTATTTAGAATTCTGTAGGCTCATATACAATAACTTTTGCTGAACAGATTTTGATAAAAGCTTTGAGATAGGTATAGTAGGTACGCGGCAGGTTGAGATCGCAATCGGGGAGGGAACACCCCACACACCCGCTCAGCGCACGCACAAATGGTGCGGGCGAGCGCGTGTGTGCGGGGCGTCCCCCCCCGGCTCATACCCCGATTGCCACCTCAACTAGCGGACTATAGGTTCTCGTAGAGCTAGATCTTAGATGCTTGCACGACAGTTAATTCTGAAAGTTGAGTAATTCTTGTATAATATAGAAACAATTACAATAAATGTTATTTTTTATACAAAATTGTAATTATTTATATGACACCTTTAATTAGAAAATAATATAATCAGTTGTACTTTATTAAGGTGGTAGGTACAGTGTACACCTACAACAGCGCATATTCATCGATTGAGCTGGTTACGTAATGTTGATCCAGCTTGTTATTTTGTAAATTGATGGGTGACCCCACATCTGGTTATTATCAATAATATCCGATAGGTAGATCGCAATCGGGGAGGGAACACCCCGCAGAACCTCCGCGCTAACCTGGTGCGGGCGAGCGGGGCGTCCTCCCGCCTCATACCCCGATTGCCATCTCGACCTGTCGCGTACACGGACTACGCCTAATATCTATTCGTTTAAAACAGAAACCCTAATGCCATAAGCATAAGAATAATTTTAGCTTGAGGAACACCTAATAAATTATTTTAAAACATTGACTTATATTATACATTTTAGTAAGTAATTTTACAATAGAAAGTTAAATAAAACGCTGAGGTACAATCATTATATTTTTATTATTTAATTAATATTATAGGTAGGTAGGTACCTAGCTTAGGTACATATAGTCCGTACAAAATCAATTTTCACGCGCCTTTTTAACTATGGGTCAGTCAAAAGTACGGTTTACCTTTAAAATAAGGACTAAAATCGTACTTTGGACATGAAATTTGACACAAAGTGTGACATGGCGCGTGAGAAGTCATTTTTTACGCATTATACACATTTTGATTAAAATATTAAATCAAATAAGTTTAAAATTATAAAATACCTACTTAATAACATAATATGCAACCTAAAACCTTTCATTACATTACAATAATATGCCCACAATTCCTCATTACAATATGCTATATTTACTTAACTAATGCTTTACTATTTATATATTATGTGCATTATACATAAAAAGACAATTCTTGTGTTGAAGATATCTGACTGGTATTGGACCTTTTAAGCGAATTATACAAAATAGGATAAAAATACAAAAGTTAATCTGTACCTATGTTATAATGAATATAGGTACCTACCTACTAATTAACTGAAATGAATATATTTTTAAAAATGCATGAATAAGATGCTGTAAAATCCATAAAAAAATAACCTATAGAAAATCATAATTCCCAAATAAACCATTTTTATGTAGGTACCTACTTACATAATTTTTGCTTACTTAAGTAAATATTAGTTTCACTGAAATTAAAATACCTATGTATACCTACTGTTACACTAAAATATTTAACACATAAATTATCTAAGTTCTAATATTTTTAAACATTTATATTATTGTATAACTTGCAGATCCTTATTAAAATAATAATTCATTTAATTTATTACTGACTTACTTTATTTGATTTGATACAAAAAAAGCTTAATACATAATTTAAAATGTCTTAACTACTTATTTAAAACTATTTTTTTTAAACATTGTTAATCAAAAAGTCAGACCCTAGGTCAAAGATGCCCGTCAAGCTGGCAGCATTCTTTTGACCAAAACACAGCCCCTTACCACCAAACAACGCAGAAGCCGTGCCGTGGGACAAGCGTACAGTGATGTAAGTATAATAATTTAACATCAATATATTTTCAGATCAATCCCTATTTTCTTCTTCCTCGTCCTCATCCCAATCACTAACTAAACTCTTAATATTATCATTCTTATTTATTTCACCTTTATCAACTGTACCATTGCTATCATCTGTAACAATGCTAACATTTGTAACACTACCAATTATTACTGTACTTATGTTTTCATCTGGAGTTTCAATGTTCGAAGATTGTATATTCTGGTCATTGTCATTATTGGCAGTTGTATCTTCTTCCTGAGAATCATTATCATCCCAATCATTGAGTAGTGATGAGATTTTTTCATGTGAAATAGGTGCTGCGGTTTCACTTTTCTTTGTATCAGTTTGTGAATTAGCAGGAGAATCACTCAGGGATGGAATGTTATCTTCTGCTGCTGCTAACCCACCCAACACTTGTTTATCCACTTCTTTTTGAATATTTTCAATGGATTCTTCAGGTTCAGCTAAAGCAGCGACGTCATCATTTTGTTCCTCTGCATTAGCGTTTGACACACTACTTTGCACTGCTACCGTTATTTCATTCTCCTCTTCTGACCATTCTGAAGTCAAATTTTCTATGTGTTCTTTTGCTATTTCGATTAAGGGTACTTCCTGTTCCTTATTTTGACTTTCGCTAATATCTCTAGCAATATTTTCTATTGTTTCTTCTTCTTCTTCTATGTGAGCTTCTATACCAGATTCTCGAAATTGTTCTCCCTCTTCATTGATTTCTACGGCTTCTGTGACTGAAGAGTCATCAGTGATTGGGTTAGGTTCACTGACAGTATTTTCTGATAAGACTGTGGTATTCCCTAGAGAATTTGTATCGTCAATGATTGAACCACAAGTTAGATTATTTTCTGCCTCATTCACTGTGATTATTTCAGTTGATGGAGTACCAGTATCGTGTGGATGCAATATTCCTTCAACAACTGTAGACTCTAGAGACTCTTGAGAGTTTTGAGTAACTTCAACTACAGTTGTGGTTTGTTCTTCAATCATGTTGACCGATTCGCCTTCAAATGAAGTAACAGAATTGATTTGATCATTATTTATATTAGATAGAGATTGGATCTGACCTTCATGTTGCATATTGCTAAGAACAGTGGCATCTGCAAGAGTAATTACAGTGTTTTGTTGACATATTAATGGATTGTCAATTGGCTGACTAATAGTAGTTATGATATTAGATTCATCAAACGTGTTGGTACTTGTTTCAGTTTGCGCTACTTCTATTGTTACTGGTTGTGCAGCTGTTAACTGAACTTCTGTGATTTCATTTAAATTGTTACTTTGGAGGTTTTCCATTGGAACAGTCATTGTTTGCAATTCCTCTGAGGGAGGTACGGGAAGTTTATTTATAGTTGCATGGATATTGTGCTGCCAAGAACTCTCCACTGCAGTATGTGTATGCACCATTGGAGTACAAGTTGTCACAGTCTCATAGTTTTGTGTTATTATAGCTGAAGGCTGAACAAAATGGCCTTGTGTTGTTATAAGTGAATACTGTTTATTTGGCTCTTCAACAGGATGGCTGTAAACTACTACAATGTTTGAATTATCTGCAGAAACTGTTTCAGGAACATTCATATGGTACTCTGGGATTATCATCATGTCATTAGATTGTGTATTGTCTAAATCTATTGGTCCTGTTCCTAAGGATGAGTTATCAGGTTCCCCTAGTTCAGGCAGTGCTTTATTTGGCTCTCCATCATCATATAAAATAGCCTGATTAGAATGCATAAGGGCTTTGTACTCTTCTTCACTTGAAACAACTATTTGGTAGGGTTGATTCATATGTGTTGATTTTTTATCTAACATTTTACGTTCAGGGATTGAGTTGTGAACGCTATGATACTCCACAGATGTTGTAGGCAAAATTGATTCAGCATCATTTGAAGTATGGGATACCAAATATTCAGCTCCCATTTTTTCTTTCTTGATTAGCTGATTATCTTGTAGAAGATACTCATCATTATCAATTATCACAGTATCTTGGCTGAGAGTAGGTCTTGTTTGAGAATGATATGTATTTTGTGAAAATTCATTTCTTTTAAGAGAAATGTTTTGCATTGAATCTGTTTTTCGAGAATGTGTCACTGAAGGTACATTTTGCGGTGCAGAGCTGAATCCAAGATTTAATATTTTGTTTTTATTAGACGGCAACAAAACACGAGGTTTTTTAGCTGATACGCAAATACTTCCATCTGGTTTTTGCTCAATTTGATATTGCTCATTGACATCTTCATAGTTTTCAAAAGAAACAGGAACTTCTAATTTAACTTCAGAAGGTTCATTTTTGGCTGTTTTCAAGTTCGAGGGGAACTTGTCCTCTTCTTGTTCTTCCTCTGAATCATCAATTAATCCGTCATTCCTTGCTGCTTCTTTGTGACTAATCTTTAAATGAGCATAGAGATTGTGTTCACGCAGAAAGACTCTCATGCAATAAACACATTGCAGCTTACTTATTTTGTCAATTGATTGATTAGGATATTTTTTACCAATTTTCTGTGCAATTTGTGTCATTTGAGTTGAAGGCAAATTATATTTAAAGGCCTTGTCTAAAATATGATTTGTTTTGTGTTTTACTAAAAGAGCTTCATTAAGAGCTATGTAACTGCAATGATTACATTTTGGAAAATGGTATGCAGGTGGCGCTGGCACTCCATGTTTTGTTAGTTTATGATGAACAATGTAGTTTCTTTTCTGAGACTTTACACCACAATATTCACAAATACTTGGTATTGGCTTTTCATTGTGAATTTCTACTAGATGTTTACGGAAATTGTAATAGGAGGTAAAATGCAAAGCTTTTCCTGGTGTACCACAAATGAGACAAATCCATGGTCCTGCTACATTCTCAGCTCCTAATGCAATAAGTTTGGCAGCTTCTTTCGAATTAAGAACATCAGACTCATAAGTGAAATCTGGAGTTTCATGTTTAGATTTTGCCTTTTCTTCAGTTGTTGAGTTAGTCTTTTTAGTCTTAGTAGTGTTTAAAATTTTTAGTTTAATGTTTTTGTTGCTCTTAACTAGATGTGGATATTTTTTGAGCACTTCACTGATAATTTTTGCGTGATCTAAATTCTGGGTTTGAGCACTATTTTTGGTCTCTATGGTTATTTTTGAAGATTTGTTTTCTAATATTTGATCAAAAAGAAGACTATTGTCTTTGGGGTCACTATGTGAAGTTGATTGGAAAGTACTCTCATCTTGCACACTGTCACCCAAAGGGTCTAAAAAGATGCTTTCGTTAGTGGAGATCTTTCTACATTCTACTATATCATTGGCACTGCCGCTCATAAATCGACTGGTACTCGAACCTTCATCAAATAAATTGATTCTCTTAGGCGCATATTGTTTAGTCACTGTTTCTGGATGAACCATCAAGGGTTTGGAACCATATGATATATTAGTGAAAGAGTTGTCAAATAGGTGTTCTTCATCTAACTCCTCGGGCAGCTCATACCGAGTCGGACGAGGCTCTTTCAAAGACAAATGTTTATTTTTGTCTGAGAATACTGGAAACTGATAAGACGACGAATTACCATTCTTAACAATGCATTCTGCTTTGCTAAATATGTCTGAGGATGGCTTTTTCATTTTAGGTACATCAATATTATCCAACTCTGTGTTGTCAAAAGCGGTAGAGAATGAACGTTTGTTGCTGCTGCTACTGGCTACAGTTTTTTGGTTTGGAGTTTGTGAAGTGGGCGGTTTTGAATATCTTTTTGTATAAAAGTTAGCAGAAGAGGAGAAGGCCGGCTTAGCTGGCTTAGCGGGTGGTTGTTTTTTAATAGGGCGATGTGCTTCAAGAAGTTTGGTGAGTATGGGCAGATCCATAACTAGGGATGTTTGATACAATTTCTCCAATAATTCTAGTTTAAATTCCAACTGTCCAGTATACATAAAGTTGATGATAGGGACCACGACGTCCGCCTGCAGATCGTCGGGCATCACCAAGCAGTCATCATACATCTCACACGTGCGCTCCAGCAACTCGAAGTACTCCGTGCAGGCGCTGAGGACCAGCCTATGCACCTTGAGCTGCGCATTGTCCTGGAACTGTAGTGTCAGGTCGCAGTAGTCGGTGCGATTGAAGAAATGTTTCAGTCTCTGGAGGAAGTAAATTCCCCAGTTGTCCACTTTCACTTGCCTCGCGTCTGACATGATTCACTTTGTTTTAGTAACTCATAATCGATCAACGAAATGCCCTGGAAATTAAAAAAACATTTTTAACGCTACATCAATAAATTTTACACTGTTTTTTGTTGAATTGACGGGGTAATCGATAGTTTTCCCATAGGTTATTCGAAGAGAGTTTTACGGAAAGTATGCAAGCACGTCGCGACATTTTTTAGAAAAGTAATGTATGCACTTTTGATTACTTGAATTTTGCGCCAATTGTATTTATTTCGTAAACTTACCGATTGCAAAACAAATAGGTATTATATTTTCTACGGCTATCGTGCCCACATCACAAAATTACTTCACCAAATTTACTTCAAGTTGACACAGATAACGCAAGATGGCGGTGTTATTATAGCTTTCGCGTTCGGCTGCTGTGAGTTGGAAGCGGACCGCGTCGTTTCGGTGAAATAGCAAGTCAACTTACTTACTTTTAAGAAAATATAAATTTAAAAACAATCAAATAAACTATTCAAATTATCAAATATAACACTAAAATTGAAAAAAAACAGGTAAAGGTTTACTTAGAATTATTAAGTTTTTATTTAGAAAGAATACTTGATAAAGTAGCAGAATGACTTGCTAGTGTCGCCCTCTGCTCTGGCCTTTTGCCTTCTGACGAACTATCTCGTATTGATTAGGCGAGTTCTAATTTGGGACATGGCAAGTAGGCAAGTATGGTGTAGGATGACGGGTCAAAATGGACGCTTTGCTATTCTATTATTATCATTTATTCAATGGCAATAGATGGCGCTTACTACGCTAAAATTTGATTTTTTTATAGTAGACATAACTAGCTAATTTACTCGACTTCGTCCGCACCATGTTGGAATTTCTCAAATGCTTTCTTAGTGCAGACAGGATAGGTATCTATCATCATCATCATCATCATGATCAACCCATCGTCGGCTCACTACAGAGCACGGGTCTCCTCTCAGACTGAGAAGGGTTTTGGCCATAGTCTACCACGCTGGCCATGTGCGGATTGGTAGACTTCACACACCTTTGAGAACTCTCAGGCATGGTATCTATAAGGTTTATGTATAGGTAGGGTAGGTATAAGAAAACCTCTAAATCCACCGTACCTACCTACTAAGTATTTATATTTAGATGTCTACCGAGTTTTCAAAGAGCAGCCTAATATAGGTAGGTTTTCTCCTACCTACTAGATACTAAAAAAAATCTCTCCGTAAGAACCATCCCCGTACTTCAAGGAATATTATGAAAAAGAATTAGCGAAATCGGTTCAGCAGTTCTCGAGATTTGCGATCAGCAACACATTCAGCAATTCATTTTTATATATAGAGATTACTAAATTGTTAATTAGAGAACTGAAACTCAAACTACACTACTAGACAGGTACAGCTACCTGTAATAAAGAATTATAAGTAAAATAACTAACAAAGAAATTAAATCATTGCGCATGTACCTACTACCTACCTAAGTAATAATAAAATAAAAAGTACAAAGATTTGCTCGTTGCTATATAGTTTCATCCAGGGGCGTTTATTTTTTATTCGATACATTTTTTTAGCCCTTGACTGCGATCTCACCTGGTGGTAGGTACCTAGTGATGATGCAGTCTAAGATGGAAGCAGGCTAGCTTGGTATGGTTATGGTAGTTTAGTTTCATTAAACACATTACACATATCTATCTCTGCGGGGTTATTCGCTAACTCAGTGTCTTACTTACTCTGAAAGCTAATTCATCGAGTTCATTTGACATTGGTTGTATACTATCTCTATGGGTTGGTCCTACATTGCTGCGTCAGCGAGTGATATCAAAATTTACTTTCGTAGAAAACGATCCGTTGGGAAAAAATTAATATTAAATGAGCTCGGTGGCTATCAATCAGTTTTAGACACTGAGTTAGCTAATCAGTTTCTACGCGCTATCGTACTGGAATGGAACACTAAATCGCATGGCGGCACGGCTTTGCCGGTAGGGTGGTAGGCAACTAGCCATAGCCGAAGACTCCCAGACGTGAAAAACGTTTGCCAGACGTTGGTTTTGTAGAAAAGTAGGCGATACCGTGATAGATTACCTATAGTCCCGCCTTATGTATTTACTGAAGAATATAGTAGGTACCAACTAGGTATAGGTATCTAGCGTAGGTACCGTATCACATTATGTAAGTAGAAGTAGAATACTTTTTTTTTTTTTTAATCAGATACAAGTTAGCCCTTGACTGCAATCTCACCTGGTGGTAAGTGATGATGCAGTTAAGATGATAGCGGGCTAACCTGGAAGGGGTATGGCAGTTTTTATTAAACCCATACCCCTTTGGTTTCTACACGGCATCGTACCGGAACGCTAAATCGCTTGGCGGCACGGCTTTGCCGGTAGGGTGGTAACTAGTCACGGCCGAAGCCTCCCACCAGACCAGACCAGAAATTTAGAAATTATAAAATTCCAAACCCCTGCCAGGAATCGAACCCGGGACCTCCCACTATTAAGACCACAGCGCTCACCACTGCGCCAGGGAGGTCGTCAAACATGCGTTAATACGTAGGGTAAGGTAGTAAGTTAAGTAGGTATACTTACTTTTCCAAATGTAAGATAAAAATATGTACCAATGTACATTATAGATACATAATACAACTATTGATTTAAGAGATAATATGCCACAGTACAAAGTACTTAGGCTCCTCTTCTAGGTAGGTATTGAGATATTGAGATTGTAGGTAGGTATCATTAAAAACTGGTCGGACACGCACACGAAGGATACCATCGTACACGGTACAAGATACATATAACAATGTGCCTATATTTTTATAATTTTTATAGTGTTTTACGTACACTTCAAAGAAATTTCTAAATACCTAATTTTTAAATAAGTAGGTAGGTACGCTCCGATTTAGTCTAGTCCGACGCTCTACGCTACGCTACTAAGCTACGGCTCGCTTAGCAAGCTCGCTAGCTGCTGCTCGCTGTTTGCTTGCTTTTCACAGCCCATCAGTTACCGATTTTGACGAGGTACAGAGTTAGCTTATACTTGTTCCAGGGACCTAGAGTGAGCCCTAGTTCACTCTACCTATAGTGCGAGTGTGAATCAAGAGGCAAAATCTCAAAGTCTAGTCCAAACAAAACTGCCACATTTAAACCTTTTAAGTTTTAATCAGTAAGTAACTTCAGTATAAAAAAACCCATTGGAAATCTCACTTCAGCTTCAGCCATTTAAATCTGCGAATAAAATCCTTTTCATGAGACGAGCAGATAACTTAGCGACAGCCTCCCGCTAATTTGGTTGACCACTCTGATTCTTGACTAGACAAGAAAAGAAGTATAGCATAGGATCCGATTTGCCAGTTCCGCCCCGCCTACCCCTGACTCCGCCTATCCGGCTGGGCCACTGACCTCTACTAATACAAGTACGCTGGATCTGTGATGCAAATGCGGTGATTGTCTAGACCAGACGTTCCCAATTTTATTTGGCCATGGAACCCTAATTGAACATACTTTTTTTGGCGGAACCCTAGCTGGCTATTTTGATAATGATAAATAATTATTATTATAAGTATTGCAAACACTTATTGTGACAAAGAAATACTATGACGCTAATTACCTCCGTGTGGCGCAGTGCGTGCACTGTTGTATTAAAAGTTGGAGGTCCCGGTTCGATTTGAGGCTTCGGCCGCGGCTAGTTACCACCCTACCGGTAAAGACGTAACGCCAAGCGATTGAGCGTTCCCGGTAAGATGCCGTGTAGAAACCGATTAAGAGTATACCTACCGGGTAGCTTCCATCTTAGACTGCCGTGACGTGACGGTGCGTCGCGGTTATAAGTCGTTTCCACAAACGTCTTATTTAGGTAACTCGGACAGACCGTGGAACCCCTGTGACCCTTCCACGGAACCCCAGGGTTCCGCGGACCACTAATTGGGAATCGCTGGTCTAGACTCTTACAATATTTGCTTGTTATTTACAATTTTGATCACTTATAGTGGTTAGGATAACAGCAATGAAAACGGGCGAGGGTTAGATTCCGGGCACGCACCTCTAATTTTTCGCAGTTAGGTACCTATGTGCGTTTTGAACAATAAAATGGAAGGAAAAAATTCTTGAGGAAATCGGCATCCCTGAGACTTCTCCATAATAATATTATGTTCTCAAATGTGTGTGAAGTCTGCCATGGCGTAGTCTACGGCACTTCTCAATCTGAGACTCTACCTGTGCTCAGTGGTTGGCGGTGGATCTGCGATATTGCTGACCTGTTTATGAAGCAACTTGACTTTCGCCATTTCGGCGCTGGTAGCAGCAGTGAGCGCATAGATAACAGAGTGAGCGTCACGTGAGCGTGCTCGGAGGTACGGTCGATGGGATGCCTGTGCCACTTATGATATCTCAAGACTCTGTCACTAGTTCGGAAAGCAGATTCTACTGAGAAGAGCCAACAAGAAACTCAACAGGTGCTCTTTAAAAAATGTTACAGAATACAGTTTGTAAATGAGCAATTAATACAAAATTTCTATACATTATGTATGGCACACCTCATCCAGCGGATCTACTTGTATAATTATGTCCATGTCAGTGGGCTGGGCGGATCAGGCGCGGATTTCAGTCAATGTGCACGGAGCTTTATGTGAGGACGTGTTTTTCGGGCGATTTTCATTTAGAAACAAGTGGTTCACGTCTTTCGTGCTTGTTGAACAGTGGAATAAGGTTGGTATGGATTTTTTTTAAATATAACTTAATTTAAGTACTTATACGAGAATTTCGTTATTTAAATAAAAAGTTTATAGCTAATGATATAGGTACCTAGGATCTACCTATTAATTTATTCTGTTTTAAGAGGTTTTAAGTAAAAAATTATAAATGTCAATTCTTAAACGGCCCATAAAGTACAAAATAAGTATAAATTTTAATGCCTCAAAAGGAAAATCGGAATCCTTATACCTAGGATCACTTTGTTGTCTGTCTGTCTGTCTGTCGGTCTGCTAAGAAACCTAGAGGGTACTTCCCGTTGACCTGGAATCATTAAATTTGGCAGGTAGGTGGGTCATATAGCTAGCTTTAGGGGAAAAATTAGTATTTTCAATTTTCGAAGTAAGAAAACTATATCAAGTGGGGTATCACTGAAAGGGCTTCACCTGTTTGAATTATCGTGCAAAATGTCGAAAAAATACGACTGTAGTACGGAACGCTCGTTGTGCGAGCCTGACTCGCACTTGGCCGGTTTTTTATGATAAAAAATATATATACGTAGGTACTCTATCTACTCAATGAGCTCTAGCCAACTATACCCCAAAGGCTAGTGTAAGAATTATTTTTTCCGGCTGAAACCTGAAAAATAATATTTTTTATTTAATATTCAATTTTGGGTTAACGTTCTGCACCAAATTCCAAATATTCAAGTTAGTACGCTTACGAGCTAGAGACCCGTAACACGTGGACATACAGACTAACAGACAGACAACAAAGTGACATTATTAGGGCTCCGTTTTATCTTTTGGGTACGGAACCCTAAAAAGCTACCCATTATCATTGTTGAGGTTCCACTTCAATGCATATACATTATACAGTCATGTATATTATCAGATTGACTTTGAGACTCGTAGCCCGTAGGCGTGCTACGCTCAGGTACGAAGACACTGAGAAACCTCTAGAAAACAACTATTGTTTTCTAGAGGTTTCTCAGTCTTCGTAGCTGAGCGTAGCACGCTTATTTGATGAGAATATGTACCTATATACCTACGTATCGTGATAGGAAGGTAGGTACATACGAAAGTAGGTATGTCTGTCTGTCTTGACGATTTTGATATGATTTTCCGATTTTAATAAGATTTGTGTACAGAAATAGCCATAGCATCCCTAAAACGGACATACTTTTACTCGACTGCTGCGAAGCCTAAAGGAGAGGAACTTAAATGTTGTTGTGTTGTTTTAACTTGTATGTACTCCTACTACATACAAACATACACAAATACGTATGTATGAATAGCACGCGACAGCCGGTTGAAATAGCAATCGGGCAGGGAACGCCCCGCACACCCGCACAGCCCCCGCGCTAACCCGGTGCGGGCAAGCACGGGTGACGTGCGGGTGTGCGGGGCGTCCCCTGCTTCATACCCTGATTGCTATCTCAACCTGTCGCAGAATATAGGTAATTTACTACCATCCTACCTACCATTTAAAAAAACGACACGTTTTGTAAAAGTTGGGCTAAAAGCTCTCCGGTTTTTACTTTTAAAAATTAATTTACCTAACTATAAAACTAAAAGTCTTCAGAAACACTAGAAAATACCTATCTGTGCTATCAAGCGGCAGGCAAATATCACAAAGCGGACGTGAAAATTTAAATATTACAGAATAAAAGTACGAAATTGCAATTTGCATAGAATATTTTTTACTCTGTGCGGCGTAATGGCCGCCGAGTTTCCCGCCGAAAGAGCCGTGAAAAAGGGAGGGAAATGCACAATTAAATTATTAAGTGACAGCTGCCCGCCGCGGGCGCTACGCTGCGGTTAGGTGAGTCGCGGGCACGGGCTCAGATTTCAGCAGAATATCGATGTAAGTATAAAAAACGCGTTAATTTTTTTGCGCTGTGGGAATTTAAGACACTGATGACCTCCTCTTCATCAGCGTTGACTTACATTTTAAAGATCTTGCGAGTAATCTTTGATTTTCCGACTGTTTCCGACATTCCATGAAAGCTCAATTTCATTATTCCGTCTTTCTCTCATCGCACCACCATCCTGACGTATTGTAAGACAATATCTTTAAAGTTTGGATAGAAGTGCAAAAAATTGTTTAAAAAAATATTAACAACTAGATGATGCCCGCGACTTCGTGCGCGTGGATTTAGCTTTTCTTTTAAATCCCGTGGGTACTCCTTGATTTTTCGGGATAAAAATAGCCTTTGTTCTTCCCCGGGATGTAAGCTAATTCTGTACCAAATTTTATCTAAATCGGTTAAACTGTTGGGCCGTGAAAAGCTAGCAGACAGACAGACGGACAGACAGATAGACAGACAGACACACTTTCGCATTTATAATATTAATATGAATTAGTATGGATTAAGGCGTTAGGTGCCACTTTCCTTTCAGTTCTTATAAATTTTTAAAGGGTTTCTTGTTACACATTTTACTTTCCATGCACTTCCGTGTTCGTTCTCGCAAAAATTAATCGAAGGAGTCTATGTATTTATGTAAATGAAGCTCAGGAGTGAAATGCTAATTTCCGTGGGAGCTCGTCAAACTTTTTAATCTCATGTGACATCCTCCCCCCTCCCACCCTCCACTCTGCCCGCGGCTCGAGGGATGTTGTCAGAGGGATGATTGAAAGCGGCTCATTTGTATTTTTATTACTTTTTAATTTTCTCCTATTTTCTCGAGTGCTGGAACATTGTCTTTTGGGTACCCATACACATTTAAAAGTTCCTACCTATGAAATTATGCAAATACACATTTTCTCCAAAGATTAACTCCAGATAGACAAAGCTCATTTAATTGTATTTCAAAAAATGAAGACAAATTCGTACCGTTGTTTGCGTGACAAAATTGAATAAAAATTCTTTCAACATAGCTTCAGCTGATAGCGGCGACTTCGTCCGCGGTGGATTGCGTGCGGCTAACGCGCGCGGCTCTAGTTCCAATTTGCCCACCTGAACAGATGAGTTGGGGGCACTGTACTGTTAAGAGGTCCGCTTCGACAGTCTTTTGAAAAAAAAACCACAAGAAATGTCCAACGAATTTAATTTGGAAATTCACACACACGGAACTTTTACTTCACGCGAATACAGTAGTTTCAGTGTTAACTATTCAATATGGAAATGTGGACTGCTTCGCCGCCTCGCGGGTTGTTCGCTTTATATAAATTGAAATGCTGAAGCAGCGAATTAACACATCATGTTAAAATTATTAATTTATAACATTTCCCCCCTTTAAACGAAGCTTTAATTTAAAATAAAGCGTAGTAAAAAAAAAGAAAAGGAAAAGGAGAGAAATGGTAAAATATTCTACATAATTTAATTATTTGTAAGATTTCTTTTGGATGCACTAAGATTTCGAAGGTCTACAGATGCGTTATCTTCATCATCTGTTATCTGTGACATTTCAATAGAACTTTGGATTTTGTTTTCTTTATGCGAAATCTTTTTGCGATTACATTGGTAAAAAATTTGGATGCAGAATTCGTTGCAATTACGTTGTTTAAAACATCTGATAATCTTATAACATAAAAATAGAAAAATTAACGAAATAATTATATAAGTAAAAGCAGAATAATACGAGCTATATTTTATAAAATGAGATTCCTCTTGGATCCTGTTGATTTGCAACTCAAGATCGTTGAATTGGTTTATCGAATTTTTTAAGGAATCTAAATTAATATTACTTAGGTTAATAGGTGATAGAAGAGGAATCGTTTTGTTAACAATCTCTTGGTTGCAGCAGTTATCATTAGTTATATCAAAATTAATATTAAAGTTATTATTATCAATAGTTAAATTTGAAATGGTAGAAGGTATAAATTGAATCGTTTTAAAGTAACCAATGCAACCTTTGTTCAGTTTTAATATTCCAGTGCCAGATATAGAATAATCCTTAAAGTTATCATTACAATTGATAGTTAGTTTGCTTGTTTTTGACTGTACAAATATCCATTGATTATTTTTTAATTTATGCCATATGTCAATAAGACCATATAGGATTTTCGGTTCACATTCCCTTGGTAAAGATAGAGTCACTTCAGTTAAAAGTTTTGTCTCGCATGAAGGATTCGAATTTACAGAATAAATTGACTCTAATTTACAGATGGAATTTTCACTATTTAAAATAGTACAATCTCTTAAAGTATCTAATAATACGTAATTTAATCTATCGTCAGTTATAGCTAAATAGGGTTTAGTAGGTTTGATTAAGGCAAAACTTTTGGATTGTCCTTCGTAATGAGGAGTCGGGAGCGGGATTGTTTTATAGACGTTATACTTAACGGGAGAGACAAGAGGGATCTGTATTACAAATACTATCTTATTGTTATAGAAATAGGAGACTAACTTAGATATATCTATAATGGTATGTATATTTTCTATACTTAGTGCTACAGGAAAATCTAAACCTTTATTGATTGAGTTTCTGTGTTTAGACAGTTCATCATACAGTTTTACAGGACTTAGAACAGAAGGATGTAGAACATTAACTTTTGAAAACAAAATTGCGTTTATTACAGTATCGAGAAAATTTGAGATAGCTAGTAAAGAGCTTTCGATTATATTAACTAAGCTATTAAATCTAGTTAAATACATTAATTTTTCATTATCACTAGTAACATAAGACAATATATCGTTTAATTTATTAATCTGAGAGTTTAACTTTATCTCATTTTGATTTAACCTAGAAATAGTAAAATTAAAAGTATTAATAGACGACTTAACTATATGAATATTATCTTTCATTAAATGAAATATCTCAGATTCAGATCTCTGACAAGAGCTAATTGCAGCATCATATTTTCGGGCATCTTCAGCATCTAAAGTGCCAAAGAAAAACTTAAGGATTTCACCACCAAATTCTAAAGATCTTTTGAATCTAGCAGGATTTTCGCTTGAGATAATATGAGATAGAGATTGAGCCTTGAGATAATTGGATTCTAGAAGTACTTCAATTGGACTAAAAACATTTTTGCAGCTAGAGTACTCTTCTGGTTGCAACTTAGCACAAACTAGAGAGGTTTTAACAATCAACCGGTCAACTTTGTCAAGCTGTGGTTCCAATGAGACGGTGTTGAGATGCGTGATTACTCTCCAATAATCATTGTAGAAATAAATTTTTGTAATGGGGTCGAAATATATTCCAGGGCTATGCGTTATGGGTGTAATCATTGGCTCAGACGAGACGTAGGAGAAAAATCTGAAAAGAATGATAAGCTTAAGTTACAGCGAGCTTAATTAAATTAGTATGATACTTAACATGTTTTCTATTTATTAATAAAGTAACATTATGTTTTCCATTTATTTTAACGATTTTGTAAGGGCCTTTCCATATTGGAGATAAGGCTTTACGAAGTCTGTGATGGTATTTTAAATATACCATGTCACCAACTTTATATTCTATGTTAGGATTAGAACTTGAATCATAGATTTGTTTTGAAGATTCTTTACTTGATCTAATATACTCTAAAGCTTTTTCGCGGCTTACTTTCATTCTATACTGAAGCGCACGGACATACTCGTGGTATGTAACATTATTATCTGTGTCGTAGAGAGAATTAGGAAGGGTTGGTTTCTGTCCAAACAGAAGTTCAAACGGACTAAATTGAGTAGTAGTATGAGGAGTTGTATTATACGCGAGAACAGCTGTTGCTAGGTAGCAATGCCAATCATTTTGATTTTCGTTTACAAAGGATTTTATTATTATGGTATTCTTTAAGAGTAGCGTGGCTGCGTTCCAGCGCACCGTTAGTTTGGGGATGGTAAGGGCTAGAAAGTAAGGGTTTGATTTTGAAAATATCGGTAACTTGTTTAAACAGTTCTGATGTAAAAGTCATGGCTTGATCAGTAAGGATCATTTTAGGAATAGCGAATAAGGACATAAAGTGGACCAGATTACGGGCTACTTCTTCACTTGTTGAAGAAATCATAGGATAGACACATAGGAATTTGGTAAGATCATCTTGCAGAGTCAGTATGAACTTGAACTTTTGGAAACCTGCTTCAGGTAAGACACCAACTATGTCCAGAGCTAATCGTTCAAAAGGCTTTGTGCTCGTGGATGTAATAACCATAGGAGCTTTATTGCAGGCTCGTAAAGGTTTGTTAACTTGGCATAGTTTGCAAGACTTCACATAGCGTTCTATGTCAGTTCTCATTCCTTTCCAGTAGTATGAGGCTTTAATTCGACTATACATCCTATTCACACCAGGATGTCCTGCTATGGGAGTGTCGTGATTCTCTTTGAGAATTGTAGGAACTTCAGCTGGAGTTGGAAATATTATTTGATTTTTATAAATATGTATTTTGATATCAGTGTTATGAAATACGTAGGAAATCATATTATAAATTTTGGTATAGGATAATTTAGTAAAAGGTTCAGAGAAATCGGAGATAGCTATTTCATCAATGCTAGGGTGATGTGATATAAGTTCATCACGAAGCATCATCAAAGTGTCGTAAATGGAGCGAAAAGTTGTCTCATCGTAATGATGAACCTTGGTAAAAAGAAAATAATATGTTTTATTATTTTTTGTAACTGACCTTACCGAACATTGTTCACGTTCGGCTTCTAACAATGAAGCGGTGTCGGTTATCTGAGATAATAATTCCTCACAATGTGGCATTGAGTTGTCGAAATCTAGAGAAACGGGGCATGCAATAATTTTGCATTTGGAAAGATGTAAAGCTTGTGAGTGTTCTTCAATTTTTGTGTTAGAATCTGGTAAAGAGTTTGTAAGTTGTTTCTTAAAATATGCCTCGTAGGAAAGCTTAGTAAGATTATCTGTATTTATAGCATGAATTGGGATGCGAGACAGAGCGTCTGCATTTGAATTTAATTTTCCAGGTTTGTAAATAATCTCGTAATCGTATTCCTCAAGTTTGAGGCGCCAACGGACGAGTTTGGAACCAGGATCTTTGACGTTGAAGAGCCATACTAAGGGCCGATGATCTGTTACGATTTTGAATTTAGTGCCGTAGAGATATGGTCGGAAAGTTTTAACGGCGAATAAAATAGAAACTAACTCCTTTTCTGTGGTCGAGTAATTTCCTTCTTGTTTGTTTAAGGTTCTAGAAGCATAGGCTATTGGTTTGTCCTTGCCGACAGGGCCTTGAGATAGCACTGCGCCAACGGCGTAGTTGCTGGCGTCTGTGGTAACGATAAATGGTTGAGAAAAATCAGGGTATTGGAGAAGAGGAGCTGAGGTTAACTTTTCCTTCAGGAGGTTAAAAGCTTGGTCTTGTTCTATAGACCAATGAAAAGTGACATCCTTTTTGAGTAAAGATGTTAGAGGTTTTGTGATCTTGGAGAAATTGTCAATAAATCGGCGGTAATAACCAACGAGACCGAGGAATGATTTTACTTCTTTAGGATTTTTAGGAATTGGGAAATCACAGACTGATTTAATTTTTTCTGGGTTTGGAGAGACACCTTTATCCGTTATAATGTGACCTAGATAGGTGACTTCCTTTCTAAGGAATTCACATTTATCCGGTTGTAATTTGAGATTATAATCTCTGAAACGGTTGAATACCATTTTCAGTTTTTCACAATGTGATTTGAGATCTGCACTATAGATGATACAGTCATCTAAATAGACATAGCAATGTAAACCTTGAAGACCTGATAACACTGTGTTCATAAGACGTTGAAAAGTACTGGGAGCGTTCTTAAGTCCGAACGGCATCCTAGTGAATTCGTAGTGGCCTGTTGAACCATTTGTGTTGACTACAGTAAAACCAGTTTTAGGTGCATCTGAAGGATTCAGCGGAATTTGATGGAAACCGGAGACTAAGTCCAGTGTGCTAAAATATTTGGAATGACCTAGTTGATCTAGGATATCTGTGATCAAGGGAATAGGATATACTTCGGATACAGTGACGTCATTGAGGCGGCGGTAGTCGATAACTATTCGCCATTTCTTTTTCCCGGATGCGTCCATTTTTTTTGGGAACCACCCAAACGGGAGCATTCCATGGAGAGATAGACGGTTTAATAATTTTCTGTTGTAGCATTTTCTGGATTTGGGAATCGACTTCGTTTTTATGACATTCGGGAAAACGGTAAGATTTTACATTAATAGGAGAGCTATTACCCGTGTCAATAGAGTGTTGAATAGCGTTAGTATGAGTTAGAGTGTCTCCTTCGAGATAAAATATATCAGAGTATTCAGAACAGCACTCTAAGAGAACTTTTCTCTCCTCATCGTTAAGATGTGAGTGTCTTATAAGACTTAGAACACGATCGAGTCGATTTGATGAAGAATTAGAAACGTGGTTGACAATTTCGGGGGATTGAGACACTTGGCGTAGTTCAGAGAAGTCTATAGGAGTTAAATGAACCTTGAAGTCTTGGATTTCTATTTGAGATTCAGTGGTATTTAAAACAGAGACATTGACTTTATAATTAGGCTTCAAACTTACTATACAGTTTGCTATATATACACCTTCGGATATAGAGTGATCTAATATGAGTGCGTCTTTTAAATGACGTAACTCGAACTTGTCATTTGAGACAGTGCATTCAACAATAGCTTCGGAGCGAGCCGGTATTATATATCTAGGGCTCGAATAATGAATTGGTAAAGTGTAATTTGAGATAGTAAGGGATTTAGTATTATAATCGATATTAGTATGGAAAAAATGTAGAAAATCGGTACCTAAGATACCGTCTGATTCCAGATTCAGAGCGTCAGTTATGACGTGGAATTTAAAAGAAATGGTGTGGTCGTTTATAATAAGGTTAAGCACAACTGTTCCTAAAGTTTCGCTATAGGAATCCTTATCGTTTATGCCTTTGAGTTTTATAATTTCTTGAGACAATTGGGGCTCTGCTGGTAAACACGAGCGCTTAATAATGCTGACACTTGCGCCTGTGTCAACTAAGAAACAGAGAGGTTTTTTATTACATTCTATTTGTAAAAATGCATGAGGTAAGGACACCAACTTTTTCAGGGTGCTTGTTTCGAAGATCGGGACGTCTTTAAGAGGCAATGAGCTTTTGCTTGCGTTGCTTTGGGGGTCATTTTGAATGACTTTAGATTTTGTAAGACTCAGTTGATCCTTTGAAGGAAACTGAGATTTAAAGGATTTTGTAGTATAAGAGCTAGTATAAGAATTAGAATGAGATATAGTATTATTTGAGCAATCTTCTTTGGAATGCTTTGTATTCGATTTTGTAGGAATCAGTGAGGATTTAGGATATGATTCAGCGATATTTTGGCAGTCTTTTGGTGATTGCCGGGATATAAAAGATTTGGTATAAGATTCAGTGTGACTCGGACAGTCATGTAGCGATTGCCGAGATGTAAACGATTTGGGGGAATTAGTATAAAAGGATTTAGTAGTTCGAGTGCCATTTTGGATTGTTGATTTCGGCAGGCACGCATCCGAAATCAGTTTAAGTTTTTTGATTCAGGGACGTAACTATTCGTCACTTCATTTAAGGATTCAGAGTATTCATACATGTTAACATTAGCACTGTTACTATGAGAGGGACCCGACGGAGGGTGAGAGTTCATCCGACGCTGATTATTATTATATTGGCGCTTACGACATTCTGAGATAAGATGTCCTTTGTGTTTACAATAGGCACAGGTTTTGACGAAATTTGAGTCCTTTGATGAACTTTGACTTGTTTCTGCAGAATATTGAGGGTTAGCGGGAGGAATATGGAAAGATGATCTCTGTGTGAAATCGTGCTTTTTCTTAAAGCACTCTGAGAAACTATGATTGGTCTTCTTACATAAGGAACAAAATTTAGTTGGATGTTTTGGTTGAGTAATTTTTACAAGTTTGAAAATTTTTTCTTCTTCGACTGCTAGAGAAATTGCTTCATTAAGTGTCGAAGGGTTTCTGCAGCGGACAATATTAGAAATATTAGGGTTAAGACCTAATTGGAATAAGCTTAAGGCGAGTTCTTCCATAGCTGTGATTTTGCCTAGAAGGAGATTACGATCAGTGCATGAATTTTGAATATCAGCTTGAAGTCGAGTTAGGCATGCTTCGAGTCTGATAGAATATTGTGTCACACTTTCGGACTGGCCCTGTTTACAGTTTTGGAGATCAAGTAGCAGATGGGACGAGTGTTTTTTCTCGCCAAACGTGCTTTTTAAATATGATTTTAATTCATCCCAATTATTGAAATTTTTAAGGCTGCAGGCTAATTGAGCTTTGCCCTCAAGTTGGGAGATTATATATTTACATAAGATATTTTGCTGGTCGGGAGCAGCTAAACTAATTGCGTTATCGCAGTTAGTTAGGAACGCGGCAAGAGTTTCCCGATTCCCATCATAAGACCTTACGAATTTAGTGAGTATAGAGAGAGTCACTTTTGCGTCCGAACTTTCTGACTTTAAACTCATTTTTGATTACTGAAACTGAGATATGGAGAGAAAAAAAAAGGATTTAAATTTAAAATACAGTACGAAAATATACAATTTAGACAATTTACGCTTTTTATACAAAATTAATATAAACTACTTACAGGATAACGGCAAACATCACGATTTATTTTTCACAAAAAGGTTTTCACTTTGATGTCACTGCACTGAAAGTTAAATTAGGTCGATGCGTTTGCGACACGTGAAGGCTTTGAACTGTACGGAATGCGTCTCGTATTTCACGCGGCGACGATATCGAGTAGGTTTCTGAAGATATTGAAGAAATTGTATTTCGTAATTTTGAGGGCTTAAAATTTATTTCACTGATGTTTTTGAGTGAGTCCAGGATATTCGCGTTCTTCGTGTGAGATGCGGGCTCAGTCTGGCAGGCTGAGACTTATCGTCGATCTTGAGTAGAACCGGTGCTTAGTGGTTGTGATGCGGGCTCAACCCTGGGGGCGAGGCTTATCGTCGATCACGACTGCGATGACCTCAGGATTCTTTGGATGCTAAGGGTCCTCTTGCGTGAACCTTCTTAGCATCCCACTTCTGACACCAATTGTTAGGAGGTCCGCTTCGACAGTCTTTTGAAAAAAAAAACCACAAGAAATGTCCAACGAATTTAATTTGGAAATTCACACACACGGAACTTTTACTTCACGCGAATACAGTAGTTTCAGTGTTAACTATTCAATATGGAAATGTGGACTGCTTCGCCGCCTCGCGGGTTGTTCGCTTTATATAAATTGAAATGCTGAAGCAGCGAATTAACACATCATGTTAAAATTATTAATTTATAACAGTACGTAGACATTGGCGCGGAGTTTACACACCTTTTGACACCAACACACGAGCGTGCTTCAAACAGCGTGGGTCCTAAAAATCAAAGCTCATTTGAAATTGCATATTCTTGGAGCAGCAGTTCTATAGATACGCCCACCCCATTGGAAATAATGCGAGGTTACGTACTAATATCATTATACACGAGGGGCGAGCCCCACGCTTTTAGCACTTTTGTCCTAACCACTAATTTGATCCGATAAATGCGTGTCGCGAACTATGATTATACTGTGGAGGTGTCGAATTGTTGCGTTATTGTGTTATTTATTGACGAATTGTTGCGTTCTGAATAGGCGTACGTCGTTAGTACGGTCTGCATTGATAACAGATGGAAAAAAGTTTTGATAAACACGTTTATTAGAAGTATTTTCCTAGATGATGCTCGCAATTTTGTCCAAGTGGATTAAGATTTTTTTAAATCCCGTGGAAACTCTTTGGTTTTCCGGGATAAAAGTAGCCTACTTAAGTGTCTGTATCCGGGATGCAGGCTATCTCTGTACCAAACGTCAAAATTGGTTGAACACACAGAATGGTGACTTTCCAACATCAATGGTAGAACACATGTACTGTGAAAAAAGTAACACTTCTAAGAACGAAGATACTTTCGCATATTTTGTATAATTATGTATGGTTTTTATGTACCTACTTATCTGTTAACGCTAAAGTTACGGTAGTTACTTGTTAGTACCTAGCATGAATTGAAGAAATGAAAATGTATAAAGGTAAATAAATACTTAGCTGTCCGATTTTAACACAAGTATATTTTGAATTACGACATTTGCTGGTATGTTTTACGTGATCTTTAGGGGAGTCCGGAGTAGGTAAAATGTCAAATGTTCCAACTTTGGGGACAGTAAAAGAAATATTTCGCGATATGGTTAGCGATTAGTCACGGTGAGCAATGGGAAATATTATGAAAATGTCAAATGGTTGTTATACTTGGTAGGGTAATAAGGGCCTACAGAAGGTGCCTATCTAGTTAGTTCCTGAAATAAAATATACCTAAGGTCATTTTAAAACAATAGAATTGTGAATAAAGGCAGAAGACCATACACGTAGCACCACATAGATTGCTAGAATAAAAAAATGTACCTAACTATATTATTTTTATTGTATGAGGTTTTCTGAGAAATACACACGGGTTTGTCATCCAGACACAGTCTATTGAGTAATGTTTACTTACCTAGTTTGTACGAAAGAGCGAACATTCAAAATTCCATTCAGGAATACGAATAAGTATCTTACATGGTAACTATAACAGGGGAACAAATGTAGTCAGTTATCAAACTAACACGTGACATTTGCATAGCAGTGGATATAGAGTTTCACGCAATGATTGACATAAAATAGGGGTTGAGGTTGGTAAGTTATGGAATATTTGTTATAGGATGGGGTTGTCTTTGCATCAATTTATCTGCCCTTTCTTGCTTTCTAAAGTTTCAAATTACTTTAGATGTATTTTTAATAAACGGCGATTGTGAATGGATTTGATGTCAACTTATAATATAGGTAATATCTATTCAGTTTGTTATATATACCTACTGAAAAAAATTAAAAAAGAAAAATATCATCTTTTGTAAAAAGGAATACATATTTTGCGTAAAAGATGTAAATAACGAACTCTTATTTGATATACTATGATGATGACATAGTACCTAAGCATGCGAGACCCAACCTACGCTACATATTATGACTATTAACATCGACGAAGTTTTTGGAATAACCTAATTACTTACCGTATTAAGTGTTTTATCATAGTAATGACAGCGTATTATAGATAGGTGATCGATCCCACAGTACTCGTCCATTCCTCCTACCGCTTCCTCCTTCCGCCCATCAATGGGCAATTCTACTTACTTTCAACAAATTTTCAAATTCTTGCCATTCCGAGGTGTGTTTGTTTGACTTTCAATCACGTCGCGACGGAGCTACGGTTAGACGTTATTTTTGCACAGGTATAATTAAAGACGTAGACAGTGATATAGGCTACTTTTAATTCCCGAAAATCAAAGAGTTCCCACGGGATTTTTGTGAATCTAAATCCACTGGACGAAGTCACGGGCATCAGCAGTATTAAAATAAATCCAATATCCAGAATCCCTCCCGCAATAAAACATGACGGTAACAAACGACAAATTAACAGGAAGCTGTTTTAAAAACAATTAGGCAATAATGAAACGACGCCGCGGCGGGCTTTAATTAGCATTGGATCCGTAGCGGTTTAATTTGTTTCCATATTGATTTGTTACGTATTTTTATTTAAGTATTTTTTTGTATTTCATCGTCTTAGAAATTATTTATTTTTATTTTTATTCATTACTAGCTGCCCCGACGGACTTCGTACCGCCTAATAGTCGCTTCAATTTTTTTAAATTTTTCTCTCCATAAGAACCATCCTCGTACAACACGAGTAGATAGTGCTCGTACTTCAAGGAATATTATAAAAAAAAGAATTAGCGAAATCGGTTCAGCTGTTCTCGAGATTTCAGCAACACATTTAGTGATTCATTTTTATATATAGAGATTATAGGCAAACGCTTGACCACAATTACACCTGATGGAAAGTGATGATGAGGCCTAAGGATGGATGTGTTTAATTAGAACATGCACTCTTGTTTTGATTATACACGGATCGTAACTAGGAAACACAATTCGGAGATATTATATTCGGAATAAACCGTGGACGTTCTCTATTTGTATTTTTAAATATTAATAATACTTACTCATTATCCATGGGATACAAACAAAAATTCAATTCGGCAATATCCGAACGTCAACAAAAGAAACCATTAGGCGGGCAGCAAACCACGGGAGGTAGTGAAAGTTGACGCAGAATCTCCATGGAAATCAGCGGATGGCGACTTTTGATTAATTAGCGCCATTCTTTGCTCTCCCATCGCTGAGACGACAGCGAGCCATTAATCCCCGCTAAACAATATGGCGGCATGGATTTTATATCGGGAGATATCTGGTTACTTGATTAGAGATAAAAATTTGATAATTTTCATAAAATAGAAATTTTTAATATACTACTTACTTAGCAGAGTTGTTATATGTCTCCATCCCACTTTATAGCAATCATCCTGATCGACCCATTTCCGATCCAGCTATGGGTCGCCTCTCATCTAAGGATGAAAAAGGCTTAGGCGACAGGGAGCTTCGCCATTAATCTCCGCTAAACAATAATATGGTGGCTTGGATTTTATGGTGGGAGATATTTGCTTAGGTACTTGATTGGTAATGGTACCTAATCGTGTTCGTAAAAGACTATAAAATGAAAAATAGTTTTTTTTTAAAAGGACTTTATTCTTATTCCGTTTTACGAACCCAAGTAAAAAATATTCTAGATTATAATTAACAGTTACGAAAAGACAACGTAAGTATTAATCTTATTTCGTAGCTGGTTACGAAAAATAGTTGCAACTAAACTGGATGGATGCCCCGATCCCTTTTATGGATTAAAAAAAAATTTAAGTAAGGAAACCTTTCAGTGATTTTCATTCACTATCGTATTAAGTACATACCACCACTATTATGATGTTTTAATCTGAATTTGAGCGGATCACCCTCGAGTCTCGACGCAGTGTGCTGTAATCCCGCGGAGATTACTGTTTGCGCGGTTATTGAAACCCGCTCTTTTTGTTCTTTTAAATCCCTATATTGAAGGGTGGAGGTGTGTTTGTCCCAAATAATTACGTAAAGCTTGCCAACTCATATTGCTAACTTTGACAAATATAGGATGCAAATATAAAAATGTATGAGTATGTTTATGTTTATGTTTGATCTATTTACTATGAATATTAATAGAATCAATACTAAGTACTTTATCGCTTAGCGTGAGTTTACTGTTAAAGAATTGATCAGAAGCGACAATAAAATGTAGGTAAGTAATACCCTAGACAAGTATTTGCATTTTTAATAGGAATCGGTATTGACCCCGTATCTTTTTTGTTATTTCAATTTTCAAACTTTATCTCGAAAAAATGATATGGTCTACCTATTACCATGGTAGATTTGATATGGTAATTAGATTGAGATTATATTAATCTAATTTCCATGATATTATATTTATGGGTGTTTTATTGTCTACACTAAGTGGTGTAGGTACATAATATTAGGTACAGTTGTAAAATTCAAATCAAACAATAATAATTATTATTTTCAATTGCTAAATAAAGCTAATAAAAGCTGTAATAATACACAAAGCCCCAAAAGCATTTCCAAGTCTAAAACACAAAACTAAACAATCTAACCGACATTTATTGCCACTCAAAGCGATCCCTCAAGGCTGTACCGCCAATAACATTATAAATCTTGGATTATTCAAAGAAACGGGGTAATATTGCCTCCCGCATATGTTTGCACGCGGTAATATTAAAAGCAGAGATTTATGCTCAAACTTTTTAATATTTATGGCATGGCAATAAATTCTTGGCGACGAGTTTCGCGAAGAGAAGGGTTTATTATTTTCTTGTAGGGGAGAAATGGAGAATCAACAAGTCTCAAGATTGTAACAAAGAAAACTTTCCCGTGTTACAGGACCCCCTCGTTATCGGTTTCAGTTTTTCATTGATTTTAATGTAACAAAGTAATCAGAGGTATCTTGTTAGCTTTCAAAAGTTTTAAAAGGGAAAATGGGACTGAATAATTTTCTTTCAAAGTAAGTATTACTTAACTAAATGGTATTGTTGTTATAAAGGTATGTAAACTTATTCGTAGCCGTGGCGTAGCAATATCGTAGCACACTACAATGAGGCCACTTGATTCAGTGTCTTAAATTTTAATAAATATATTAACAGTAGGTAAATATGACTTAATTCTCTTTTCGCCTATAGTTTACCTTAGAGTTGAGAGGAAAGGAGCGGTCAATCATGAGAGATGACGTGATCAAATTATTGCATCATCTATTCCTAATCTGATTGACCTGCTGAACATTTCCTTCTTAGTCCTTTTGGATTGCAATCTATCCCGAAAGCTTTAAGACATTTAAGGTCTATTGTAGTTACAGCAAAAATAATAGTCTCCTGATGTTGAAACAATTGTACATAACATTATGAACACTATCTTGGATCTATTACACCGCGCGCGAATCAAGCTGAAGTGTCCATCACACTTGGCACCCTCTCTACTTCCCTACATCATAATATGGCGACATCAAACGACGCCGCGACGATGGCGCCATAATATGGGATCATTAAGCAACACTACTGAGACTACTGTTCTACGTGTATGGAAATTGTAAATTATTTAGAGTGTATCATTATTATTTATATAAGTAAGTAGACATTGACAATTAACATCGAACAAACAGTCTACAATTTTTTTTCCAAAATTGTCTACCATTTTAGCTGCTCTATATAAATAGGTTTTCTCCTTGTTAACTCTGATAACGGCCGTAATTTTTCGAAGCACACTTGAAGGTGCCAATCGATGTAGTCTGTGTTGTTACGCGTAAGTATGTGTTACTCATATAGTAGGAGTTTTGCCTATCTTGAGTTTTATAATATCTTTGAGGTATATAGGTATTATATGGCTGAAAATGTCGCTCCATGGTTAGTTGGTATTTATTACAAAATCCAAAAGTGTCACCTAGGCAGTGCAACACGAAAAGGATAATAAAATAAAACCGTGACCGACATACTTGTATCTTTGCAGACATTCTTATTATGACTGGTTCCCGTTCACAATATTTCCGTAGAATTTCAGTTGGATTGGATCGCTGAACTTGAAACCTATTGAAATACCTATTGTGAAGGTGATATTATAAAGTACTTATAACCTACTAGATGATGCCCGCGACTTCGTCCGCGTGGATTCGTGTTTTTTGAAATCCCGTGGGAACTCTTCAATTTTCCAGGATAAAAAGTAGCCTATGTCCTTCCCCGGGATATAAGCTAACTTTGTACCAAATTTCGTCAAAATCGGTTAAACGGTTGGGCCGTGAAAGGCTAGCAGACAGACAGACAGACAGACACTTTCGCATTTATAATATTAGTATGGATTTCTCAGTAGTTAAGGAAGTTTCAAAACTTCACTACTCGAGATAACTCACTCTAATCCCTTCCTCAAATTCTCAGTTAGGATAGTGAGTCACAAATCTAAATCGCATTTATCATAACGCTTCTATGGCCGCAGGGTAGAATTACCTTAAGAGCAGCATTACATTAATATCCGAGACGTCTGTCGCCGACGAGCGATATTAGCTGAGACAATGGACGGATTAAGATTTGCTCAGTTATTTGGCGATGAGATTTGAAGCCGGGCTCGAGTCCCTTTTGTTTGCGGTTGGATTTGAGTGGACTGGATTTAATATGCGTAAGATAAAACATCAGAGTCTGGTGGAGCTTTACTCGTACTGAGTTAAAACTGAGCCTCAACAGCTCAGCGGTAAAAAAATATCCCGTTTATTGTCGTATCTTCTCCTAGAATCGTTATCTAAAGAGAAAAATGGGCTGAATTGAAAACCACCTCCTTTTTAGAAGTCGCTTAGAAAAGGGGAAGGGTTTTTCTTTAAAAACATACTTATGATCAGAAAACTTGCTTGAAATGATTCGTCCAAATAAATACAGTCCGTAATTTGGTAGGTAGATAGGCCAGACCACATTTAGCCGTGGGCCTACATTTTTTTGATTTAAGCCAATTACTTCTTTTTACAGGTTTGAATACTTAATATTTATTTGAATACTTAAGTACTTTATACTTGATATTTGCTACAATCGACCGCTCGCGGCTTCGCTCCCGTAGGAATTCAGAAAAATCTTGCCAAGTATATAAACAACATCTTAAAGAAGCAGCATTTTGCACAGAGGTCTGTCCAAAATTTCAGCCTTTTAGGTCCAAGGGTTAAGCTGGGACGTTGTTGAATCAGTCAATGAGTGAGTCAGGATTTTATATATATTTAAACAAAAAATATAGAGCTACCTATAGTTTGTAATAAAAGGGACTCGGATAGTGATATCCTAAAAGACAACCTCAACAACGAGTCCCGGCGCATCCTGAATCCTGTGACAATAGCGGCGATGAGTGGACCAAGAACTATTGTTTGTCCCGACGCGGTAGAAAACTAGATATAGGTACCTACCTAGATGTGTTTATAGCTAGCATATTCTAGCTTTACAATATTCTAGTCTATGCTAAAGTCTTTGTACTTACATACCTACTCATTTACTGAAGTGAGATTGACACTTTTTTCACAGTATTATATAAGTATCTCATTTGCACATGAGTAAGTCAGCCTGAAATAATGTTATTATCATTGTTACGTTTCACGTAGAAAAGACCACACAGGTACGTAAGTTATTGTATGAAATTATATTTTATCAAGGGAGTAATTGTAACGGATATGATGACATCTAATAATAGTAATAATGAATTGTTTACTTATTGTAGGATTAGCTGATAGTTTTTAAAAATACCTTGGAAATCGTTTGTTTTTTTTAAAGATAAAAAGTAGCTAATGCCTGCTCTGCAACTATATCTATGCCAATGCGTTGCTATGTTGAGGCGTGATTGAAAGACAAACTAATAAACCAACAAACAAGCAAACTTTCGCATTAATAATAATACAAGATGATGTCCGCGACTTCATCCGCGTGGGTATAAATGAGTGGCTTTTTAAAAATTCCGTGGGAACTCTTTGATTTTCCGAAATAAAAGTAGCCTATGTCCTTCCTCGAGATACCAGCTATCTCTGTACCAAATTTTATCAAAATCGGTTGAACGGATGGGCCGTGAAAGGCTAGCAGACAGACAGACAGACAGACAGACACACTTTCGCGTTTATAATATTATAAGTAATCTAAATATATAAAAAGAAAAGGTGACTAACTGACTGACTGATTGACAGACTGACTGACTGATCTATCAACGCACAGCTCAAACTACTGGATGGATCGGGTTAAAATTTGGCATACAGATAGCTGTTATGACGTAGGCACCCGATAAGAAAGGATTCTTGAAAATTCAACCCCTAAGTGAGTGAAACAGGGGTTTGAAATTCGTGTAGTCCACGCGGACGAAGTCGCGGGCATAAACTAGTAAATAATAAGTATGGATGGGTGGTAGTGATCTAATATTAATGAAAAATTGCAGTATCGGTTTCAGCTGACTTCAGTGCGGTACCCTAAAAAACTACATTTGCATTGAATCCGTGAATCCCGTATGACAATAGCGACGCGCGGACTGAAAGCCATTGTTCCTGCGCCACGGGATGCGGCGTGGACATCATTCGCTCCTCTATTGAGATCTGCATTCTGCTCGCCTAGCAACGCACAGCCGCACACTGAATAGAATCACATTTAATTTAAATCGGATTCTATTTTTGTCACCAACTAGACTATAAGTACAGTACGCTGCCGAAAGTGATGAACATCGGCCTTTAGAATGACATTTCATCTTTGTAGAGCGTTGTCTCTGTCACTCATACCCATATGACGTTTTGTCGGACTCAACAACCGAGACAGTGCTCTACAAATGTGCTAATTTCGCCTTAAAATTATCACCAGTGCTATATCATCTTAAAATTCAACAACCGACTATCAAAAAGTGTAATTTATTGCCTACTAGCTTATGCTTGCGACTTCGTCCGCGTGGACTACACAAATTTCAATCCCCTATTTCACCCCCTTAGGAGTTGAGTTTTCAAAAATCTTTTCCTAGCGGATCCCTACGTCATAATAGCATCCTATCTGCATGCCAAATTTCAGCCTGATCCGTCCAGTAGTTTGAGCTGTACGTTGATAGATCAGTCAGTCAGTCACCTTTTCCTTTTATATATATATATATAAGAAGATTAGTGTAAATACACAATTTCACGATTCTAACTTGAAAACAGACTTACAAAATAGGTAATAAATTTTATATAAACCATTTGATTTGATTTGATTTGAATAAAAACTCTGTGGAGTATTAACTTTTGCAATAGATTCACAGTAAAAATTAATTTCCAAAATTTACTTACTTACCCAGATGAAAATTTCGTGGAAAGTATCTACGAGTGTGAAATAGTAGATATGCCAAAGAACCTTAACCAAACAAGTGCCTTAATTTTGGCCAGTGTTTGCTTAAATTTACCGGACTCGACTGCAGATAGTCAGTCTGGTGTGAATTATATAATAGCCCCTAGGTGGGGGGCTATATGAATTCTAATAAAGTGAAGGATTCGTAGAAGTGCACTACGCGGTAGAAAATCGGCCTTTAGAAAGAGACATCGGTTTGTAGAACATTGGGGCCGATTCTCTTGTACACAATCTCTAAACTAAACTAAATTAACAGGTCTAAATCAAGTGCTATCCTTTTCCGCAAGCAACATTATGAACGGGATAGCAATAGATTTAGACGTGCCATTTTAGTTTAGTTTAGAGATTGTGAACAACGGAATTAGCCACATTGTCTCTGTCGTTGAGACCGACAAAACGTCAGAGACAAAGCTCCACAAAGCCGAAATATCATTCTAAAGGTCGATGTACCTACATTATTTTCTGCCGCGTACTGTAGAGCCTTTTTCTCCTGTTTCAGTAGGCACAAATGGTTATTTTTTAATTAATGCATTATTTTTACTATAAGATATCTATTATACTGATCACTATAAGACGTACCTATCGATTGACTAACATACACAACTAACTAACTAACGGAACGTAACGCACGCTGAAAATAAGATGTTTCAGAGCCTGCGGTCTAGACTCTAGACTGTCTTTTCAAAGTTTTTTTAGGGTTCTGCGTTTCAATCTAAAGACAGAACTCCGAACTCCAAACTCTAGACCGTTGGAAGTGAAATCTAAACGTTAGTTCCAATACAGTGTATTTATATCTCACTGTGGGAATATCGTGATACACCACCACTTACGTTACAAGCAAACTCACTCTCTACATTTACATACTGTACACGTTTCACGTCGAATGAGAATCACAAGTTGAGTTACACTTTGTAACCCATGAAATAGGGTTGAAAGTTGAACCAAACTTACTAACTGTATTCAAAAGCTTCCGTACACGAGATTTTGCGTCTTACTTTTATTTTTAAGGACGTTTTTTTCACTGAACGAGTCTTTGTTTTTGTTGTGTATGGTAATTTGTGTGAGTGACATGTTCGCGACATGTTTCTAGTTTCCTATACAAAATTTTCGTACTAATACAAATAGGTACCTAGGTACTTGAAGATTTAATAAAGTCCAGTACCTATAGATTTTTTAGTTAAGATATTTTAGATTGAAATCTACAAGAACTGTTGGGTTAGATGAGGTTTTGACCATGGCTAGTTACCATCCTACTACTAAGCGATTTGGCGTTCCGGTTCGTACCTTAACGCAACGTTAAGCGAGGTTTAGATTAGCAACAAAACTTGCAGAAGTTGACTTCCGCTAGCTATTTCTACCGTGAAAATAAATAATCACGTCACTTCCGCAAGTTTTGTAACTGGCTGGACTTGCCGCAAGTCACAAATGTATGTAAATGTACAATATTGCTCGTAGTGTAAACAAATTCTGCAAATACTTGCGGAACAACTTGCAAAAAGTTCTTGCATGTCTAAACCTCGCTTTAGTAATAATATTATTATAATCAATTTTTCGCAATTTACTAATCTGTCACAGTAAGTTACTTAGTAATTAGCATTCTTACCAATAGAGAAAGATTCAGCGCGTGCCAGACCTTGATTATTTTATAAAATCGATCCGTCCAGTAGTTTGAGCAGTCAGTCAGTCACCTTTTCCTTTTATATACTTACTAGCTTATGCTCGCGACTTCGTCCGCGTAGACTACACGAATATCAAACCCCTATTTCACCCCCTTAGGGGTTGAATTGTCAAAAATCCTTTCTTAGCGGATGCCTACGATAGCTATCTGCATGCCAAATTTCAGCCCAATCCGTCCAGTAGTTTGAGCTGTGCGTTGATAGATCAGTCAGTCAGTCAATCAGTCAGTCAGTCAGTCACCTTTTCATTTTATATATTTAGATTTAGAAGATTTCCGTTTAGAAGCGGCGTAGGAATATTAATTTTATTATTGTTTTCGAATCGTAGTCTATCTGCTTGCTACGTGCTTCGTAGACAAGCTAAGCACTCGCAAAGATAAAGCGCGTAGGCACGGCGGCGCGGCGTAGCGTTGCCGTGGATTAACAAAATAATTAAAATGGATTCGGTATGACAATATGACTTCGCTATTATGTGACAAGTTTTTAATTTTGGAATAGAATTCAGTCCTACCTTTTTATTACTTTAATGCTAAGTGTCCACTAATTAGTAATAAAACTTGAAAAGTCGGATGTCATTGGGGCCGATTCTCTTGTACACAATCTCTAAACTAAACTAAATTAACAAGTCTAAATCTAGTGCTATTCTTTTCCGCAAGCAACATTATGAAAGGGATAGCAATAGATTTAGACGCATAATTTTAGTTTAGTTTAGAGATTGTGTACAACGGACGTAGCCACATTGTCATGTCTGCAAGTTTTAATACACAAAACTTTCAGAAGTTGACTTACTGCAAGTGTTTACATGTGGTTTACATAGTGTAAAAAGCTGACTTCCACAAGAAATTGCGGAAGTTACTGGCCAGTGAACACTAGGCCAATCCAAACAATAAAATGTTTACTGAGGAATAAACAATTTCTAAATGTCAAAATTCGTTAGTTAAAGATTGAAAATAAAATTATTGAAAGTCAGCCTTAGGAAGATTATTATAATGATTACTTGAACATTGTGTTATACATAAGTTTAACATAAATGTAATTGGAAATAAATAAATACATAATATTATTTAAACTTATACATAAATATTATTAAAACAATGGTTTCTAAATAAATTCCTCTTATCACTAGTAAGTGGTTTTATTTCTAACGTAATATTCGAAATGCTAGGAGTAATATTTTCTTTTCCTCCGCGTATGTATTGCGTTTTGATGGAAGAAGACGACAGTTTGTATTGTGCGGCGATACGATAACGCTTTTATTAGGCTTTGCAAGGAAATAAAATAAAGAAAGCTCTGCGCTACCTTTGTACAATATTGCGGCAAATATGATTTCTTCGCGGAAAACTTGAATACTTATTGTATTTTTGTGGAAAGTTGGAAACAAGTCTGTTATCTCTGCATGTTTGATGTTGTTGGCATCTATTTATTTAAAACAATATTATTTTTGTTAAGAAGACTTAAAACCACGATACTTGACTTGAGTCACATTTGTAGAGCGCTCTTGTAGAAGAGCTAAATACAAAATATGCGCTAGTAGTAACGCACGTTTTGTATTTTCTGTCCTACTCATCACCAAGCATGAACGTAAAATATGTATGGTATAATGTGTCATTGGTTAAAACAAAATTATTCTATTGTTCTTCTAGGAGTAATGAAATAAATTTACTTTATCGTATTGTGTTTTTAAATATTACAATTTTTTTTTTACCTACCTACTTTCAATGAATTATTTCTGTATTTAGGGTAATATTTTCTAAGGCAAAGTTAAGTTAAGAATAAAAATTACTGTCGTAGGAATTAACTATCGTATTTTGTGATACGTGCAATATCTTATGTATGTATGTAAAATTGTCTTTCTTTGATGTCAAGTAATAATTAGAATCACGCAACGTCTTTGATTAAGTAAACGTGTGTATCTTAAGTTTACAGAGAATTACGTGTGTAATTAACAGATTTCTGCCAAGCGACGGGAGGAAGGGGAATTAATTAATTAATTCACTGTTGTGTTTCATTTTGATAGAGCAATATAATTTGTATAATCAGGGTGATGATTTGGTTGAGACATCGGGTCTTTTTTAAACCATGCTGTATTCAGAACAGGCTTTATTTTAAGTGAGTTAAGGTTTTAGGGCTAATACTAGGGCCAGGGCTAGGGGTACTAAGTAGGGTTAACATGAGATGTTAGCTATAACATCCAAGACCGGTTGCACTATGGAACAGTAAGCGAGCAAATTTGGTCATTTTCAGTATATCCGTTGTCGATTTTGATCAACATTGCAACAAGAACAATCAATCTTATTGATAAGATTTTTGTTTTTATAAAGTCAAAGTTAAAAAGTAATAGTTTTGTTTTTTAATTATTTCGAATTTTTATTTGTACCAAAAACATTTACAGTAAAGAGAAAAAGAGACCAAAGGTGGACAGGGAAGCACTTATCTCTTCATTTTCATGAAGTGTAGGTAATCGAAATTATAAATCCATCTTTATTAACTCGTAGGTAAAATCTTAAGATTATACTGTTAAATGTCAAAAATAATGTTTTCTAATGAAGTGAGGTGCTGAATTTCGTCTAAAGCTATGAAAAAATAATCATACTCAAAGTAAAGAGCTAGATGCTGGAACCAAGTTCAGTGTATTTTTTTCACAATATCAAGCAGTATTTGCGGGAATGATACGCGATCATTCATTCAAGCGTCATTACATTGTTCCGTTGGTACGCTCCGTCCTCTTTATTTAGAGCCTATTATCACCATTTTGATCAGTTTAGGAAATTGCCTACATTTCCATGCTTTTCACATTTTATATTATTAACATGATTTTTGCAATAAGAAGATTTTTGGTTGTAAGGTAATTTTACCTTGTATTTTCATACAGTAAAAGAAAAGCCCTGACTCACTAAAACGTACCTATGAAGCTGAAATTTTGCACAGAACTTGGCATTTATAATTTGACAAGGAATTTTTCGAAATTCCCACAAGACTACAATCGCGGGCAGTTGCTAGTGTACCTACCTACAAGTCTATCGTAGCTTTGTAAAAGTATGTATGTATATTCTTTATTGCACCACAAAACACAACTGACAGATTACAAAAAGAGATAAAAAGGAGAAAGAAGATATTTGAGAAGTTAGGTAAGTATATTGTGTGTTGTAGGTAGTATGTTGTATTCGTAAAGTTCGACATGGGGCCTGATTACACAGCTTCATCGGTTTAGGTGAATTTAATCATAGAAATCATAAAAAATCTGAACCTTTCAAAAAAAATATTCCTTTAAGTACGATATTTTGTTTGGGATGTCTTGTCGATTTACCAAAATCAACAGTCCTACCATTTCTAAGCCTCGTGGAAAATTTACAACGAAGTAAAAATAGATAACAGATCCATTAAAAGTCCGAAAACAAAAAGTGCAGTGCACCGCATTCCGGCTTTCCGGCAGTAATTAACAGCGGGCTCGCTGCTAGTGGTCCTATTTTATTATTTTTCACCGTGACGGATCTCTAAAAAAAGCGCAGTGAGATGGATTGTACCTCCGTAAAAATCATTTCCGTGTTGCGCTTGAAATTGAAATGATATTTTTTAAATATTTGTTTTGTCAGTGTGCAGATTGAAAACTCATTTCAATGTCAATAAAATGTATTTTGTCCCATTACTGCAGATTTCCGTGATATTTTTTATGACTTGCTTTGAAGTTAGAATATGATGAAACTTTTTGTTGTGAAACGTTTTAATGTAATACCTACGCCCTAAGTGACCTTCTAGGTTTTACTGAAATCTTAATAAAAATACTTTATATTCAGTAAGTATCAACATTTACAGTTTATTGCAGCCCATTGTAGGGCTAAATAATCTTTATTTGGACGCCATTTACTTCTGTTCTTGGCCAGTTGCATTGAATTCTTCAATATTCTACTTTCTTCTTGTTGATAAAATATACTTTTCATACGGTCTGCCTCAGATAGTTTCTTTGATATAGCATACCTACCTTCTCTCTTTGTTTCTAGTTCTCCTATATTTGACAATTGCTATTGGCGATATTCGGATTAAATTGCACGTTTTCATTTGTATTTCTTTATTTTACATACAAGTAATGTTCGCAAAGGATGTGTGAAGTGTGCTAATCCGCACTGGACCAGCGTGGCTGACTATGACCTTAACCCTTCTCATTCTGAGAGGAGACTCGTGCTAAATAGTGAGCTGAAAATGGGTTGATCATGACGATGATGATGATGATGATGATGATGATAATTTTACAGAAGAAAAATTATTGCTACTAATACAAAAGCCATTATTATTAATGCGCATCTAACAGCAGTAGGCATAAATCATATCTTTTCAAGCGACCGTCTCAGACTAGAGTACACTCAGTCGGATAATCGGGTACGTTTTAAAGCTGTCACCAGCTTAGCGCCACCCTTAGGCCCCTTTCCCCCTCCCGGGCCTCCTCGCGGCACTTCACGTGCGTTTTGACGCGATTATCATACCCCGTCGTATCTACGTACCTACTGCGCGCAATATTGTTTGCATTGTTGCTGATGTAGGGCGAGAGAGAAATGGATGTGACCTAAAAAAAGAATCCATACTTCCATACTAATATTACAAATGCGAAAGTGTGTCTGTCTGTCTGTCCGTCTGTCTGTCTGCTAGCCTTTTACGGCCCATCCGTTCAACCGATTTTGACGAAATTTGGTAGAGAGATAACTCGTGTCTCGGGGAAGAACATAAGCTACTTTTTATTCTGGAAAATCAAAGAGTTCCCACGGGACTTTTAAAAACCTAAATCCACGTGGAAGAAGTTGCGGGAATAAGCTAATTTCATATAAAAGGGATCTACCAAACTTTTTAGTTCAAGGAGATACAGTGTTCTGGCATGATATAATATAATACGTTTGAAGAAGTAAGTACTTAGGTAAATAGAACACTAATACAAATGCATCAGGTATTGTGTGTGGTTGTGTTCAATAAAGTATATTTTCATTTTATTTCATTTTCCTTATGGCACAATTGGGTGAATTTTAATCATATCAAAGCCGAAACCTAAGGGTAGCCCGTCAAACCGCATAGATCTTTGCTAATAAGTACACTAAGGCTGAGATATATAAGTACTTAGTATAATTAGAATAATTTGCTTAGATTATAGGTACTTAGTGTTAAAACTAGAAGAATTAAATATAATATGACAGCTTTGCTTTTAGATACTGATTGTGATGAATAACATCATAACAACGCCTAAATGAGTAAAAAGTAAAAATAATAATATTTCTTATTAATAAAAAATATATATAACGAAATGTTACAAATACAAAGCAAATAAGTAAAAAGAATTTTAATTTTTTTAAATAAGTACTAGTTAAAATAAAAGACACCTTAATTTAGGTAATCACAAATTGTTACAAACAGTTAACAATGAAGTGTGAACCGTCATACCGCATCCAAATCCGCGAGCGCTCGGCTTCACACATCCGCGTGATCTCTTTACCACCCCGCCACGGTGAGGTTTTTGAATTTGCTTCCTTTGTGGCGGTTTTAATATGGAAATTAACGTTCGCTGCCGACGCCGTGTGACGCACACCTCGCCAATCCTATTATTTACACCTACAGAGATGATACCTCTAAATTGTATAGAGCAGAAAATGAGCGAGGAAAAGTTATATTAATTGCCGGTTCTTCCGAGATGGTAGAGTCACTACCAAAGAAAAGCTGTGATAGCATAGTGGTTAAGACGTCCGCCTCCTAATCGGAGGTCGGGGGTTCAATCTCGGGCACGCACCTCTACCTAACTTTTCGGAGTCATGTGCGTTTTAAGTAATTAAATATCACTTGCTTTAACGGTGAAGGAAAACATCACGAGGAAACCTGCATGCCAGGAATTCAGGTCTCCTCGCGATATTTTCTTTCAACGTTAAAGAAAGTGATATTTAATTACTTAAAACGCACATAGCTCCGAATAGTTAGAGGTGCGTGCCCGGGATCGAACCCCCGACCTCCGATAAGGAAGCGGACGTCTTAACCACTAGGCTATCATGGCTGTATACTTTTAAGGATTTTGTAAAAAAATTACGCTACTAAATCGGCTTAAAAGCTAACTGATTAAATACTAGTACCAGGAGTTAGGAAGGAGATTATTTTTAAAAATCTCTTCAGTCGAGTCGCCCAGTGTACCCCCCCAGGGGAGGCGGTAACCGTCATGTTTGCCCACCGTCGCGTACGTAAGATCTGTCCCGATTCCCGCTTCCCGCTTCACGCTCGTATCAACTGTTTGAATAGAGATACGCCACTCTGAATTTATTGTGAACACGTCCAGGGCCGTTGCTAGAGGTTGACTTGTTGACTTAAAGTTCAGGGGCTCGATTACGGTAAAATGACAGTTATCTATATGGTACAGTCTCATATTTTCAGTTTGCAATCACTACCCATATTTTAATTAATGCGAAAGTATGTTATTGTTGGTTTATTGGTTTGCCCTTCAATGATCAATCACGTTGCAACGGAGCAACGGATCGACTTGATTTTTGCATGAGAATGGTTTAAGACCTGGAAAGTGACATAGGCTACTTTTTATCTCAGAATATCAAAAGTTCCCAAGGGATTTTTAAAAACCTAAATCCACGCGTCCAAGTCAAGGCATCAGTTAGTATCAAATAAATATTATGTAAGTATTCCAAATCAAAGAGACCGTCTGACATGAATTGGGTACCGATATAATTTTCTCTATTCGTAATGCTTGTTTACTTCGCTGTTAGTTACAATTGTTTCCACTCACATAAGTACTTAGCTAATATTTCACATAAAACGCGTCCCTTCTTAGGCCACATCATCACTTCCCATCAGGTGTGATACTTACCTAGTGTGGTGTCAAGCGTATACTTAGGTACCTATAATGAATTAAAAAAAAAATTAGAGAAAATAGTTCTATATAAATCAACATTATACAAAGTAGGATATAGATACCCAGTTTGGGTGAAACATTGTAATATAATATTATGAAGCAAGTTGAACCTATACGACACTACAAAAATTAAAACAATACATAAGTATTTTACCTATTTGGGGGCCTGAAATTCAAATCCTACCCTGGTCAGAAACCCTCTCCCGCCATTGTGGAATAAATCCGATGTATCGCTTTCATCGCGGCTCGTTCAACGATATGGTAATGTGACATTTAATTCCAATCATCAGGGATCCTTTATTAATACACTCGTTGATAATAATAGGTAGCTATGTAGGTAGGTAAGGTCTTTTGTTACAATTTCAATTATGCGACGGAATTTGTTGGTTTTGATACGAGATACCTATCATCGTCTCATGTCACGATGGACAAAATAGCTTTGTTCTAATGTAGGTACAATTACGATTTACGGAATGAGCTTTGAAACGTTATCTTTCTAAACTATGAGGACATAAATATAAAAGTAAGTAGAAATATCCAATAACTCAAAGTACTACTCAAGGTAGGTAGAAGTTAGAACCTTCAGCTCATACCATTGCATGCACTGGGTCTATTTAAATTCGATTTTGTTTCAAGGTTTTTTTTTCTAAAATGTAGAACGTCAATAACGACAGGGTTTTCAGAAATTCCGGGGAAATGGATAAAATAATATATTTATTTTTTTGCCTGCTAATTACAATTTACAATGAAAATACAATAAACAAAAATACGAAACTTATTCTAGAACATAAAAATTACAGATCGAAATCATCTAAACCACCGCAACGAGGCAGGGTGCCCAGAACGCTGGCAGCGTTACCTCGTTGAATGGCCAGACTAATATGCTGACCGAGGTAACTGCCAGCCCTCCGGTCCCCCGTGGATTCCGCGAGACGGGATGAAAGGTCCTTAAAAAAGGATCTGGCATCCTCGCCCCACGAACCCATGGTCTCCACCCCAAAAGGCACAAATATGAAACTATTTTATATATTTTTTTGCCTTCTCATATACCTACCTAAGTATATTTTTTGAATTTTGTGATTCAGATACAATCTAGCCCTTGACTACAATCTCACGGTGGTTAATTACACAATTATTTGATACAGAGGCGTGATAGTTTAGTAGTTAGTACTTCGGTTTCCTATTCTGGGGGTTGAGCGTTTGATCCCCGCAAGCACCTAGAAGTACCTACTTATAATTTTTCGGAGTATCACTAGCTTTATCGGCGAAGAAAAACATTGTGAGGATACCTGCAAGTCTAAAAATTCTCCATAATGTTCTGAAGATTTTGTGGAATCTGCCAGTCCGCACTTGATTAACGTGGCACTTGGCCAGCGCGGCGTGGTGGACTGTGGCCTAAATTCTTCTTATTCTTCTTATTCTGAGCGGAGTGTACTTAGTAGTGAGAGATGATGATGATGATGATATTTGATACAACAGCATACCTACTTAATAACCAGAGTTTACTTTTAGAATTCTATGTTCCAATCCAAAGCCCACGATAATTCAGAGCGGAATTTTCGATACAGGAAATGTAAAAGAGAAACAAATCCGAAGCTATTAGAATGCGGATGTAGTAGTGGGCGCACATCATTCCAATATTGGCAATAAAACTGCGCTGAGCTGAAAAATCGATGTCGACAGACGAACCGACAAGTATCGTCCATGACAAGTCGAGATGGCAATTGGGGTACGTAGTGGGGGGACGCCCCGCACATTCGCACGTCACCCGCGCTCGCCCGCACCGGGTTAGCGCGGGGGTTGTGTGGGTGTGCGGTCCTTCCCTCCCCGATTGCCATCTCGACCTGACGCGTACTATACACGGGAACCGCAGTAGATGTTTTTCAGGTTTGTACAAAAAAATTGAGTTCGTAATTGAACGTTCGTTCGTAAAATGTAGGTAGTTTTTTATTCAGATAGGTACAGTTAGCCATTGACTGCAATCACACCTGGTGTTAAGTGATGATGCAGTCTAAGATGAAAGCGGGTTAACCTGGAACGAACCCGGGACTTTCCACTAGTAAGACCACATATTATATAACTTTTACAAAATATAGAATATTTTTTTTATTTTTTTTCGCGTTTATTTGTGGTACCTATCATTATCAGTAATCACCAGTACCTACTATCACCTGTCTTCGTTTTTGCTAGCATTATTATTACACCCTGTATGAGGTCTGCCAATCCACATTGAGCCAGCGTGGCAGACTGTGGCCTAAACCCTTTTCACTCTGAGAGGAGACCCGGCTCAGTAGTGGGCCGGTAATGGGTTGATCATGATGTATGATTTAGATATCAAAACGATTCTAAATTAATCTAAGTATCTACATAGTTAGGTATACGTATATTACATGTATATGTTATAAAGTTATAGCGTTGGATCCATTTGTAGCCCTCGTGGAATATTGAAAGTGCATTGTCCGTGATAGGGGTGCGAATCCAGATAATCGCCGGCTGAAGTGTCGCTCCGCACTCCGCACTCCACACTCCGCACTCCTCAGTGCTCTCGACACAGATAGAATATACGAGTGCGTCAACTTACTACACGCGGGTTATAATAATACTGAGTAATATTATTAATGCGAAAGTGTGTCTGTATGTCGGTCTGCTAGCCGTCTGTTCAACAGATTTCGACGACAGGTTACAGAGATAGCTTGCGTCCCGGGGATGGACATATCCCACGTTTTATCCCAGAAAATCGAAGAGTTCCCTAAGAGGAGTGGACTGAAAACCGAAAGGTCGACGGTTCAAATCCCGCCCGTTGCACTATTGTCGTACCTACTCCTAGCACAAGCCTGACGCTTAGTTGGAGAGGAAAGGGGAATATTTGTCATTTAACATGACTAATATTCTTTAAAAAAAAAAAAAAACCTTTAGTATGCGACAGGACGAGATGGCAAATGGGTTTTATGACTTATGAGGGTACGGGGTATTAAGGAGGTGCTCTAAACGTAGAAGTATTTCACTTTTTAGTAGGTAGATACCTACCGTTAAATAATCTACCTCTGTTAGACCTATTTGGGTAGTACGCTACAGATTGATATGGCAATCAGGAAGAAATGCACCGCACAACCGCACAGCCACCGCACTAACCCAGTACTAAACGCGGGTGTGCGGGGCGTCCCCCCCACCTTATACTTCGGTTGCCATCTCAACCTATCGCGGACTATAGGTATGTATCTCTCTAAGTAGATATATTTTCCGCAAGAAATATGTAGGTACCTTTTTTTAAAATAATTATAGTATTTTGTTGACAGGTATGGGTTCAGTTCAAGATGAGAAACCCGTGGAGGCAGCCACCAAACCACACATCCGCGAACTACGGAACACTGAGCTCGTCTCCAGACTGCTGGCTGCGACACCGCCCTACCTCTACGGGGCTCTACCGCTCCAGCCACACGCGTTCTTCTTCAGCGAGATGCTGAGGTCGTTCGTCAACGCTCGCCACGGCTGCAGGCCTCCCCACTACCATCGCCGCTTCAAGCGTCGGTCGCACAAATACTTTGCTGAAAACGAAGAGTGGAGGCGGGATTGGCCGAAGCAAGAGGAAAAGAAAGAGGCAGAAGTACGCCCCGAAGTTCCTCTAGAACTTACAGTCGAAAAACCTAGAGTAGGTGAACAATCGCCAAGAACTTTATCACCAAAACCTGAACCAACCAAACCAAGCAGTCCCGGCCCACCTGGTCGCCAATCTACCTTTGTGGATGTCGGAACAGAGGAGCTTCCTAAACCGTCACCTTGCATTGGAAGGAATTCCGTCGAACCAAACACGGTACCTTCTTCAAACTTGATCTTACCCCCACCGCCTCCAATGTGGTATCCACCACTTTACAACCCCCAATTCGGAGCCGATCCATTGAATTTCTTTATCGATCTACGCGTATCTGGGCATATCTATGACAGAAAGAGAGCTGAGGCTATGGACGTGAACATAAACCAGGAAGGGAGACTAGATGAGACAAATTTGGAAAAACGGCTCGCTAAAGATCTAGGACAGAAACCTCGACACTTGTCAGCATTCGCGGTGCCGGTTCGATCAAACCACGGTCAAACAGAAGGGCCGGAGAAATACTTCGAGAGGAGTAACAGATTTTTGGGAAAGCCCAACGGTACGTCATACATTATGAGAAATTTGAAGTGCGTGTACGAAAATTTGCACTCTCAGGAACGTAAGGAGGAAGCGAAGGAACAAAATGAGGACACGAAGGGCGAATCTTCAGACATAGACGATGATATTATGGATTAAAAGAATTAAGGCATTTGTATTTTGATGTTAAAATCTGAAAGAAGAGAAGTTGAAGCTACATAAAATTGGCATTCAGCTGACTGGTTCTGAGCGCACTAGGCTCCAAATGAGGCTTGTTTTAGAGGATACCTTGTCTTATCGATTTCTAGACTCAAAAAACTCTTTTGCTAAACCTAAGCTTAGCTCTATATTGATATTTGTCTGGTTATTCATATTAAGTAATCGTTAATAGATCTTGTTTAGAAAACTGGATTGTACATATTATTATTACGAGTAGGTATACGGCTCTACCAGCGTTGCCAGTTTTGTTTTTTGCCAAGTCGGGATTCTGGAACTTTTTGAGTGAATAAAGCGGGATTCTTTCGTTGAAAGCGGGACATGTTAAAAAACGCATATAATCAGAAGTTTTTTATTATTTGAATTCAAATGACGTTTACGTGACAATAGATAGGAAAAATAGGTCATAGAAAATGTATTTTATGAAAAATATGATAATTTAAATCAGATTTACCCTATCGTTCAATGTTTATAGACAGCACGCTGCACGCACGCTTTCGAGTTATCCCCGAAAAGCGGGACTGAGCCTGTCCCGCGCGGGACATTTAATTTTTTCTATAAAAATCGGGACGCCTGGCAACGCTGGGCTCTACCCACATTATCATAAAAATGTAGTGCAGTAGGTAGGTATATTAAGTAAGGAAGTAAGCTAAATCTTTATTATGGCTCTACATTAGTAGAGCGTTATAAAGATTTAGCTTACTTCCTTATTAATCTTTTAGAATAGGTACTTACTTACTCAGTAAAAAACCGGTCAATTGCAAGTCAGACTCGCGCCCGAGGGTTCCATACTCGTGTATTTTTTCGATATTTTGCACGATAAATCAAAAACTATCATGAATAAAATTTTGTGTAAAATGTCGAAAAAATACGACTACAAGGAACCCTCGGTGCGCGAGTCTGACTCGCACTTGGCCGGTTTTTATCTTCTAGTCAGTTTTTAAATCTTTAAATAGGCATTCTTTATCGTAATTAGTTAGTCGTTTTGAACACTATGATCTTTTCATAATATCTAGTCGTACCTACTCTATCGTTACTATTTAATCTAGTCGTTATTTAGAATTTAGTCCAATTTATCTCCTTAATATAGGTAGGTACATTATTACATACCTAAATAGTTAAGTAGGTATAAGTTATAACCATACCTATTGACTATTGTAGTTACGTAAAGCCTATAGGTATTAATTTTATTGTGATATAGTTATCTACTTAGGTAGATACTTAATCGTCTTAAAATAAATTTGTTGCTTTCAAACATTTGTAAATAAAGATTGAACTACTTGTTATTATTGTTTTATTATTAAACTGGGTATTTACCTAACCTACCAGAACTTGGATGAATTATTACTACATTATAATACGACAATCGTGAGTAGTGAAGTCTACCAATCCACACATGGCCAGCGTGGTAGACTATGACCAAAACCCTTCTCACTCTGAGAGCTGTGCTCTGTAGTGAGCCGGCGATGGGTTGATCATGATGATGATGAAAACGACACGGCTCTTTTGGCACTTCACAAGATGACAGGAGGGCGTAGTTGTAGAACAAAGGCTGCCAGCAAATAAAATCTCCTTAATTTTACGGAATATATTGAAGATATCAATGTTGAAAATCAAGTAAGTAAGTTTTATCTAATTTAAACCGAATGAGAAATGTGAAAAGCCGTCCCTGTTTAAAAATCGAGAAAGAATAATGAAAATCATTGCAGGCCATGAACTTGCAACTTATCACCTGCTCACAGTTGAAATACTATATTTACCTAGTGCTAAATATAGCTAAGACGCAGACATATTAATTTGCGCTGTATATATTATCTGTAGGGCGATTGTCTAAAACCTGCATCTATCATTATTACAATCTCAATTGTTCTGATTGGCTGAATTTGTGCCATTCTTGTTGCAACAATACATTGTAGCCAATAGTGAGCGAGCATTAACCAATCAGAGATGATTGCGATCGTGACATTGTAGCTGTCAAACAACCGCGGTAGGGCCACAGGATATCGTGTTGTTATTTATATGGAATGGCTCTAATACCTATTTAGCAAATGCAGTAGGTAAATTTCAGATTTTTTACTTAGCAACACCGCATATAAAGGGATAACGTGACACTTCACAAGCTGGCGGCGTTAGTTCCAATTTTGGCCACGTGCCAAGATATCATATTGGTTCTCATCTATAATCACAGATCCCTGTCCCTATAATCGTTAATTAGCCTTAGATCAATGCTCTATGATCTATGCACAGTGTTTGTTGCTTGTTGCTTGTTGTTAGAGCTTGTCGCACTGACGCCAACCACAGAGTACATACGCCAACCATAGACCACAGTTCGTCACGTTCGAATTTAAGCTCGTACTTTGCTCCAGTGATTATATACTCTTTGCTTTGCTCGCTAGGGAGAAAAATTCCCACTTTCCCGCAGATTTCAATGGGCAAAAGAATCTTCTCCGAGCGAGTGAGATGAAAAATATATTAAATAAATAAATAAATAAATCATTTATTGTTCCAAAGTGTTGGTACAAGTATAAGAATATTTTTCCGACATATTATCGCAACAAAAGACTTTCTTAAGTAATAAGTTTATAATATTTAAATTTTAAATACGTATCTAGAATACTTAGTAGGTCAGCAGGTAGGGGAATTATTATCACCGATATTATAATATCGTGATGTTATGTGTATGGAATACCTTTAATATTTAACAAAAACAGTGAATTTCAGATTTTTACTTAGCAATATCGCATATTTAGGCGGACAGCGTGATGTGAGCGTGACACTTTACAAGATGGCGGTGTTAGCTCTAATTTTCGCCACGCGCCAAAAGAGCCTTGTCGCTTGTCTTGTCGTCTTCTTGTCGTGGACCTGCAGGCCGATTGCGAATCGACTGCATCTATCATTTAATGACAGCATCAATGTCAAAATATGGTTTTCCTATCACGGTTCGGTGAGACAGTCCACAAAGGATAGATGTGGACAAAAAAATGTTTTGACAGTTCATTTACACTATCGATATAGTCATCATCGATATCAAGTCTCATAAGTACTTTTAAAAGAATATGTGATGACTCTTTCATTAGTAGGTTTGATGCACAGAGTACATTAAATATAGAGGTATACTAACACTGAGAAACGAGAATCACAGAGTACTTTTTACACGCATATAACTTCTTTGAGAACAGTTATGTGCATTTTAACTAAATAATTAAATATCATTGCTTTAACGGTGATGGAAAACATTGTGTGGAAACCTGCATGCCTGAGAGTTCTCCAAAATGTTATCAAAGGTGTGTGAAGTGAAGTCTACCAATCCGCATTTGGCCAGCATGGTAGACTATGGCCAAAACTCTTCTCACACTCAAGAGAACCGTACTCTATAGTGAGCCAGCGACAAGCTGAACATAATAGTATACCTTTGACTCCTTTGAGAACAATATGGAGAACTCTCAGGCATGCAGATTTCCTCATGATGTTTCCTTCACCGCTAAATCAAGTTAAGTATAATTAATTGTTTAAAACGCACATAACTCTTAGAGATGCGTACCTAGAATTGAACCCCCAACCTTCAATTATTCAGAGGTGGACATCCTAACCACTAGGCTCTTCGGGGAACTTCTAAAATTATTCCCCAAAGTAATGTCCAAAAGTCAAATCATTTTCTGATTTAATTGATTTAGCTTTGGAAATTACTTTGGAATTTCAATTATTTAGGCAAATAAAACAACAGTTTGATGATTTTTTATGTATTATTTTATTAAAGTAGATTAGATTCAGACATTTTAATTATATCACCATCTGCTTCTTATAATAAAACAACAGTTTGATGATTTTTTATGTATTCTTTTGTTAAAGTAGATTAGATTCAGACATTTTAATTATATCACCATCTGCTTCTTATAAATCTAATCTGGCACCATTCATTATTTTATTTGTCTCTGCACGGGGTCCAAGAGCTTGAGTTCACAACCTATCCCAATCCATATCTTTGTCAGGATGAAGAAATGAATGCAGCACTGTATCACCATTGCCTGAAAAAAAATTATGATAACTGAGTAAGTGACCACTGACTGTGTTGCTTAATCTATACCACTAGGCACTACCAGCTTCTGTTTAGGTATGACGTTGTCTGCGAAGACTTTAGAATCAGTGTATATGGTATCTTTGTTACTAATTTAGCTAATCCAAATTGTTTCTTTAAATATTTGTGGTGCGAAGGAGTAAGAAACATCCAAACTTTCATATGAAGAGCAACGTTTTAGGCAGCTCTAGATACATAAGGAAACATACTCGAGAAAGCACTTGTAGTGTGGAGGTACTTACTATGAAGTCATAACCACCAGTAGCAATGGACTCAATTTGTATAATAGGTACTTTATGAAACGCTGTTAAAACTCCTCTAACTTTTCGGAGTTTAATACCATTGTAACAACTAAATATCACTTGCTTAGCTGTGAAGGAAAAGGAAGATCGTGAGGAAACCCGCATGAGAGCTTTTACTTGTATTGAATGATAACGTTTGTTAACTTACGAGTTCTAACTTCCAAGCAGCCACAGTCCGTCAATAAGGGTCCCAATACTTAAGCAAATCAGTGCCCAGGCATTTGCGTATAAGTTCAGTGAGAAAAACTAAGTCTCCGGAGTCCGAGGAGCAAGCAAAGTTGCAGAATTAATCACAAAAAACAAACGCGTAAACTAAGGAAAAACAACAAAAAATTGTACTTTGTGGTCTGGGGACTCTGGGGTTCTAAATAGTTACCACAGACTAACTACTTATTTGTAATAAGTAACGTAGCCAAATTTAGGAGACTGTTATGTCCATGTAAATTGCTAGATTACCAAGTGATTACCATAGATATTCGATTTAGTCGGGTTATAAATAGGTCCGTGCTACCAATACGTCATCAAAATGTCGATAATGACCAAATGCGATATAGTGCATTAGTCGTCCGCGATAGCAAATTTATCAACTGTAACGATCACGATTCTTAAGGATATTTCTATTGCGATGTCACATGTCAGTTTACGGCAATCGGCCTGCTGTGGCCCTACCGCGTTTGTTTGACAGCTACAATGTCACGATCGCAATCATCTCTGATTGGTTAATGCTCGCTCACTATTGGGCACAATGCATTGTTGCAACAAGAATCGCACAAATTCAGCCAATCAGAACAATTGAGATTGTAATAATGATTGATGCAGGTTTTAGACAATCGCCCTACAGCTTGCTTGTCGCATTTTTTTTCAATAGCAACACTGTTTTTGTTACCACGCGATTTGCGAATTTTTGGTTGAATTTCTTTTTCCTTCAAGTGAGTGAATTGAGGGTTGCTTTTCTAAATAGTTATTTTCACTAAATAAAAATGTACGGACAGCAACCGATTATTGTTTTGAGTGAGTACGATTACTTTTATTAATATTTGAAGCCCTATTTGCAAGTCGTACCTAACTTGAGTGTGTTATTTTCAGGCCAAAACACAAAACGTGAGTCAGGCCGGAAAGTTCAATTGGAAAATATCAATGCTGGAAAGGTGAATTATTGCACATGTAGTAATAGTAATGCAAATTTGCACCCTAAACTTGCATTTGGTGCCAAAAAATGTCTTATATTATGTTTATTTTAGACTATAGCAGACGTTATTCGAACATGCCTTGGACCGCAAGCTATGTTAAAAATGTTAATGGATCCGATGGGAGGGATCGTTATGACCAACGACGGCAACGCTATACTCAGGGAGATCACCGTGCAGCACCCGGCAGCTAAATCCATGATAGAAATCGCCAGGACTCAAGATGAAGAGGTTATAATTTTTTTGTTGTATTACTCATCAGACCATTTCAAATTGTTCATACAGAACTATTTTTGTCGCAAATCTACTAAAAGTGAAGTTTATATTGTTAAGTATGCTTATACTTAACAACTATAAATAAATAGATGTTTATTTTAAGTAAGAAATGACTCTTACACTATTCTCAGCAACATGGTACTTAATATAAGAATTAGTCAGATTTTTTTTCTGTTGGTATCTCTTTGACACAGAATCGAATTTCGAAATAATGCTTTGCAGAGTTTATCACATTTTGTACTAGATTGAAAGTGTGGTGTCTGATATTCAGATCAAGATTTCTGACTCCCGGTTGGACTGCATTCAACGAGTGTAACAAGCGGATGTTCACTCCAATATCTGATAATATACAGCCAGCCTACCTATTTTAATATGAAATAAGTTTGTATGAATCACTATTGCATGGTTGTAACCTTGTAGAAACCTTCAGCAGCAGTCAAAGCCACCCGATATCATGCCATGCATTCTATTGACGTCACTGCACCCTATCTCCTAAGAATCTTTATCCCATGACTACAACAAAACTGAATCTCTTATTCCTAAAATATTTTCCTTTTCTCTTCTAATAAATGAGAATATAAATAGAAATTAACTAATAATCATGAAATTATTTCAATCTAAACTTGTACCTAATACATAAATTCAGCATTGAGATTACTCGCTCAGCAATACCAATCATTGTTTTCTGGAAATAAAATTTGTCTTATTATGTGCTACTAGCTGATGCCCGCGACTTCTTTCTCATGTAGTTACGGTTTTAAAAATCCCATGGGAACTCTGATTTTCCTAGATAAAAAGTAGCCTATGTCACTCTCCAGGTCTTTAACTATACCCATGCAAAAAATCACATCGATCCATTGCTCTGTTGCGATGTGATTGAAGGACAAACCAACAAACAAACACTTTCGTATTTGTAATATGAGCACTGAAAAATAGTGATTAAAAAATTAATAGAAAGATAGCAAAACATTGTTGCATCAAAACAGAAATTTTATCAAGACTCATCATCATCATGATCAACCCATCGCCGGCCCACTATTGATCACAAATCTCTCAGAATGAGAAGGGTTTAGGCCATAGTTTGTCACACTGGCCCAGTGTGTATCTCTCCAAAGTCTGCCAGTAGAACTCTCTCTACCTGTTATCTACATTAAATGATTTGTTCTGTTTTCCAGGTTGGAGATGGCACAACATCCGTTATAGTCCTTGCAGGAGAGATGTTAGCTGTGGCGGAGCAATTCCTGGTGCAAAACATCCACCCCACAGTGATCATCAGGGAGTACCGCCAGGCGTTGGAGGATGCTGTCAAACTGCTGCAGGACAAGATCTCTGTACCCATTGATTTGAACGATCGGGACAAGCTTAAGGAAGTGGTAAGTTCATAAAATATGTGTTAAATATGTTTTTTTTATATCTGAACAGCTGTCGTTGTTATTTCTAAGTAGATGATACCCGTGACTGCATGCGTTCGTTTAGGTTTTCGTAAAAATCCCTTGGAAACACTCCAAAAACTAGCCCATAACCTAAAGTAGCCTACAGAATGCAATCTATCTTTTTACCATTTATTTATTTATACCTACTATGTCTTCAATGTCAATTCAGGTTTTTAAAAACCCTGTGGGAACTCTTCAATTTTCTAGGACAAAAGTAGCCCATGTCATTCCTCGGCCTACAAGCTATCTCTGTGCTTTTGTCAAAATCGGTTAAAGGGATTGGTCGTGAAAAGCTAGCTGACAGAAGGGTTTCGCCCACCCATAGTTACCATAGTCTACCACGCTGGCCATGTGCGAATTGGTAGACTTCACACACCTTTAAGAACATTGTGGAGAACTCAGGCATACAGGTTTCCTCACGATGTTTTCCTTTATTTAAACACATAACTCCAAAAAGTTAGAGGTGCTTGCCCGGAATCGAACCTCCGACCTCCGATTAGAAGGCGGATGTCCTAACCACTAGGCTATCATAGCCTCTCCAATACATTCCATTGAAGGAAATTCCGAAATAAAGTTCCAAAATTTGGTCCAGACATTGTCTCAAATGTGTCTGAAATTGTGTTTCAGATTCGCTCGTGTGTTGGCACCAAGTACATTGGGCGTTGGGCGGACCTGGCTGTAGACATTGCTCTAGACGCAGTCAACACTGTTACCATTAATGAAAATGGAAGAATTGAAGTTGACATTAAAAAGTAAGTACTCTACAGTTTCTCTTATTAATTATAATTATTTTTTATTTTGTCATGTGATAAAAATGGCTTGAATCTTTGATCTTCATCATAAGTGTTACTTACTGATTTTAAAAAGCTACAGTAAAAAAGTGATAATAAGTCATAGCAAGCCATATAGTTTGGCAAGCCTTATAGCTAAATTTATTATTATTTACTTAATTATAATTAGATAGATAGATAGATAGATAGATATTTAAATATAAGTTATGGAGTAGTAACCAGTTATGGCTGCAACTTCATTGGTGTTTGGTTCCGGAAACTTCTCATTTATCAAGCCACTGCCATTGCTAGGCTGAAACGTGCCAAAAAAGTCCTGCTATTTTTTACTTACTCACTGATGTAATGCTTGGATCTGAGCTGTTACGTAATTGGTTATTTGCCTACTTTTGAATTTGATAAATATTATTACTTTATTATAAACTATGCTATACTATATACTATACTATAATATATGCTTTATTATAAGCTATACTACTTATGCTCGCGACTTCGTCCGCGTGGACTACAAAATTTCAAATCCCTATTTCACCCCCTTAGGAGTTGAATTTTCAAAAATCCTTTCCTAGCGAATGCCTACGTCATAATAGCTATCTGCATGCCAAATTTCAGCCCGATCCGTCCAGTAGTTTGAGCTGTGCCTTGATAGATCAGTCAGTCAGTCAGTCAGTCACCTTTTCCTTTTAATATATAGACTAGGACAAAAATAATGACGTACACTGAAAAAAATATTAAAATCCAACAAAGATTTACAAAGTTACAGGCAATTTAATTTTGGAGTGGGAGGGTCTTCTATCCCTTTCTCGCAAAACGAAAATTTGTATGAACCCGCAGGATGGTATTAGTAGGTGTGACGTCAAACTGCTGTATCGCTATCTCTGTCTAATCAGAAATATTTAAATGCTTATAACTTTTTTATTTGATCGATTTAATAAGTTTTTCAGTTTACGTCATTATTTTTATTCTAGTTTATAATAAAGTAATAAAAAAATTGGATTCAAATACCCAATTAACATTACAAATGGTCAGTGTGACCACCTGAACCATAATGTGAAAATTTGAGTTGTCCCTTGAAAAAAGGAGTTCATATACCTTCATCTTCTGTTAAAAATAATAAAGTATATTTTCAGCTATGCCAAAGTAGAGAAGATCCCAGGCGGTACAGTAGAGGAATCCAAAGTGCTGAACGGCGTTATGGTCAACAAAGATGTGACTCACCCCAAGATGCGGCGTTACATTGAGAACCCGCGCATCATCCTGCTCGACTGTCCCCTTGAATACAAGAAGGGCGAGAGCCAGACCAATATTGAGATTATTGGGGAACAGGTAAGATCAACCATCCATCCATTCAATCATCCATCACCCAACAGTGATGTTCAACAAAGATGTGACTCACTCCAAGATGCGGCGCTACATTGAGAACCCGCGCATCATCCTGCTCGACTGTCACCTTGAATACAAGAAGGGCGAGAGCCAGACCAATATTGAGATTATTGTGGAAAAGGTAAGATCAACCATCCATCCATTCAATCATCCATCATCCAACAGTGATGGTCAACAAAGATGGGACTCACCCCAAGACGCGGCGCTACATTGAGAACCCGCGCATCATTCTGCTCGATTGTCCCCTTGAATACAAGAAGGGCGAGAGCCAGACCAATATTGAGATATTTGGGGAACAGGTAAGATCAACCATCCATGCATTCAATCATCAATCCATCATCCAACAGTGATGGTCATCAAAGGCGGGACTTATCACAAGATGCGGCGCTACATTGAGATCCCGCGCATCATCCTGTTAGACTATCCCCTTGAATACAAGAAGGGCGATAGCCAGACCAATATTGCGATTATTGAGGAACAGGTAAGATCAACCATCCATCCTTTCATTCATCCATCATCCAACAGTGATGGTCATCAAAGATGGGACTCACCCCAAGACGCGGCGCTACATTGAGAACACGCGCATCATCCTGCTCGATTGTCCCCTTGAATACAAGAAGGGCGAGAGCCAGACCAATATTGAGATTATTGGGGAACAGGGGAATCCATCTCTTCAGTCATCCATCCATCCATTATCCATCCATCATCTATACATCGGCCTGCATACATCTACCTACACCATCTTTTTTAATTTCCAGGACTTCACAAAACTGCTGCAGCTGGAAGAGGAGCACGTGCAGCGTCAGTGTGAGGACATCATCGCCCTCAAGCCTGATGTAGTGATGACTGAGAAGGGCGTCTCGGACTTGGCTCAGCACTATCTGGTCAAAGCTGGCATCACAGCCATCCGCAGGTATAGTACACTACAGGTTGAGATGCGCTAGTCCGGTGCGGGTGAACGCGGGTGACGTGCTGGTGTGCGCGCCCCCCCGCCTCATACCCCGATTGCCATCTCGAGTCTCGACCTGTGGCAGGCTATATAGCATTAAAAGTAGCATTATAAATTATACCCCTTATAAAATACTAGCTGATGCCTGCGACTTCGTCAGCGTGGATTTAGGTCTTTAAAAATCCTGTGGGAACTCTTCGATTTTCCAGGATAAAAATTAGGCTACGTCTTTAACTATACTCATGCAAAAAAATCACGTCAATCCTTGCTCAGTTACGACGTGAATGAAAGACAAACCAACAAACAATCGCACTTTCGCATTTATAATATGGATAGAGATTTTAAAGTATGTAGGTTATTCATTAGATTATGCCTGGATTTCGTCGGAATGGGTTCAAGGACCATAGATTTTAGATTTTTGAAAAATCCCAGCGAACTGATTTTTCCAGATAAAAAGTAGTCTATATTTCCCTTCGGGATATAAGCTGTATCCATATCATAATCAACTTTTGTCAAAATTAGTTAAAAGTAAGTAAAAGTAACCTTTAAAAGTCCCCTGGAAATTCTTTGATTTTCTGGGATAAAAAGTAGCCTATGTCCTTTGCCGATATACTAGCTATCTCCGCGTTATACCAAATTTTGTTAAAAAAGACACATTTTTATTATTTTGTAACATTAGTATGGATTACATAATATGAATTTACATACATTGGAGCAGTTTATGTATTTCGCAATTACATCAGTACCTAATTAAAGTATTAAGTAATCCATACTAATATTATAAATGCGAAAGTGTGTCTGTCTGTCTGTCTGCTAGCTTTTCACGGCTCAACCTTTCAACGATTTTGACGAAATTTGGTACAGAGGTAGCTTGCAATCCGCTACTTTTTATCCCGGAAAATTTTAGAGTTCCCACTGGATTTTTAAAAACCTAAATCCACGCGTACGAAGTCGCGGGCATCAGCTAGTATAATTATACATTTCTTAAAATTTCTTGAATGGCAACGCTGAAACGAAATAGTGGCACTTCGCTGTAATCAATATTGTAATTTGAACAGATTACGTAAAACCGACAACAACCGCGTCGCCCGAGCTTGCGGCGCCACTATCGTCAACCGCACTGAGGAGCTGAAGGAGTCGGATGTCGGTACTCAGGCGGGACGCTTCGAGATCAAGAAGATTGGCGACGAGTACTTCACCTTCGTTACCGAGTGCAAGAACCCTAAGGTGAGTGCGATATCTATTTACAGAGTGCCAAATATCACAGGATATTTCCTTTTTAGATATAACTTCTGCACACCACCGCAAACAATTTCACCCTCACCACCTGGGTGTCTGGTGCACTACGACCGCACATTGTGCCAGATCCTTTTTACCACGGTGTTCCTATTAGATTACAACATGGGGTTATTCAAGGCGTGGACCAACAAATTCCTGAAAAGCTGGCAACGCATTGGTAGTTCCTCTGGTACTGCAAATGTTCATGGGCGGCGGTAATCACTTAACATCAGGTGACCTGCCTGCTCGTTTGCTCGCCATTTTTATAAAAAAAAACTTAACGGAAAGTTAATGTTGTCCAAATCATAGCACCCTGAGTTAAGTCCATTGGACATTTTCTTTTGCAGGGATTTCCAAGCATTAGATTATTTATCTTATAATCTACACTTGGCCAACGTAGTGCACAATGGCTAAAACTCATCTCATCGTGAGGAGACTCATGTTCAGTAGCTCACTACCCAGCAATGGATAGTTGAAGATGATATATTTGCGAGTGACTGATGCATGGTGTTTCCGAAACATGGTGCAACTTTAATGCAAAAGTATAGTTTGGTCAGTTTCTTTGGTAGGTACTTAAATAATAGGTATTTATCTGCGTCTGATGATAGTTATCTAGTTTATTATTAATTTTATCTTAAATTAATTAATTGCAGGCGTGCACTATTCTTCTGCGTGGCGCGTCCAAAGACATCCTCAACGAAATTGAGAGAAATCTGCAGGATGCTCTCCACGTGGCCAAGAATTTGGTAAGCTTGAACATTACTTTTTGCTATTCTTGTAAGCCGTGAACCATGTATTATTATAATACCTAGCTGCCCCCGCGAACTTCGTACCGCCTAACAGTCGATTCTTTAATTTTTTTTAATTCTTTAAATTTTTATCTCCGTAAGAACCATCCTCGTACTTCAAGGAATATTATAAAAAACGAATTAGCGAAATCAGTTCAGCTGTTCTCGAGATTTGCGATCAGCAACACATTAAGCGATTCATTTTTATATATAGAGATTATTGTGTATTTAATGGAGACTTTCTTGAGGAAATATAATTACAATTTAAACGATTAAAATTAAATTTTAAAATAAACGGACGGACTCTGCTCAGGCCTGCTCATGTCTATTAATAATTTTAATATTATATATTACCTTTGTGTAGGTGCTGAATCCGCGCCTAGTGGCGGGCGGCGGCGCGGTGGAGATGGCCGTCTCTGCGGCGTTATCTGCTAACTCGTCGCACTCCACACCCTACCGCGCGGTTGCACAGGCTCTCGGTAAGGGATTTATTTGCAACTAGCTGATGCCTGTGATTTCGTCCGCGTGGATTTACGTTTTCAAAATCTTCCCTTTGAATTTCTGGTATAAAAAGTAGCCTATGTCCTTCACCGGGATGCACCGGGATGTAAGCTAACTCTGTACCACATTTCATCAAAATCGAATAAACTGTTGAAAAGTGACAAACTTTCGCATTTATAATATTAAGTATGGATTGTTGCTCAATCCAAAATTGATGTCATTCCCTAATCACGGAAACTTCTTTTACAGAAATTATCCCACGCACGTTAGCTCAAAACTGCGGTGCTAATACAATCCGTACGTTAACGGCTCTACGTGCGAGACACGCCGCGGGCTCGAGCACTGCTGGCATCGACGGAGAGACCGGAGAGATCGTGGACATGGCCGTCAAAACAATTTGGGAACCACTGGCCGTCAAACTGCAGGTACGTTTGGTTCCACCAAAACTTATCTTTTACAGAAATTATCCCACGCACATTAGCTCAAAACTGTGGTGCTATTACAATCCGTACGTTAACGGCTCTACGTGCGAGACACGCTGTGGGCTCGAGCACTGCTGGCATCGACGGAGAGACCGGAGAGATCGTGGACATGGCCGTCAAAACAATTTGGGAACCACTGGCCGTCAAACTGCAGGTACGTTTGGTTCCACCAAAACTTATCTTTTACAGAAATTATCCCACGCACATTAGCTCAAAACTGTGGTGCTATTACAATCCGTACGTTAACGGCTCTACGTGCGAGACACGCAGCGGGCTCGAGCACTGCTGGCATCGACGGAGAGACCGGAGAGATCGTGGACATGGCCGTCAAAACAATTTGGGAACCACTGGCCGTCAAACTGCAGGTACGTTTGGTTCCACCAAAACTTATCTTTTACAGAAATTATCCCACGCACATTAGCTCAAAACTGTGGTGCTATTACAATCCGTACGTTAACGGCTCTACGTGCGAGACACGCTGTGGGCTCGAGCACTGGCATTGACGGAGAGACCGGAGAGATCGTGGACATGGCCGCTGGCCCTCAAACTGCAGGTACGTTTGGTTTCACCAAACTTATCTTTTACGGAAATTATCACATCCGCTGAGAAAGGCTTTTTGATAATTGGGTTGAATCAAGTGGGTACTGACTAAGTGACTGATCTATCAACGCACAGCTCAAACTAATATATGGATTGGGTTGAAATTTGGCTTGCAGATAGCTATAATGACGTAGGCATCCGCTAAGAAAGGATTTTTGAAAATTCAACCCCTAAGAGGGTGAAATAGGGGTTTGAAATTTGTGTAGTATATAGCTAGTCTTTAACATATTTAGATAATGATTATTACCTGATTTATTTGCAGGTATACAAAACGGCGGTGGAGACGGCGATCCTGTTGCTCAGGATCGATGACATCGTGTCCGGATCCAAGAAGAAGAATAATGAGCCCACCGCGCCCGCCGAGGCCGCCATGCAGGAATAACTTACACTAACTTGGCAGCATATTCAGAGACTAATAATCCTTATTGATGACATTTTATTCCTTTCACACTATTGGTAATACTACATTACAGTACTACAACTTTTATAAGTGACGGCGATGGACCTGCGCAGTGTAAGCTCCCTTTGCTAATTAAAATAAAGAAATAAATAAAAATATTTTTAATTCAATTAAACTTACAAGTATTTTGAATCGTCAGTTGCGAAAATATCTCAGCCAATCATTACGCGTGACCGTCCGCTATTGGTTGTTGCCTACGCGCCACGTCTTGTTTGCGCGAATTATGAGTGAGATAGCACGAGTATGTTGTTTATAATTTTTTTTTACAAAAAAAATAAAAACACTAACAACACTAAAAATTGAAAAATAATTTAATTTATTACCGAATATATTATTATGTATACAAGAGTTAATATAGTTCCATAATAATAATTTTTGGTGCCGGTGCCAATTAGCTTTAGCTGCGCGAATCGTCTAGACTTCATATTTTTATGAGACTCCACAATGGCACCGATTTTCGCCGACGCGACTTATAAAAGTGGTTCTACTGTACAGTAATCGCTATCTTACGGTTACGCCGCTCTGAATTCGCGGTGAATTTAAACTTGCGCATGATATTTGTTTTTAACTGGCTCGGCTCTGGGTTCTAGCCCTTTTGAGCCTTTGCGCATGATAATAATAGGAATGTTGCCTTAGATGTCAAATATGAGTACAAAAACCACTGCCGACCTCCGACTGACTTGGTATTTATGAATTACTAGACTAGATAATGCCCGCGACTTCATCCACTTTGAAACAATAAAATTTTTGTTGGAACCCTTCCATTTTTCAGGGATAAAAAGTAGCCATAGGCTACTTTCCGGCTCTGCCCCCCAATTGTGTAAGAATAACCATTTCATGGCTATCGCAATCGTCAAGGATTCTGCCCTTTGATTGGCTGTGAAAAAATGTAAACAGCGAATCAACCAATCAAAGGGCAGAATTTCTTGACGATTGCGATAGCCATGAAATGGTTATTCTTACACAATTGGGGGGCAGATATGACATAGGCTACTTTTTATCCTAGTAAATCCGCGCCATCTTAGAAAATCCTTCAAAATTGGTTAAACGGATGGGTCGCGAAAAGTTGACAGACAGACAGATGCATTTTCGCACTTGTAGTGTTAGTAAGTATGCGGTTTCTATATTGAATGTGTATTTTTATCCCTAAACTGTTATATTTCAAATGAGGTGGCTAGCTTGAAATGAGGTTTTGCAACGGTGTTACAAATTTGATTGTGGATTCAATGATCTTCCAGATTCAATGAAACATATTATTATTGTCTCTGAATATGCGTTTTTACAGTTTAGCAATTAATAATAATTACGTATATTAATAAGTGTAAAAATTAGTTTAACAACAAATTGGTACTGATTTTGAGCACAACTTAATTTTAGAGTATTCACATCCTCTTCTTACTAATGTAATATGACAAGGACAGACACAGTTTGGCAGTTTTTAATTTAATTTAGAGCTGTCAAACCTCGTGACTTAAGCTCTAGCAGCTTAGCGCGAGCCTATTGTTTAAATTTGTAGCGTGCACTAAAATTTAGAATCTTTAAATGTGAAATTCATGTTCCGTCCTTTTTTAGCAATATTAAGAGGAAGAGGATGCAGATACTCTAAATACGATCTTGGACTGCAGTCATAAAATAATGTGATTTTTGTATTGTGGTAGTTTATGGGGCTAGAAATCATTAAAGACAATAATTAAAAAAAAATATGATTTTTGTTAATTTTTAAAAGTAATTAACTAATTACTAACGTCACGTCAATTTTTTAAATTTATTCTCTTTAATAATTAATTCTAGCCCCATAAATCACCGATATTCAAAAAAATCACATCATTTTATTACTTCCAAGATCCTATTTAGTTTAAAGAAAGACAACAGAATCAGCGCCATTGGCACCGATTCTGCGTACAACCTAATTTTAGAGTATTCACATGCTCTTCTTACTAATGTAATATGAAAAGGACAGACACTGTTTGACAGTTTTAAATTTAATTTTTAGATGTTAAAACCCGCGATTTTAGCGCGCAGTCGCCAACCTACTGTTTTTTTGTATTGTGCAGTTGTGCACTAAAATTTAGCACTTTAAATGTGAAAGTCATGTTCCGTTCCTTTTTTAACATTGTTAGAGAAGAAAAGGATGTAGATACTCTAAATTTAGTTTAGAGAAAGACAAAGGAATCGGTGCCATTGTTACACTAATTGGTTACATTTTTAACGTATTAACAAGGGCCCTTCTGTTTGCGTTAGGTACATACGCTAGGAGTGAACGACTACATCAATACATTTATTATAGATATTTGTTTTTTGCACTGCAAAATATGTAATTTCAAATTCTCATCATAATGATGAAAATATGCTTGTTGAATAACTTTTTTTTTTTGCTACTTTCCAGGTTTTGATATCTATCATTAAATATTCATCACAAAGCTTTGATTTTTATCATTATTTCCATAAAGTGCAAACCAATTTTTACTTATTAAACGCTTTTGTGCTTAAATATAAATAGTTATAAACAAAATATTATGTAATAGCTTGTATGAATAGAACAAAATAAATTTGAAATAGATTTTTTACCATTTAATGTCAATTTTAGATCCAATTTTGCCCAGCCTAAGGCTGAGATCTATAGAGCGCACTTTGACTTTGCTCAGACTTAAGATTGAGTTAAAACGAGACAGATTTATGTGAGAGGTCTCGTTCTAACTCTGTCTCGTTTTAACTCTGTCTCGTTTTAACTCTGTCTTAAGAAGCAAAGTCAGAGTGCGCTCTTATAGATTTTACCCTATGTATTAATAGGAGGATAAAGTTAGTAAGACCGTGATATTATGCAGTTTTTGTGAAATCTGTTTGTCGGGATTATCGATGCGAAACTATTAAGTACTGAAACTGGATTTTAATTTCGTTTTGATATATCGGACGTCGGGCCAAACCCCTTCTCACTCTGAGAGGAGACCCGTGCTCTGTAGTGAGCCGGCGACAGGTTAATGGCCGACTGGCATAAATAAAATAGTCTGCTATCAACCGAAACATAAATAAACAGTCACTTGCAAAGCTTCGCTTAGTAGGTGGTAGTATAGTGCATTCAATATTAACTGGCGTGTTTCCACTAAAGACCGTCATTAGCAATAACAATAGGATTACATTCGACATGCCACGTAAACAATAGGGGTAATAAACCAAACACTCATAGAACCCATTCATTTTTAAAGGAGCCGGTTAAACCTTATATGTTTTGTTGCAAACCAACCAGTGTTGATACTTTTGGATTCACCCGCCACGACTTAATCCTATTGTTACTGCTAATGACGGTCTCAAGTGGAAACACGTCAGTTAATATTGAATGCACTATAACAAGATGCCTTTAAATACTAATTTACTATAATGTACGTCATGTAATAATTGTTTAGTTACTTATATTTAATATGGCTGATATCGCTAGAACGCGTTGTTTATGTTCGAAAATGCTATTTTTAAACGGAAGAAATAATAGTATTAAAATTATAATATCTAATGCAGTGTTTTTTTTCATTTAATAGATAAGTTTGTCATTTGTACAAAGGTAAAATCGCATAATAAAAGACTAAAAGGAGAGAGCTAATAAATACTATATAATACTACTGCGCCCTCTTAATAGTAGGTCTATTAAGAGGGCGCAGTTCGGTGCTTTCTTCATACAAACGTAGGTGGGTACTACATCATTAATTGATACTGGATGATGCCCGCGACTTCCTCCACGTGGATTTAGGTTTTTAAAAAACCCGTGGGGCTCTTTGATTTTCCGGGATTCCCAGGGATGCAAGCTATATCTGTACCAAATTTCGTCAAAATTGGTTGAATGGATGGGCCGTGAAAGGCTAGCAGACACGACAGACAGACACACTTTCACATTTATAATATTAGTACGGATTGTACGCTCAACACTATAAAGTATACTTATCGGTCGTAAGACAAAAAAATAATAATTTTAAAGTTACGAGCCTCGACATATTTTTATTGCCGCATGACAACTAAAATGAATAGTGTTATTTCTTGATGGTACGGAACCCTTCGTGTGCGAGTCTGACTCGCATTTGACCGATTTTTGATATTCAAAATTGATAGGACCGTATAACAATGATGTTACATTACATATAGAAAGGTCATGAACACTAGGGTAATCTACTAAAATAATGAAAATTGTGTTATACATGTTACTTTGTCTTTATTCAGTGTGAAAACTGGGATTTTATAATATTATGTTAAAGCGTTTATGGTCAGTGGTCACCGGTCTCAATTTGGCGATAGGAGATGCGGCTGCGCATTCACATTGTTAGCATTTGGGATCCGAATAATTATTATAAACCGTTAGATTGGTGCGCGTTTCCATTGTACTTTCATTTTTTAACTGAAAAAAAAATGTCTTTGATTGCCAGTTTTGACAGAGTAGAGGTGCTTGCAATAAGTGAAGAACTTCGTATGTTCAAGGAAAAAACCAGCCAAGTGCGAGTCAGCCTCGCGCACCGAGGGTTCCGTATTCGAGTATTTTTTCGATATCCTGCACGATAAATCAAAAACTTACGCAAATAAAAACTGTTTTAGAATGTACAAGAAAAGTCCTTTTATATGATACAAAGAACTTAACATTATTAGTACGGTAAATTCTTTGGTTTAAATGAAACGGCAATTTTATTCAGAGAAGAATGTAATGAAAGTGGTGCTTACTTTAGTTTGCACATTTTTAATTTTAAATATCAAAGTTCATTGGTATTTTCGTGGAGGAGAACATGGCTCAGTGGGTGTGGCGAAGCTGAAGTGGCATTGGGAAGGGTACATATTTCGAAAAACCGGTAGACGGGGTCCCAAAATACTGGAATGGTGACCTCGCACCGGAAAGCGCAGCGTTGGAAGACCCCCAAATATCTGGCGAGTCGCAGGGAGCCGCTGGATTCAGACCGTGGTGTGTGGAAGTCCCTATAAGAGACCTTTGTCCAGCAGTGGACGTCTATCGGTTGATGATAATGATGATGATATTTTGAAATTTTTGAAGCTACGAGTATGTTTTGCGAGCTCAAAAGAGAACAGAATCAGTCAAAGAGAAACGAGATCAGCAGCAATGGAAACGCTCTCAATAGGCATACAATGGTGTCCCCAAACAAAAAGTGTACAAGTGCGTGACCGCTGCCGGTCGCGACCCTCCGTCCCTCACTGCAAGTCCTCATAGCACTCACTGCACTGCAGACCTCCCACGGAGGAGGACAGATCCAACTCTTCAGTTCCCCACTGGAATATGTGAAAGGTTAGTAGGTAGTATTATTTAACTTTCTTTGTTTTGCTCGCTGTGGGCTTCTCCAACCAGGGTGCGTTTGAAACCCTCGTAGTTTTAAATTTACATGATTAATTATCACCGAGCGTATCGAGAACAATAATTTTAATCTATGTTATCACCATTTAATACCTACCTACATCAAATTATTAACTAACTAGCTTATGCTCGCGACTTCGTCCGCGTGGACTACAAAATTTCAAAACCCTATTTCACCCCCTTAGGAGTAGAATTTTAAAAATCCTTTCTTAGCGGATGCCTACGTCATAATAGCTATCTGCATGCCAAATTTCAGCCCGATCCGTCCAGTAGTTTGAGCTGTGCGTTGATAGATCAGTCAGTCAGTCAGTCAGTCACCTTTTCCTTTTATATATATATATATAGATAGATTTTATACATTTAATACATATACCTACGTCAATTATTAACTACTAGGTATTTAATATGGCAAAATATTTCCCCATGCTAAATAAAGTTAATAATAGCTAGCCTCCAATACTCTGTTACAGTTCTTGCAATTCACGAAGGCGAGTGGACTTTACTTGTAGTTACGTCGGATACTTACGCAATGCCCGCGGGCATTGCGTAAGTGTGCGTGCATGTCGGACCAATCAGTCACGAGCAAAGCAAGCGCTCGCAAACGCACACATTCAGTGTATCTTACTTATATCGATACGACTTAAACACAAGCATGAGCCACTCACCTTCGTGAATTGCAAGAACAGTACGGCCCCGATTAGGGTGTGGAAAACAATTTTGCAAAATGACCATTTTTAGGGTTCCGTACCTCAAAAGGAAAAACGGAACCCTTAGAGGATCACTTTGTTGTCTGTCTGTCTGTCTGTCAAGAAACCTACAGGGTACTTCCCGTTGACCTAGAATCATGAAATTTGGCAGGTAGGTAGATCTTATAGCTGACATTTGGGGAAAAATCTGAAAACCGTGAATTTAGGGTTAGATCACACAAAAAAAAATTGTGGTCATGAACTAATAATTAGTATTTTTAATTTTCTAAGTAAGATAACTATATCAAATGGGGTATCATATGAAAGGTAGGTATTCACCTGTGCATTCTAAAACAGATTTTTATTTATTTTTATGTATCATAGTTTTTGAATTATCCTGCAAAATGTCGAAAAAATACGACAGTAGTACGGAACCCTCATTGCGCGAGCCTAACTCGCACTTGGCCGGTTTTTAATCCTATGGCCTATACTGTCATTGTTCCCTTCTCTGCTGGTTATTGCGTATACTCTACTTTATTCTAGCCGCCATTGTTGACATAGGATCTAGACGTTGAGATGCAACTAGGTCTGGGTGACCACTCTCTATTCCCTCACTCTCATAGTTCGCGTCTTTGCTCTAGCCGGTTGTCGGCACTGTTGACATAGACTTCGAGACGTAAGGTCCACTACTGAGCACTATATCGTCAGTATCATATTTTTTCGGGTTCCATACCCGAAGGATGCCAACTGGACCTTATTACTAAGCTTTCACTGTACGTCTGTCTGTCAGCTCAGCGGGCTATATCTCATGAACTGTAATAGGTAGAGAATTGAAATTTTCACCCCGGGATCGAACCCCCCACCTCCGACTAGAAGACGGATGTCCTAACCATTTGTAGCTATAGTTAGGTAGGTCTAGGTAGGTTTTCATTCATGAGAATAGTTCGATACGTACTAGTATAGGTAGTATTTGGTATTGGTACATACCTACATATTTTCATGAATGAAAAGTGGGTTCACGGCTGAATAGGTACACAATGATAACGGTCGCATTTATCAATGCATCCAGACAATGATCCAACTTTTATGAACCAGAACGGTTTAAGTTAAGCTCGTAGACTGTGATAAGGCGTGGGAAGATACATATATAGGTATTGCTATCATTTTTATAATTAGTACCTACTAACTAATCAATTTTCAAATACTGAAAATTTTCTAGATGAAATTGTCCAGAATTCCTACCAATTGCAATCCGGGTTACATCTTTCAAGAGCTAATAGACATCTTCTAGGTAAACGCGTCCCATCTTAGGCCACATCATCACTTTCTATTAGGTGGGATTGTGGTCAAGCGTGTGCCTACACCTACTGAATAAAAAAACGATCTTTTTTTATTGCTCATGTTCGCAACTTCGTTCGCGTGGATTTAGGTTTTAAAATCCCATATATTGGTGTAAAAATAAGCCTATGTCACTCTCCAGGTCTTTAACTATATTCATGCAAAAAATCACGCCAATCCGTTGCTCTGTTGAGGCGTGATTAAAGGACAAACCAACAGACATCATCTTGTAAAGTATAAAAATATAAAGTGGCCCGCCGAAAGCCTTAGCCGCGATTTGGATCTAGGTTTTGTTGGGATTTCTGAATTTTTTTCTTCAAACCATAAGTTTTGGAGCCAGTAGTTTGAGGTGAACGTATGCGAAAGGATCTGGAAACCCACCGCATTATTATTCCAAGAAAACTCCTATCATTATATGAATAATGGAACTGGTCACGACTCTCAGCTATGTGGAATAGGTACGATGCAGAGATAAAGTTTGAACTATACAGTTGGTCGGAGGCTTCGGCCGTGGTTACCAGTTACCACCCTACCGGCAAATCCGTACCGCCAAGCGATTTAGCGTTCCGGTACGATACCCAGTAGAAACCGATAGGAGTATGGTATTTAATGAATCTGTCATACCCCTTCCAAGTTAGTCCGCTTTCATCTTAGAATTTGCATCATCATTTACCGTCAGGTGAGATCGCAGTCAAGGGTAAACTTGTATTTCAGATTTTGAATTAAAAAAAATTATAAGTATGTACATGAAAGTTATCTAAACCCATCAGACAGCGTTTTCGAGGCCGAAATACACAGACAATTTATATAATTTAGGCAGATAATATTCACGGTTAGATGCCCATTTGGAGACTTCCGTCGATTGCATCGCGTTTCCGCCATTGACAATATCGCTGGCACATTGCGCGCTGTTGTGAAATTTTGGTGACACTCATTTTAGAATCTAACATAATCAGAGGTATGAATCAAGTCAGTCCTCGCGCACCCTTGTTTTATTACTTATATTACTAGCTGATGCCCGTGACTTCTTAGTTCGTTTGCATGGATTTAGGTTTTTAAAAATCCTGTGGGAAGATCCCAGAATGCAAGCTACCGCTGTATTAAATTTCGTCAAAATCGGTTGAATGGATGGATTGTGAAAAGCTAGCAGACAGACAGACAGCACTTTCGCATTTATAATATTAGTTATGGATACATAGATATTAGGTAGTCCTTTGTAGAGCAGAAAAAAAAGCTTAGGGTGAACTAGGGGTGGTACGAGGATAGGCCAAGTAGTCAACATTGGATGATCCCTCTGTTTGAAATCTACGCAATCCTGTATTTTAACTATATTGTATGAAAGGTGCAAAATTTCAAGTACAGTAGGTACGCGGCAGAAAATAATGTACATCGACCTTTAGAAAGAGGTGTAGCTGTTTTGTAGAGCACTGTCTCTGTCGTTGAGCAACGCTCTACAAAGCGGAATTATCATTCTAAAGACATTATTTTCTATCGCGTACTGTAACGGATGTTTGTTTGTTTCAGCGAATGTGACGAAAAATGGAGATTATTACCAAAGCGATATTTTGTGCTTTACTCGTGCAATCCGGGCTTTGTTTTGATATTCAGCACACCAACAATGATTATGAGGTCAGAAATTAGAATACGTACCTATAGTTTTGTAATTTTGTAGCACACTTTTTAGTTTTTCATTAATAACTTGCTCATAAAAGGCGTAGCCAACATATCATGATAGCCTAGTGGCTAAGACGCCCGCCTCCTACTCGGGAGGTCGAGAGATTCGATCCCGGGCACGCATCTCGAACTTGTCGCAGTTAGGTGCCTATATGTGCGTTTGAAGGAATTAAATATCACTTGCTTTAACGGTGAAGGAAAACATCGCGAGGAAACCTCATGCAGGTTCTGAGAGTTCTCCATAAAGTTCTCATAGGTATATGAAGTCTGTCAATCCGCACTGAGCAAGTGTGGTGGACTATGGCCTAAAGTTTTGGCCCTAAACCTTCTCATTCTGGGAGGAGATCTCTGCTCTGTAGTGGGCCGGTGATAGTTTGATCATGATGACCTAACGTGTTTCGTTTCCAGGAAAAATCAGAAGATGCTGCCAGAGGCCGACGCGATGTTATCGAAGAAGAAAAATTCTACAACATTAGAACAGAAAATAGACAAGACACATTGAGTGAACACACCCCGTGGCTTCCTGGTCCTTTACCCCCAGAAGATCCAACTACAAAAATATCAATCACCAATACTGGACGAGAAATACCGCCAATGTACCAAACAACTGAAAGCATAACAGACAAACCAACAGGACGCGGTGCTAGAGCATCCAACGAAAATTGGATTAAGCTACCTTTTCCATCAAATCGTGACGATGGACACGATATCTTGACCCCGCCGCAACCATCTGGAGAGCTCATCAATTCCCGAATGCCAAGAGTCAATTTCGTGACCCAAAACAAAGCAATCGAAGCTTCCGAGTCGAGGAACGATAAAGAATCGATACAGCGACCATCGAGGACCGATGATTTAAGAACCGAATTCGTAAGGCCAGAGGAAGACACACCGCAGTACAAGCCCGTGTATCCGCGCCAGGCCGTTTATTACCCGGAAGACAACAGGCGGCCCTACTACGATGATCGATACTATCCTGCTGACGATTTATACAAGCGTGATCCCTACTATGATTTATACGATCGCAAGCGGTACAACCCCGGGTACGGCCCGCGAGTGGACAGATATGATGAAGGGTATGATAATTATGTACCTCGGAAGCCGAAAAGGATTATTTACTACGCACATCTCCCCGAAGTTGTTAGGACGCCACCGAGTGTTGATTTAAGATATCGATACTCTGTAGATCCTTATAGACGCTTCGATGACGATTACAGTGCTCGAGCAAGTAGATATGACTACAGATTCAGACCCAGGTATCCTTATGCACCTTTACGAAAGGACGACAGGAGATACGGTTACAAGGACTTGACTAGTTCAAGTACTAGCAATAAAGATAAAAAAATTGATGAAAAAGTTACTCCTATACCTGTGCTTCCTAAAAAGGAGGATAAATTTCAATCTTCTGGGAGTCCCAACAGAAATACTCATAGGAACACGATAAATAGTCATCAGTATCATGACGCTGGAGATAATTACAATGATCTATCTCACAAAGCTTTCTTGGAACAAAAAAATGATTATCTCAGATTTGACGAGCCGTTATTCCACAGCGCCATCGAAGATCCATATCAGAGAAAGTACTAAATATGATTTCTGGGAAGGAGTATGTCGTTCGGCAAATTTTTCCAAAATAAATTGAAAAATACGAACGACATATTATTTTATCAATGCATTTAATTGGTATACAAACTAATTACTAATCTGTTTTTCTGTAAAATACAGCTCAGTAGAGTTCCCCAAAAGTGTCCATTTGATTTACTAATAAATGTAATAACGGATGGTTTTGTTTAATTATTCGGGAAGGGAGAAGAGTTCGCGACAAATTGTACGAGCAATAAATCGAGAGTTTAAATTAAAACACGGCGAGGGTGAAGATGAATTTCATTAAGAATTAATTAATGTCATTCTTAAACGTTTTGTTTTTCTTAACGGAATAAAAAACATCTGTCGGGATGTTCCGGCGGCGACGCGTTTTCTTAGGTAATTAAGCAATAAATTTTGCGGCTGGCAACATCCCGAGGTGGGGGCCAATTACGGTGCGCATTTAAGAAAATGGATGTTGCCACTTGAGGGCGCGGGGTTATTGCGTGACTAATGTGCTACTGAAACGTGTTACTGCATTCTCTTGGACGAAGATTTAAGTATTTTTTGGTACTTCGTAAGGTAATTACAATGACTAAATTAATGATCCATTTTTATCGGTCAGCTTCTTTCTTCTATTTCCGACTTTTTAGGCAGATAAAAGTACTAAGTAGTAGGTATAATTATAATAATTTATCATCATCATTATCAACCCATCGCCGGCCCATTACTGAGAACGGGTCTCCTCTGGGTCTCGAAGTCGAGAAGGATTTTTGGCTGATTTTATACACCTTTGAGAACTCTCAGGTATGCATGTTTGCTCACGATATTTTCCTTCACCGGCAAAGCAAGTGATATTTAATTGCTTAAAACGCACATAACTCCGAAAAGCTAAAAGTGCGTGCCCGGGATCGAAGTCCCCACCTTCCAAACAGGAGGCAGACGTCTCTCTAAATTCCACCGTCCGCGTCAGGGCCAAGAAAAAAACTCCAAATAACTAATTACAAGGAGCTTAGAAAAGAATCCCGCGACATGACAGCTTGTAATCAAGGATAAGGATTTTTTCCGTTTTTTCCAACGCGGGGCCAGAAGCGTTCGCGGATTAATGGGCCGGGATAAATTACTTGTAATTAAATGTTTGAGGGTTGGCCGATGGTGCATCCAGTTTGAAATTGAGCCTCATTTGATTTGGAATAAGAAAATAATTTATGAGTGGTTTCTCTATAAGTATCTATCACAGACTCATCTGTGATATCTTGTCTTGATATGGTTTTGTCCCTAGATGGCAGTCCATCAGTACTAGTAGCTCAGTACATTATGTTATCATCATCATCATCATCATCATCAACTATTCAACCAACTACTCTTGTATATATACCTACGTAAGGGGCTCCACACACCACGGTCTTGCGTTTCCTGAATCGCTCCCTGCAGGCTGCAACTCTCCTGATATCGTCCGTTCACCTAATGGGAGGTCTTCCAACGCTGCGCTTTCCGGTGCGAGATCGCTATTCCATTCCATTGTTATAATCTGTCATCACTACCTCTATTATAAAACGTGAAAGTGTTTGTTTGTTGGTTTGTCCTTCAATCACGTCGCAACGGATTGACGTGATTTTTGCATGGGTATAGTTTAAGACCTGGAGAGGGACATATGCTACTTTTTATCCCGGAAAATCAAAGAGTTCCCATCGGATTTTTAAAAACCTAAATCCACGCGTACGAAGTCGCGTGCAACAGCTAGTTATTAATAATTACCTCTTTGGTTTTGGTAAACAACGTCTGTTGTGGAATTCTAATCCGTTAGAACCCTAAAAATAGTCGCTTTGTTAGTCAGTATGGGCTACACCAGAAAACTGGCTTCGCAATGAGTAATCACGTAACAAGATGAACAAACATACAAATAAATATCAAGCAAGGATATAATAATATAATATTGTATACAGACGACCGGACGGCCCGAAGGAACCATTGGCACAATCGGTCCTTGATGAGTTGAATTATTTATGGAGTCGCATCACTATGGTGACCAACAATTAGGTATAGTCCGTTTTACCTTATCTTTAAGAATAGGTAAAGAAAGTAGCTTTTCGCTGAAATGCGTAAGAGGCGCACTATACGCGAGCCATTTATTTTACTCGTAAGATGATTTTAAAAAATGTTACCGTAAATTGATACGAGAGAAAAGCCTAACTCCAGAGTTCAAAAGGCTCGAGGCAGTTCGAGGCTCTGGATTCTATATCTAGGTTTTTTTTTTTTTTTTTTAATAGGAAGCCAACGGTATACAAAGAAAACTAATTATGACGACTTATATAAACTATCAATGTATACTCACTTACAGGCTAACTCAACATGCTTAACTAGAACTTCTAAATAGTATAGCTTAAAGTAAGACATTCTTTGTGTACCTAAAATCTATAACAATTAAATTAATTACCTACTCAATAAGTTAAAAGTACAATAATTCTTACAACAAACAATAAAAACTACAATTAAGGCTAACAATAGTACCCTACAATTTCAAAATTAGGTTATACAATAGGTTGCGATTCGAATTATAAAAAGCTAGTAGGTAGGTAATTTCTTTCTTTTAGAGTCCGAAGTTGTCCTTAGTCTTGCAAAATCAAAGGGTCTACACATAAAGGGTTGCGACAGATGCTGGCGGTTATACAACGGCAAACAGTGGCTCTGTCTCGAGGCGATTCGTTACTGCAGCCGAAATGGCCGGGACGAGGTAAAGCGGCCACAAATCTAATCTTAGGATCGGGTTCCGTTAATTGGGACCTTGTTTGGATTTTGGAGCGCCTGTTGTAAATATTGTTTGGAAAAATATGAATAATTCCCCCTTTTTAACCGACTTCCAAAAAGGAGTGGTTCTCTACTTACTACTACTACTCTACATCGATTTTTCCCAGGTTTCTGGACCGATTTGCAAATTTTTTTAATCAACAGAGGATGTTTCAGTGCTGGTCCCACAAAAAAATTCTGGATCCAACTCCTTAATCCTGATGCTGCAGGGTTACTGCCCGCCTATGACTATGGTGCGATTGGAAGCTTTAGCTTTAAGCACTTAATTAATTATCATCAAAATCCTCCCGACAGAATTGCGATCACTGCAGCCAATCTCCATAATGATTAGCAAACTGCGCGGGAGACATTATACCTAGTGCACAAAGTGTGTGCACAAACGGCACAAACATAGGTGCACTCTGTATGCCCTCATGATGGGATGGAAATCCGTCACAACCGATGAGAGATCAGGTGCAGGACTTAACTCTCCGAGGCACGGGGTGACAAGTGACACTCCGCCAACTTCCTAAATTCCAAATTAGAGCTAGCGCGCAACAACACCGCAGCGTGAATTGTTGTGCGTTTCAAAATCCGTATATTTGTATTTAAATCTATGAAAATCCGGTGCGCAATTGCCCAGTGCGCGCGCTTCTATACCTATGTGTAGTTCTAAAGTTTACAGATTTTGCGGGAAAAAAATATACGGAAATGTACCGTGGTGCGCGCTAGCTCTTTCTCCGGGTTAGTACCGCGAAATTCTTATCAGAAAAGTCCAAATGCTTACCTTATTATTTTTGGCTCGACCCGGGAATCAAATCCACGTATCGTAGATAGATGGTGTGCCCTGGATGGAACCCTCGCCCTCCCCCAAATAGGAGCTATCATCGCTCTTACTTACGATAGCTCTAGTCTAGCTCTGTATACAAACTAAGTTAATTCGGAACGTCCATAAAAAACTTAAATATGTAATTACGTCGTAAAATTAAGTCTTTAAAATATCGTAAATTAGGTAGGTACCCCTCTAATCTTCCAAAATGAACCTTAAACATTCCAAACAACTGTATCGCCATAATATCAACAAATAATTAATTAGAGTAACACGATCCTCACGTCGACTTCGGGACAAAGTCGGGACATCCAAACTATTAACATGCCAATAACAATTTGGCGAATTGCTTTTATGTTGTTAGAGATATGAGCCGCCGGCAAGGGGTAACTTTAGGGTTGTGAGTGTGACACTGTACCAACATAACGATGGTTTTGTATGAAGATAAATTCAAATATATCATTAAACAGTCATAGGTATAGGTATTAGGTACCTACCTACATAGGCAAAAGATTTACTTGTTGAAGTGAAACTCCTTAAGGCAGTGGTCCGACCGCCGACGATGAACGAGAAACGAGTAGAACTAGAAACTTAAACGAGTTGCGGGATATTCCATTGTTTAATTTTTTCACTTCTGTCACACTTATTTTTTATTTATTTATTTATATACGTCAAATGACGTCATTTCGATTCTAATGAGACATGGTTCCAGCGCAATAGCAATTTTCCGGACTTATTTATATAAGTCCCGCAAATTGACCCCATTTTAGTGACGTCAGCACTAGACTGAAGTTTCGAGCTGATGGTATATTTTTATTTCGGCTGACGTCAAAATGACGTCATTTCGATGTTAATGAGACATGGTTCAGCGAAATAGCATTTTGCGGGACTTAATGTATACAGTTTGGCTTTAATAAAGCTAAGCGCACAACCCTAGACGCACATCATAGAGATGAACTTGAAGTTTAAACTGTCCCGGAGTCAAGGGTCCGTCCCAGGATGGTCGGGAAATTGATAATTTTCGCCCGGGCCGCCGTTACATTAGTTATTCATTACACTAGATATGAAACCGGTCCGATTATTATTAATATTTATACGCCGTTGTCCCGCTGTCCCATGTTTTGAATTAATTTGGGGATTGTCTTGGAGCAATTACCTAGTGTAATAATAATTATTTGGAGTTTTTTTTAATAGATATAGCGGGCAAACGAGCAGGTGGGTCACCTGATATTAAGTGATTACCGCCGCCCATGAACATTTGCAGCACCAGAGGAACCGCCGATGCGTTGCCGGCCTTTTAGGAATTTGTTGGTCCGCCCATTGAATAACCCCATGTTATAATTAGTGGGAACACCGCCGATGGGAGTTGGTTCCACATTTTGCACGTGCGTGGAAAGAAGGATCTGGCGCAGCGGACGGTTGAAGTGCACCAGACACCCAGGTGGTGAGGGAGTTGCCATTCCAATTTTCCAAATGTTTTCTTTAAGTCTTAAATTTTACTATAGCTGCAACAGCCCGGCACCTATCGCGCGGATAGAATAATAATTCTAAAAATAGTATTGAATTTTCCTATAAGTAAAAGCAAGTGGAGGTTTCCTATTTCTATAAGTACAAGGTTTCATGAGAAGCCCAGAATCATTGAAGGGACGATGCAAAGAGCTATGCTCGGAGTTCCTTACGTGATCAAATCAGTAATGAGGAGATTCGTAGAAGAACCATAGTAACTTATATAGCATAGTTTTGCGAAGCTAAAGTGGCAAAGGGAGGGACACATTGGCCATCCTGTTCCGGACAAACATAATACAAATATTTTTACGTAGGTACCTATCTATTTCTAACCTAAAATAAGATTTGTGGAGCCCTAAAATATTTCGCAGTAACTATTAAACAACAGTTATACTTACTTGACGACAAATCCGATGTGTCACCCTTTAAGCCTTAATATAAATCAGTTATAACTTAACAGCGACAATGTATCGAATTCCATTCTTAGAATAATGGTATAGGGATGTGATGTGTACACAATTTTACCTACCTAATCGAATCGAAGGCGTGCGAGCCTATCGAATTGAAGCCATAAGGATAAGATCTATGGAGCGCACTCTGACTCTTAAGCTGTGGACTTAAGACAGAGTTTAAACGCGACAGAGCTATATCTCGCACATAAATCTGTCTCGTTTTAACTGAATCTTAAGTCTGAGCAAAGTCAAAGTGCGCTCTATAGATCTCAGCCTAGAGCCGAATGATAGCCTAGTGGTTAACTTTCTCGGAGGAACACATAAGCGACCCGATTTGGCCGGCGCTTCTGGAGTTAGGTTTCTCCAAAGAGAGTGGTCTGTGGATTTCTCACTCGTAATATCATGACTTTATTGCCAGTTGGTGATAGGTATAGCGCGCGTATAGTGTGCCTCTTATACGCGTTTCAGCGAGGAGCACAGGTTGAACTTTTAAGTAAACTTTTAACTAAAGTAAAGCCTGATCAGAAATATAAAAACTTGCTCTGGGGGCGCCACTAGAATATGGTCTATGGACTCTAACATGTCGTGTATAAATTACTTCCACGAGTTTTCCGCAATATGGCGAGGTGTTTTATTTCAGGTCAGGTTTTACCTATAGGATTTAGGTAGGTAGGTATGCATGACAAAAGAAACGAATCTAATCAGAAGCCTGAGATTTTACATCAAGTCTATAAAATGGAATGCCACATCACTAAAACCACGTCCGTATCTCATTCCAGAGTTTCGCTCGTTTTACTTTATGTGACACTTTATTAGATATTTTATAAGGCATCTCGTTGAACAAAGGCGTTATACCGATTCTGAGAAGAATTTTGTCATCGGTGTTCGGTTTAAAAGAAATATGCATACATTGTAAGTTATTCCAATATGGGGACGTAAAATTCCACGAGAATTGATTACGGCCGTGGCGTATTAACCAAACAAAGATTAGTCCTCGTAAAATATCCTTTTTGAGTTATTATGTTTTTATGTCATATTTTTACTCGCCATGATGCTGCAAAAATAATTTGCTAAGACCCAAGCTTCAAGGCTCGAATTCAGAGTTTGGTCAAACTCTTTTTCAGGTTACGGTAAGTTTTAGTTCCATCTGTAAGACACTATAATATATACCTACGGCGTTTTGTGAACAAGGTATTTCCGTACAGCCTCCGCGCTAACCCCGTGCGGGCGAGCGCGGGTGACGGGCGGGTGTGCGGGGCGTCTCTCCGCCTCTTTTCCATCTCGACCCTGTTACTTACTATACGTTTTGTTCGGAGCGCATTACGAATAAACCCCTCATGTACAGCCGTGCTATAAAGACAGTCTCAGAGATCGTCTGACATCGTTCAGCGGATCTGCGATGTCGCGCCGATACGCGTGATATACGTCGTCGTGCGACGCCGGCGACAAAGAGCGCGCCTTGGCTGATATCACTGCACTATAAACCGACCAATCTGGCGCTTGTCACTGCACCGAGAGACAGTATGCTCTACTTATCTAAAAACTTGACATCTAATTATTCCTTAGCTGATTTAAAAGATAAATAAATCGTTGAAAAGTTCTCGGAGAAACGAAATTGTACCTACCAATAAAATATGGATTGATTTTTAAGATTCTATACCCAAACGGTGCCTTCGGTACCTGTCTGCCCTTCCACCTGTCCGCCCATCTGTTACAGGTAGCCAGTTTGATTAGTTAGTGTTTAAATGAGAGACAAACTATATTTGTTTGGAGCACACTAAGAATAGATTCCTGTTAGAAAGAAAGAAAGAAAGAAAGAAAAAAAAGACGTTTATTTAGCAAACTGTGCCGTTCCACACATCACCTGTCATCTTAAAACTAAGAGCTGGTTCTTCCGGCGCCTCTTCCACCTGAGCATAAGCCTTAACGCACTTCAAGCAAAAGAAGCGCCGTAACAAACTGTCATGTGTGGCACAACCTGAAAAAGGGTCCCAGCTCAGCATTATGCTGTATGCTTTGTAGCACAAGACAAATCGCGCGACAATTACTACTTAATTATCTATTTAAACTTAATAAATCTATTTTTCCTTTAAAAAAAGATAAACAAGTCACAGAAAACTCGGGGAAACGTATAAGCGAATATAATAACTGCTCAATGCTACCATAAAGCTTTGGCAGTCTATGTCCTGCCCATCTATCACATGGGTCTACAGCTTTGTGGCTCTGATTTGATTTGCACGAGTAGAGCACACTCTGCCTGCGCACTTGCATGTGCAATATTTTGCACCGTACACACATTAGAGGCGAATGGCGATCACTCCGCATTATATTATGTGGTACCCTTTTCGCCGGAACATGCCCTGCCGTGTCGATGAGCCCACTAACCATAAACATTGCGGGCCTCTCATAACGTATCAATTGTCTTTATGGCCGGCATTTTTATTATTTATGCGCGATATTATCTTGTCAGGAGATTTCATCGCGATCCGCGACCTTTTGCTATTTTTTTCTCTCTCTGAGAAAAGATTGTGCGCAATTTTGTAAGCGATTGCGTGATTTATGATATTTAAAAAAATATTTACTCAGCCAGAACTCAATAGAGAGAAACTCATAGAAATGATATAATTTAAATCGTGCGAGCTGGCAGGGATTAGTCGGGATGATGACAAGAGACCTGATGGATTTACACTGGTTCCCTGGGAACGGGGACGGGCGCTAATGTGGGACGCAACGTGCGTTGACACATTGGCCCCAAGTCATATCAGGGAGACAGCATCAAGACCGGGAGCTGCAGCAGAAATGGCTGAAAATTGAAAACGGCAAGCGGCGCAAGTATGCCTCTCTTATCGAGTGTTACATTTTTGTTCCGTTTGCCGTGGAGACCCTGGGGCCGTGGAGTCTTAGTGCAAAATTTTTTTTACGAGACATTTCACCGCGATTAATAGCCTCATTTGGTGACAGAAGGGCTGGCTCATTTTTTGCGCGACGGATCAGCCTGGCTGCCCAGTGCGGATATGCAGCCAGTATTATTTGCACCATTCCACGCGGGCATGATATTTTGTATAGTAATTAGTCAAGGCTAAGGCTTTAAGTTTCATTGTAATATTTTCAAATTATAACAAAATAAAACTCTATAATTAAACAAAGTTTTATACTCGAAAGATTCCCGAAGAACCAAGAAAAAGATAGCAACAATAACCAGAGATAGCAACAGTAAAGAATTATTGATAGTGTAATTTGCAAAAATGCAATATAACACTGTCGTTGCTCTCAGAAAAGAATTAGTAGGAAAATTGCGAGGTATTGACCAAAAGACATCTGCTAAATGTTTAAAGGAATTTGAACTTTAAAGTGATTGGTCTAAGGAATAATTTAGTACAGGAATGTGTTGGAATGTAGGGTGGCAATAAATTACGTGTTAGAAACTAGAAGTATTGGTATCGGTCGCCGCTGATAAAAGTCCTCTTTCGCTCCAACGACTTGTGATTCTTTAGTGATGCGAAGTAGGTTAAGTACATCGATACTTAACGAATCAGTATCATTGATAAAAAACTAGATTAAATATTATTCCAAACTAGAGCTTTTTTAACAGCCGTCTAGCATCATTGTTTAATTTTATATTATTTTTTCGTTTTATGCGAATTGGTCATCATTGTCGTCAAATAGATATTGAAAAAATTACTTCATTTAAAAGTTTCTAGGCGTAAATGACAACCTCTCTGGAGCAGGTAATATGTATGCCGTGGTTTTATAGGGACGAGGTCTCGTCTTCGATTTTCGGCAGCGTCGACTTGGTAAAATAGAATTTCTTAATTTCTTGAGGTCTAGTCTGGCGAGAGGCTAATGGCATACACGTTACTGCCACTACACATAGGTAATTAAGTGTTTCAATATAATGCGGATATAGGTACTGTTAAGGACAATCTGTGATGTGTTTATGTCTGGCTAGTGCGCCTGTTCTTTAAGCATCTTCAGTAGCGATCATAAGACGAGCTTCCAACCACCAGCTAGCTTTTTATCGAGTAAATAATCATCATGATCAACCCATCGCTGGCTCACTACAGAGCACGGGTCTCTCAGAGTGAGAAGGGTTTTCGGCCATAGTCTACCACGCGGGCCAAGTGCGGATTGGCAGACTCCACATACCTTTGATAACATTATGGAGAACTCCTCTCGATGTTTTCCGCCACCGTTAAAGCAAGTGATATTCATTTATATTTAAAACGCACATAACTCCAAAAATTTAGGGTGCGTGCCCGGGATCTAACCCCCGACCTCCGATTAGGAGGCAAACGTCCTAACCACTAGGCTATCACAGCTTAATAAATAACATCTACCATAATCATCATCATCATCATCATCAGCCTGTGGACGTCTACTGTTGGACATAGGCCTTCCCTAAAGAGCGCCACCACACCCAGTCCTCAGCCTTTCTCATCCAGCCCCTCCCCGCCAGCCTCTTTATGTCGTCGGTCCATCGTGCTGAAGGGCGTCCCACACTACGCTTGCTTAAACGCGGTCTCCACTCAAAGGACTTTCCGGCTCAAACGGCCATCGCCTCTACGACAGGCATGACCTGCCCACTGCCATTTCAGCTTGCTAATAGTTTGGGCTAACTCAGTGACCTTGGTCTATGTATCTACCGTAAATTACTACCAAAATTCAAATTATCGATATCGATATTATATTATAACCACACTATCGACACCGGTCTTAGCGTTCGCAGCACGTCGCGATCAGCTGCGGGCCTTTGTCTGTTTTCTTTTTAATTACCTCCAATAAATGCCCTCCGAGCAAGTGGGGAGGGTCATTCGACTTTACTCTTCGGGCTATCGATTTGGTGCGGTTTGGAATGATGTATGTAGTTAGGAGTTTTCGTTTCATCTTTTTGTTGTAGTGATTTATGTGTTTATGAATATTTTAAGAGCGCTTTTACAAATTTTATCTTAGTGCTATCTACTTTTTACTAAACTTTTTATTTATTTTCTGTCAACGAAAACTTCATTTTCGTATTCGATTTTGTTTTACTCGTGGTCTGTGCTCGCATCACACTCACAAGGTTTCCTCGCGATATTTTTCTTCACTGTTAAAGCAAGTGATATTAAATTGCTTAAAGCGCACATATTATACTCCAAAAAGTAAGAGGTCGGGATCGAACCCCTGACCTCCCGAATAGGAGGTGGACGTGTTAAACACATTTATAAGATTGGCATGGAATTCATAATTTAAAATAAATAAATTACTTAATATGTAAAACCAGGATACTTTTTGTGATACGGCAATCGCACTGCTATGCCAAAAAATATTGTTAAAGAACCAATTTTTGCGGCGAAGGCCTAAAAGTGTGGTAGCAATAAAACCAACACGACCTTCCTTCCTTACAGCGATTAGGGGCAATAAAACGGCACGACTAAATGTAAATCTCATAAAGCACTAAGCCGCGGTCGTAGAGGCCATTATAAAAAAATAAACTGTCCCATCAAAAGGGCAGGCCGCACTCGCGCCGCATTTGTGATTCTACACCGATCGTGATCGTTGATTTACATTCACATAAAAAACAAAGATACACAATTTAATTTATTTTAATTTTATTTTAATGTTGTTTTTTAACTTTTAATTTAGATAAAAAAAAATATTTCTTTGTATACCGTTGGCACCCTATTAAAAAAAATTGAATTCGATTTTGATTTCAATTTTTAATTTACTTACTGTATTATTAATTCTTCATACCTAAGTGATTGTTTTCTCTTCCTCAGGAGATACGTTTTTGTAAAATTAATAACTTTCATTTAATTATTTACAGTTACCATACCATACATAAATAATTATAAAAGACTGAAGGGGTAATACCTAGTCTAGGCCGCCCGAGCGTAAATTAGTTGCACGCTTTTTATTAATATTTAAGTATATTTAAAATTCTGTGCGCTCTGTTGCCATAAAATAATACCGTAATCCCGTGTATTAATTAACGTCGTAAATACGAAATTTTATTGAAATTGGTTTTTATATAAATCGAATAGAAACTGGTTTTGGTCCTAATGGTCGTGTAAAAAATGCGTATTTTGGGGAAACTTCGCGATTATTTTAGTATCAAGCCAAATTGTGCCAATCGTGTTTTGGCTCTCGTAATTCACTAAAGAATAATTTAAATTTTTATAATACTTATTAAAAAATAAATAATGTAGGCCAAAACTTGATTCTTTGAACATCCGAAATGTGTCTCAACACCGCTTTTGGGACACAATTCGCCTTAACTATATCTTGAAGTAACTATATCAATGTTGGGCAGCGATCGCAATGGGTCCCGGGCGTGCGCGCGTATTTGTGTTTTATTGATATTTTAGCGTCGGAATGATTTTCGTAGCGACTCTACGACCCTCCCGGGGCGCGACCGTTAGTATTGATGGCCACGCCTGGTGACGGATTCGGGATCTGTTTTGGAGCCTTTATTTTTTATTTAATTTGATGTGTAAAGCCTTTTAGTGATATTGGATTGAAGTGGTTCATTCAGCTGAAATTTGGATTAAAATATTTTGCAATCATCGCAATAGCTCCTGTTTTTAGGGTTCCGTACCTCAAAACGAAAGAAGGATAGGTCTTATAGGATCACTTCGATGTCTGTCGGTCTGTTGATTCCGATATGAGCCCATGACTGCAATCCCACATGGTGGCAAGTGACGATCCAATCTAAAATGCAATCAGGTTAACGGGAAAGGGGAATGGCAATTTTATGATAGAACTCTGGAACTCTTAAGATGATGAGAACTCTCAGGCATGCAAGTTTCCTCACGATATTTTCCTTCACCGTTAAAGTAAGCTGTGATCTTTAATTTCTTAAAACGCATATGACATAACTTTCGAAAAGTGGCGCATGCCCGGAATTGAACCCCGGACGAGGCCAACGTCCTAACCACTGAACTATCACTGATTTTTTTACCGTAAATTTAATATCACTCTCTTATTATATTGCGTATTTCAGTCAATAGTGAAAAAATGATAGCCAATCGGAAAGGATTAAATGAGTGAGTTTATCGCCTTCAACGTTCGGTGCTACGCTGGTAGGTACATTAAAAAAAACTTTTATGCGGGAGGGACCATTTCAAAAGATTGCAACTACTTTATTCTTAGAAACAGAAGACTTATGTCCAAGTCCACCCCTGTCTCGGGACATATCAGTGATCGAGGTATGCCATATCACCAAATCACCTGCGCTTATATCAGACCACGTGAAACTTTCACGGGTAACGACTGTCTGCTATGTGACTGTGTGCTTAGTATGAGATTTTACTCTACCTATATGGATTTTACAATTCGCCAAGGTTGATAGAATTCGAGAGTCAAAACACAAAAACGTTCCAAAAGATTTTTGATAATATTAAGTAAAAAATTCAGTAGCTATCAACTTTTTATTATTATCCCGATACAAGTTAGTCCTTCACTGCGATCTCATCTGGTGGTAAGTCTAAGATGAAAGCGGTCTAACTTGGAAGGGGTGTGGCAGTTTCATTGAACCCACACCTCTGATCGGTTTCTACGCATGCATTGTAACAGAACGGTAAGTACGGCTTTGCCGGTGCGAAGCCGAAGCCTCCCATTAGACCAGACTAAAGACAAATTGGAAATAATAAATTTCCAAATGGCCCCTGCCAGGAACCGAACCCAGTACCTCCCACTTATAAGACTACAGCGCTCACCACTATGCCAGGAAGGTCGTCAAAACCCTATTTAAATTTCGTAACGTTTCTGCTTGTAGCTCTACCTGTAGATGTATAGCCAAACTTGAGCTTTAAAACACGGCTAATAACTTGATAATAAGGACCATTTTACTTAACCGCTGAAGTGTTCGACACTCGAATTCTATCAAAGTTGGTGAGTGTAACATCTTATACTAAGCACACTGCTCTGTGCGGACTCAGATATGATTCCACCCTTAGGAGTTATTGGTATCTGCGCAAAGTGCCGATTTATTGGGTTGTACCTTTTTATTTCGGACGCGTTTTATTGCGAGTGAGTTTGACGACTCTAGCAAATAGATTACGATTTTGTATTAGGACCGAATCACACTACACCATGCCGGGATGGCCACGGAAGGCATACGGACGGGGCATAATTAAAGATCTAAGGGCGTATAGAGCGTATACTTTGACTTTGCTCAGAGTTTACTTACGAAAAACTTGGCTGAGTGTAAGCTAAAGCTAGACAGTTAAAAAATTAATGGATGATTAATTCCATGAGTAAGCTGTGATAGCCTAGTGGTTAGGACGTCCGCCTTCTAATCGGAGGTCGGGGGTTCGATCCCGGGCACGCACCTCTAACTTTTCGGAGTTATGTGCGTTTTAATTAATTAAATATCATTTGCTTTAACGGTGAAAGAAACATCGTGAGGAAACCTGCATGCCTGAAAGTTCTCCATGATGTTCTCAAAGGTGTGTGAAGTCTACCAATCCGCACATGGCCAGCGTGGTAGACTATGGCCAAAAACCCTTCTCACTCTGAGAGGAGACCCGCGCTCTGTAGTGAGCTGGTGATGGGTTGATCATGATGATGAATATTTCCTAATTTTGCGCGCGCCGCCGTGCCCCGTCTGTGCTTCGGCCCCGGGTGCCATGGCTTAGTTCATACAAAAATATGTTAAGTATAAGACATAAGAGTATGTCATGCAGGGGGTGTAGCATGTCGGCTCTGGCACGGTGTAACATGAATCGGTCTTGAGGGACTATTTTCTCAAGACAATTTTAGAATAGAACAAACTAGAGTTATCAATTATCACTTTGATTGAATTAAAGTTCGGTAACAAAATTGGTATACTACTAGAAAACAATAAAAACTGGAAAAGTGCGAGTCGGACTCGCGCACGAAAGGTTCCGTATCATCTAAATATACTTATAAAACGAAAAGGTGACCGACTGACTGAGTGACTTATCACAGTTCATGAGATACTGCCTGGTGACAGATGGACAGACAGACGGATGGACAGCGGAGTCTTAGTAATAGGGTCCCGTTTTACCCTTTGGGTACGGAACCCTAAAAAGAAACCGGCTAAGTGCGAGTCTGACTCGCGCACCGAGGGTTCCGTACTACAGTTGTATTTTTTTGACATTTTGCACGTTAAATCAAAAACTATTATGCGTAAAAATAAATAAAAATCTGTTTCAGAATGTTTCTACAAGTACTTCACCTACCTAACCAAGTACTACCTTTCATACTGGTACCCCACCCCAATGGTATAGTAATCTTATTTTGAAAGTTGAAAATAGCAATATTTGTTCATGAACACATTTTAATTTTTTTCTTGTGATGTAACAACAAATTCACGGTTTTCATATTTTTCTCCCATGTCTGCTATAAGACCTACCTTCCTGCCAAATTTCATCATTCTAGGTCAACGGGAATTACCCTATAGGTTTCTTGACAGACAACAAAGTGATCCTATAAGAGTTCCGTTTTTCCTTTTGAGGTACGGAACCCTAAAAAAGGCACAATGTCGTAAGATAGACGGCTATCTCCGCTAATCTAGAGCGGCGTGCGCATAAATCGCTGCGCGGGCGCCGGTAAGGCACTGTGTCGGACAAGGATGGCCACTCAGCCCGCGATAGCGCGAGGGCTTATCTCGGTGACACTGCCTTGTTCACGGCTAGCCCAACTTCCTACTACAATAAGCTTTTTCACCACTTGTAAGATGTGAGAGTGAAAGAACGTTATCTGATTCGTTCTCATTTTATAGCGCTTGTTCGTTTGAACCTAGCGTAGTACCTAGTGGTATAGAGTATAGACGAGTAGATAAGTTACTATAAATGCGAAAGTGTGTTTGTTTGTTGGTTTGTTTGTTGGTCTGTTGGTTTATCTTTCAATCACGTCGCAACGGTGCAACGGATTGACGTGATTTTGCATGGGTAGGTAAGTATAGATAAAGACCTGGAGAGTGACATAGGCTACTTTTTATCTCGGAAAATCAAAGAGTTCCCACGGGATTTTTAAAAACCTAAGTCCACGCGGACGAAGTCGCGGGCATCAGCTAGTATTATATAAAACGAAAAGGTGACTGACTGACTGATCTATCAACGTACAGTTCAAACTATTGTACGGTTCGGCCTGAAAGGCATGCAGATAGGTATTATGACGTAGACATCCGTATGTGCAACATGGTGCAACATGCAGCATGCGAAATGCACCGCCCGCCCTCCCACTGCTAAACATGCAGGAAAAAGCAGCCACCAGGGAAGCAATACGCACCACCACGATATTATGATCCCTCGCATAATTATTATGCGCGAATAATTACGGGTTTTAAGTTAACACTTAAATTTGAATACCATATAGGAGACCATGATTAACTATAATATTTTGCTTAGTTTATAGTGTTTATACTTAGATATAGTTAAAAAAAGAATTCTGCATCTTGCATTGCATCTACTTAGACCAAACCAGAACCACTTTATCTTGGTATGAAGGTGACAAAGGCAGAGGCCGTGTTATCGAATTACGATTTACGACGCGAAGGCTATCGCCGAAGCGCATGTCGCCGGCGATTTTTTATCGAGTATCGCTAAAGTATATTGTGGGTATTGTTCCGCAATATATGGGTGGCATACTGTTACGTTATTTATGTGAGAGACAGTCCTTAAATTGAGTTGAATATCGGTTTATTGCATTGCTTAACTAGCTTTAAAAGTCTAAAAGTCTAAAAAGTTTATTCAAAATAGGTAATAAATACACTTTTTTTGATGGTCGGTTGTTGCATTAGTAAGCGAAGATAATATTTTTTACGCGAACTTAAAACTAAAGCTACAAAGGTTTCAAACGCGCCGATCTGAGAAAAGCCCACATTACAACAAACTCAGCCGTCAGCCGGGTATTCTTTCTTTAGTGCATGGTTCGATCCTGGGCACGCACCGTTAACTTTTCAGAATTATGTGCGTTTTAAGTAATTAAATAGCACTTTAACGGTGAAGGAAAACATTGTGAGGAAACCTGCATGATTGAGAGTTCTCCATAATGTTCTCAAAGGTGTGTGAAGACGACTATGGCCGAAACACTCTGAGAGGAATCCCGTCCTCTGTAGTGAGCCGACGATGGGATCATGATTTGCATTTAATCCGTCAGTTCTTGTTTTATGCTTTGTCTTTAGCAATATAACTAGGTACCTACGTACCCCTTAATATCTCACTGATTCTCAATTCGTTGCTCATTAGTGCAGATTGATATGATGATGATGATAAATAGCAATACACAGCATAAGCGGTTCTATCGCTTAACTTTTAGGCAAGCGTGCTCTAGCTTCCATCTTAGCCATCATCCTAGGTCGTCGTACACTGCGCTTGCTGATACGCGGTCTCCACTCCAAACCACGTCTGGCTGGCCCAGCGGCCATCGGTTCTGCGCAAGTTCTGCGATAGACGTGGCCTGCCCACTGCCACTTCTGCTGGCTAATTCGTTGAGCTATGTCAGTCACTATGGTTCTCCAACGGATTTCAGAGGGACAAAATCCGTGAAATCCGTAACCTGATAGTTATATTTTTTTTATTAAATAGTAGGTTAAGTAGGTACCTACCTCGCATTAAAACTTGACCAAAGTTTTTGGTCAGGAAACAAAGCGTCGTAATTAGTCAATAGGGGAGGACGGGGGGTGAGGCAGCTCCTAACAAGTTATTTGGCAGTGCCATTTCCTTGCCGTGTTTATTATCCCCGCTGTCCCCAACTAATTTATTGGGCCCTTAGCGCCCTTTGCCCTTAGATGGATCACCTAATTTAACATTAAGGTGTGCCCGGAGTTTCGATGGACACTCATAATTTTTGTTTCTCGGTAGTAAAATAGCTGTGTTTTCATTGGATTCAGACACTGGTACGATACCTATTGCGGTGCAATCAGTACCCTTATTATAAATGCGAAAGTGTGTTTGTTTGTTGGTTGGTTAGTTTGTCTGTTTGTTGGTTTGTTAGTTTGTACTTCAATCACGTCGCAACGGTGCAACCATTGATGTTGGAATCCCCCTCTACTTGATGAAGCATGTGGGCGGGGCAGGCGAGCCGCGGATATGAGCAAACGCTCATATCAAAGTCTTTTGAGCATATTACTATGGGCCATTTTTGCCCAATTGTCACCGTGATTAGAGCTGCCGTACAAAACTCGAAAAGATGCCGAGTTTTACTGTAATTATAAGTCGTATGCGAAATAAAAATGTGAGTCCGGGTAAATAAAGGAATTTCTTTCGTCCATAAGATAAAAATCTACTAAAATATTTGTAGATCGAGGCATAATCTCGAAAAATTATATCGGTTGACAATGTTAAGAGCGTTCAACACAATTACCGATTTTTTAGGAATTATTCATGTGCGAAGTGCTACAGATATTAGGAGTAATAACGAATAAAAAGGTTGAAATATTTAAGAACAAGCCTTTTTTAAAGATCTATTGCTAATGAATTATTAATTTTATTGAAAAATAATAATCCTATCAAATCCTTATTCTTGCGGAAGACGTTTACTAAATTATACGATTTTGAGTGCGTCTTTAGTTAACATATAACCACGAAAAACACATATAATAAACACATTCACTGGTTATTTCTAACAAAGACATTTATTTCTAACATACAAAAACTACAGTGATATCAAAACTCAGTCTTTCACACGGTAAATACTCAAAGCCCCGTTTGTTTTAGTGGTTTACTAAAACATCGGAAACACACGAGTATCTCGTAATGCCTACAATAAGAGAAGATAGACATAGCAATGCTAAGAAACATAAGGCCAAACTATCCATACGAATACGTCCATACGAATAGTCTTACAGTGTCACTTAGAAGAATATAAGAACTGTCTTGTGGGCACTAAAGCCACCGATAGCCTTATGAGAAGAGTTTTTCGATGGAATAACCTTCTCCCAACTCTTGACACACTCATAAAAATACCAATGACTGATTACAGATGACCTAGAAATATCAAAACAAAAAATAACTGTTATGCATGGTCTTTTAGTAAATCCTACTAAATGACAGGCTACTTTTGAAATTGGCCCAGCTACGAAATTGTATTGTGCCAATTTCAAGTCTTCCAATCATAGCTAATGATGATCACGTATCGTGGTCAAGCAGAGCAAACTTTCCGTGTGCGTAAAAGTGAAAACTCTAGGGCAACAAGATTATAAAGATAGCCAGACGTGAAAAACTGACTAGGATACCCTTAAGGCTCTTGAAAACTATCAGACAGACGGTTACGAAACAAAAAATGTTCGACAACTTGGGTCACTGGTGATTTGTGAACCAGTGAAAAAAAACTTCACATCCATACAAAATTTATTTTTAATTTTCATAAGGCTCCCTAGAACATTTTTGTATGGAACTCTTTTTTGACACTTGGCATGTGCACAGAGCTTGAAGGTTTTCTTTCAGAAAAAAAATCCTTAAAGTCACAATTGTACAAAATTTATTGGAGTACCTTAATTACAAATTATAGACCTATCTCAGTGCTAACAATGCTTTCAAATGTCATCTAGAAAATTCTGAACAACCAGCCAGCCAGCTTCTTGAATAGACATAACATATTATTATCTGAGAATCAGTTGCCATCAACCTTCTGACTGATCAAATTGTTAATCGTATAGAAGCTAAGAACAAAGTAGTAGGCGTGATTATTGATCTCACCAAGGCTTTTAATACCGTCTCTGTTCCTATTCTTGTAGGCAGATTAGAAGCTATTGCTATAAGGGGATATACACTAAGTATCTTCAAGGATTATCGCTGCGGTCGGGGAAAAAAGATGGCCAGCAAACAAAACAAATTCATACAAAAATTTCCTTCATTTTCAAACAAACAAAGAACTTGCGAAGTGGTCCCACGCGTCAACGCTCTTAATTTTGGGCTTGCGTGTGTCGATAATTTTATCGATAGTGTATTTTTGTTAATAAAGGCTAAACATCTTGTGGTACCTATTGTTATAAAAAAGTTTAAGTACTATAGCATAATTTATAGTAGGTAGTAATACAACAATAGTAGATCTATTTATATAATAAGACTTCCTCCGGCCTGACTGACAGACTGATCTATTTACTATCTAGTCTATCAATATACTTATATAAATTCTATCAATCCGCACATGGCCAGCGTGGTAGACTACGACCAAACCCTTCTCACTCTGAGAAGAGACCCGTGCTCTGCAGTGAGCCGGCGATGGATTGATCATGATGATGATGGACAACAATAGATTGCATATTTTATACTTTGCCAAAACAAGACAGGTATATCATGGATTGACTAGGTATTCTACAGAATGACTGAATTATAGACATTTCCGGTACCATTATTGATTTTGAAATCGTAAGAACAGGATCTCGGCTGAAGTGAGAAGATTGGTAACTTAGGTAGGTACATACTGATATTTAACATACATATAAGTCGAGTTGAGAACCTTTTTTTCGAAAGTCTGTTAGAAATCGTCATGTATGTAAATAATTTTTTAAGATAGCCAATAATTATGACGTATTGATAATTATTATCGATATCGACTTCCAATTGTTACACATCACTATTTGTCAGTGGCTTGTGTATTGCCAGTGACGTACAAAAATTTTCACAATAATTTAATTAATTATTTTTAAAGTGATTACTTCGAGCGACATGTACTTTATATAGTGAAACATGTTTTTCAGATGTTTGCACAATAAGCACAATAATTATCAACGCTTGGAACATGATATTAAGAACTGAAAATATTTATTGTGCAAATTTTTATCATAGCTGGCAATACAATACTTGAATGGTACTTCAAAATCAACCCTACCGTTAAGAAGATACAGACGATTTTTGCTTGTAATTTTTTTGACCAATAGTAGAGTCGCGATAGCTGTGTTGCTGAATACGCTATTCTTTAAGATAGTGTGCGAGGTGGCTCGCGCGGTTTTCATACAAAAGTAACTTCATCAGCGTTCTATAGTATTTATTATTCTAGGGGTGCAACGGATTGACGTAATTTTTTGCATGCACACACCTTTGAGATACTATGACACCTTTCACATGCTGTTACAGCCTAGTGGTTAGGACGTCCGCCTTCTAATCGGAGGTCGGGGGTTCGATCCCAGGCACGCACCTCTTTGGATATGTTCATTTTAAGTAAGTAATTAAATATCACTTGCTTTAACGGTGAAGGAAATCATCGTGAGGAAACGTGCATGCCTGAGAGTTTTCCATAATGTTCTCAAAGGAGTTACACATAGTACAAAACAATGGCCAAAACAAACTATTGTCAGACGGAATCAGTGCGGGCGAGATAATTAATGTGAAGACGTCGTTACGTGTCTCGTGGACGGTGGACCCCTCACCGCCACCCTGCGGTGCCGAGCACGAGAAGGCTATAAGTTGTTGTTGCTGGACACTGGATATTCATTGTAAACGTTTTGAGCGATTTTTCCTTTATGGAACCTTTGACAACCTCCCTGGCGCAGTGGTAAGCGCTGTGGTCTTATTAGTTGGGGACGGGTCGAGACGTCCCGGGTTCGATTCCTGGCAGTTATTTGGAATTTCATAATTTCTAAATTTCTGGTCTGGTCTGGTGGGAGGCTTCGCCGTGGCTAGTTACCACCCTACCGGCAAAGCCGTGCCACCAAGCGATTTAGCGTTCCGGTACCTTGCCGTATAGAAACCAAACCATACCCCTTCCATCTTAGACTGTATCGTCACTTACCACCAGGTGAGATTGCAGTCAAGGGCTAACTTGTATCTGAATAAAAAAAAGGGAAAATTGGTTAAGCTGGCGACTGATCTGTATTTTCTGTACCAACCATTTGAATGTATCATCTTTTACATCTCAACACATTGCTCAAACGAAATACATGTTAGGTCATCATGATCAACCCATCACCGGCCCATTACTGAGCACTCGCCTCTTTCCAGAATAAGAAGGTTTAGGTCAAAATCCTCCACGCTGGCCGAGTGCAGATTGGCAGACTTCACACACCTTTGAGAACATTATGAATAACTCGCAGGCACTGGTTTCCATACGATGTTTTCCTTCACCACTTCGAAAAGTTAGAAGTGCGTGCTCGGGATCAAACCGAATAGGATGCCAAGCAACGTTTAAACCACTAGGCATCACCGTTTTAGACTATTATTATGATTCAATTTAGCCAAAGTTTAACCGTAATCGTAACATAAATTTAACCGCCTGTCGTGTAATTGGACCTAAGCCAGAAGCACTACGTCATGTCTTATGTTTGTTTGTTGGTTTATCTTCCAATCATGCAGCAACGGAGCAATGGATCTACTGACGAGCAAGTGACATACACTAAGTAATTTTTTATCCCGGAAAATCAAAGAGTTTCTCACGAGACTTTTGAAACCTTAAATCCATGCAGACGACGTCGCGGGCATAAGCCCGTCGCGGTAATAAGTCATTAACAACTCTTGGACAGTTATTAAACTCACTCACAACAGGGCACTCCATATACGCAGTTCATTAAACTCAATTCGGCGAAACTCATTCCGTACTGCCCCGGGCGAGTACGGGAAACAAAAGCAATATACCCTCCCGGTACTTGTGACAAACTCATAAGCATTTGTCACTGAATGGCCCTGCCCGAGACCAATCGCCATTATAAAACGACCAGCTTAACTTGACCCAAATATCTCCGAACATAATGTAAGAATTTCGTTTGGATTCAGGCTGCGATGGAGGTCAACATTTTTTGGCCCGGTATTACTTATTGAGGACCCGGAACGTTTAGCCGATGCCGTTCTAAATTTAAACAAATAATTTACGAACGGTCACTCTTGACACCGACAACATTAAATATTCATTAGGGTTGTCACATTTAGTAGTGGAAAATATCAGAAATTAACTAAGTATATATTTTAACAAAGGTAATTAATAACATTTAAAAGTCAACATTTTCGGATAATTCTGTTGTAGTCCAATGCTGAGTACGTCTTGAATAAATTAATTAAATTAAAAATATCAGTCTTTAAAAAGATATTGATTGTAAATGTATTATAAAACTTCATGAAATTTTTATAATTATTATGTACCGCAACTCAAAAAATTAGTATAGTAAATAAATAAGTTTATTTCAAGTAACAAAGACACAAAATTAATCGTGGTATGTACCCGTTATCTACATTTTTTTTAAATATGTCGTTAAACCACGAAATAAGCTTAAAATCAAAAGACTAGTAAATAAAACTTAACTTATAATAGTAATATGAACCAGAGTCGACTTTTGTATTGTTTCTATACCAGAAGAAATCTAGCAGCGACTCACATAACGGCGGACTGCTGGCTATCATACTTGCAACACTGTTGGTTCTAGCCCACACCCGACACCCGACGCACTAAGGATGTGAATGTTTAGCGGACGACTGCAAGTGTATTCTGACTTCAGCAATTATCCCTGACGCTTTAAAGAAACGGGACAGCCCCAGCAAAACCATTGCTTTTATAAGCAATATTAAATTGCTAGTGAATAACACCTGTGTGCCAACCCTAAGCAACAATGAATAATTTCACTTGTGTAGCGCCCAGTTGCGGCCATGTTATAAATGCGCAGCTCGTCACAGAACATCCACACCGCCACGGCTTTTATTCTTAAGTATCCTCATTTACTCCTATACCAACTAGTTCCTGGCCGGCCTACCTACCTACCGGCCTACCTACTCGGCCACTTCAACGTAGGTAAGGTTTATAAAAAATATTTTGTCTTTCTGAAATAAAAAGTCCTAAGTAGGGTATAGGTATCAAACACGGTTACCAACCTATAATACTAATCAGTTCTTCTCCATAATTTTCTTAAAGTCTGCCAATCCGCACTTGGCCAGCCAATATTTTGACCAATTGACCATTATTGCCAATATTTTGACATCCGCGGATGCGGATGCACATACGGATTATTAGAAGTTCATATCTACGGATGCGGATGGGAATATCCATAACACCCCTGTTGGATACCATTGTACACTTTTTGATAGGTCAGTTAGCGAACGAAGATATCAACTAGCAAACACGCGCGAGGCACGCGCTACTCCGCCCCGTCCACTTTTTTTCAGGTCGTTACTTGTTGCAAATATGAATCCGCATCCGTAAAAACTCCGCATCAATTGAAGCGGATGCGGATGTGGAGCTCTGAATTAATGCGAATGTTCCGCATTTGCGGATGCGGATACGAATATGCGTAACACCCCTGGTAGGTAACTGTACCTAGGTATATAAGTAGACAAAACTCAATAACGAAAGCATCATTAACAAAATCGAGCATGTTTCCGCAAATGTGTCGTTAACGACACGCGAAGTGATCAATATTTATAAAAGAACATATACGTCGTGTGTCTGTGTCTCGTGATAATAGGTATGTAGGTGTGTAGTATGTATGGTTACTATTCGTTCAATATTTCCCGGAATAATTCTAGATATTTCAGACTATATTTTAGGAAAATCTGTTATTATGTATGTTACTAGGTTACCGAATCAGTACCAGAGTGAAAAAAACCAATATGGGTCCTATTAAAGAGCAAAACTGTGTGTTCAAAGAATAGAAAAAGAGGCCTAATACCTTTTAAAGTGATACGAGAATACCTAATCTGATGATTGTCATGAGAATTTATGTTGTGAAGTATGAATTAGTATTCTATGAAAATCTTTGAGCCCATGTAACTTTGAATTGAGCTTACATATTATTATGAAAGGTAACGATAAGTTTTGCTTCTATTTTATTAAAAGTCTTTATCAACAGACGCGGTGAAGAGTTTTCGAATGTAATATTATTTCACTTGGTAGCGTAGGTAGAGCTAAGAGTAAAAAGTTATTAAATTCTATCATCTATCCATTATCAGATTCCCGCTTGTAGGTAAAAGCTTACACATCATAAAGCTTTGAAACTAAGTACATAATATTTTTACGAAAATCTTACAACAACATACATACCTACCTAATTAACTAATTAACATTCATTTTGATAAAACATTAATTATTAGAGCTTGTTTACAAAATTTCATACTTAGAGCAAATCAACCAATCGATCTGTGAGACATCACCCATGATATGGATTTTTATATGTATCTGTGACCCAGACACACACATGTGTATGTGTAGAGATTTATGTATATCACGGTGTATTGTGTGTTGTTCTTGAAGACGATGGAACAACGAAATGCGCCGTAAACTAGTTGTGAGCTACCAAATGTCATTACTCCATTGCTACGTGGTCTATATAGTGTTGTGGGCCACGAAACTAACATTCATTTGGGAAAACTAGAAAGGTTTTCTTCAAAAAATATCGTCTTGATCGTTAGTTGTAGTTGTCAGGTTTACACCAATTTACCGAAATCATTCATGTCGTCGCCTTTACCACGACATGAATTAATATGACTAGGTCTTCAGCCAATATAGCCGCACTAGTTCAAATTCAGATTTTTAAAAAATAAATAGGCATGCGCTTGACAGCGCATGCAGCCTAAGGCGCTCCACGCTTGCCTAGAAGGTATGCCTTGCCTATTCTGTCAGTTCTGCAATTTAGTAAAAGAAAACGCCTTTCTGGTGATCCTACCTGTAACCATTTAAATTTGTAAGACACACATAGCACGACGTTCAAAACTGAATGGCACCTAAATACTTTTAAGGCAAGAGTGAATAGGCATCTTCTAGGCAAGCGCGCTCCGACCTCATCATTGCTTTTTAAGTGTTGTGCTCAAGCGCAAGTCTATCACGTAGAACAGAAACAGTTAGAAAAGTAAGCTAAAAAAAGAAAATTTTGGGATCGCTTTCTTCATGGTCGCACACGATAGTAGAGTCGTCGTTACCACGCGGCAATCATTCTCTCGTGAGGACCTCCAGACTATCGCACGTAATTAACCACTGTCCAGTTGTTTCCATACCAACCCTGGAAGAGACTGTTACCGTATGTAGGTATGTTTGACAGTAATATAAGGAGACACAGGCAGTCCGACGCCTTTGATCTCGTGGTAAATGTCCCGGATCCCGAGTCGCTTGTCACCCCTTACAGCACGATTGTTGCAGCAGACTTGTCTAGACGGTTTCGTCGAAGCTCTGGTAGGAATAACTATTAACATACCATTCTTACTCTGTGGTGTGGTGTGGTGTCTTGAGGATTATGAAGAATAAAATACTAAAAAAAGCTCTTCCATTTGCCACTAGTCGACATCGTGCTCCGTTATCACGACAGCCAACATTGACCTTCGTTACCTCGACAGTTAAACATCGAATTTCGTTAACGCGACAATCGCCATCCAATTTAGTAACCTCGACATTCGAGATCGAAATTCGTAAACTCGACAGTCGACATCAACCTTTTAATTTTATTGAATTTTTGGACCGATTGTTATTAAGAAGTTACCTATCCGTATTTAAGTATCTCCTGGCGTTGCTAAGTTAAGCTGGACCCCGGAAAAATTTAGATAATTTACTAAATTTTTTCTTTTATTCGCTAAAATAAGAAAGAATCGTTCACTTCTAGAGAAACTTTGATCGTTTCCACCGCCCCACCAATATGCGCAGTTCATTAGCTCCCGCAAACGACAAGGGACAAGGGTCAGTAATTTCGTGTTTTGTGACTCCTCGCACCGGCTCCGTGTGATGGAATCGTCTCTCATTTTGTACAACGCCTACTAACGAGCTATTAAAAGTTTTTCCAGAAAAACAGAAAGGAGCCCATATTGTAGGACGTAGGTATTGTCCGTACCTACTTGTTGTGGTTGTTTTCTCTAAACATCTTCGTATTTTTGTCTCTTTTACAGTCCTTAAAACGAAACATAAAATATGTGATTCTAGCGTGAAATTTTGTAGGTAGCAATGTAAAGGGAAAAATCCGAAAACCGTGAATTTGTGGTTACATAATAAAAAAAATCAAAAAGTGTTATCTCTTGTACGGAGTTGTACAATGGTACAAAACCCTTCGTGTGCAAGTCCGACTCGCACTTGACTGGTTTTTTATTATATAATTTACTAGCTGACCCGCCCCGGCTTCGCTCGGGTGGAATTTTCGAACCGCGTCATTTACGGGAGCCGCGCGGGTACCTTAGGGCATAAACTGCGTTAAGCGTGTGCACGCACGTGAGCACGTCGCGGGCCACGCTTCTGGTGCACGCACGTGAGCACGTTCGCGTGCTTATGCGCGGGCATCGGCGCGTGCATCCGCGTACGCAGTTTTCTCAGTACAATTTTGACGTTGGAGGTGTACAGTCGAATAAGTAATAATGGATAAATTAATGTTGTATTATTTATCAAGACGACGGCGACGACGAATTGCCAAAAAAAGACGCCAGCCAGTAAGCCCGTTCGTTGAATCTAGGTTACTGTGCGGGGAATTCGTGGTGAAGTTTGGTATATTAAGAAAAACTGAAAGGTTTTTTTTCAAATATTTTAAAGTTTCATTACAAGTCTATGATGAATTATATTCAAAACTGGAGCCCTATTTGAAGACTAACAATCTACGATTGAAATCTACGTCAATCGTATCACCAATGGAACGATTTGCAATGACATTGCGGTAAGTAAAGACATTTCGATATTAATAATCATCTTTATTCATGTAAAAAAACAGTCATTATTTAACAAAAGTTTAGAACACTCATATTTTTTGCCAATTTATGTAAGTCACATTACTGTTTAGCCACATCAAGCAAGAAAGAAGAAGAAGTTCTTATTGTTTCGGCAGTGACACCTGAATATGGCTTAAAATGTTTTTCTTGATGTGGTTCACGGACCGAAACACATAACCGCACACTTATTAATCATCATATTAATCACAGTTTCTTATATTTATTAATTATATTTTGTTATTTCTAAATTACACAGTTTTATCTTTTTCGTTTTTTTTTATCTATACCTACTTATTCACTTATTTTTTTATATACTTAATCACAACAGTCATCACAGTGTCTTGCATAAACGCTACGTTACAATTAGTCATTGATTATTCATTTGAAATACACTAATAAAATCACAGGTTCAAGTTTAAAATAAAAAAACACAATAACAGTTAAAACAGTACAATAAGTCTAAATGTCTTAATTATAATAATATACCTACCTTACAAAGTATTAATTATAATGACGCATATTGATTGCAAGTTTTTACATATGAATATTTCCCTTATTAATTATTCCCTTCTATTACTAGATCGGGTACTAATATTATTTTAAATTCTTATTTATCATCACAATCATAATCACAGTTTACTACATAAAAGATTAAATTTAAGAAGAGGACATATGAAGGAGCAATGTTATGAGTAGGTTCAAAAAAAAGGTCCATTAAGTAAAAAAGGGGTCTATTGATACACTTTTTTATTTGACCCCAAAATAGGGTTTAAGATAAAAGTGTCCGAATCGACCCCGTTTCTTTCCTTATGAACATGACACCTCAAGGCTTGTAAACTTTTGGCGAATGCCCTTGTATATCATAATAATTGCACATGAGACCAGAAAAATATAAATATAAAATTGCGCTTTTTACTAACTTAAATAGTTCTTCATGTTCTTCTCTTTCTTTTGTTCTTAATAATTAAACAGTCTTAATCAAATCTTCAAAGTCTTTCTTGTTACCTATTTATTCATTGTTCGTATCTGATCTTACATTTAAGGATTCTAAATCATTCGTTACCGTATTTTGCGTTAATGAAAGGTCATCAATGGTAATAATCATTTCTTTTTCAATATCAATTAAAGCTTGTAATACTTTCGTACGAAATAATAATTTTTTAAAGCAACTCAATTTTTTTACAGTTGGTAATAATGACTTAAAAAATTCAAGTCTTCGTCCATATTATCTGCAGTGTTATTCTTCACGTAATTTAACAACTCTAATTCGAAATCAGTTGGCGATTCGCACTTACGTTTCTTGGAAGATCGTGTTTCTTTGGTAACGCTGGAGCTGGTGCTAGGTACATTAATCAAATCTTCTTCAATAATCGTATTATTTTGTGAAGTTCTCGGTGACGCGTTTTGCTCTACTGACTGATTAAAATTGTCTGCCGATTCTTCTCCTTGAGTATTCGAGTTTGAATCTAAAAATGACAGCATGTTATAGTAAACGTATGTTTTATTTGCCCTGGAACCGGAGCCTGATTTAAGTTTTTTTTTAGTAGACCTCACTCTTATATAAGTGTCTCTTGCAGTTTTCCATCTTTGCTGCAGCTTTTTCACTGAAACAATAACACAGGTATTTTATTTTATTACAGATATTTAGTTAGTGGACATACCTTCGTCGATATTCATCTGGCGTATCAGACAGGACTAACCACGGTCAGAAAAATAGTAACAGAAGTTTGTCAAATTATAATTGAAAGGTTAAAGGAAGAATGTATACCAAAATTTTCCCGTGCGCTATGGGTAGAGACTGAAAAAGGTTTTTTAACGCAAGCCCAGTTTCCTAACTGCATAGGTGCAATAGACGGAAAACATATACGCATTATAAGACCTCCACATAGTGGTTCCCTCTATTACAACTATAAGCATTACTATTCTATTGTACTGCTTGCAATGTGTAACGCCAACTATGAGTTTACCTATATAAACGTGGGAGTGCAGGGTAAAGAATCTGACTCCGCAATTTTCACACAAAGCCGATTGTACGAACAAATCAACAATGACTTAATAGATATTCCTCCTGCCAAAGCATTGCCCGTAATACACAATGATAAACCAACCAACATTGCTGCAACCGCAGCTTTGCCCTATATTATTGTAGGAGATGAAGCATTTGGGTTATCTAGCCATGTCATGCGGCCATATGCTCGAGCTCTCGATTTAAACTACAAAAAAAAAATATTCAATTATAGGTTAACGAGAGCGCGACGTTATATTGAGTGTACATTTGGTATCATGGCTAATAAATTTCGCATACTCCATCGTCCATTGAACGTTGGAAAAGACAAAGCAATTTGTTTTCTTAAAACAATTTGTATTTTGCATAATTTTATAAGATCAAGAAGTCAAATTAATGACTTTCATGATATTGTCATTATACCAAACCATATACGTTCAGTTCGGGGGTTAATTGGAAATACCCACAGAGATTCGTATACATTACGCGATAGCTTCGCAGATTATTTCGTTGCAGACGGACAGCTGTCATGGCAAGATCGCAGTATTTATTGAAGGCTTTTTTATAATTTATGTACATTCAATAATTGAATTTTCACGGTTTTTTACCACACATTTTTTATTAACATAGCAGGCATATTTTAATAATATACCTAATGATTTTATTTGTTAAATTCATCGGATGTAACCAGTTGCGCCGCCATGACAGTCGAAAATTATAAGAAATTCAGTATTCTTACATTAAATAGGTAAAATGTTATGTAATTACGCATAAAATGAAACCTTTTTTCTTTCATTACACATCCAGTGATGTGTAGTTTGTACAGTGTCTAAAAACACAAGTAGGCATCTTTTTTACTAAAATATTATTGGTACTCAAACACATGTAGACGCGACACCGATTGGAGCGTGACTAACTGCATGGTAGGCAATTACCTTCCATTGCTCTTGCCTTTGAAAGCGGGCGTATAACTAATCTAGTTATATAAAATCATAGGATGTAACCAAATAACTTAGATTGTTGTAAACTAAAGTTGAGAGATGTCAAAGAAAAACCTACAAAACTACAAAACGCACGCTTATTTTACAAAGTTACTAGCCCAATTCTAAAACCAATATAATAAATATTTTAGTTGATAATTGTTTTATTTATTTACCTACCGATCCACTGTTTCTGCCCTAAAATGATTTTGAACCCTAAATACACCGATAGTGTGAAGTAGTGTGAAGCTCGCAGTCGTGAACATACTGGTTGTCTCGTGACGCGCAAAATGGCGGCGACCGCGTGGCCGAAAGAAAGAACTTTGGAATTTATCGAGCAATAATTATATAAAACCATACCAATATTATGGGACATTGTTCACACGAATTTCACAATGTTCAGAAATACGCAGTATCTCTGCACTAGTTTTGAATATAAGCATGATTTTATATTTACATAGGTAAATTATTGTAAATATTCCGAGTTTTAATTTTATAGTTGGATTAATTGTTGAAAACATTTAATTGACACAAATACAATTGAAATAACTAATTATATATAACTAATTGCATAGATTATTAAAAATAAAAATTAGGCGCAAAGAATAGTTTACCTAACCTACGTTATTATAAAATAAAAAAAGAGTGTAGGTACTTACCTTGTATGTTTTTTTCTGCTTCACTCCAGTCATCAAAATTTTCAAACAGTACTTTACAAATGTCTAGCCATGCTTTTGATTTAGCGTCCCGGTCTTTAAATATTTCGCTTGATTGGTCCCATATGGCAGGACGACACTGAACTACAACAATTACCCTTTCTGTATCAAAATTTGTCATTTTTTGTTATGGGCCGGGCACGCGCGTGCGGTCGGTTCGAGATAGCGCTGTCAACTGAACAAGCACGCGCGTGCACCCGCTAGCGGGCTTCGCGCGTGGACCCGTCCAACGTGATGCGTGATCACGTCGCGTGCATGCGTGCCCCATTGCACGGAAGTATCACGCGACGGGCTCACGAGCGTGTGCACGCGCATGGGCACGCGCGGGTCGTTTTTGTATGGACACGCGAGAGGCACGCTTAACGCAGTTTATACCCTTAATAGATCTAAACTCCCCTCCCGCACGCGCACCCCCGCCTTGGTGACGCCCACTTCGCAACGGGCCGTGCAGCAGAAATCGTAATATTTTAATTTCGCCATAACTTCAAAACCAAACGTCCAATTTTAATCATTCAAAGACCAAATATTATCTCCATAAACTGTTCTTAGTGATGAAATCATTTATTTTGATAAGGATTAATAGCATGAGTAAAATAAACGCGTTTAAATGTAGTCCAAAAAAAATTCAAGATTTTTAAATAAAAAAATGGTTGCTGTGCCTCACTCGACATAGATGGGTATAGTGTGTCGCGGACTTTTTTGTAGATATTTATAAGATCTACAATTAATTAGAACATTTTATGGTTCTATCTTTTATAGTTTAGGCAGCGTACGCAAAATAAGTAACTTTTCTGGTTGATTTTTTACACCTTGTGTCCGAAAAACCCAAATATCTTACGGAACCCTATTTTTTTCCAAAATAAAATATAGCCTATGTTACTCGTGGATAATGTAGCTTTCGAATGGTGAAAGAATTTTTAAAATCGGTCCAGTAGTTTTTGAGCCTATTCAGTACAACCAAACAAACAAACAAACAAACAAATATTCAAATATAACCTTCACAATTAAAAATAAATATCCTCAATTACAACGATTAAGAAGTGCCAACAATATAATCTTACGCCCACCAAGGACTAATTATGGTAAACGAAATATTACTTTTGAAAGTGCTCAATTGTATAATAAACTTCCTAAAAATATTAAAGATTGCAAAAGTGTAAACATTTTTAAAAAACTACTCAAAGCCCATTTTAGCAGTAAAACTTAAACATAAATAATCTTATGAAATTAATTGCTAACTTATCAAGTAGAAACAATATTTTTTGTTGCCACATCTAGTAACCAGTTTTGAATGAATCTATGTAATCTTTGCAGTGAATCAGCCGTGGCTCGTGTCGTCCGTCGATCGACCCGCAATGCGTCGGTATAATTTTGTTATGATGGTGCTTTAAAATTTTAAAACTACCTACTAGTGTAATTATTATAAAATAATATCATACTTAACATGTACCTACTAGAAATTAGAAATGTATATAACCTATGATTACCTACTTAACCTATTTTAATTCGGTACCTAGTACCTACCATGTATTCACTGTGCGCTTTAAGATACAATTTTGTAACCCACTTTTTAATAGCCTGTAAGTTCCATGTAAGTGGAAATTTCTTTATGGAACAATAAATGTCTTAAACCAGAAACAAACAAACAAACAAAGTTTTCCTCTTTATAATATTAGTGTAGATATTATATCTTGTTGGATTGTAAAAGTTAATTATTTACGTCAAATTAAAAAGAACGCTACGAGGATTCAAAAACACCCAGGTTTGAATAAGTCCACAACACCTTGAAGGAATTCATTCTAATATTATAAATGCGAAAGCGTGTCTGTCTGTCTGTCCGTCTGCTAGCTTTTCACGGCCCAACCGTTTAACCGATTTTGATGAAATTTGGTACAGAAATAGCTTATATCCCGGGGCTACTTTCATCCCAGAAAACCAAAGAGTTTCCACGGGATTTTAAAAACCTAAATCCATGCGGACGAAGTCGCGAGCATCACCTGGTAAGGAATAAAAATAATGTTGACTTGAAACCTGTTAAAATGAAATAACCATCACGTTGACCGAAAAAAAGTCTTATTAACCCTGAAAGTGTATCAACAAACTATCTATAAAGCCCACAATCCCCACCGAATTAGCCAGTCGATTTATCTCACGCAATGTGTGATCCACGCTCGGTTTATTTGTATCCGCCGGAAGCGGAAATGACGCGGCTGCCATCGCCGGATGTCGCGACTAGCGCCATCTCGGATTAGTGACGTGCCGGTGAACTAGCCGGCAAAACAACTTCCACTATTTATGTATACGAAACGAAATTTAACAGAAGGAGCAAAAAACTGAATGAACTTATCCGTTTTGATCGAAATCACGAACTTCGGACTCAATTTCAGCACAATGTTAGGCCGTTTGGGTTGGAAATGAGGTTCATGTCTATATTCAGTGCATGTGTAATGGACTGTACTGAGTTATTCAATAAAGTAAATATGATTACATTATTATTATTACATTCTAAAAGAGAGGGAAATCCCACCCGGTGGAATTTTGTCGTGCCCACTCAAAGCATTGTTGAATAACAAAAAACTTCTAGTCTAAAAAATAAATACTTCGTCCCAAACGCCTTGATTCATGATGCCGAATTAGATTTTGTCTTTGAAACACTTGTTCAAAAATTACTTACACGAAATACTTTCATTAAAAAAAGTGACGCCAAGAACAAAACATTGAAATTAAAATAATCAAGTGAAACGGCACCCCCAAAGTAAGTATTTCCCACAAAACAAACAACAAAGACAGAACTCGCGGTTATTCTGCGATATTAGGATGAAATATTAGTCGGAAAGTTTTTCCGCGCAAATTCCGCCGTTTGCGAAAACTCCACGACATTTGCGGGATGCCGGAGCGTTTGACAAGGGAATGAAGTCCTTTAATGTTTTTATGCGTTGCGCTTTTAGTTAAGGTTGGGTGATTCGTCCTATAAATAAGGAAAAAATATTTGGAACTATGTAGCTCATGCTCGCGACTTCGTCCGCGTGGACTACATAAATTTCAAACCCCTATTTCGCCCCTTTAGAGGTAGAATATTCAAAAATCCTTTCTTAGCGGATGCCTACGTCATAATAGCTATCTGCAAGCCAAATTTGAGCCCGATCCGTCCAGTAGTTTGAGCTGTGCTTTGACAGATCAGTCAGTCACCTTTTACTTTTATACCTATATATTTAGATTTTGATAAACTCACTTATTTTCAGAGAATATCACTAGTCAGCTCTTAACCAAATTTTACTATTGTAATAAAAGATGCCCACGACGTGACGTCGTCCGCGTATATTTACGTTTTTAAAAATCCTGCGGAAACTCTTTGCTTTTCCAGTACAAAACCTAAACCGAATTTCGTCGAAATCAGTTAAACGGATGGCCCGTGAAAATGTAGCACCCGCCCTATCCCGCACCGGGTTACTGCGGGCGCTGTGCAGGTGTGTGGGGCATCCCTCCGCCTCATACCCCAATTGTAACCTTGACCTGTCGTGTACTATACCTATAGCATTATCTCTTGAACCGTAACGCGAATAACGCCAAGGTATGGTGAGGTGAGTGAATATTGGATATCAGGACGGTCGGGAAACAAGACCTCCTGTCGCGACGATGAATCCCTATGAGCGGCATCAACTGACTTCGCGTTCTACCCACAACTAAATAACCAGCATACATTTGCATTTAACAATGTAGCGTTACTTTAAAATCACGCGATTTGCAGCTTTATTCCATAAAGAATATGGTCGTGGATAATTATAGCGAATTCCGCAACTGCAAGCTCCAATTGACTTTGCTTTCTACCCTACCAAAAATTACCAACATTCGTTTGCCGCTAAGAATACGAGCTTATTCAAAAATCGTTTAAAATGAAACTTTAGCTAGTAAGAAATAAAGCCGTTAATATGTTTAGCGATTAAGGGGGTATTGATAAAGTTATAAAAACGTGCTTTTATTATTTTAATATAGAGACAGTCGCATCGTTTTGGTAGCTTCGTCGTGTCGTTTTGTAATGAATTTATGACCAATTTCGGTGTAATGTAAAGAAATGGTTTTTTATTATTTAGTTGGATAAAAATACAGAGTTTATAAAATCGGAAAGTTTATTAAGGACTTGCTGATATGCATCTTAACCACCAGGTGGTTTTTTTTTTTATTCGTTATAAGCGCACGCTTGACCACGATCACACCTGATGGAAAGTGATGATGTGGCCTAAGATGGGACGCGTTTACCTAGAAGATGCCTATTCACTCTTGTTTTAAAGATACCCGGATTATAATTGACAGGAAACACTGATCTAGGAAGAGTATTTCAGTGGTATCTAAGTCAAGTGCTAACGGTTAGTAGAATAATAAACAAATCGTACATACCTAGTTAAAAAATTAAAATCACGGGTGAATTGCCCAAAAACGAACTAAAAAGTAAAAAAATTCAGTTTGCATTTGAAAATAGTGCCGTACGTAGGTACGGCACTATTTTCAAATGTGAAATTAGTGAAATTATGGTGGCTTTAGAGCCACCATACTGGCGTTGATTCTGTTGTTTTTCGCTAAACTAAATTTAGAGTATCTGCATCTTCTTCTTTTTAATATTTCAAAAAAAGAACGGAACATGATTTTTACATAAATGTATGTAATGTACTAAAATTTAGAGTCCTTAAAAGGACTTTAAATTTTCGTGTACGCTACAAATTTAAACGATACGCTCGCAACTGGTAGCTAAAGTCTCACGAGGTTTGACGGCTCTAAATTAAACTTAAAACTGTCAAACTATGTCTGTCCTTTTCATATTATATTAGTAAGAAGAGGATGCGAATGCTCTGAAATTTAGTTATGCTCAGAATCACCATTATTGATTTCTTTAAATTAGAGCTAGAGATTCTAATGATAGCATAAAGGTACATCTAAATCTGTTCAGGAATTTGGAAATTACAGTGTAATAAAGAAACATACACCCTGAAAACATTTTGGTAATCGTGTTTAAACATCAAAAGCAATTTTCCTTACACTTAAACCAATCTCCCAGTACATGTCCACTTCAGTCGGTCCCCGAAATTCTCGAGTCGTATCACTTACGCACACGATTTACTGCGAGCGCCTTGACCGCGGCTAATGTAGCGTGTGTGACGACCCTTTGACAGGGGATCCTATTGAAAAAACGCAATCGGTTTCGCTCGTTCAAAAATCATCTAAAGATGAAGAAAAAATACGATAATAACAACAGAGTAATTATAACTAAATACGAGATACAGTGCGACAAGGCTCCCTTGGCACTTGAATGACATTGACAGGGGGGCGCTGTTGGAGAACAAAGGCTTAGAATATTCAAACAAGAACAAAGGGGACACTGCATTGTGCTGATATGGCACTGAAAAAAGCCATATATTAAGAAAAGAAGAAAGGGGACACTTGAGGGCAACGTTAGTTCAGATTTTTGCCACGCGCCAAGATAGCCTTGTCGCACTGTAGGTATGTTTAAAGCGTTCTATTTTTTAACATGTGAATTTTGAGACGCAGAGTCAAATTTTTTTATGATTTAGCACAGGGGTCTGTTAAACTCATTCAAAAATAAGACAAAAAGAAAAATCTACCTAGCCATAGTTATCTTTGTATTTTTATTATGAAAATGAAAATAAAAATGAAAATGAAAATCTTTTTTATTCGTATAAACTTTTACAAGTGCTTACGAATAGTCGGATGCATCTACCACTGGTTCGGAATGCCTTTCCTGCCGATTAAGACTTTCTAATTCATGATTAAAATCAAATTAGGTTTTTATTGAGGCTAATTCTGTTGTGTATAATTCTCTAAATTCTAGTGTCAAACAGGTCTAATTCTAGTGATATCTTTTTTCGCACGGAGTAAGTATTATGAAAGGGGTAAGCAAATAGCAATACATTTAGACTTGCGAAATTAGTTTAGTTTGGAAATTGTGTGCAACAGAATTAGCCACATTGTTTTAATATAAGGAAAATGAACAGGAAATTAACATTTTATTTTTTGTCATTTATTTCTTTTATATAAATAAGACAAATAACAAATCGCTCTCTCGTGTATTTGCTATTTCAATTTCAATATTTCTTCACCGTCCCGTCACACCGCCCGCTCCAGTCCCTCACCTTCCCCCTTATAAAACTATTAGAATGTATGTCACGGTCTCAAAAGGCCACATTTCACACTAAACGAGGGGATCAGATATATCAACCATTTAAACCACCGCCGAAAAAATTGTGGACCTTTTTCCGATAAAATTGAATTTTTTATCCGTGTTATGTTCGAATTTTTGAACGAACAAAATAAGCTTTTTCCGATTCTCTAGTCTCTCTCTAAACTAAATTAAGAGTATCTGCATCCTTTTCTTTTTACTAATGCTAAAAAAGGAACGGAACATGACTTTCACATTTAAAGACTCTAAATTTTAGTGCACAATACAAATTTAAACAGTAGGTTCGCGAGTGCGTGCTAAAATCACGGGTTTTACCATCTAAAAATTAAATTTAGAAATGTCAAACTGCTTCTGTCCTTTTCATATTACAATAGTAAGTAGAGGGTGCGAATACTCTAAAATTAGGTTGTGCTTAGAATCGGTGCCATTGCCAACATTTCAAACAAATGACACATTCATTATGACGAATTATATGATTGAATGAACAAGATGTACACATGTGCAGAAAAAAGAGCAGTTTTGATTTCGCAAAAAGCTTAAAACGGTGCCCTCTCCAATTTCACAGAGAGCCCTTACAAAAGATCACCCACATTAACTATGAATGGACAAAAACAAGCTCGCCATGGACACGAATGAAAATTAAAAAAGAAAAATAAAATAGGTACGTTCGAGAAACGGAAATACGGAATTGAATTTAAGTACATTTTAAATTTCGAACCCCCGGCTTTGACCGGCTGAAATAAAAGGATGGCCGTGTTCGAAATACGAATGCTTTTTGATCTCGTTCGGGTACCGCATTCCCTTAACGGATGAAGCATTTGCGCGCCACGCGACTAAATGGATTATTTTCTTCTTGTGTTCCTTTTTCAAAAACAATTTTTCGTGTCTCTGTTTCGAACTGCCTGATGACATATTTTTTACTTCTACTCACATTATTTGAATATGCGCCTTAACTCCTTGTCGGAAGTATTATGTTTGCGTGTGTGAGATTTAAAGGTTAGAAAAATGTATTGTAGCGCTTTCGTACTTTACAGATGTTTCTTTGTTTTCCAACCATTTTAGGTTGAGCTATTAAGGTACTTTTTGACGTAATGATTTGAGAGTTTGGTTGGAGAAGGAAAGTTCATTTTAAGACGGTGAGTAACAAAAGAGGAAACAAAACGTTGACAAGCGCGGGGTGTGATTGGATTAAGGAGGGTTGACTTTATGGTCGTTGGCAATTTGGAAATTGACTACGGGAATCTGTTTACGCGTGTTGCGGTTAGCGTTTTGTTTGCAGCGTCGCGTGTCAATTTCTTTTCTCTATCGAGTTTGAATTTGAGAGGGATTAGAAATTATGCGGTTTCATTGTACGCTCCCGCGATTAGATATCTGCCTATTTATAAAGACGGTTCATATTTCTGCGCAAAATTGGATATTCTACAGACGATACGATCGCGTATCAAGCTATCTCTGAGTTGTGCAAATTCACAATATTGACTAAGAACCCTCAGCGTTTCACTACAGTCATATTGCGTGGTCGTGGTGTGTATTTTTTACTTGCTGCTGCTGAGTTTGTTGTGGGCTCTTCTCAGACCTGGGCGCGTTTGGAACCCTCGTAGGTTTAGTTTTGAGTTTGCGTAATAATTATCACCAATATATGTTAGAAATCCAACATCTGACCATCAAAAAGAGTTATTAATTACCTATTTTGAATAAATCATTTGACTTTGACTTTGACTTGGTGGCTTACTTTTCTTGAATGTTTGGCAGTGGGAGGGCGGACGGCGTGTCTGTTCCTCGTTTATACAACAGTACTTTTATAGTTGCAGCATAAGGGTGACTTCCACTACACTACAGTCGGATGATGGATGATGCAGCGTAAGTGACGAGCGGTGACGCGGAAAACTCGCAAATTAACGTCCACAGTTCACACCCTCCTGACAACTTGCTGTTGACATCCGACGATCTATTATTGTTGCATTGTTTTGTTTGTTCGTCTCATTAAATACTTGTAGGATAACGCATGAAATTTAACTCCTCACGCGCCAATTTAACTTTTTGTGTACGTATTGGTACCAACCATTTTAAAATAATAAAAAATGCTTATTAGGTCTTTCGACCTACACTTATTCAATGGGGCTGATTCCTTTGTACACAATCTCTAAACTAAACTAAAATGGCACGTCTAAATCTATTGCTATCCCTTTCATAATGTTGCTTGCGGAAAAGGATAGCACTAGATTTAGACCTGTTAATTTAGTTTAGTTTAGAGATTGTGTACAAGAGAATCGGCCCCATAGTCTGGCCAAGTTGGGTGTGTTTTGCTTATTGTCCTTTGTCAAAAGTACGATTTTAGTCCATAATTTAAAGTAATCCCTACAAAAGTTTCTAAGATTATCGCGCAAGCTTTCTATACCTTTCTCTTACCTTTCGATTTCGTGCCTTTGGGTAAAACGACACTTATTTACGAGCATGCTTCAAATTACCTGTTACTAGTCTGTAAAAAGCTCTTAAAATCAAATAATGATTTAAGTAAAAATTCCTAAATTACTTATTTCTAGAAGCATCGAGTTACTTATAGCTTCAAGCTGGTACGAGTATCAAATCATAATTATCATCTGATATGATTTTCATTTGATAGAGATACTTTTCCATTAGGACATTAGTGTAAGCAATAATAGGAACGTAACACCGTTTCTACATCTCGCAGACATCCTAGCAGTATCGACTATCGACTATAGACCTATCGAGTAATCGAATGCCGTTGAAATTCGCGAGTTTCCACGACAATGTACCGACCGCATTAGCACAACAAAGCCCACTACCGAATAGCGTTATCAAAAAACCTCTTAAAAATAAAAAATAATGATTTAAAAGTTCCTAAACTATTTCAAGAAGCATCGAGTTACTTACATCAAGGTACTAGTTGTTATTAAATCATATCCTCTGATATAATATGATTTTGCTTTGATAGGGATACTTTTCCATTAGGACGTTAGTGATAGGCAATAATAGGAACGTAACACGGTTTCCACATCTCGCAGATATCCCAAGAACATTACCGTGTCCCAGCGGTATCGACTATCGACTATCGACTATCGAGTAATGGACAAAATTCAAAATCGCGAGTTTCCACGACAATGTACCGCATTAGCACAACAAAGCCCGCTGCCGATCCGTCATACCATGACTACTGATTTATTTTAATGGATATATATTTTTGATAGAACACATTCGGTGTAACGACTGCTTATTTGGTCCACTTTAAAAGAATCCATCGTCATTTATGAAACTATTACAATTATTATACAGGGTGTAACCAGAACGCTAGCAAAAACGAAGACAGGTGATAGTACCTATTGATGATTACTGATATGATACCACAAAAAAAAAACGCGAAAAAATATAAAAATATCCTATATTTTGTAAAAGTTCACGATATATTGCAAGTAAAACATCTGATTGACGCTAGAAGTCAACAAAGGTTGCGTAAGTAGGCCACTCGGCGTCGCATAAATCATCCCTTATGTTAAATTTCGCGGGCCTGTATAATATAATAGAATAGAATAAATTTTTATTCCACTAAATTTTTACTATTGCTTTTTGAATGATTAATTTACCAAGAATCTGTAAGCGCTGCCAAAATTAAAACGCTCAGAAAAAACAATATCGCGCGCCTCCCTTAAAAAAAAAAAATTAATAGGAATCCTCATCAAAAAAATAAATGTGATAGACCGTATGCTTAACAATATTTATCCCGCGACATTACCCGGAGTGCGTCTCACAGTGGGCTCTATCAATCACTTACGGAAACCTATCAGGGCACATCCATTATGCACGAGATAAGTTTGTACAATAACTTGCGGAAACTTATCGGACTCCTCGACCTCTGCATGGATACGAGTATAACAAGTCTTGATATTTTTTGGGTATAGTCCTTTCAGTAATATTGTTACCTTTTTAGGGTTCCGTAGCCGAATGGCAAAAAACGAAACCCTTAAAGATTCGTCATGTCTGTCTGTGTCTGTCCGTCCGTATGTCATAGCCACTTTTTTCCGAAACTATAAGAGCTATACTGTTGAAACTTGGTAGGTAAGTTGGTATTCTGTGAACCGCATTAAGATTTTTACCCAAAAATAGAAAAAAAAACAATAAATTTTGGGGTTCCCCATACTTAGAACTGAAACTCAATTTTTTTTTTTTATCAAACTCATAGGTGTGGGATTTCTATGGATAGGTCTTCAAAAATGATATCGAGGTTTTTAATATAATTTTTTTCTAAACTGAAAACTTAGTTTGCGCGAGAGACACAAAACATATGATGTACATTACCATGCCATCCACCAAAAATTGGTTTGAACGAGATCTAGTAAGTCGTTTTTGATTTATCGTGCAAAATGTCGATAAAATATGATTGTAGTACGGAACCCTCAGTGCGCGAGTCTGATTCGCACTTGGCCGGTTTTTTTTCATATATAAATAGTGAACGAACGGGCAGGCGGTACACCTGATGTTAAGTGATTACCGCCGAACATTCACTATTGGCAGCACCAGAGAAACCGCCAATGCGTTGTGGGCTTTTCAGGAATTTGTTGGTTCGCCAATAGATTAACCCTACGTTACACACACTGAAGTTGGTTGGTTCCAATTTGCATGTGCGTGGAAAAAATGCGCGTGCACCTTGACACTATTACTTACCTATTAATATATCAATGTATCGTTGGGATGAAGAGTTTTATAATATGAATATTATAATACCTAGGTATAACGTGAAACGGTACACCAGATTGCAACCAGCATAAAGGTTCTTTGTGTCGGTTAGTCTGGCTGTACCGCTGTATGTCGATTGGTTGCTTTTTCAATGCTAATTCAAACCAATTTTGACAAAATTTGGTATGTAAGAAACTTGCACCCGGAGACTACTTAAATTACTTTTCATCCCGGAAATTCCGAGTTCCTACGGGATTTTTAAAAAGCCTTAATCCACACGGACAAAGTCGTGGATATCACATAGTTGTAATATAATAAAGTAGAACTGTAACTTAATAAGCACTAACTTAATTGTAACATCAAAGCCACATTGGTTTAAATCCACTATTTTATTTCAGCAAAAAGAAGCCTATAAAGGAATGTTTACACGATAACATCTGTTACCCGCTAACCCCATCCTACAGGCATTACCATAACCTTTATGGGAAGGAAAAATAATGGGCACTTGGCAGGAGAGGGTCAATTCTGTCCCCTCACGCGACAATCCGAATGACGTGTGACATATACGTGACCCTAGAATGCGGGGGACACAGGATTAAGTAAAATGGCCAACAAGATATAAATTATTATGATTTTTTTTAAAAATACTTATTGTAATTAAGGGCCTTATTTTTTATTTTATTTTAAGGGCTTAATTTTATTAATTAAGTAATAAGGGCCTAGTAGAATGACAGACGAAATGTCGGTAAAATGTCTACTATCATTCTGTAATGTAGGTATGTAAGTATTATTCTTAAGATTCTGAAAAAATATTGTAATTAAGTAATGTGCATTTACCAAGAGAGAGCTGAGTGAGCGGAATTGTGGCCTTATGAGCGACAATCCGCTCTGACATGAGTAGTAGAAGTATAATAAAACTATTATTCTTAAAATTCTAAATAAAAATTAATTACTGGGTACTTGGTATAAGAGGGCCAATAATTATACCCCTTCGCGTGACAATCTGGATCGCGTCTGACATATTATTATAAGTACATGACCCTGGAATATATATGTATTCAGTAGGTAGATATTATAGCATTATATAACTTATATATTCTGAAATGTCAGTTCATAGACTTATTAAATATTATATTGTTTACAATCAAAATATCACAAAATACAACTGCATAATATTTTATATTTTTTACAGCTGTGTGTAAAATGCACGAGGGAGATCTTTGCAATCCCTCAGCTAGGGGATCAAACATGCCTGAGAATTGGGGTTATTCATTCTAGGAGAAGTTACGGAAGATTGCAGAAACAAAACTTATTCTTTACATCTTGCAAAAGCATACTCCTATACCCAAAAAAAAAATTATGGCTCATTTTTAATGGCCGATTAACTAGCACGATAGTAAAGATAACCCGCGTAGGCGTAGATATGGTGATGGAATTTCAGCAGCGTTTGATATAAATCGCCCGCACACAATGCGTCTAATCGACCAATGGAAATCGGTTTTTATGCTCCCGAAAAATGACTCCATTCTAAAATCAGTCCGAAAACCTAAAACCTATGCTTGAAATCTTTCCAGAATTCGGTATTAGCATATCCAACGACCAACAAACCCCTAATAATTATACAGAAATAACTTAACCCCCAAATTTGTTCCGAAGACCTACAAATCTTATCATTATTGTAATGTCCGAGTATTGTTGCATGCATTTTCCAGATACAGTTAGCAACAAAAAGAGTTAATGATTTAATTTTGCTGAGTTATAACCTTTATTCCTATTGTAGTAAGGGTTACGGTTTGGGTGAAAGGGGTCGGTTGTATCATTAAGCCATGACGCCAACACATTCAGCTTATGGACCGGATGACCTATTAAAATAATCGCGGCAATTCAATAAACAACCATTATACTGTTGCCGGTTATATTTTTGGGGAAATGTAGCTGGTTGCAAAGTTTTGAACCTTTGAAAAATTAAATCACTGCGAAATGCAGACTTAAACTCTTCTACGTGGTTTTGTTAACAGTAGTAATGCAATCAGAAAGTCTCTACAGCATAATAGCATAGTAGGTCCGTCTCCTAATCGGAGGTCGGGGGTCAGGAGTTATATGCGTTTAAATAAATCTTTTTTTAACGGTAAAGAAAAACATCGTGAGGAAACCTGTATGCATGAGAGTTCTCCATAATCTTCTCAATGGTGACTGAAGTCTGCCAATCCACACTTGGCCAGCATGGTAGACTATGTCAAAAACCTTCTCACTCTGAGAGATACTATGTGCTCTAGTGAGCCGGCAATGGGTTGATCATGATTATCATGATGATGATGATGATGATGAAAAATAATTATTTTAAAATATGAAACTGACTGAAATCGTGCATCAGGATTTTAAAGTAGTGTGACATAAAATATATCAGAATCATTCCATATAATATTTTGAATTTTAGAATCTCCTGAATTGCCAACTAGCTTATGCTCGCGACTTCGTCCGCGTGGACTACTCAAAATTCATACCCCTATTTCACCCCCTTAGGGGTTGAAAAAAATCTTTTTCAAAAATCCTTTCTTAGCGTATGCCTACGTCATAATAGCTATCTGCATGGCAAATGGCCTCAATAGCTCAACGGGTAAAGGAGTGGACTGAAAACCGAAAAGGTCGGCGGTTCAAACCCCGCCCGTTGCACTATTGTCGTACCTACTCCTAGCACAAGCTTGACGCTTAGTTGGAGAGGAAAGGGGAATATTAGTCATTTAACATGGCTAATATTTAAAAAAAAAAAAAAAAAAAAAAAAAAAAAACAAAAAAAAAATGAGCTGTGGGTTGATAGATCAGTCAGTGTCATTCAAAAAATGATTTCTTTTAGTACTTACTCTCACTAGCTCGCAGCGCCTTTTCTATATCAGTGTTTTATGTACTAAGTATATTAGGTTAGCTATCTATAGCTTATCTGTTTAGCTTAAGTATCAAGACCCTTCCGTTTAGCTAATGACTTGTCCTAATGCAATCGCGAGGCTACCTGTTTTACGCCGTAGGATATGTTTTATTTTGTCTGGACTTAGGGCATGGGTTGCATGCCAAATTATATTAAGCTGTGCTATATTCCATACATGAAGGGAAGAGTGGGAGGACCTGCACTATTTAAATGTCTTTGGGAAAGACCCGCATCTTTATTTGTAAAAAAATAAAACCATTTAGATCCATGCAAAAGAAAGTGAAGAGTTTTTAATTTTTTTTTCATATTAGGCCTGTTTTTACGGTCTACAATTTTTAGGCCTGACCTCGAATTTTTAGAAAGTCCTTCTCAACATAATAGTTCAATGCTCTTAATATTAATAAACAAACGAATGTTCTGAGTTCTATTAACGTATAAATGAACGTCAATGAGTTAAAGCTTGATTTGCACTGCAGGACTCTTTGATTATTCTTGATGAATTATGGCTTATCCTAGCTGATGCCCGCAACTTCATTTGTGTGGATTTAGTTTTTTAAAGATCCCGTTGGAATTTTTTTAATCTCCTTTCTTAGTGGAATTTTACATTATACTTAACTATAGAAAACTAACATGCTTACATGCATTACTTAGTTTCTAGACCCAAGCGGTATGTTGATAGGTTACACAACACAGGCTAAGTAATATATTAACAGATCATAGAACAATACTTTTCAGAAAAGTAACCTACAGCAAAAGCAAACAATCCATCAAAGTTCATTATACCCAAAGCTGGGTAAACATGAAACTACTTTTCAACTATAAACGGTGGATAGTGAATATCCGTCTACGCACTGTTTTGCGAATAGTTTTGTTTTCCAAAAGTAATTACGTACATTGTTTTACGGAAAAAGTTTTGGGTCAATTGATTCAGCAGTTTCCTTACCCTGGGTATTATGGGAGCAGGGGATTTTCGAGGATTGGATTTGTGATGAATATTGAAAAATCAAAGAATGAAAATGTTACAATAAAACTTGGAGACATCAAGACCGGGAGCCGCAGCAGAAATAGCTGAAAACGGCAAGTGGCGCAAGTATGCCTCTATTATCGATTATATTTCGGTTATATTTTTGTTGCGTTTGCCGTGGAGACCCTGGGGCCATGGAGTCTTAGGCTGAAATCTATAGAGCACAATTTGACTTTGCTCAGACTTAAGATTGAGTTAAAACGAGACCGATTTATGTGAGAGATATACCTACACTTAGCAAAGTCAGAGTGCGCTCTATAGATTTCACCCTATGTGCTAAAAACATTTTACGAGACATTTCACCGCAATTAATAGCCTCATCTGGTGACAGAAGGGCTGGCTCATTTTTTGCGCAACGGATCAGCCTGGCTGTCCGGCGTGGAGATACAGCCAGTTGGTAACTATTCTTGGCACCGTTCTACACGGTCATGATTTGTACAGTATGTAATAGAAACACAGATTAGAGTAGAAACGCTGTGTAGTTTGATCTCACCACCCTCAATACAATAAAAGCTACTACTTAGTACTTACTACTAATAATAGTTAATCAGTACCCTTATGTTTGCTGGTTTGTCATTCAATCACGTCGCAACGACGCAACGGATTGACGTGATTTTTTGCATGGGTATAAATAAAGACCTGGAGAGTGACATAGGCTACTTTTTATCTCGGAAAATCAAAGAGTTCCCACGGGATTTTAAAAAACCTAATTCCACGCGGACGAAGTCGCGGGCATCAGCTAGTACTAAAACATTCAAAAGTATCAATGAATAGAGAAAATATTGCATAAATTTCGAAACAATACCTAAATTGACCCGATTACTTTCAGCCATTCCCACCCGAACGAAAGTCCCGAAGTGAATTGAATTGCAGCCAAAACAAACGTAAAAACGTAACCCCCCGGCAATCGTCTGCCGTCTCGGAAACTCTCTTTTCAAATATTAAAATTTAATCGCTCGGTTGTCGCGAGTCAAATTAGGTTCTCTTGAGAGATGGGCATAGAGTATGCAAATGAAAGACGAACCTTTTGTTAGGTACAGTGCGACAAGGCTCTCTTGGCACTTGAGTGACATTCACAGGGGGGCGCTGTTGGAGAACAAAGGCTTAGAATATTCAAACAAGAACAAAGGGGACACTGAACGGCAACGTTAGTTTCGATTTCCAAGATAGCCTTGTCGCACTGTATATATTTTGTGTTGAATCACAATCATAGGTTAAAGATATAGTATCGACACTGACCTCACTTATACAAGTGCGCTAGACTTGTGATTGTCTTTGAAGCGACTTGATTTTCGTTAGTTTGGTGCTATTCGCTGAGGTGAGCGTCATGTGAGCGTACTGGGAACTAAATGTTAGTGATGAAAAATCTGTCAACAGTGTTGACGCTACACAAAGAATTTTTAATTATCAGTACGTCCGATGGGGCGCTTTGAATCGACACTAAACATAACAGTTTTAGTTTCTGTAATAGTTTTGTAATATTTTTTGTGTGCAATAAAGTATTTCTATCTATCTATAACAGTCATTTTGTATGGCAGACATTTCAAGCGTAGGTCCTTGTATATTATGTCCATTTCAGTGAGTATTGATAATAATTGTTATTTGCGACAAAAAATGAAAGAAATATTGCCTAAAAACAAATAGATCTTTAACTATATCCATGCAAAAAATCACGTTGATCTGTTGCCCTATTCCATTGCGACGTGATTGAATGTCAAACCAATAGACTAACAAATAAACACTGTTGCATTTAATATTATGGGCCGCGACTGATGGACCCTTTAGAACAAATTGAATATTCTTATGCCATAAACTCTTTATCTTCAGAATTTTATTTTTATTTTTACTGAATAAATGAAGTGTCATGTCTATATATTATAATCTTTGCAGCAACTGCAGTGATACGGACAGTGTAATTGTAGAGACGAAGAAAACTGATATTAATTCCGTTCGCGCCTCTTGAATGATTTACCCAACGTCGTTTGTTTACAGTATTAACGCGAGCTCTGACTTAATATCCCTTTGTCTCCCGGGGAGCGATTTGTAAACTGACTGTAAATTGACAATTTTACAGGCACGAATAATGCTTTTACTGTCCCCATTATTTTTGTTGGGTATAATAAACAGAGTTCTAGGTTATTTACCTCAATTTTATGGCAATTTACATAAAATGTTTTAAAGTTAACTTACGTTATGTTATAGTAAAGTTACGTTCAAGGCAAGATAAATAGCAAATAGTTATCTTCTATACCATATAAGTAGATATACTTGCCATAATATATCTATATGGTATAGAATCATAACTTGCCAGCAGGTCTGATTGCAGCCGAGAGTAGAGAGCTAGTAAGTATTAAAAAAAAAACCGGCCAAGTGCGAGTTAGGCTCGCGCAATGACGGTTCCGTACTACAGTCGTATTTTTTCGACATTTTGCACGATAATTCAAAAACTATGATGCATAAAAATAAATAAAAATCAGTTTAAGAATGCACTGGTGAAGACCTTTCATATGATACCCCACTTGATATAGTCACTCACTTCGAAAGTTGAAAATACTAATTATTAGTTCATGACCACAATTTAATTTTTTTGTGTGATCTAACCCTAAATTCGCGGTTTTGAGATTTTTCCCCAAATACCAGCTATAAGACCCACCTTTCTGCCAAATTTCATGATTCTAGGTCAACGGGAAGTACCCTGTAGGTTTCTTCACAGACAGACGGACATACAAACAGACAGACAGACAGTCAGACAACAAAGTGATCCTATAAGGGTTCCGTTTTTCCTTTTGAGGTACGGAACCCTAAAAAAGTTTGTTAGTCTATCATCATCATCTATCAACGCACAATTCTAACTACTGGACGGATCGGGCATGCAGATAGCTATATGACACAGAGTTAGACATCCGCTAAGAAAGGATTTTTGAAAAGTCAACCCCTAAGGGATTAAAATAGGTATTTGAAATTTGTGTAATCCACGCGGATTGAAGTCGCAGGAATAAGCTAATTTTGTCTAGGTAGGTATAACTTTAATAGTTTTAGCTGAACGGCAGGCTATCATGATGTGGTCCTCTCATGTCTCTGAGAATCGATATCGTTACACTCGGCCCTGCCTCTTTAGTCTTTACTCTAAAGCACATGCATGTTTCAAGCCAAGAGTGTAATAATTATTTATGTTAGGAAAATTAAGAAAATAGTAGTAGGTAAAACCGCTACAGGAAAACGTTTTTTTAGCTTTCTTTCGATAAAACTTTCTATATCAGTTGCTTTAACGGTGAAAGAAAATATTGTGAGGAAACCTGCATGCTAGAGAATTCTATATACCTACCTAATATTCTCAAAGGTGTGTGAAGTCTGAAAAATCGGACTTGGCCAGCGTGGTAGACTATGGCCAAACAGGCCTACAGATTTGGCCGGCCATGTCGCCGGTCACCGCGCTTTTTAGCCCTCTCCCCCTTGCCCCGCCGCGGAGCGCAGGTGTAAGGTCAGAGGCCTTTTAATGAGACGCCAAATATGCAGATCGATATATCACCCACTGCGCAAGTTCAAGGTCAGTGACTTTTTGGCGACACCAACTGTAGCTTACAAGAATGTACCAGGAGAGTATACGAGCATAGGTGGCTAGTCTCAGGCACAATAGAGCTTTCCATACAACACTTTTATGCACGAGAGCATAAAAAGCAGTTTTAGTCCGCTTACCTGTTTTACCCAGCATAGAAAAGAACTTTACGAGCATGAGAAGTGAAAAAATATCTACCGCTACAAGATAGCTACACCACCCCAGTGTGGCACAGTCCTACAGATTTGACCCAGCCATGTCGCCGGTCACCGCACGGATCGATACAGCCTCTGCACTTGAGCTTTTTGTCTCCCTTCCCCTCCCCCTCCCCTTCCTCCCGCTGCTGACTACACCCTCCCCCAGCCCCGCGACCCGCCCGCCCGTATTACGACCCATTTTTACGTTCTATAGGATGTAGGTACGTTTGTACGTTTTAGAGCTAAAAGCTAGTGTTTGTAATAGATAGCCTATTTTTTTTCTTTTTTTCTTCTTTTTACGCCATTAGAGATTTGGTTTTGTTGAGTGGGATTGTTTTGATTTCTATTTAAGTTTGCGAAGCTTTTTGAATGTTAGATACACCACTACAAACCTATCTAGAGTCCATGAAAAGAATATTCATCTTCACCATTCATAATCAATCTATCGCCCGGGCCATTACTGAGCACGGATCTCCTCTCAGAATGAGAAGGGTTTAGGCCATAGTCCACCACGCTAATAAAGTAAGAGGCGCGTACCTGGAATCGGACCCTTGTCCACTCGAACAGGAGGCTTATATGACTTAACCACTAAGCTATCACTGGTCATGACCGCCAATGAAATTACATACCAATATTACTTAGGTAGGTTTTTTTCTATACGAGTACACCCCCAGGAAATTTTCCTTAGTCCGCCCTTAATTCCGCATTATACATTCAAACTAAGTCCACCCAGTTACGTGACTATAAAAAAGAAGAAGCCTTTCTCCGATTGGTGGAAAATGTCGCGATGGGCGTGGCATAAGGCTTTGTCGCCAATGGGCGTGGCGTCTCGTTTTGTCACTGCAGCATTAAAAAGCCTTCGATGGTTGGGCGGGTAGGTGTATTAAATAAATATTTTCTATAATATGTTATGTTGAGCTTTCTAGGATTTGAGAGGGTGGGTGTTTGACGATTACTTTTAAGATATTTTGAAGTCTGTAGCCGAGTTAACTAAGTCTGTGGTAGGCACAGAACAAATGAACCCGGTGCCTCCGACATCAGTGGTAGTCATCATCATCGTCAGCTTGTGAATGTCCACTGTTGGACATAAGCCTTCCCTTAAGAGCGCCACTACACCCGGTCCTCAGCCTTCCTCATCCAGCCATTTCCCGTCAGCCTTTTTATATCGTCGGTCCTTTGTGCTGGAGGGCGTCCCACATACTACGCTTGCTTATACGCGGTCTCCACTCAAGGACTTTCCGGCTCCAACGGCCATCGCCTCTACGACAGGCATGACCTGCCCACTGCCACTTCAGCTTGCTAATAGTTTGGGCTATGTCAGTGACCTTGGTTCTCATGCGGATCTCCTCATTTCGGATCTTATCCCTAAGGGAAACTTCTAACATAGCCCTCTCCATTTCTCGCTGAGCAACTTCGAATTTGTGAACAAGGCTGTTTGTCAGTGTCCCCGTTTCAGCGCCATAGGTGAGGACGGTGGTAGTAGGTATTTATAACTATAATTTAGATGGCTTAATCCGATTTCTAACCCTCTAAATACCTAGAGATAGGTCAAGTAGTCAAGTAACAAGCGGTGATATCGTATAGTTGTTAAGATGTCGGTCCCCTAATAGTATGGTCGGGGGTTTCGATTCCGAGCACCTTTAACTTTATGAAGCTTTAAGTGTGTTTTAAGACATCAAATATCACCTTGATTCAACGGCGAAGGAAAACATCGGAGAAAACCTGCATGCTCCATAATGTTTTCAAACTTGTGTGAAGTCTGCCAATCCGCAATAGGCCAACAACGTGTTGGGCTATGGCCATGACCCTTCTCATTCTGAGAGGAGACCCGTGCTCAGTAGTGAGCCGACGATGGAATGATGATTATGTACTTGTACTTGAATAGGTAAATAAACGAAGACCTATATAAAAAGCGATTATAGTTAGGTTAGGCATAGCCTTATTAACAGCGATGGGAAAAATCTATCTACTCGCGGAAAAGTTTTTGTTTGTAAATCCGAGCATACGCTTACGCTGGGTCCTGTTTGCGAAAAACACCGAAAATACATACATTAGGTACATTTTCATCAAAATGTGCAGACACATTTCATCTCCCAACATTTGTTCTCATAAGTAAAGTTCATATCCCTGTAATACCTAAGGCGAGGTTTATACAGAAGCGGGGAGTGGCGCAGACGTACGAGGACACGTACCTATTTATTTGGGCGCTGCATAACCATAGTACCTACCTAATATCCATACTAATATTATAAATGTGAAAGTGTCTGTCTGCTGCCGATCTGCTCAACCGATTTTAACGAAATTTGGTATAGAGATAGCTTGCATCCCGGGAAAGGATGTAGGCTTTTTATCTCGTAAATCAAAAAGTTCCCACGGGATTTTTCAAATACCTAAATCCACGCGGACTCAGTCGCGGGCATCATCTAGTGTAGCTATATAATTCGAGACTTGCTGATACGCGCACGTACCTACCTACCGTTAACGAATCTACCACCAATTCGGAAGGAATACAATAATGTACATGTAATTCCAATATGCAATTCATAAACAACGTGACTAGGTTTTAAGGCACCTTGTGGGCTGCTTGATGTAAAGCCGACCGTTTCCATGCAACCTTGTCATAATATAGTAAATAAGGCGTACTTAATTGTCTCCGTTACGCCACGCGGCTCTGTATAAACAGCACCTAACGTTGTCTTCGTCCCCCCTCTTCCTCCTGTAGGGCGGGCGGGTGGCACAAAGTACATTTTCCTTTATATTTGAAGCTTTTGTTAAACTCTAAGTCGAGAAAAACCGGCATGGCGTATCGACTTTTGTTACAACGAGACTATTTGGGTCAAATTTTGAATTGCAAACAAGTTCCGAACTTTATCTAATTTTTAGGGCAGGATTTCTTAGCTTATACATAGCGTTTCATTAAATAAAAATTGTTAGACATCGTATAGGAAAATTATCTGGGGAAAACTGCCTTCCTTCCTTCCTTTTAATTTTTATATAGGTAAGTATATTATGTAGATAAAGAGAGATGACTGACATATCAAAATACCTACAGCTTAAGCAGTTGAAATTGTTGGTTTTCTCTGTACATAATTTTAACGAGTGAAGCCAGGGTGGGTCGGTCAGCTTGTTATATTATGTTAGCATAATGTAACAAACATTAAATTACTAGATATGTAATATGTATATCCGGAACTACCTGGAATTATGTGATCATCATCATCATGATCAACCCATCGTCGGTTCACTACAGAGCACGGGTCTCCTCTCAGAGAGAAGTGTTTTGGCCATAGTCTGCCACGCTGGCCATGTGCGGATTGGTAGATTTCACACACCCTTGAGAACATTATGGAGAACTCTTAGGCATGCAGGTTTCCTCACGATGTTTTCTTTCACCGTTAAAGCAAGTGATATTTCGCACATAACTCCGAAAAGTTAGAGGTGCGTGCCCGGGAGCGAACTCCCGACCTCCGATTAGAAGGCGGACGTCCTAATATACCATGCAAAAAAAATTAAGTCGATCCGTTATTCCCTTATAAACTAGCTTTCGCATTTATAATATTATTAATAATCATTATGAGTAGTGATATTTACTTTTAACATATTTTCTAATTTTATTTAGGAGCTTTTTGCACTTGGTATAAATATTTATACAGAGTGCAAAAAGTACACATTATTGTATTTTTACATAAGTATACCTATACTTAACTCTTTAAAAATAAATAAAGAGTCAAGTGTCAACCCTATCAGCATCAGCGTATTACATAAGCAAAAGCTCTAAAACAAGCCCTGAGAATACACCACTACGGACATCACATCTCAATTTAATGGCAATATTGTACTTAAGGGGACTCAGTTCAGTGCTTTCTTCATACAAACGTAGGAGGGAAATTACAACAATATTCGATATTGTACGCACAAAACTAAGAATTGTATCGATTTATCTCGTCATTATCTAGGTTTATTGATATATAAAACATTGAAAAAAATATTGATTTAAAAGTTACGAGGCTCAAAAGATTCCTATTTTAACACTAAATTAATGACAACTTTGGATGTAAATAAATAAGGTTAGGGATATGAAAATTCTAAAACAATTTATCATTAGACGTAGTTTATTTATTCATTACTTGAAATAACTTTACTTTGCAAACATAAATTCAGCAGTTTTTTCTCAAAAATACTCTTCTTAAACCCTTTTCGCGCGTTTGATTTCGGTGAAAATCATCGTGCCTCTCAACTTTCTCATACAATGTCAAGTGAAAAGCAAACATGTTACCCACGTGCGCTGCCAATTTCGGTCGAGCGTCCTGCGTCACCTTAACCCTAAAGTACGAGCGAGCTATTCATCCGCACACGCCGGGGTCTATTGAACCACCTACACTTAAATTGTATATTTTTGCATTATGTAAGCAGGCGTATTTCTTTTTGATAAAAGCATCCATTCACTGGCGATACATTTATTAAAACGTATACATGTCGAGACTTTATTCAACCCTGAGTGGGACGCTGTAGACGGGTCTCAATTAAAGTGCTTTTGAGTTGAAAAGAGCCCCATTCAGGGAAATTTCAAACAAACTCTTTTATAGAAGAAATAAAAACTAAGACGGGTTGCGCTTTTTATGCGTTATTTTTTAATTTTATTTAAGTAAGTAAATAATTATTTTATGAAAATAATTTGGTTCGTGAGCGACCTAGTTTATATAATTTGCTGGCACTATTTTTAATGGTATTTCATTAGGGACAACGTGTCAAATATACGCAATGATTCCATCATTTAAAATGTTCAGATACTAAATTATACCTATGCATAATATTGTAGCTAATTCTGTTGTACGCAATCTCTAAACTAAATCGACAGGTCTTTATAGCAGGGAATAGGATCATTAAGAAGGGAATAGCAATATTAAATTATTACTAGAAGATAGTAGCGGGCTAACTTGGAAGAGGTATGTCAGTTTAACAGAATGTTTACATAAGTATTTATTGCCTACAAGACTGGTATGCTAAAATATGATAAAAAACCTTTCCAAGTGAAAACACCAAGTCTTATTTAAATTTTAAAATCTTTTCCATTACTTAGACTATCTTCTAAGTTAAAGATGGTTAAAGGCCCAATAACTTTTACCAAGAAAGTTTGTTAAATACTATATAAATTAATTTTGCTATAACTGCTTTCACTGTAGGTACTCAGTCACCTATCACCGTGTGATTAGTCTCGGTTATAAGTTTATAACGCGTTAAGCAATGGCATGTAATAAGCGACGTAGCTCTTCTCGGCAACACTGTGACCGTTTGTCTTCATGGTTACCACACACATCTGTCACAGAGAATTCAACCTCAAGAGTAGGTACGCATATATAAGGTTTTGCATGAAAACAAAATCGTAAAATGTTGGCGGGGGACAGGAGAGTATGCTTTGTTGTGATTGACGGACTCAAAATTCACGTAATCAAGACAATGTGCAGAATAAAGGTAGCGAACGGGTGTGGGCTGACTTTTATGCTAAGCAACTGCCTAAGCTTGGCTGTCGGATGTGTACAGCTATTAGGCGTCTATAAGTGGTGGTCTGTCATCCCTGATGACGCCCACGACTTACTCCACGTGCATTTAAGTTTCTAAAAATCCCATGGGAACTCTTTGATTTTCCGGAATAAAAAGTAGCTTATGTCACTTTCAAACTCTCAAACTGAAATCATTTACTCAGATTGGGTATTATTGTAATACACTTTCTGATTGTTACTTGCTTAATTTCCAATACAATGAGTAGTGGTGATCTTAAAACTAAAGCTACGAGGGTTCCAAACGCGCAGGTCTGAGAAGCCTACAACAAATTCAGACGGAAATATTTTTTTTGTTATCACCACTTTACAAAATTACTTGACTTTGACTTCTACGCCCATGAAACTTTGAAACGTTGACACTTTGACTTCTACCTAATACCTAGATAGCTAATTGGTTAGTCTCTGGAAATTCTAAAATACTTGGTAACCATATCTGTGATGGTAAGGTCTCATATTATGAGCGTGACAAATCCCTATACCATCGTATGTAATCTCGCCAACTTTCACTATGTCATTAACTTGGTATAATATGTTATGGTGTACTAGGTAAATTATGGTGTATGTGGGACATAATATATATTAGAAGTCATACGAGTATTTTGTATCTTTTAACTACTTAAAAATTAGCATCAAAAACAGTGTTTCGTCCACTTGTCAAATGTCAATCTTGATTTCGAGCTCTTTTCGAGTTTCGACCGATTTTCATGAAACACGTCGCCAAATTCTTGGTTTGACTTTATGCCAATATAAACTGTGAAAAGCTTCTCTAAATTGGTTTAATAGTTTTTTTCGTAATGCACTCACAAATAAATAAACTGACAGACTATAACAGAATAATTAATATATCTGTAACAAAGTGTAATTTTAATTTATTTTGATAGGCAATATCTAATTTTAGCCCGAATTTATCAATAGCCAAATAATCCACTATAAATTATAAACACGTATCTATGGACAGTTTTATATAGGAAAACTGTTACATTGGATTCCCCAGGTATCTTATCTAAGAACTAAAAAATCTATCAATTGCGAATCAGATTTGCACACGAAGGTTTCCGTGCCATCGTACAAGAAATAACACTTTAATTTTTACTGCGGCCATTTTGAATTTTTTATTATTTGTTGTTACTTATAGCGGCAATAGAAATACGCATTCTGTGAAAATTTCAACTCTTATTAGGTACGGTTCACGAGATACAGCCCCCTGACAGATTGACGGAGACGAACGGACGGACGGACGGACAGCGGAGGCTTAGTGATTACGGGACCCTAAAAAAGCAGATTTTAATGAACTTGGGAGGGGTAACACAAAGTTCTTTGCAAAAGCAATTAAGCTCTATTAATGCGTCAAATATTAATAAAACAAAAGCCCATCGTTACAAAGAATTGACCCCCGGCTCTTAAGAAGTTTATAATATCACGAAGATGCAGATCAATAGCATCCTTTCACCGTTGTTCGTTAATTGGCGAAGAAAAATTAATTCCGAAAGGGTTCCCCATTTAGAACGAGCCCCCAAGGGCCGCTATCGGGGGTAGAATGGGTAAAACGAAAGAGTTAGCCGTAAAACTGATCGCATACATGTCAGAACACGCCGTACGCACTGTACCCATCATCCTTCGTATCAAAATTAAAATGAAAATATTTTTAATCAATTAAACTTTTACAAGTATTTTTGAATCGTCAAATACATCTAACACTGGTCCGGAATGCCTTTTTCAAAGATTTGATATACAATATTATGCCATGTATAAAAGTAATTGAAGTCCCGCGCATTGCTGGTGCAAGCTGCAGGTCAATCCGCCCCTTTTTCAGCACTTTTAGTGCTGAAAATTTCAATGACGTCATTATTAGGTACAAGTCTTCACATTTCTTTCAACGTGGCGCCATACAAGTTGTAAAACAAAATTGTGAGTTTATACTGCAGAAAACACACTGCAGTAGCCGCTTGCAGACGTGTGACATGCTTACACGGCTTCTTATTATATTACAATCATACACGCGTTTCGTATGTCTGACCTTGTTTCTTAGGGCTTTAACCACAAAATACCTACATAATAGTACATTCCAGGTGCCTAAACCGAAAATCGCAATGTGAATTCACAATGCGCAGATTCGCACCGCAAAGCGACTTACTACTGAAATATCTAAATCAAGTCGCTCGTTTTTGATAATCTGACGCGCAATTTCGCATCTTGGTTTTAAAATTCTCTCCACGCGTCACCGCAGTCGCGGGTTGTGTCTTACAAGCGCAAAAAATGTGAATGCCACTTTCTGCATGATGTTAATTGTATTTTCAGTTAGTAAAAATTCAAATATATGGCACGTATGGAGTTATGGACGTTCCCGATACGTGACCATAAGATACATTTTTGCAATTTTATTTTAATAGGTTTTAATAATTTGTTTTTATCTATTTAGCAATATTGTCACGTTCGTTGGTAAGGTTAGCAGTACATGTTCAGTGATGGTCAAATCCCACTTAGTTGTAAATTTCTTTCTTAATATTAGCTATCAATACGTAATAATGATATTCGGCACGTGCGGTAAGAGCGGCGCGCGTAAACTAGTGTGCGATAAACATAATGCACACTCGAATAATTGAACATTGTACACAAAAATATGCAAATTAGTTTTAGCCCCGTGAAAATTAACTTTTTCATTATGAATTATGTCCTTGATGGTGTCTTGTAGACGTCTTCGGGGAGTTTTTTGAGATTTTATAGCCTTCTGTTAGAGAGCGAGCGGCAGTTTTATATCGGGGGCAAAAAACCCGTTCGCAGGTAACGGGTTAGATGATTATAAGTTCACAAAGAATATTATTTTACAAAAAATGGGTTAAGTAGTTTTAACTACATAAAAGCGATATAATTTTACATAACGTCTTGATCTAACAACGTTGACGTCATCCAAATTTGTCCAAGTCTCAATTATAAATTAATATAGCTGCAGTTTGTATTATGGCCAATCCATCTCATAACACAAAATTGGGTACATGAAAAATAAATTATTTCTCATTGATTATTAAATAGTCTTCCAAAATACGTAAAATCCACGTCCTTTGTTAGATTTAAGTGTAATAATCATTTTAAATTGTCGATTAAACTAAAAAAGTACGTCATTATGATGTGACGTCACTCTCCATTATTTCATAGAATCTCGCGCATTAGGCGCGCGTTTTGTCGCTTGATAAAAAGTTACTGATTTGACTAGTTGTCAAATACCGTATTATTAGAAAATTACAAAAAAACTGCCATAAAGCAAAATCAATAAGATAAGATTAATTTTAAGAGCCTCAATAGCTCAACCGGTAAAGGAGTGGACTGAAAACCGAAAGGTCGACGGTTCAAACCCCGCCCGTTGCACTATTGTCGTATCTACTCCTAGCACAAGCCTGACGCTTAGTTGGAGAGGAAAGGGGAATACTAGTCATTAAACATGGCTAATATTCTTTAAAAAAAAAAAGATCTACATAATAAATATTTTGAGTCGCCTACAGGTGTTCCCACGCTGAATCATATCTCAATTGTTTTGGCTGTACTCTTTAGCCGGAATACAAGCATCCTCCATATAAATCACGCAACTCAGCGCCATACATTAATCGTCTCAATTTTGCTGGTGGGCGTTGGGCACATCTTTATGGACGATCGTAAATGGTGTTTAAATTAATAAGTTTACTTACTTTCAGCTTTCACTCAAAGTTAAATAAAATTAGTATTTTTTTCAGCCTAAATATAATACAGTTTTAATAATATACCTACTCTTATTTCAGGCACCTCTAACTTTTCAGAGTTGTGTGTGTTTTATACAATAAAAACATCGTGAGGAAACCGGCATGCCTGAGAGTTCTCCATAATGTTCTCAAAGGTGTGTGAAGTCTGCCAATCCGTGTTTAGCCAACGCAGTGGACTAAGTATGGCCTTAACCCTTCTCATTTTGAGACGATACTCTTTCTCAGTAGTGGCCCAGCGATGGGTTGAGATAATGACGATAATGATGACTTATTTCAGGGGAGTCAGCAGGAGTCATGCAGGTCATATATTATTCTTTTTTTTAGGTAGGACGAAACTCACAGATCCTTCGCCAACCCCAGAAATACGCGTGCCCCAGAGTGTACAGAGATGATAATATATGTGCCATTTAATAGTAAAAATCTTCTATTTTAAGAAAAAAAAAGTCGCATGTTGTTTAGCAGTCGTGGCATTAAGTTTGTGATAGGCATTCGGCATACTTCAGCCGGGGGTAAATTTTGTCGATCTCGTTTAATTTTTTGATGTTCGATGGACAGCGAGGATGGACTAAAAAGTGACCATTGTAGAGAGCACGAAGTAAAGATTTCCCATCACTAAACGGCTCATAATTGTACACTACGACAAGATCGTACGATATTCGTAGCGAATGTTGTTCCTTTGGACCGTTCAATGTTCTTTATGACGTGGAAGCGGATGAATGAATGAATGCTTCCAATACAATTGACTTGTTAACACTTGGGGAGATCGAAACTTTGATTCGATTAAGAATATCGTTTGTTTATTTACTGTTGTTTGAGTAGAGATCATCAGGAATAAACCGTAACATGCTGAGAGACAAAGGAATATATTTTACTAGATTATGCCCGCGACTTCGCCCGCGTGGATTTGGGTTATTCAAAATCCCGTGGGAACTCTTTTATTTTCAGGGATAAAAAGTAGCCTATGTCCTTCCCCGGGATATAAGCTAACCAAATTTCATCAAAATCGGTTAAACTGTTGGGCCGTGAAGGTAGCAGACATACAGACAGACATATAGATAGACAGACAGACAGACAGACACACTTTCGCATTTATAATATTGGTATGAATTACCTAATCAAAATCAATAAGAGTTTTTGGCAGCATTAGAAAAGTCTGTTTAACCCCTTCAGTTATTGAATTTTCAAAAATCTGCATCATAATAGTTATCTGCATGCCAAACAGCCCTATCCATCCAGTAGTTTGAGCAGTACCTACGTTGATAGATCAGTCAGTCAGTCAGTCAGTCACCTTTTTGTTTTATATAATATGTATATAGATTTAATCGTCTTGCTAATGCGCGTGGCCGCCATTTTAGTGACGTCAGCACTAGACAGAAGTTTCGAGCCGATGGTATATATTTATTTCGGCTGAAGTCAAAATGACGTCATTTCGATGTTATGAGACATGGTTCCAGCGCAATAGCAATTTGCGGGACTTATACATTGAGCGACATTTTCGTCAGCGTAAGGTTTTAATCAACATCGACACGAGGGCAGATACTCAACATGGCAGCTTTGTTTGTAGTTCCGCTGACCCTAAACATGTGAAAGGATCGCTTGAATTATAATCCAACTTACGCAAAGAGCTGCGAAGTATTTCGGATAAGGCTTTTACTCTTGCAAAAATCGTTGTATTTATTTCATTATTCTAGGGTAAATGAAAATAAACCGTGAGGTTTCAGCCGTGGCTTGTTACCACCCTACCGGCAAAGCCGTGCCGCCAAACGATTTAGCGTTCCAGTACGATGCCGTGTAGAAACCAAAGGGGATGTGGGCTTAATAAAAACTGCCATACCCCCTTTCAGGATAGCCCGCGTCCATCTTAGACTGCATCATCACTTACCACCAGGCGAGATTGCAGTCAATTGCACTTGTATCTAAATAAAAAAATAAAAAAAACTTACTTGATAAGAAACCACATCCATTCAATAATTTCGTAACTTATCCTAAATCGATAATGGCCGGCGGTTAGTGGAGCGATTTTGGAAACAACAACCTAAGTTCACTCACCGGAAATAATATAAGCTTCCAGCTTCATTTTAATAATTACTCGACGGAAAGTTTTCCTTGACTGATTTTTTTTCGTAGGAACTAAAATTCAACTCAGTACAACTTTTCTCTGAGGTTGAGTTTGAACTTTTACGCCTATTTTTTACTGAGTAAGTATTTTTTTAGACAAAAACTTATATAAGCAAAAAATTGTATCACTCAATATTTCACGAAAAGCTAGATGGGTAAATAAAAGTAAATAATTAAGAAAATATATTAATACGTTGGTATTAGTTACGCACCTACTAAAAAGCTCTGTAGAAAATTGGCTTGCCTACACTTACATATGGATCATTCAATTTTTATGAGGTTACCTAGTTATCATACTAAAACGATTTTGAGAAATCTTTTAATTTTCACTCTGTCACTCATACCAATCACGTTTTGTCGGTCTCAATGACAGAGACAACACTCTACAAATCTGCTATCTCCTTCTCGGTCGATGTACATTAGGTACTTTCTGCCACGTACTGTAAGTTGATTTGTCTTAGAATACGTTTTACGTCGACACACATTAATTTATTTAATTTGGGTAAATAGGTGCACGTTTCTCCTAATTTGCACGGGTGAAATAAAAATGGCCGGTCACTAATAGGAAAAGTCTCCGTGCGCATTAGTCGGCACCCTGTGGGAATACATCACATGTTTTATTCAACCCCGACTTATACACCTTTTCTCTTTTGTGAATTACCTTTTAGAGTACCTATCTATGTACCTGTAACCACCTAATAAAACATTGAAAACTCATATTAATGTAATTAGGCCAAAATTGAACAAACAATTAGTTTGTCATCAAAACAATAGCTAAAAGTTTAAATTTTAAATATCTGTATTTGTAATGTAATATATTTATAATGTAGATATACTTTTTGCACTCAAATTGAATAGAAATAGAAAGATTTTTACTCAAATAAACTTTTACTACTAACCTATATTATCTATAATATAATTCTCTAATTCTTTTTTTTAATAATATTCCTTAAAGTACGAGGATGGTTCTTACGGAGAGAAAAATTGAAAAAAATTTAATCGACTGCTAGGCGGAACGAAGTCCGCCAGGGCAGCTAGTTTTTTTATAAATTTAGGATTTACCTACCTATAATTCAGTATGTATAGATACCTACTATCTACACGTCCTAGATATTTATTTTTTAAATGAAAATATTACAATAAAACTCAAAGCTATCCTTATCTAATTACTGTACAAATCATGCCCGCGTGGAATGGTGCCAAAATACTGTCTGTATTTCCGCGCTGGACAGCCAGGCTGATCCGTTGCGCAAAAATTGAGCCAGCCCTTCTGTCACCAGATGAGAATTTGGCAGGTAGGTAGATCTTATAGCAGACATTCGAGGGAAAATCTGAAAACCGTGAATTTGTGGTTACATGTCACAAAAAAATTAAATTGTGGTCATGAACAAATATTGCTATTTTCAACTTTCAAAGTAAGATTACTATACCAAGTGGGGTATCATATGAAAGGGTTTTATTTGTAATTTCTAAAACTGATTTTTATTTATTTTTAGGCATAATAGTTTTTGATTTATCGTGCAAAATGTCGATAAAATACGATTGTAGTACGGAACCCTCAGTGCGCGAGTCTGATTTACACTTAGCCGGTTTTTGTTAGCAATATGACTCCATGGCCCCAGGGTATCCACGGCAAACGGAACAAAAATGTAACTCTCGATGAACGAGACATACTAGATAATTTATATATCTAGTAATTCAGAGGCATTCCGCCTCAGGAGGAGTTCTCAGCTCACAAAGTGTTGTCAAATCTTATTCAGAAGGCTATTCACAAACTATGTGTAGCTACCTATTGAGATTTGGAATAGAAATCACATTAACATTTGATGCAAACTAAATCTTGCCAATCAGTTTCCGGTCTCTGAATAAACACGGCCACTGGGAAAACGTCATTAATCTGGTCAAACATTGGCTAACCCTTTACTTTGACATGGCTCTGTAAATACTGGTATCATTTCGGATTAATAACTAACCTGCCTTTGCGCGGTGAAATTAAAAACCGTTTTTTTAAAATTCTGTATTTTTAGCTTTGAAGCGCTATTCATTTATAGGTACTTGCTAGTAATAATTTATCCGCTAATTCATTTCAAAGTAAAAAAAATATTGGCCAAGTGCGAGTCATACTCGCTCACGAAGATTTCCGTACCATCCGTACAAGAAATAATACTTTTTTTATGATGTAGGTAACTACAAATTCACGGTTTTTGGATTTTTCCTTTCTTACTCGTGCTATACCTAATGGGCTAGCAAGAAAAAGCTTGTGCTAGGATTATAGGTATGACAAAAACCGATGGATGGAAATTACTTTTCAGATTTCAGTCTATCTTCTTATCCACTAAGCTATGGAAACTTCCATTGTTTTATAGTTAATGTCGAGGTCTTAGAAAGTGCTACCCATGAACACATCAAATCGTCATCTCAAATTTCCAAGTGAAACACCAAAGTATACCAATAAAGAAAGCTGTTATGTCACAATATTAAGTTAATTACTAAAAAGGGTTATTATTTAGGTACTTAGCTGTAAGCGCATGAATATAAAATATCTTCTTTTAATTCTTTTCGAAGTCTGACATTTTTATCAGGGGGCACGGTAGTGCCCGCGCCAAGCCGAGCCTTTATATTTTTCCTCAAAATACTAGGAGATATTTGGCTAATAACTCTCGAATGTGACACGCAGTGTGAGTATCCCGCACACATGTATCATATCATGTGACGCGTAATAACGACCCGACAAAAATCTATGTCGCGAAAATATTGGGGTTGAAGGGAATAATGTTGCAACTCGTAAAATTGTCCTGATATTTTTTGCCCCAGTTTTTTCTGTCATTTTTTAATGTTCTGACGGTTAATATGCACTTAGAAATTTAACTAGATGATGCCCGCGACTTCGTCTGCGTGGATAGTGGATACATGTTTTTTAAAATCCCACCAATGATGAAGCTAAATATCCAGGATGCAAGCTTTCTCTGTGCAAAAATAGGTGATGTTACTGACTTCATCCATGTGATGGTTTTTAAAAATCCCGTTTCAAAATTTTCTGGGACAAAATGTAGCCTATGTCCTTACCCGGGACGTAAGCTAACTCTGTAACTTATTTTCAAAGAAAACTGCCTAAAACTGTGGTAAAATTGATTTGAAAGTTCGTGATTTCAAAACGTATTAATTTTAGTAAAGTTCCAACAGCATTCATTCATAAATAATTTTTAAATAGGTAGAATCTGGAAATGCTGGGAATCCTGCCGGTCCACAATTTTTGATATCCATTTAAATAATATTTAGAAATTTCCTTGGAGTGTACCTAGATAAAAACACTACCTATCATAAAAATTATAAATAGCTTATAAATTTGGTTTTTTGCTCCTCCTGTAAAATTTTGTTTTGTGCAATTCTGCAGTTTTGTTTGCCAGCTCCTCAGTCTATTAATACGAAAAGTTTCCAAGTTACAAAGGTTTTTCATTCAAGTGTAACACATGCGGGCGCCTAAAAAGACGCTGGCATAAGTAACTGCCCCCCAGAGTGGCATATAACTCGCATGCATAATACCGCTAGCCACCACTTTTCGCTTTACCTCCTTTGCCTTTATATTTAGGCTCTTAAGCCAAGTACACATTTTTTTTAAATATTACAATAAAACTTAAAGCTAGCCTTATCTAATTACTATATAAATCATGACCGCGTGGAATGGTGCCAAGAATACTGGCTGCATTTCCGCGCTGGACAGCCAGGCTGATCCGTTGCGCAAAAAATGAGCCAGCCCTTCTGTCACCAGATGAGGCTATTAATCGCGGTGAAATGTCTCGTAATTTTTTTTTAGCACTAAGACTCCATGGCCCCAGGGTCTCCACGGCAAACGGCACAAAAATGTAACTCTCTATAAGAGAGGCATACTTGCGCCGCTTGCCGTTTTCAGCTGTTTCTGCTGCGGCTCCCGGTCTTGATGCTGTCTTCCTGATATGACACGGGGCCAATGTGTCAACGCAAGTTGCGTCCCACATTAGCGCCCGTCCCCGTTCCCAGGGAACCAGCGTCAGTACACATTAAAATAATTATTTCATCATAACCCTTTTTGTTGGTACGACACATTTTTGACACTGTTTGTTAGGTTAACTTTTAAGGTATGTTTTTTTTGTAAATGTTTGTGTTTAACGTGTGTTGGATCAACAAATAAATATATTTCTATTCTATTCTAGAAAAGCGGTGACAGCCTAGTGGTTAAGACATCGATCTACTATTTGGGGGGTCTGAATTTATTTCGGGCACGCACCTCTAACTTTCTTTAACGGTGAAGGAAAACATTGTGAGGAAGCCTGCACGTCTGAGAGACTTCCATAATGTTCTCAAAGGTGTGTGAAGTGTGTAAAGTTTGCCAAGCTGCACTTGGCCAGTGTGTCGGACTATGGTTAACTCTTCTCATTCTGAGAGGAGACTCGTGCTCAGCAATGAGCCAGTAATTGGTTGTTGTTGATGATGATGATGATAGATACCTAGATATTGTATTGCCGTCAGGATGGTAATAGCTACGCCTGAAGCCTCCCGACCAGCGACAGTTTAGAAAATTATTTCTCGGAAATCGAACCTTGTTCCTCACCATTGCGCCACCAGGGAGATCGAGAAAGAGGTCTCTTAATGTGGACAACCCCTTATCTTTGTGAAATCGTTCGTGAATACGATTGTTTCCACTTCCACATATAAATTATATGACCTGCTACGACGCGCCATGAATATATGGATGAGAGGCAAATTGATATTACTCCTATGTTAGACTTTTGCTTTTGTATTCGCCGAAAATTGGTTTTTTACCCGCGCCGGGTAAATTGTGACCGAAATGTGTGAATTATGCGATGCAGTAATGAATGGCGTTGGATGAATAAAACCTGGTAGTCAGTGGCTCTACCTACTTACCTCTACTGTGTTATTTTCTCACTAGGTGATGCCCGCGACTTCGTCCACGTAAATTTCAGTTTCTTAAAAAATCTCTTTAATTTTCTGAGATAGGTAGGTACCTGTACGTGACAGGTCGAGAACAGCCCCCGTGTTAACCTGGTATGGGCGAGCGCGGGTGATGTGCGGGTGTGCGGGGCGTCCACCCGCCTCATACCCCAGTTGCCATCTCGAGCTAGCGCAATATAGGTAGCCTATACTTTATCCATCTCCAAGACGCAGGCATTTCTTTACCAAATAGATTATGCTGGAAACTTCTTGGGTGTGGAGTTAATAAATTTAATTTTTCGGGACAAAAGGTAGCCTATGCCCATCCCGGGATGCAAACTATCACCGTACCAAATTTCGTCAAAAGTTAAAACGGATGGGCCGTGAAAACAGACAGATAGTAAAACTTTCGCAATTATAATATTAATATGAATGTAGCGAAGATATTTTAATCAATATCATGTAGATAGGAATTTCTTCCACTGTCGGACCCGACGACGTGATGCATATATTTTAGTTACAGGCATCTCAGGAGGCCGGCTAATTCGGCAGATTCGGCCTCGGCATAAATAAGTCCGATACCACAAACCCGATAGTTTAAGAATATTCGTCGGAATAAATTAAACAACAGCTAGCTGCCGTGCAGATTTCCCTAATGGTTGACCGGTGGAAGTACAACGATGACTAGATCTTGATAGTTCTATAAAGCTGGGCTATATAATATGTGCTTCGTTACTTATCTATTATATTAGGTAAGATATCAGCTGTTAAGTGTTAAACACAATAAAAACAAAATAATTATATTTTCTAAAATTTTTAATGATTTGAAATAACTACCCACAGGTACCCACTATTATTATTTTACTTCTTTTTATGAGTAAGACAAGATTAATTTGGTTATAACATAACAATTATTATTAATATTCTGATTAAGATTTACAGTTAAAAAGCTAGTCTGTAATACAGCGTCATATTTCCCTTTTATAAAATTCTTTCAGATGTGAAAATGTCTTTGTTTTAACACAAATAATTATGTACAACCAAAGATAAGTATATCTCATTCCTAATACCTGTCAAGCGAGATCTAATCTTAATCTACTTGTTTTGTATTATTTATTGTATAAATAGGTATATCTTTATGTACTGTAAAAATATTTTTACACGACTGCCCAAAACATTCAGAATTCAGATCAGAGTTAATGTACCGATGTGAGTTTCTTTATTCCACCGTAACTTCTAAATGCCTGAAAAGATTTGGATGTATGGGGTATCGTCAGAATCCTTACATCATTTCTAGTAATATGGCTACAATTTTTAAAAAAATCAATAAGTCGGCTGTATGGTGCATTTTCAAATGTATTTTTTTTACTTTTTACTTTTAGTGCGTTTTTTTGGCAGGTCATACGTGTTTTTTTTGTCACTAATTTTTTAAAGTATCAAAACTATTTGACTGTGGTAAGAGAGACAGGTTGTGTCCGGGGCGCGTCCAAGACAAGACGCATGGCCGGTACACATGTTAGCCTTCTCCGGGGATATTCCGATACTATTCTATGTATAACTAATACGTACACTCTGTTACATGTTTGGGTGATTGCAATGTTTACAGTTTCGTATGTTTAGTACTAAATTATACCTGCGACTTCGTCCACGTAGTTTTTTTTTTTTTTTTTTAAATACGGGAACTCTTAGATTTTCTGGGATAAAAGTAGATTATATGTATATGCAGATGCAACTTATCTCTGAACCCAATAGATGCAAATGCTTGCAGCTTTTTTTTAAATCCTATGGGAACTCCTTGATTTTCAGGGGCCACCCCCGAGTTTGGAAATCCCCGGGAATCGGTTAAATATAATATGAACCGTGAAAAGCTAGCAGACAGAAGGACAGACGGACACACTTTCGGATTTATAACATTAGTACCTATGGATGATATAAAAGAAGGAAATGTTAATGAACTTATATCGCCACTGGGTCTAAAAACTTGTGATTTGCATTTTTTAAACGAAGACTCTAAGAAGATACTAAGAAATTTTATGGAATTCAGCGTAGTGAAGTCGTGTTAGATTAGCTATAGTCATATTTGAGTTTTCAAGACGCAGAGATATCAAACCCCGCCAGCTATTAGCAAGCCAGCTCTAATTAAAATATCCAATAAAATCCCCAAGAAAACAAAATAACCCCCTAATAGCTTTCACGGTCTAACACACCACCTTCCATTTACAAAATTGAGTGAAATATGCGTCCCTAACCGCCGCGAGAGACATTAAAAAAACGCGTTCCAAACTTTTAATATTCTAATAAGACTTTGATTTAATTTCCCTTTATCGTTATTTATGTAAGAATGAACGGTAAAAAGGCGATAAGTCCATGTTATTATTATTCTTTTCCGGGGTAAATTTTACGCACCCCTCTGTAAGTGATCGCGATGCTACCCATTATATTGCTGTAGTAAGTTGCATCGTTAGATAACCACAGTCTAAATAAATCCTAAATTTTAACATGCAGTATGTCAGTGAGTTACTGGAATAGTTACTGAAATATTTAGTACAATTTTTATTCAGTCTTTAGTATGACAGTTGTCTATGACAATGGTATAAAGGCGAAAATCGTGTGGAAAGTTATTAGGCATTTTCCGTAAGGGTGACAAGTGTAACAGGGGTATAACAACTTGTTGAGTTGTTTTGTTACAAAACACGACATTTCCGCGTTATTGTGGACGTGTCAAACGAACAATGGCTATTTGTCAGGATTATAGGTTTCGGTTTTCTAAGGGAAATTGGTAAAAAAGCGGGCGTGGATTTCATTTAGTCACGACATTATAGGGAAAATGTTGATGTCGTCATTCTTATGTTTTGATTTACGTAATTCTTTTTAGTTTGTTTTTAAATAAGAATAATATATTTTTGTTACAGTTTATTTTCTGCATTATTTAGTTAGACAAACGTGATATAAGAATTAAAATTCAAGATATTATCAAGGGAACTAAAATAAAATAAATTGTGATTTGTGCGTGTTAAATTAATTCTTCTGATTACTGTGGTCGTGGTCATAGCGAAATTTCAGTTAAATAAGCTAAGAACTTACTAGGTAAGTAATTTAATTTATAACTAGACGAAAGAAGTATTTACTTTGATTAAAAACTTTGGGTTGAAAAATGTGAGCATATTACAATATTAGATATTATGCGATTTTACCAAAACCACGTTGCAACGTTATTCCTTGCAGGTTATATGTATAGAATATAATATAAGAATGAGATCCACATAAATTAACACATTTTATAATGCATCTGCATTTTATTATGAAGAAGAAGATTAGTACCGACAAGAACATCTTGTCGGTACTAATCTTCTTCTTAATAAGTATTAGATATATAAAAGGAAAAGGTGACTGACTGACTGACTGATTGACTGACTGACTGACTGACTGACTGGCTGACTGACTGACTGACTGACTAATCTATCAACGCACAGCTCAAACTACTGGACGGATCGGGCTGAAAGGCGTGCAGATAGCAATTAGGTATAACGTAGGCATCCGCTAAGAAAGGATTTTTGAAAATTAAACCCCTAAGGGGGTGAAATAAGGGTTCGAAATTTGTGTAGTCCACGCGGACGAAGTCGCGAGCATAAGCTAGTATTCTTTAAAACATTTCAATGATAATAATATCTTTGATAAATCTATTAGTGTAAGAAATGAAAATACTATCCCATTTGCCTCGACGTCATGGCTCGGCATTATGTTAGTGAGATATTTAATCATTTCAAGGTATCCGCTTTGTGGGGAGATCACCTACAAAAATACTAATAGTGTATGGTACAAGTTATCGACGAATGATTTTTATATATATAATATGTCGGAAATGTTCGGAAGTAATCGGAACGCAAACGTTGTTAACGACGTTGATGGAGTCTGCGCATTATGACACAATCTGGGTTACCAAGGAGACGTATAAAAAAACAATATGGTTGGTACGTATATGGTAAGAGAAAAGACTTGTGTAAGAATCCTATCCCGCGTTCCTATTTAGCCAACATAATAACCCTGTAGATAAACACCCAGTAGAAGGAAATAAGACGATCCTAGAGCTCTGCCGACATCTAGATATTATAGATACAGTAGGGTCTTGGACTGTAGGAATAAAATGATGTGATTTTTTGTATAGCGGTAGTTTATGGGGCTAGAATTAATTACTAAATCAATTAAAAACAAATCATGATTTTAGCCTATGCCGCTACCTGGAATGTAAGTTAACCTTCGCATTTAAATACTATTACTGTATGAATTATTTATCGTCAGTTTAATAACAATTTATTACAGTTTTATGTTATGACATAATCTCCGCTGAATGCTAGTTCTTGGACCAACCATAATCCTATAACAGACGAGGGGGGTGGTCTAATGCGTTTGCATAATGGTGGCCATTAAAACATTATAACGAGCCGTTGGTTACTGCCCTTAAACGAAGACATTTGCCTAAATAACTATAAATGCAATAATATCTACCTAGTTGCAAAATTAGGGTCTGAGATGCTTAAAAATCGTCTTGTAGGAGTTTGGTGTATTTTGTATTAAAATATTAATCAGAGTTGTAGGACTCGAGTTAGGTATCTAATGATACCTACTTGCTGATTTAGAAGACACTCATATAATTAGTGATATATAATTTTATTATAGCAGGTACAGTGATAGCAGTGGCGTGCACAGGGTTTGAGACAAGGGTAGGCATTAGTTAGGTAGGAAGTAGGAACCTGTTTACTGGTAGGCTATAATGAAAAATAAGCATTAAGCTATAACAACTGGGGTAAGCAGTGCATTTATGCCTCTATGACCTGCACGTCACTGAGTGATAGCCTAGTGGTTAAAATGTCGGCCTGCTATTCATTCATATTCTATTGTCTAATAAAAACTTTAAGAAATTGTAATGGGATCTATAAAAACTTAAATCCTTGCGAACATAGTCGTGGGGAATAATATCCAGTGCATTATTTTAACTACCTACTTTAACCTAACGATTTTTCAACGGTAGGTAGGTAAGGTACAGTACGGGACAGGTCGAGATGTCAATCGGGTAGGGAACGCCCCGCACACCCACAAAGCCTCCGCGCTAACCCGGCTCGGGCGAGCGCGGGTGTGCGCGGCGTCCCCCCGCCTCATACCCCGATTGCCATGTCGACCTGTCGCGGACTGTAGGTATGTAAGTACCTACTGTGCATGTACCTAATATCAAACTACATAGTTGCAGGGAGCCGCTTGGATTCTGACGGTGCAAGACTGTGGCGTGTGGAAGTCCCTACAAGAGACCTATGTCCAGCAGTGGACATCTATCGGTGATAATGGTGATGATGATGTATATTGCACAAGGTCCTTTATTAAAGTATTTTACAATTAACGGTTCAGCGTAGCGACTGGCGCGAGTCACTGTCGTCATTAATAAAGAGCCGACATCCGAGTTTTCATTTAGTGACACTCGTTTACTCTCCCAGCGAGTGCACTCGCCTGGGAGTGACATTCGGGATTTGTAGAGTCATCTCTTCATAATTTATAAACTTCAGGAGCAGCTCGGTTGGAGTTGCACTAAATAGCAAGTCAGGAAGTAAAGATTTGTAAAAGAAAATCACGTAGTCATTACGTAAGCAGCTATATACTTAGATCTTCTTCTTCTTTTCGAGTCGACGGTCACCTCAAATACCTACGGGCAGCCCAAAAACCGCGATAGCTCGGTCGGTAGCGTTGTGTAGCTCCTCGTTCCTCCTCGCTATACTTAGATGTAGTTTTGACAGATTGAATGACCCATGCGCGCTGACCCATGGGCCATGACCCTAACTATGGGCCACATAAGAAAACTCAGAGTCACTCAGCGAGCGATGGAGAGAGCTATGCTTGGAGTTTCTCTATGTGACCAAATTAGAAATGAGAGGAGCCGTAGAAGAACCCGAGTAACCGACATAACTCAACGGGTTGAGTTCGTAAAACCGATAGACGTTGGGGTCCTGGAATGTTGATTTCGCACGCATTTTCGCATTTTCGCATACAAGAGACCTTAAAGTTAGCCTTATATTACTTACTTACTAAACAAATCATGCCCGCGTGGAATGGTGCCAAGAATACTGGCTGCATTTCCACGCTGGACAGCCAAGCTGATCCATTGCACAAAAAATGAGGCAGCCAGTCACCAGATGAGGTTTATATCGCGGTAAAATGGTGACAGACTCCATGGCCCCAGGAATAACAGGATAGATACCTACATAATAGGTATTATGTCCAGCTGTGGACGTCTATCGGTTGATGATGATGAATGTACAGCAGAATGAACAGCTGGAACACAATCAGTGTGACAAGTGACTATTTCTCACAGTTTTTTCATCGACAAAGCGTTGCTCAAGCTCCGAAAGAAATGTATTCGAGCTGCAGATGAGATAAAACAGCTGTTAAATCACAGATAATTCAAATACCTACATTTGAATTCTCTGTGATTTAATGACAGACAGACAACAAAGTGATCTAAAAGGGTCCCTTTTTCCTTTTGAGGTACGGAACCCTAATAAATGGAGTAAATAAATAGTCATGAAAATCTAGTGGTTATTAATAATGTAAATTACAACAGCCAGTCAAACAATTTGATCGTAAAGTTTCTTTATCAAACAACCTGCCAAAATGGGATAATTTGAAGCACGATAAGTTATCACTGGCAGTTTCAAGGGGAAGACGTCGATCACGCGATATAAAACATCTGCAAATTGTCTAATTACACAATATCTGTGCCAAATGGAAATCACATCCTCTACACTAACCACTAACCTCCAAATATAATGACAGGACACATACAAACCATATTACAAACTCACCTACAAAAGTATAACACTGTACAAAAACCAACCTTATTCCAAAGAATTACAGATGGTTATAATTATAACAGTAAAGTGGTTTAAGTAAAGTAGTGTTTGCAAGAAGTAAATTTATTAAGTAATTCGTAATGCCGGCGCGAGAGTCGAACCGTGTAACGCCCCTGCGGATGCAACAAGTAAAAGCAATGATACATCGCGATTTTCGTCGCGGTTGTGGTTCGTTTCACTTAGTAACTAATAACCTATAAGAATCACAGTTCACGACAGTTAAGGTATGATTCCGAACCACGCTGCACGCAGCAGCGCTCGCGCAACAGTGCTGTCACCAGTTGTCACAGTCCTGTCGCGGCACTACTGGTCCCCATACAATCTCTATAAGCTTATATGACATTACATTCCGAGCTAGGCAGCAATGTCGCGGCAGCAATGTAGCGGAACATTGCTGCCTAGTTCGGAATGTAATGTCATATAAGCTTATAGAGATTGTATAGGGACCAGTAGTGCCGCGACAGGACTGTGACAGCTGGTGACAGCACTGTTGCGGGAGCGCTGCTGCGTGCAGCGTGGTTCGGAATCAAACCTTTAGGGAACTTCTAACAAAACGTCGAGGCTTCGACGTCACTGGCAGGCGTCAAATGTTAGTACATTTTACGCAAGTAGCCATAAAGAGTAGCCTTATTTTTCTTTGATTTTACGTCACAATAGTGAATAGCCTAATCTATGACATAAGTATCGTCGATTCAGGATCGAACCGAGAATTCCCTTACTCTAGTTCACTCTGCTATTATAAACATTACAAGAAAGCATGTTGTGAAGCCATCCGGTACCAGTTTAAAATTTTAAGCCTCTAGCTCACCAGGAAGTTAGTTTAAAACGTATCTACCTATTGTAAAATTTGAACGAAACAGACTAACAAACGAACAGAACGACAAGAAAGCGAGTTAATAAAAACGTATTAAAAATGAGGAAGGAAGAAAGGATTATGAAAATACAATCACTAAGGGGGTTAAATAGGGGTTTAAAATTTGTGTAGTCCACGCGGACGAAGTCGCGAGCATAAGCTAGTAATTAATATAGGTAATGTCTAAGTGGCATGTAGCAGTCGGCGAGGACGTGTGTGCACAGGGGAAGTGATTCAGGCGCGGCCCGCTTGCTCAGCCGAGCACGACGACTTGCGCAACACGCGTCGAGGAGCACGCGATCTGATTCGTGCGGTACATCTACTTACCTACTGATAGACTTGTTGATATACTTCATGGATGCTCTGCGATATACCAAATTCATATTTTTACAAGGTTACCTTAAGAAATCGTCATAGACTCATTCCTCATACGCATAGTTAAGGTTTGGAATACCTACTCTTCCACGATTTGTATTTCCTACCAATAGTAACCTATCTTTAAAACAAGAGTGGATAGGCATCTTCTAGGTAATTATGCGTCCCATGTTAGAATGATGATGTGGCATCACCATTTTCCATCAGTGTGATTATGGTCATGCCTATAGTCCACTGCTCGACATAATATTTTGAAGCCTCAATAGCTCAACCGGTAAAGGAGTGGACTGAAAACCGAAAGGTCGACGGTTCAAACCCCGCCCGTTGCACTATTGTCGTATCTACTCCTAGCACAAGCCTGACGCTTAGTTGGAGAGGAAAGGGGAATATTAGTCATTTAACATGGCTAATATTCTTAAAAAAATTTAATATATATATATATATATATATATATATATATATATATATATAATGTATTTACCTTACCTAGGTAACTTTTAGGAACCACAATTCGCGGTATTGCGCCGTCTGAAACCAGCGGCTACACGCGACTTGATTAATGTCGTCTGCAAATACTGCTTTCGGGAGCCATTCCAACACTTTGAGAACCCAACGTCAACTATGAGTCCCTCTGCCACTTCAGTTTCGCAATCCCTTGAGTTATGTCGGTTACTCTGGCTAAAGAAATAAGATGTTGAAAATAATTCATACAAGTTGTACCAAAAAACCCAGTAAAAAGCTCGTTTGAATTTTGATATCGAATTTAGACGATGATTTAGTGTGGAAAGCGCAGTGTTGATAGACTTTCTCATAGGTTGACCACAGAGGTAGACCGACGACATCAAGCGAGTCGCAGGGAGCTACTGAAATCTGGATACAAGAGTGTAGAAGGCCACGGAAACTTATGTCCAGCCGTGGACACCTATCGTGCCCAAATGTGGTACCCAAATCAAATTATTTCGCTGGTTTTATCAAGACCAAGATTAAAAAATATAACTATCCGCAGTTATATATTTTTTACGTATTTTCCTTTAAGTAGAGACAAAAGTGACGAAACCGTCTAGTCTTCAGTAATGTAACTATTGTAATTTATTACTTTTTTTACAGTTTATCTAATGCAACAAAAGACGATACAACAAAATAATCTTCTGTAGATATCAACATTAATTTAGGTAAAAAAAAAACAACTTCTGAATGAAAATACAGATTTCAGATGATTTCAAACGAAATCGTGGGCATCATTTAGTAATATTAATCTTAAAGTATCTTTGGATATGTTTGTTACTCATTCACGCCGCAATGACAGCCGTTTTGGCTGAAATTTGGAATGGAGATGTATTCCCTGAATATATATATGTATGTTTGTATTCCCTGAATAACACATACCTAGGCTATATTTTATTCCAGAAAATCAAAGAGGTCCCACGGGATTTCTTAAAAATCTAAATCCACACGGACGAAGTCATGCTGGGTATCATCAAGTGATAATTAATATGATAATAGATAAAATTTTCTAGGATTCAAGTCGCAGGTGCACCTACTTGTGCTAGTTAATTATAAAATCTACATTAACATAATAAGCTAGTTAAAGAGCCGGACCTTACAAGAAATGTAATTAGAATGAATTAATTAACATAAATAAAACAATACTTAAAACTTCGGCGTAATTTTTGTGTCGAGGTGAAGGTTATTAAAGTTGTTGATCTTATTTTTAAACGGGATATGTCGGATTAAAGTCAAATTATTCTAAGTAATACTGATGAAGAAATAGGTCTAAAGAAGAGGTAGGATCGACAGACCTCACACACCTCTGAGAGCATTGTGGTGAACTCCCAGGTAGGTATGTAGGTTTCCTCACGATGTTTTCCTTCGCTATTAAAGTAGATTTGCTTTTAGATACGCAGTCATTACCGTTAAATTTTCCCTTTAAACTAAGATGGAAGCAATTGCAATGGTCAGACTAGGTAATTAGGAGGTTCCTACCTGGCATTATTTGAATGTGTGTTTCGAATTCAACTCAAGTACTATAAAATAATCAACCGTGTTATCTACCCATAAGTATAGATAATAATATAATTGAGGTTTCTATAGGCTATCTATGTAGGAACGGCATTCCGAACCAGTGGTGAATGAAACTATTGTAGTTGACGATTCAAAAGCACTTGTAAAAGTTTACTTGAATTTAAATATATTCTATTATATACTGTACTTATACCTATAGTGCGCGACATGTCGAGATGACAATCCGGGTATGAGCCGGGGGGAACCCGCACGTCACCCGCGCTATCCCGCACCGGGATATCGCGGGGACTGTGCGGAGCGTCCCCACCCCGATTGCCATCTCGACCTGTTGCGTATAATAGGTACTTCAACAAATATCCTTTGTTATCGATGTGTGTTACAAAGCTTTGTTACAATAATTATTCAGTGAGTCAAATGCGTGATTTTAACACATTTTAGTTCGACAAGGCTGTAGCGGTTTTATTGGTGTGAAGGGTAAATCGTTTTGACTTCATTTTAATAGTTTGCAAACAATAACAAAATGAAGAACCATTGTGGTTCGATTTAGATTGGAATTATTATTTATAATATGATTCAGTATTATACTGTACTAAGAGATGGTAATTGTGGTAACATGTGAAAAATCCATACTAATATTATAAATGCAAAAGTGTGTCTGTCTGTCTGTCTGCTAGCTTTTCGATAATCGAGCTTATTAAAAATCAAACAAAATAGGTAAAGCATGAAATGCAGCTCCCTCTAGTGACTTCATTATTACCTATTGTAATTGGTTAAAAGTTTCTTAAATAAAATAACCTAGGACATCTTTTTGCGTAAGAATTTTTTATTAGAGCCAAGATCCGTTACAAGAAAAAAATTATAATGTTTTATCAAACTGAGCACCACTGCATACCCGACCACGACCGGCAAGTAGTGGAGGCTCTAGCAGTAGTAGTGGTACGGCGCGTAGTGGAAACTGGGGCTCTAGTAGTAGAAACACGTGTCGGAGTAGTAGAATCAGGCTCTCCAGTAGTAGAAACAGGTGTCGAGCTAGAAGAGTTACTTGCATGGCACCCTGCTTGTTCAGGTTGATCGCAAACATGCTTTTGAGGGTTAAAATGCAATCTGGCTGGGCACTGTCGGCATATCGGTGGCAGAGTGGCGGCCAAGCAATAGTAGAAGAGCTGGCAGTCATCTGGATGCGGCAGAAGGTTGTCTGTGATGTTCGCGCGCTCACAAGTGACCGGTGTCACACTGTTGGTGGTGCAGCGCTCAGGAATATCTCGTTTGGCTTCATGCCTGTAGAGATAACAATTTAATTAGGACTTGAAAAATAGATTTTAGTTGAGAAATTTTAATTGGTTCAAGATCCTAGTCCAGACTGTTTTTCTGAGAAACTAAATGTGTCGGGTAGAATAGTGTTAGAGTGGTTACGCACTCATCCGATCCGAGTAGGTGAAAATCAGTACCCTTATTAGTATAAATGTGAGAGTGTGTTTGTTTGTTGGTTTGTCCTTCAATCACGTCGCAACAGAGCAACGGATCGACGTAATTTTTTGCATGGGTATAGTTAAAGACCTGGAGAGTGATATAGGCTACTTTTTATCCCGGAAAATCAAAGAGTTCCCGAGGGATTTTAAAAACCTAAATCTACGCGAACGAAGTCGCGGGTATCAGCTAGTACGGATATAAAAAACTCGGAACGAACTCGGATACTGCTTACCTACGCACTAATCCGATCTCTGATCCAAATCCAAGCTATTCAGTGGACATGCTTATTTGACATAACTAGGCACGTGATACGTCCGATTTGAATTTGAGGCACATCCGAGAAATTCTCACGGATGACGGAGAGAACTCGAATGACTGAAGTTGGATAGGTGGATTTGATTGGCATTGGATAAATAATCATCAGATTTTCAAGTTCGCAGAAGTGTTTTTTTTTTTCAGTTAAAATATACCTACTTAAAGGAGGTAGACAGGTAGCTTAAACACTTACCTCATTAAGGCGTCGTTGGTGGACCGGGCTTCAATGAAATTAATAGAGCCCAGAGCAAACACCAAAACACACAATGCACAGATGTTACCAAAGTAACCCATTTTAGCCACTTTCTCGTGTACCTATGGTGGGTTGTGTTATGAGACAATATGAAATCAGATTTTGAACATCGCTTTTGTAATGATAGTCTCAAGTGGCTAACTTCTAGTGTTTATTCAGAATCAGCACTCACCTGTTGCTGGTAGATAATATACCCAACTAGCTGATGCCCACGACTTCGTCCGTGTGGAATTGGTTTTTAAAAATCCCGTGGTAACTCTTTGATTTTCCGGGATAAAAGTAGCCTATGTCACTCTCCAGGTTTTTAAACTATACATACCCATGCAAAAAATCATGTCGATCCGTTGCTCCGTTGCGACGTGATTGAAGGACAAAGCAACAAACCAACAAACCAACAAACAAACACACTTTCGCATTTATAATATGGGTAGTGATATCAGCACTCAACCCAGGGATTATACCTACTAGGTACTCACAGTACGCGGCAGAAAATAATGTACATCGGCCTTTAGAATGTCATTTCGGCTTTGTAGAGCGTTGTCTCTGTCACACATACTTATATATGACGTTTTGTCGGTCTCAACAATAGAGACAATGCTCTACAAATCTGATAGGTAGGTATCACCTTCTAAAGGTCGATGCACATATCGACGACTTCCATAAGAGGAAGTTTCTAACTAAGCTGTTGTTAGTAGATAACATAATTTAATTATCAGGCAAAGTGGCTTATAAGAATGGTAATTCCCTTTCCTGCTTAGTAAGTAGGTACTTACTTAAATACTTACAGATAATATTCGATCATGGTTTTTAGGAATCCGTACCTCAAAAGGAAAAAAAGAACCCTTGTAGGATCACTAATTTGTTGTCTGTCTGTCCGTCCGTCTTTCGTGTCTGTCAAGAATACCTATAGGGTACTTGTACTTCCCGTTGACCTAAAATCATGAAATTTGTCTAATAGCACAAATAAAGGAAAAAATCTAAAAACCACTTTGTGATTAAACAAATAAAAAATTTAAATGTGTTCATAAACAGAATTTTCAATTTTCAAAATAAGATACTTAACTATACCAAGGTCATCCTTTTCATTTTTCTAACTGATTGGTTTTATTTCATGCTTAACAGACTTGCACATTTTTTCAAGCGCAATAAATACTTATTCAAATCAAACGTATTATTTAACACATTCAGTTTTTTTAATGAAGCTTCTAAACTCCAGAACTCCGGACTTAGAACCCTCAACATGAAAACCCAACTCCGGGGCTGAAAATACTCCGATTTTCCGGCCCTAACTACGACCACTCGGCCAAGAGTGAATTATCTTTAATATCTGTAAATTAACCCAAATTCGCAATAAAGAAAATTTAATTGAATTGATTGAGAAGAAGAACCTACTACAGTGCGACAAGGCTCTCTTGGCACTTCAATGACATTGACAGGGGGGCGCTGTTGGAGAACAAAGGCTTAGAATATTCAAAACAAGAACAAAGGGGACACTTGACGGCAACGTTAGTTCCGATTTTCGCCACACGCCAAGATAGCCTTGTCGCACTGTAGGTAAGTACCTATAGGTAAGTAACAAAATGAGCATTCGCTGCGTGTATCTGTTCGTCTCGTGTCTATTTTCCCCAGCGATACTTGCTAGTTGGTGTGTCGTGCGCAAGTGGATCCAGAAATATTTTTAATCCAAACAACTATGCGGCCGCTCTTCAAAATAAATATTTCGGTCGAGCGACGGTGTTAGGGAGAATGTACGATGGACTCTGTAATTCAGTGTTTTTTTTAAAAATAGATATAGCGAGCAAACGAGCAAGCGGGTCACCTGATGTTAAGTGATTACCGCCGCCCATGAACATTTGCAGCACCAGAGTAACCGCCGATGTTTTTTTACAGTAGAGGTGTCTGGTGGGAACCGCTAACTAGGCCTAACTTGCACTCTATGTTTAAGGGTGTCTAGCAGGGGGTTGCCACGATACTATAAGTGTCTGTACCCGTAGTACAAGATTTTACGTCTCACCAAACGAAACCAAATTCGAGAGTCGAAATACCTCCGCGTCACAGTAAACTGGATCTTACATGCCTTGTTTTAAAGCTCAAGTTTGTCTACACTTCTACAGCCAGCTCTCCAAGCGGAAACATTGCGAAATTAAAATCAGTGGCATTGAATATTTGACTTCAATTCAAGGCTGTTTAGGTCTATTTTACTGTAACGCGGAAGTATTTCGACTCTCGAATTTGGTTTCGTTTGGTGAGACGTAAAATCTTGTACTACGGGTACTGACAATGCATGACGTGATTTCTAATACTATTTCGAAGAAAAAAAATAGCTTACGCCCGCGACTTCGTTTTCCGGGATAAAAAGTACCCTATGTCACTCTCCAGTGGCCCTACCGCGGTTGTTTGACAACTACAATGTCACGATCGCAATCATCTCTGATTGGTTAATGCTCGCTCACTATTGGCTACAATGCATTGTTGCAACAAGAATGGCACAAATTCAACCAATCAGAACAATTGAGATTGTAATAATGATTGATGCAGGTTTTAGACAATCGCCCTGCCGGTCTCCACTCTTTGACTATACCCATGGAAAAAATCACATCAATCCGTTGCTCTGTTGCGGCGTGATTGAAGGACAAACCAACAAACAAACACACTTTCGCATTTATAATAAGGGTACTGATTACTCTTTATACTTTGATGTAAGTAATTTTACACCTTTGCTGGCTGTAATCTCCCAAAGCCACCATGATCAGAACTTCATAGTCACTGATCATTCCTCCCTGTGTCGGGGACAATATGCAAGGAAACTTTCAGCTTTTGTAAATTAAAGAAGGTCTGGCCCTCCCGGGCTCTCTCTCTATTATGTTAGGTATCTACATTCGTTTTGCCTCCTTTCAGTTTCAATACCATATTTTTGCAGAAAAACAAAATCTGTTGCCAAAATCAATTGTGCAATGGTCTTAACCCGATATAAAAATCAACGTTGACCAGAGCCGGATCACTTAGGACAAAAAGAGCGCGTGTTTACAACATACGGACAGTATAATATGGGTGACTGTACCACTGTACACACCATGAGTGGAAAGCGGATTCATTTAAGGCGAAATACGTCCCAAAAGCGGTGTTGAGAGTTGAGACACTTTTCGGATGTTCAAAGTATCAAGTTTGGCCTCAAAAACTAGAAATTTGTTTATTTATTTTTTAATATTATTATAAAACTAGCTGATGTCCGCGACCTCGTACGCGTGGATTTAGGTTCTTAAAAATCCTGTGGAAACTCTTAAATTTTCCGGAATAAAAAGTAGCTTATGTCCTTCCCCGGGTTGCAAGCTACCTCTGTACCAAATTTCGTCAAAATCGGTTGAACGGTTGAGCCGTGAAAAGCTAGCAGACAGACAGACAGACAGACACACTTTCGCATTTATAATATTAGTATGGATATAATATTAGTATCATCATCATCATCATCATCATGATCAACCCTTTACCTCACTGGCTCACTACAGAGCACGGGTCTCCTCTCAGAGTGAGAAGGGTTTGGCCATAAGTAGTCTACCACGCTGGCCATGAGCGGATTGGTAGACTATAATAATAATGTTAGTACGTACCTATGTAGATAAGTAGTAAGTAGATTAGTATGGATTATAGATATTCTTTAGTGAATTACGAGAAGCAAAACACGATTGGCACAATTTGGCTCGACACAAAAAATCCTGGTACCTAACTTTAAAAAAATAAACGATTTTTTAACGTGTGATTTTTGAAATTTAAACAAGAAAAATGAATACTTAGACGATAGTGAACTTTCATAAATTTTGGTATTATTTCTGACTTACTTTAAAGACTAATTTTGAAATTTGATTATTATTGTATGTTTTTTTAATTTGACTAAATTTTATAATATTTTGAGTGTAATTTAAACTAATTAGTGATTACTGATTGGATGTACCTATAGTTATAGCATTATAATTTTGTACACTGTCTGTGTTGTGTTCGTTCGGGTCTAACTATTGTAAAACTCCAAATCCGTGGAACCTACTGTCGAAATTTCAAGTTTCTAACCCTATCGGTTTAGGTTGTGCGTTGATAGATCTTTCAGTCAGTCAGTTAAAACAAGTCTTTTTCGAGAGCGCCGGAATAACCAGCTCTTAGTTAGATATAAGATGTGATGTGTGGCACAGTTTGTTAAATAAACGTTTCTTTTTTTCTTTTATATGTGTAGATTTTTTTGATAAGTTTGTGAAACTTGTGGCATACAATAATAGAGAGATGTTTACCGCACCAAGGCAGCGATAGTCGGGGTAATTGTAACTGTTTCCACGATCGAAAATAATCAGCCGCGTTTATAAGGTGCGATACGACACCAAACAGTGGCGATACCGATTTAGTTTATACGCGAATGAAAGAACAAGTCTGTTCCTTATGGGTTTGATTGGTAGAAAATGATTAATCTGTTGAGAGAATTTCTCGTAGGTAGGTAAGTAGGTGTACTAGTTAATAAGATATTTTTTCATCAACGGGTGTTACGTAAAATTTATTCATCAGTCAACTCATCACTAAGTATTATGATCAACCCGTCGCCGTACCGGCCTACTATTGAGAACGGGTCTCCTCTCAAAATGAGAAGGGCGCCATAGTCTGCCACGCTGGTCAACTTGCAGACTTCACGCATCTTTGAGAAGATTATGGAGAACTCTCAGTTCTCTCTCTAACCAACAGTTTCCAATAAACTATGTAAGCATAGACAAAAAGGAAGCACTAAAGTGACAGACAGTGTAAGATAAGAAAATAATCGAGTTATGGTGGTCAAAGTTATCTTTTCTCCTACAAAACGTCTTGAAAGTGATTTTTAGTATAGGTACGCGGCAGAACATATTGAACATCAACCTTTAGAAAGAGATAGCGTTGTAGAGCGTTGTTTGTCTCTGTCGTTGAGACCGACAAAATGTCACATAGGTATGAGTGACGGAGACAACACTCTCATCATCATCATCATGATCAACCCATCACCGGCTCACTACAGAGCACGGGTCTCCTCTCAGAGTGAGAAGGGTTTTGGCCATAGTCTACCACGCTGGCCATGTGCGGATTGGTAGACTTCACACACATTTGAGAACATTACCTATAGAGAACTCTCACAGTTAAAGCAAGTGATATTTAATTAATTAAACGCACATAACTCCGACAAGCTAGAGATGCGTGCCCGGGATCGAATCCCCGACCTCCGATTAGAAGGCGGACGTCCTAACCACTGGGCTATCACAGCTTACTTTCTTACTTTATGGTGTTTGTATTGTACTTAGTTTATGTTCTACTTTATGTTTATAGATCCAAAATGGTCATGAGATGAGTTTTAAAGGAACACCTAACCAAAGATCACAATATGCTAGCCCACAGTTTCCAATGAACTATGTAAGCTAAGACAAAAAGTAGCACCAAAGTGACCATAAGAAAATAGTCGAGTTATGTACGTGGTCCCTCAGTGGTGGTTAACGTTAATGGTTTTCTAAAGTTGCCCTCTCTCTCATTAAACGTCTTCAATGTTCAAAGTGATTTACTTTTTTTATGTCAGCTTTGTAAACATTGTGGCTGATTCCGTTGTAGATAAACTCTAAACTAAACTAAAATGACACATCCAAATCTATTGCTATCGCTTTCATTATGTTGCTCGCGGAAAAGGATAGCACTAGATTTAGACCCTTTAATTTAGTTTAGTTTCGAGATTGTGTACAAGAGAATCGGCCCCATTGTAGAGATTTAATAGAAACCGTTTTAACCATTAGGTAGGTACCATACGTTAAACGAGTAAAAATATTTCAACTATGTACCTACAGTCTACACATACGACAGGTCGAGATGGCAATCGGAGTGGGGACGCTCCGCACACCCGCACAGCCCCCGCGCTAACCCGGTGCGGGGAAAGCGCGGGTGACGTGCGGGTACTTTAAATAAATTTTAAAATAAAGTGTTTCAATTGCGAAAATAGTCAACCTGCCTGTTCAACGTCAAAATATATTATACAGGGTGTAACCAGAACGCTGGCAAACACTTATTATTTTGCGTTATTGTTATACTTATCTACTTACTACCTAAACACAATCCAATAATCCAATAGATACCAATAACTACCTATATTTTGCCTCATTTTGTAGTTTTAGTGATTTAGTATTTTTCAGACCCGCAATGTATAGCGTGCATAACAATGGGTCGATGCCCCGCTTACGACGCGGCATTGACTCCGAGTGGCCTACTTACGCAACGTTCGTCGACCTCTAGCGTCAGTTAGATGTTTTATTTGCAATAAGTATATCGTAAACTTTTACAAAATTATAGGATTTTTTTCGCGTTTTTGTGGTATCATATATCAGTAATCATCAGTATGTAGGACCTGCTAAATATCACCTGTCTTCGTTTTTGCTAGCGTTCTGGTTACACCCTGTACAGTCAGTATTACGCGAGCATGACTTGTATAGTAGTTAAGTTAGTTTATTTATTTTTATTTCCCTAAATAGGACTTGTAGGTACAGTGGACATAAAAGTTACAGAGAGCTACGAATTTTCGTAGCAAATCTATTCGTTACGTTTTCACATCCGTCACAAGAGATGGCGTTACTAGTATCATAATGAAAGTATTGAAAAGTTGTTACGTAGGAAAGATCTTAAAATATTTAAATCTTTTTATTTTATTGTATTCATTTAACTGTTTCATACAATACGACTAATTTTATGTAGGTAAGTAGGTAAGTGATGCAATAGGTATGTTAAAAATTAAAGTACATAGGTACAGTAGGTACATAGGTACATAGGTACATAGGTACATAGGTACATAGGTACATAGGTACATAGGTACGCATTGAGGGTCAAACCTCTGTGGTTTTTTACAATGCGTGCTACCTATTATGTGTAATTTTATCTTGTAGTATGTTAATAATAGGTACCTAAATAAAAAATAAAAAAAAAGTATTAAACTTAGGTACTTAGAACCTTAGAAGAGTGAAGGTAAGTAGGTAGGTATGTTCTTTCGATATTGTGTGTCACTCTACAATCGAGGATATCGAGATTTTAAATCGATTATTTACCTACTTAACTAGATGATGCCCGCGAGTTCGTCCGCGTGGATTTAGGTATTGTAAGCCCACGAGAACTCTTTTATTTTCGGGGATAAAAGTAGCCTATGTCCGTTCCCGGGATGTAAACTAACTTTACACCAAACATGAAAATCGGTTGAACGGTTGGGCTGTGAAAAGCTAGCAGACAGACAGACAGACAGCAGCTGTTCAAAGTTACTTGTAGCAGTGGTACCTAAGTAAGTATAGAAATACCCTTTTCAAAATACCTACCTACTAACAATACCTATTTTTGGATTAGCATCTAACTAGCTACTTAGGTACCTACCTAATAGCACAGAATAGGTACCTACCTACTTATGTTATTGCTTTGCTTCCTAAATGTAGGTAGGTACCTACCTACCTATTTTACTGGTAGTTTTAGTTTCATACGAACATTAGAACCCCGTTTTCATAAAATAAATAGGAAGGAACGTTAATTGAAATAAAACGCTGTAGAGCATCTAGATATTATTACTGTGGAGTGAACCACTTAATTTCATGGATTGGCTGGATTCGTTGAAGCATACCTGCGTACGGCTCGTGTATTGCGGTGCACGAGAGCACGCAGTCGCATGCACTTACCCGAGCGGTGTGTACTGTAGTTACGTAACATGTGATGCTTTGCTTTACTTCTCTCGTGTTTACAGTGGCCGCGCGAGCAATGTCGCTTGTCCCCACTGCGCATCGATCCGCTCCGCCCAGCACTCGCTCCTCCCACCTGTCCCCCCTCACCCGGCCCCGCGCCCCCTCCCCGGCCGCCGGCCTTTGTCGCGCGCCGCCCGCGCGGTCACCTGTGTCGCACGTCCTCAGTCGCAAAGCGGCCGCGTCGCGCGCCACCCGCTCCGTGTTACGCGCTATATTATGACAGTGACGTGATGGAGGGCAAGGAGTTCGGTGCGGTTCCCGGCTTGCCCGCCGGCCTGGACTATTTCATGATGCCCCGCGTCAGCCAGCCCGCGCCTCAGTTCGACTTCAGAAAGTTAGGCGCCAGTTTCAGCGGGCGCGATGAAGACAAGTGCGAGGAGCGACGGACACCGGACTACCCGCCGGAGCGTCGCGAACCGCCACCCGCTCCGTGGCCGCTCGGCCTCGGGGTTCAATTCGTCAACCCCGCTACAGGGAAGAAGAGAGTGCAGTGCAATGTTTGTTTGAAAACTTTTTGCGATAAAGGTGCGCTAAAAATTCATTTCTCGGCGGTTCACCTGCGAGAGATGCACAAGTGTACGGTGGAGGGGTGTACCATGATGTTCAGTTCGCGGCGGTCGAGGAATCGGCACAGCGCTAATCCGAATCCGAAGCTACATTCTCCACACGTGAGACGGAAGATCTCTGCCCACGACGGCAGGTCCTCGCAGCCTTTCCCGCTGCTACCGGCGCTGGCACGCCTGCCGCTGCCCCCACCCGCCCTTCTCCCGCCCGAATTAGCTGCACGTCTTCCGCCTTCGCTTGCAGCGCCTCCTGGACTCCCTCATCTACCTCCGCGAGTGCCCCTCGATGATCTCCGTAACTTCAGTGAAATTGAAAAAATGTACAGAAAGATTCCATCACCCCAGAATCATCACCCTCGGCACGCATTAGATCTCGCTAAACCTGTTGCCGCGTACGAAGAAGAATATTCTATCGACTGTAGTGATAACAATGACATTTCTGACGACGAGGATAAAGAAGAACCAGTGATTAAAGCCGAGTCTCCCGAGGAGAAACGGTCGAGCTACATCGATGAACCCGAAGATTTAAGTGTAAATAAAAATAAACATGACATTAAAACCCTTCCTGTGCAATCTGAATCTAGTGCTCGAATAGACCCCACCGTTATAGATGATAAATCATCATTGATGCCTAATAAGCGTAAGAGAAAAAGCGGGAATCCTACGAGATGTTCGCAAAACAATGAATATAGTGTATCAGATGAAGAGTATAACGGTGACTTATTCAGAAACTTGTCAACGCCTAGTTCTAGTCGACCGGACGAGGAGCCTCTGTCACTCAAGAAGCAAAAACCAGAGAAATGGGAGCCATTTCAGAACGGCGAGGAGCCGACTGTGGACTCAGAATCGGTGACAAAAGTGAAGGCTGAAAGTGAATCCGATGACGAATCTAGTGCTCCCAGCGTCGTGCGAGAAGGCTTGAGACTGCGGTCAGATCTCTACACGCCTAGTGATAGTGGCAGTGACTTACATGCGTTGGAGGAGCGCCTGGCGCGGGCCCGCTCTCGCTCAGCGAGCAGCGACCGGACGGAGGATCGAGCAGATATTAATGATCTCGAAATACCGATAGACGATGAAAATCCCGATCGGTGTACGGCGTGTGGCAAAATATTTCAAAACCACTTTACGCTGCGAATGCATTATCGAAACGAGCACTTAAAATTGCTGCATCCGTGTGGTGTTAACGGTTGCGACGCTGCTTTTCCCTCGCGGCGGAGTCGAGACAGACACAGCTCAAACGTAGATCTGCACCGACGTTTATTATCAACAACGTCACCCAATGCTCAAGAACAAAGGCCAGCTTTTGAAGTGAACGCTGAACTTCTTAATAAATTATACGCGGACATAAAAGGTCTCGCGTCAACACTAGAAAGTTTGCGATACGGTGATGAGTCTACCCAGATTCCAAGCTACGTGACTGAAACTATGAAGTTTTATAGTAGGAATTTAAGTGCTCTCCAAGCTGGTATGTTTCCACAGCTCAGCGATCGGGGGTTTTTTCCGAGTCCCTTTTTGATGGGTAACGGAGCGACGCAGCCTGGAGGCCTGTATGGTGCCCCTGCAGGGGCTCAGTCGGCGCGAGAGTCATTATCACCTTTGTCAGCGTCATCTCCTCCGGTCATTTCGCCGGGCAGGCTCGACGCGGCGCACGCTCGGCCCAGAGACGACGCTAATCTGCTTTTTCGCGAGACCACAGAATCCTACAAGAAGATGACTTCCCTGTGCGAACGCCAGGACCAGTTGTACCAGCACCACGTACCGGTGTCATGACGCACCCCGTACAACCCTCGCGCGACCTGGTGATACCTCACTTCCTAAGCCTAAGCGCACAGACTCTGTATATTTAATTGTTAATAATTTTAATTGTGTTAATTCTATCATATTTCGTTTTGTATTTTCTTGTGATATTTAGACAAATATATCGTAATAATTTTATCGATCCCACGAACTGTAAGTTATAGGGGATATTACCGCTTGGGTATTAAGTTTGCGTTTGTGCGAAGTGCAATACGGACTCGGAATATTATAAATATTAATGGAATCGGCGGCGTACGATATGGTATCGTGTAGAGTATTCGTAATCGATGTTGAAAGTAAACGTTAATAATGATCAGCTTCATTTATTGTTCTGGCGCAATAAACTCATTGAGGAAAAAACTACACTTGTTTTTATTTCTATAGCGGTAAATAAGTGTGAGAGATTGGGAGGCCTTGCAGTTTTTATTGATGAATCTGGTAACAACAATCTCGTCATAAGATAAAATGATGCAGTCTTAGATGGAACTTAGACTAAAATAGAGCTAAGAAATTTCACAGTAAGATACCTTGTTGGTTTCTAATTTCTTAATTTCTCTAAGTAAATGAAAATCAAAATCCAAAGTCACATCCGAAATAGGTAATTTTAGAAAAATCGTTTTCACAATTGGACGTATTTTCTGAAAAATGTTCCAACCCACAACCGTGTAATCGAGGGTTAGAAGTTAGAAAATATTTTTCGAAAATCTTTCCCAATTTGGAAATGAGGAATTCTTGCTTTAGATTGGTATGTACATAACACAAAGGTATCTAAAAGGGTAATTCGGTTACAGCTTATTAATAACAATGTAAAGTGCCACGAGCGCTGGTTGCGGGTTATTCAAGTGGAACGGGCATCTGCTTGTACAATTTTTTGTTGAATTGAAGTTACGCTGCTTAACAACCCTTTTCAATGTTTATAAGCTTCAAATGATGGACTTTTACGCTTGCTTTGTGTTGACCTTTAATTTTTTTCTGTCACGGACAGGAAATAGCGTGTGTCCCGTAAATCTGATTAGTTCGTATTATGAAGAAGGATTCTAATAAGATTGATTTGTTAAAATATTGAACAGAACCATTGAACAGAAAGGTCTAGCAAGTCAGAAAAGCTCTGACACTTGTTCCAGGTAATACGTGTTCCCATAGTACATGAAAATGTTGTCTAAGTATTATGAAAAAAGCAAACGAGGGTACAATTTTAACTGCAATTATTTTAATAAGTAGGCAAGTACCTAAAGTATATTTTGCATAATGCCCTAGATGAGTAAAGATGATGGAGAGGTAGGTACAACCAATTACCAAGTACATAGTTTAACAATAATTAAAGTTTTTTGAAATTTTGCTCTAGTATTCAACACATAGGTATCTACATACCTACCGAATAAATAAAATACCTATCAATACTATCAATGATGAATCACATAACGAAAATCGCATTTTAAATACACATAATAAACACTAGATGCCTAGTTATTTCTGTACCTACTCCGACTGACTCTGAGAAATAGTAAAATAATTATTACCGTTTAAAAGCTCATGTGAACACTAATAAATTCATTTTAACTATTGATACAATTAAAAACAGATACTTCCGCCGTATAAACAAAATATATTCGATCGTTAATGTCATGTTTAATTTAAATTGTATCAATGACAAATAGTTAAAATTGATAAAAATTAATACATAATTGCCACTAGAACATAATTTAATCAATTATCTTAGGTATACAAAAAATTCCGACTCACTTTTGAGAGTAGGTAGGCAGGGTAGGTATTGTCTAAAGGTGATTTTATAAAAAAAAATAGTTTAATGTTTTCCTTTTCTCTTCAAAAACTCCTTTTCTATCTCGTGCTGCGAGTAATAAGCTTTATAAGCTTTATACTCTACCATTCGATTGACTATTTCTGTACCTATATACTTACATACGAATATGGTCACTTGGGTGGGTTTTGAAACAGATTAATTACCTTTTAATTCTCAGTTCACCCTTTTAAATCTTCTAACTATACCTAGAGCACATATCTACTCATGTGCCTAGAGGCTTCTTATTTTGTCTAGAAAGACGTAGGTACGAAGTTTACTCCTCGGTGGTACGAAGTCACGATAGGTAGGTATGCTTTTCAACCCTTAATATACCAGTATGATTTCACTGAGTAGGAATTCATATCATACAACAATGACTCTCCAAGTGGCCAGTCATGCCCGTGAGAACACGAGTGATACAAAATATAGACCCAGAAAATATAATTATAGGGTGACGACCAAATGCTAATTCATACTTCTCAGGTCGACCTGCAGAAAAAATTTACAAGTGTAAAGATACCAGCGGAGTTTTTGGTTCTGTAATATGGATTCTACTTTTCTAATGTGTAAAGGCAAATAGCCATAGGTAACTTGAAAATTAGTATATTTGGCAAATAGCGCGTAAGAGTTTTTTTTACATTTTTTTCTGTACCTACCTACTTGCGATAGGTAGGTATATAGAGATAGAAAAACATCAGTTAATATGTTATTATCATCATATAGTGTACATTTATTTGAGCCATATAAGTACAGGCGAATCTACGCAACTCAAATTGCGGTGATTTTCCTTTTCACATGAGTTTCGTTGTACTTTACGATATTTTCTATCTAAAATCCGGCATTCTATTCTACTCCCCTGCTTACTATGGAAACATAATGACTCTACTTTGGTAGACTTTATGATGCTTTCCCATCTGAAGTCCTGCATCAAGTCCTGTTCACTTACATACTTCTCTAATCTATTAGTTGGTGACTCAAAAAGGATCTTTCTCTCCATACTTGCCATCTCATGATTATCCTGGACCTCTTGTCATCAATATAGGCTCTCCGAGGGCTTTCAGGTTTTTAACAGGCTTTGGCCATGATTTTTGCGCGGTGATTAAAGCCAGCTTTTCTGTCACCAGAAAAGGCAAGCTGCCCGGTTGATATGCATTTGTCACAATCAGATTTTTTCTCATCCTCTTCAGGTGTCCCTCAAACCAATAGCTCCCTTCTAAATTCTTAATTGATTCACATACCTTCAGTTTTCTTCGTCGTCAACCTAACAGACATCCCCTGCTGGACGTAGGTCTCTTTTAGGGACTTTCACACACCGCAGTCTTACGTCGCATCGCCTATATCTAGCGACTCCTTGTGATTCGTTTGATTTCGTCTGTCCACTTAGTGGGAGGATATGTCATAGCTGCTTTTTCCATCAGTTCCATTAGTCTTTAGTTGAAAACTTTCGTTTTATACCTACGAAAACAAGATTTTGAAAATAATTTTCAGCATCTTGTACCGCCACCTTTAAGATTTAAAATCGGTAGATACCTTCAAGTCAAGAGTGAATATGCATGTTCTAGACAAACGCGCTCCATCTTAGGCTGCATCATCACTTGCCAGCAGGTCTGATTGTATCTAAGCGCTAGTCTATAAATTAAAAAAAGATTTTTCCACGGATTAGGGATCTCTAAATTGACCGCTATTACCTACGGCACCTCAAGGCTGATATGCTCTGAAGGTTGACGCATGGAACAGTTTTTGTTCGTAATAACATACTGTTGGATTGACAAAACGCTATGAAGGATTTAAGTTCATTTAAGAAGTCGTTTGTGGTTCATTTATTTTAAGTTTTTCTTTGGTGGTATTTAATTGGGCATTTGTTTTGAGGTAACCTTGCAGTTAGGGTGATTGATGTGCTTTGTAATTAGACATTTTATCATTATTATATTTGAGGTGCTGCTATTCAGCTTTTTCTCATATGCCTAGCATTCATACTTTTTAAAAATGATTAGCTAAATTATAAAGGTCTTGTCTTTATAGAGAGACTAGCTCATGCTCGCGACTTCGTCCGCGTGGAATACACAAATTTCAGACCCCTATTTCACCCCCTTAAAGGTTGAAATTTCAGAAATCCTTACTTAGCGGATGTCTACGTCATAATAACTATGTATCTGCATGCCAAATTTTAGCCCGATCCGTCCAGTGGTTCAAGCTGTGCGTTGATAGATCAGTTAGTCAGTCAGTCAGTCACCTTTTCCTTTTATATATATACCTAGAAGATAATTATGTCATATGTCCTTTTTCTCTGATTAGGTATACTTAAAAATATAAAAATAGGTTGTTGTAACAGGGCACAAAAGCCACTCAAAATTTAGATATAGGTAGGTACTCGTAGGTACACTTCATTTTGAACTTATGTCAGTTCTAACTTTTAGAACCCTATAACCTGGTGGTGACGGTTCATGATGCAGATGCAGGTATAGTTTAATCGAATAAGTAAATTAGCAGAATATCTATCTACATTGTAGTTTCCCTAAAGAAAGCTATTAATATCGTGCTGCGCAATCAAACAGCCAACAAGGGATGAAGGGGATTAACCGCATAGTTTGTCAACCCTTAATTAATAAAGCTTGAACTGTTGACGCCCCGGGCTATGTCTGCTTAATAAACACAACTGTAATCCCGATCGTTCAAGGGTATCTACCTAAAATATCAAGATCCCTACCCAAGCAAATCATGATTTTAAAATATTCAACCCCGAAGTTTAAATATTATTTTAAGCGCATCTTTTTGGTGGTTCTGTCAAGGCTAGGTACTAAGGGTGAGATTTATAGGGCGCACTCTGACTTAGCTCAGACTTAAGACAGATTTAAAATGAGACAGCGCTATATCTCACATAAATCTGTCTCGTTATAATTCAATCTTAAGAGTCCCCGCAGACCACAAACTTTTTATCGGCCGATAGTTTGGTCGGTTTCTTAATCAGTATGAAGATGTATGTAAGTGCGCAAATTATACATTACATATTATCTTCATACTGATTAAGAAACCGACCAAAGTCCAAACTATCGGCCGATAAAGTTTGTGGTGTGCGGGGACTCTTAGTCTGAGCAAAGTCAAAGTGCGCTCTATAGATCTCAGCATTAGTGATTAAGACGTCGGCCTACTGTTCGGGAGCTCCGGGTTTCGAGCCCGGGTACGCAGCTCTATAACATTTCGGAGTTAAGTAGGTATGTGTGCGTTTCAAACAATTAAATCCATACTAATATTATGGATGCGAAAGTGTGTCTGTCTGTCTGTCTGCTAGCCTTTCACGGTCCATCCGTTCAAACAATTTTGACGAAATTTAGTACAGAGATAGCTTGCAACTCGGACGTACGCTACGTATTATCCCCGAAAATCAAAGAGTTCCCAAGGTATTTTTAAAAACCTAAATCTATGCGGACAAAGTCGCGGGCGCCACCTAGTGTTTTTATATTATTTTTTAATACATTTGATCGTGGTATGTAGCCGTTTTATACAATACAATAATATGTAATTGAAGAAAAACGTCGTGCGGAATCGGATGCGGCAGAGTTCTCCATGACGTTCTCAAAGGTCTGTGAAATATGTCAATCCGCACTGGGCTAGTGTGGCGCCCTATGACCTAAATCCTCCTTATTCTGAAACGAAAGCCATGCTCAGTAGTGGGCCGGCAATAGGTTGATGATCCGGTGGGCAAGGTTTTAAGTATATCGTGGTTGGTGCGTTTCCACCTAAAATTATACATCAGCACAAACCTTCGCCACTAGATGGCGTTAGTAGATCGAAGTTTGCAACTTGTTCATTTTTTTTTCATTGTTTGGATCATTAGTTCCAGAGATTACCTATAACTTTATCTCTTTATAATACTTATTAGTAAAGATTTAACAAATGTAACATACGCTAGGCGTGTCTAAGAAATTTATAATTATGCAGTAGGTAGGTACCATAATATGAAACTCTTAATAGCTTAACCGTTAAGAGACATGACACCTCGTGTGACCCAAAAGGTCGCAGATTCGATGCCGCATCCTGTTGATGCACCTGCTTAAGTAAGATAAGTAATTTATATGTACTTAGGTATAGTTCTCGACAGATCGAGATGGCAGGCGGGAGTCGCCCCGCACACTCGCACGTCACCCGCGCTATCCCGCATCGGGTTAGCACGGCAGATGTGCGGGTGTGCTAGGCGTCCCCACCTCAATTGCCAGCTCGACCTGTCGCGTACTAAGTATAGGTAAATACCTATACCTATCTACTTAACTATTGTTTATATTCAGTACTAGCTGAGGCCCGCGACTTCGTAGGTATACACGTGGTTTTAGGTTTTGAAAATTCCGTGGGAACTCTTTGATTTTCCGGGATAAAAATCCACAGGGCATCAGCTAGTCTAAATTTATAAAAGGAAAAGGTGACTGACTGAATGACTGACTGACTGACTGATCTATCAACGCACAGCTCAAACTACTGGACGGATCGGGCTGAAATTTGGCATGCAGATAGCTATAATGACGTAAACATCCGTTAAGAAAGGATTTTTGAAAATTCAACCCTTAATGGTGAAACAGGGGTTTGAAATTTGTGTAGTCCACGCGGACGAAGTCGCGAGCATAAGCTAGTATTATATAAACTGAAAAGGTGACTGACTGACTGATTGATTGACTGACTGACTGATCTATCAACGCACAGCTCAAACTACTGAACGGATCGGGCTGAAATTTGGCATACAGATAGCTATTATTACGTAGGCATCCGCTAAGAAAAGATCTTTGACAATTCGACCCCTAAGGGGATGGATTAAGTGTTTGAAATTTGTGTAGTCCACGCGAACGAAGTCGCTGGCATACTTAAGCTAGTAAGGTTACAATTTAGGAAAATCTACAGCTATTTTCCTGCAACGATCACAAAGTTAATTACCCGAGACATTATCATCACAACATACATAATTAATTACAAAGATACACGGGAAATCTTAAGGAATGTACCAAGGAAGCTCCGAGTCAACAGCGCCTGAGGGCTCACTTTAATCCCCTGTCTCTTACAAACTTGTGTAAAGCTTAGTGGGAATGGCTCATGATTCTTTTAATCTGTTTAAAAATGCTCAAAGGAGTTCAAAGGCATCTAAAATGAAGCCGCGGGGGCTATTTTTTCAAGAAATTTTCCGGTTTTAAATGTCGTAATTTTCTTATGAATACGACCGTAACAGTTTATCTTTTGAATTAGATATTATAATCATAACAGTTCTAAATAGGTATATTATATTCCAAGCGCTTCTACTTGATCAAAAGTATTACTAAAATTGCTTAGAAAAATACGTTTGCATGATTTTCTTTATTATATCTGTGTTGTACAGAACCAGGCAATATTAAGTCCATGACATACAAGGAACATACAAAGCTGATGCCGGGGCTTCACCCGCATAGATTTAGATTTTTTAAATTTCCGAGGGATTCCGGAATAAAAGTAGCCTGCCTATGTTCGTAAGCTATTTTGTATCTTTCGTCAAAATCGGTTAAACGAGTGGGCCTTCAAAAATCCCGTGGGAACTCATTGATTTTCTGAGACAAAAAGTAGCTTGTGCAAGCTATCTTTGTACCGTTATTCAAAATCGCTTAAACAAATGGGCTGTGAAAAGCTAGCAAGCAGACATATAGACACAATACAATATCAGTAAGTATGAATAATAATTTATTTATTTATTTATTGCTGAGGACGCGTTGGTAGGTAGGTACTTCTTACTTCTCTAACAATATACCTACTTACGCATAACAATGAAAATACGAGTAGGTAGGTAGGAACCTACATTTCTGAAATTCAGCCTCGCAAAATCATAAGCGGCTCGACTACGTCAGGATTCCGTGAAAACAAAGGAAAATAATACTTGTAAATGCCTGCAAATCCCGTTGCGAGTGACGTAAAAACCGTGACGCCACTTGGCGTGTGACGTTGCGATTGTCTTTGATCACAACATGTGAATTATTCATCGGATGTTACCCCTCCTGTCACGGATACTATTTGCATTACAACAGTTTGCGGGCTGGTAGAGTTTCGTTCGGGACAGGTGTTTAGTGGTTCGGAACGTTTAAATTTTACTAGACACCCTATCCGCGGAGAGAACTTAGTACAGCTTTCTCTCTATAACGTAATCCCATACAAATGATAGAGACAAAAATAGGTATGGGGTTTTATCCATAATAATTATAATAGTTGGTTTACGGTCTATGCTACTTTATAATCCGGAAAATCAAAGTGTTCCCACATGGTTTTCCATCCAATAAGTACGCATTCATCAACCCATTACCGGCTCACTACTGAGCTCTCCTTTCAGAGTGAGAAGGGGTTAGGTTCTGCCACGCTGCTGGGCGCTGGCCCAATGCGGATTGGCAGACTAGTACGCATTAGTCTATAATTTAATTAGAAGATGATTTTAGTGACCTTCGCTTAATCTTGAATTTTCCTCCTTCTAATATCTAAAATTACAATATTCTACGTAAGTATAGGTACCTACTACGTAACCATTTCACGTCTAGGTAAAGGTAGTTAAGTACCTACTATAAGGACAAACCGATATATTTACATTTCCACAAGCATCATATTTGGCACCCCTAACATTTCTTGCTAGTCATTTTTAAAGGACAAAAATGACAAGCGCTCATATCCGAAGGATAAAAAGACAGGCATAGAGTGCACATGTCAAAAATATCACTTCCGCGCGTCAGGGCTGCCACAGCGTTTAGCATTTGAATGCGGACGGTAATGTGACAAGCGAAAACCCTGGATGTCGAGTTTGCGAGTGGATATGTGCAAATTCAGGCTGTATAATATTAATATAATACAGTTGATTTTGATGTTTTTCTCTAAACTGAATTGAGAGTTTTAGTTCTTTTTGATATTGCTAAAAACGACGGATGAATTTTCTATTATTATAAATTAATGAACTCTTCTCAACATTAGGCTCACCATTGGCACCTAAATTCACGAGGTTTGACAGTTCTAAATTAAATTAGGGTTGTCTGTCCTTTTCTTATTACATTGGTACGAAAAGATGCAAATACCTATAGGTACTCTAAAAAGTTGCGCTCAGAATCAGTAGGTACCTGCTGCCAATGTAAGATTTTTGAAGCATTTAGAATAGAATAGAATGTTTTTTATTCATGTAAACCTTTTACAAGTGCCTATGAATACTTAGTCAGGTAGTTTTAATTTACCACTGGTTCGGAATGCCGTTCCCACCGAGAAGAACCAGCAAGACAAGACGAGCAAACTCGGCGGTTGCGGTTTAAATTATCATTATATTAAATGAAATATTTAAGATGCAATAACTGAAGACCTTGTTAACCTAGTGGTCAAGACGTTCACTTTCTATTCGGGAGTTTGCAGCCTCGATTTCGGGCACACACCTCGTACTCTTCCGAGTTGTGTGCACTTTAAGCAATTAAATACCTACCATATGACGAGGAAATCTGCATGCCTGAGAATTCTTCATACTGTTCTCAAAGTTGGGTGAAGTCTGCCTATTCGCACTGGGCCAGAGCGTGACGGAATATGGCTTCTCATTCTGACAGGAGACCAGTAGTCATTAATGGGCGGGTGATGGGTTGATGATTGTTTTCAATTTACATTTTCTATCACGCAAAAATATCTAGCAGTGATAAACATAAAAATATTAAACAAGTATAAAAAACAGTGCTGAACATATTAACATGACAATAACCATAAAGAGTGTCGTAAAACAAATCTTCGCGCCGAGGGTAAGTTCTCCCTCAACCACGCACCACCCTTGCTTCAATGCTATCCGAATTTTATTGGCGACATTTGCCGTCAATATTCCTTTGAGTAGGTAGCCTCGTAAAAGATTAGATGTGCCTTGAATAAGTTTAAGGTGAAAAGAATATAAATAAGTCCCGCAAATTGCTATTGCGCTAGAACCATGTCTCATAACTTGGAAATGACGTCATTTTGACGTCAGCCGAAATAAAAATATACAATCAGCTCAAAACTTCAGTCTTGTGCTGACGACACTAAAATAGCGGCCACACGTATTAGCAATTCGCGGGTCTTATACCTACTGTCGCAGAGTAAGGATGTGACACTATAATTCTATCCGCGGAAAGAAGTTAGTATAGCGCTCTCTCTGTTACGTAATCCCATACATAAGATAGAGACAAACATAATATCATCATCATCATCATCATCATCATCAGCCTGCGGACATCCACTGTTGGATATAGGCCTTCCCTAAAGAGCGCCACTACACCCGGTCCTCGATCCTCATCCATGCCACTTCCTGCCGTCTCACACTACGCTTGCTTAAACGCGATCAACTCAAGGACTTTCCGGCTCCAGCGGCCATCGCCTCTACGACAGGCATGACTTGCCCACTGCCACGTCAACTTGCTAATAACATATCAGTGAGGGTTAACCATTTTGAGTTACCAACCAATCACAAACAAAAATTTCAACTCTGTTCTTATTAGGTACGGTTCAGTCAGATAGACAGACAGACATACAGAGGATGGACGGACAGCGGAGGCATCGTAGTAGGGGTCCCGTTGGCATCCTTCGGGTACGGAACCATAACAACCAAGTGTCCATCTTTGAGGCGGTCTTCGTATCGTCACGATCTGTCACGCCTCGGCCGCGTGTCCTGATAACATCTCACTTGACGTCCGACGTGACGTCGTTGTGACGTTTTTGTGACTTTAATTATTATTCCATTTTTTACTAGGTTGATTTTTGAATAGATTTGACTCTATATTTTTCTAAGTCCACGTCTATATTTTTTGTAGCTGCTGTAAATAGGTATGTATGAGCATCTGCTGTGTTGAATATACCTATACATAGTATTATTTGATATCATGGTTGTATTATTAGGTAGGTACTAGCTGATGCCCGTGACTTCGTCCGCATGGAATTAGGTTTTTAAAAATTCCGTGGGAACTCTTTAATTTTCCGGGATATAAAGTAGCCTATGTCACTCTTCGAATTTCGTACCAACATCTCTATACTCCAAGAACTCGGCATTAAAAAACGACTTTCGTCGATAGTACAGAGTCGCATATTAAAATTCTTCGGACACGTCTCCCGGCGTGAGAGTGACTCCATCGAGCGTCTTGTCGTGCAGGGCAAGGTGGAGGGCACCAGAGGACGAGGGAGGTCACCCATGCGATGGACCGACCAAATTAAGTCTGCTGTGGGCGGTCCTTTGCACGAGTGTACCAGGCTGTCGGCCAGCAGGGAGAAATGGCGAATGCTCGTGAGGCGTATAACATCTGCCCTCAAAGACGTTGCTTCGTGATGACCACGACCGCTCTGCCAAGAGTGATACGACAAAGAAGAAGATGTCACTCTTCAGGTCTTAATCTATACCCATGCAAAAAATCACGTCAATCCGTTGCAGCGTTGCGACGTGATTGAAGGACAAACCAACAAACAAACACACTTTCGAATTTATAATAAGGGTAGGTACTGATATCATTATCATTATGGCCATATTACACACGACTGATTTTATGTTATTTATATCTTTATTTTAGGCAACAAAGCCTATAAAAAAGTACCTAACCTACTTACCTACTAATATTAATTATTGCCATAAAATATCGGCAGATTTAATTTGCATTTTGTTATTAGCTACTTATTGTGGATCCTACCACAATCCATACATACAAAAAGACTTGTAAGGGGATGTATAATACGCGACGAGTCAAGATGGCAATCGTGGAGTAAACGCCTCGCACACCCGTACAGCCTCCAAGCTAACCCGGTGCGGGCGAGCACGTGTGACGTCCAGGTGTGCGCGGCATCCGCGGCCCGATTGCGATCTCGACCTGTCGCGTACTATAGGCATGCTATATTACTACATCATTCTGACATAGATCAGCTCTGCTGGTTTGACATAGGTTTTCTCTCTACATAGTGCATAGGTACCTCTCGCTAAATTTAAGATGTAGCAACTACCAATTTCCGACGACGCCTTTCCACACACGAAACTCCAGACTCCCAGAAGCCACTCTAATTATAGAGAGTGCGATCGCGATCGAATCTAAATAACCTATATTTTAAATCCATACAATAACACCGCACTTGTTCGGAGGACTAGCTGTAAGGGGAGAGAGGGGGAGGTACGGCTCACCGCAGTCGCAACAGAAATAGCGTTTGACGTTTGTATCCGCGGTGGCGCCTGTTCACTGTCAACTCTATAGAGTAGCTTTGGGTAGAGGTGGCAGGTTTTATGACTTTTGTTTTTAATCTATATTTCAATCCATACAATGACACCGTACTTGTTCGGAGGACTAGCTGTAAGGGGAGAGAGGGGGCGAGGATACGAGTCACCGCAGTCCCAATAGAAATAGCGTTTGACTTACTTTGTAACCACAATTTGTGCATTGTCCACTTTATAGGGCAGGTTTGAGTAGAGGTGTTAGGTTAAAATATGCTCTCAATAATTTCCTATTCCAAAAAGAAGCTACGAATGTTTTCATTCCAGGGATTTATGAGCATCCATTATGTTTCATGCTGGTTGAAAATAGTTAGGTACTTCATTGAGCTTAGCTTGGAAAGTAAAAAATCATAACAGTGATGTTATGATTTTCATTACTGTTATTTCACACATCCCTCGGTTTTTTGCATTTTTTTTGTAATAGGTACTCGTAATGATGCGGCCTAAAAATGTCAAAAATTTGACTCTTTTTACACCCTTAATCCAGGAGGGATAAGAGCCTTTTGCATAATTGCATACACAACTCTGAGTGAACTCAATATTTTTTTACAATTTCAGTTTTCGAGGGATATGTAGCTTGAAAGGTGCTATTGATATTTTGTAACTGTTTAGAAAACTAACTATACTAATAGATGTGTGAAATATCTACCTATTTAAAAAAAAGCTTAAGGCATTAATTTAATGACTGTAGTCTGTATCATCTTTTCTATATTATTATCATTTACCTAGTATTGTTTACTTCAATAGCAGATGTTGTGATCACAGTAGTAAAAAGTCGTCGTTTGCTTGGCACTTAAAGCTCAAAATACTCAATAATAAAAAAGTCCATTTTAATTTAAAGCTTGCTTTCTCTGTGTCATACGGTTGGTCTGTATCGTTAAGGAGGGCGCGTTAAAATTGAAAATAAATTCAATATCAATTTGAGCGCGCGCCAAGAGCGCGGTGTCGATACGTGACGTTTATGTTGCCACTCGACATCGACGCGCACTCATAAAATACATCGTTTTTCACATGTATTTCGGCTTTGGCTATTTTCTTAAGAAATATATTGTTGAGAGTTACTCGGAGACTTTAAATAACATACAAAACTATTCAATACAAATTTATTTAAATGAAAAGATAGGCATGCATTGAAACTCTACCTCATGATAACTACTTAGGTCCTGAGCTTGGTTTCGGTCGTGTTTAATTGCCGTCCATCGAACTATAAGGGCGAAAACACACTATGGATAGGATCAGGACAAAACGTCCGCGTGAAACGTCGTCGGCGTTATCTGGGAAGGACGTTATTGTCCTGTCGCTTTAGTTTATGAATCCCACTGCCCAGAGTAGGGAATATCCGTAAATTATGGTGCAGCCCCATATTCAGATCAAAGCATACGTAACATGTTTTAAATGATCTCTTGAACTAGTTACTATTGGATAACTAGAAAACGGACGGGGCGGACCCTATCTTCCCGTATATGTCAAGCAATCGTCCCGTTCCGCCCGTGTGCTATGACCTTAAAAATACGCGCGCGGACTTTTTGTCAGTCAAACAAAAAAATAATTCCATAGACTCTAACGGCGGTTACGCACTCATTCGATCCGAGTCCGTGAAAATACGTTCCTTTTTGTTTTGTATGGGAGCTTATGACATATGTCGTAGATAATCGCTGGTATTCTCACGGATGACGGATAGAACTCGGATGACGGAAGTGCAGTGCGTAATCGCCGTAACGTGTTTTATCTCGTGCCGGACGGAACGGGAGGATCTCTTGAATTAGGTAGTTACTATTGAATAGCTAGACAACGGACGGGACGGGACGTATCATCTCGTATATTTCAAGAATGTCAAGAAGATGTCAAAAAATCGTCCCGTTTCATCCGGCACGAGAAAAAACACACACGCCTTAAAAGTGCGCGCGCGGACTTTTAGCCAGTCAAACAAAAAATTTTTGTCCATAGGCTCTTAGGGTTGCTTGTGTTTTTAAAATATTGGCTTTAATTTCCCCCAAAAATTCCGCTTAATAAGTGGCTGTAAGTATATCATTAATAAACTATTTTCGGCGGTTAATGGCACCCAAGAAAAACATGCGTGTGCGCAGTATCGACACATCAGCGTGGAAATAATGTCCGTCTTGTTGTTTTAGCGGTGATTGACGATAATCGGTATTATGTATGGCTGTAAGGTATTTATGATGATATCTCGCTGTGTATTTTGGGACGACATAAATATCGATTGGTATGAGTGTGTTTGACATGCGAGAAGACGGTGGGTATTGGAAATATTTCTCGTGAAATATGAATAATTATTATAAATATTGGTTTTGGAATCAGTGATTTTTTTTCTATTAGTAAGTTAATACATACTTTGAATATGATTACTTACATCATTTAAAAAAATATCCTGTGTAAAAATTTGGTTTCTAAATCAGATTTTTGATGAAATAAAATATCGTTTCAGGATTTTTGAAAAATCCACCCCCACGCTGATCTTCTAAATTCCGTCCGAGCGAAGCTGGGGCGGGTGTGCTAGTATCCTACTATTCTACTAATATTATAAATGTGAAAGCGTGGATGTTTGGATGTTTGGATGTTTAGATGTTTAAATGTTTGGATGTTTGTTACTCAATCACACAAAAACGGCTGAACGGATTTGGATGAAATTTGGAATGAAGATAGATTATACCCTGGATTAACACATAAGCTACTTTTTATCCCGGAAAATCAAAGAGTTCCCGCGGGATTTTGAAAAATGTAAATCCACGCGGACTAAGTCGCGGGCATCAGCTAGTAAGTTATATAACTTAATCTCAGGAGATTGTAGACAAGCGCAAACCAATTTAGCTGCATCATCGGGTAAACAGTCAGCAGTGGCGTGCAGGTCATAGAGGCATAAAAGCACTGCTGTCCTAGTTGAAATGGCTATGTGCTCATTTTTCATGATGACCTGTCATTAAATAGGTAGTTAGCTAACTAATGCTTACCCTAGGTTCAAACCCTGTGCACGCCACTGACAGTCAGTACAATTTGGCAATCCTTGGTCACGATTCCAGACTCATGGTTACGCACGATCGGTAGTCGCTACTAAATGCATCGGTCAAAGGAAATAAAAATATTAAGTGATTAATGTTTCACACTGCCTTATTATTTCTCTTACACGAAATATTAATAGTTAAAATTAATTATTATTAGTGAGTACTAGTGATGTAGGTTTTTGCCTTTACGAACTTAGGTGTAAGAAAGGTAGGTACAAGATTCAGAAAATGATGAAGAAAACCTGCATTGAAATTAAATACATTAATACTTAACGAAAACTTATTCTGTAAAAAATCTACTAGCCTACTTGTCCAAAAAATATTACATCAAAATGAGAACCTAGGTCCTACGCCTTACAATACAAGTCCCGCAAATTGCTATTGCGCTATATGTCTCATTGACGTCGAAATGACGTAATTTTGACGTCAGTCGAAATAAAAATATACCATCAGCTCGAAACTTTAGTCTGGTGCTGACGTCACTAAAATGGTGGCCCGACGCATTAGCAATTTGTGGGACTTATACAATTCTTTATTTGCATAATGTGGGTAGGTAAGTACATAAGGTGTTAAATCTAATAAACATAGTCCAGCACATGAGCCATGTCGGTGTACAAATATAGTAGACTTTCTTGAAGTCTGTTAATAAGTTCGGTATAAGTAATTAAGTCATTATCATTATCAACCATCGCCGGTCCACTACTGAGAACAGGTCTCCTCTCAGAATGAAAAGGGTGCAGTGTAGGCAATGGATCACCACGCTGGCTAATTGGAGATGGATCACATACCTTTGAGAACATTATATTAGAGAACTTTCAACCATGCAGATTTCCTCACCGACTCTTTCTAACATATACCTAAATACCATGTAGCTACCTAATGGTATCTAATGTAAGCAGGAAACAAACAATCATTAGGAACATAGAATAGAAAAATTATTGCTAAGCAGATTAGGCAACCGAAATTTGGATGGATTAGTTGATAGATAGATATTTATTTATTAAAACCTGTATTCAGACGCTGATAGATCGATACATTTTACATCACTAGTGATTACTTAGTGGATATCTAAGCTAATTGGTAGGAAGTTATTACTTTAATAGTTTTCGTAATAAAACGATCGAATAATAGTAAAACAAGGTATAAACGTGACAACGTTATGGCGGTGTAACACATCCGAGTCATGAAGGCAATTAAACACCTGTCCGACAAGCTACATGCCCGAGGCATGTTGAACTTATATACATATCCTTTGCTGATATAATGAGCCAAGATACACACATCACTACCCATATCACTACCCGCACTTATTACAAACTAGCTTATGTTCGCGACTTCATTCGCGTGGACTAAACAAATTTAAAACCCTTATTTCACCCCCTTAGGGGTTGAATTTTTAAAAATCCTTTCTTAACGGATGTCTACGCCATAATAGCTATCTGCATGCCAAATTTCAGCCCGATCCGTCTAGTAGTTTGAGCTGTGCGTTGATAGATCAGTCAGTGTCAGTCAGTTACCTTTTCCTTTTATATATTTAAGATAAAAAATAATATGAAAGTGTGTTTTTTTGTTGGTTTGTCCTTCAATCACGTCACAACTGGTCAACGTGATTTTTAGGGTTCCGTACCTCAAAAGGAAAAAGGAACCCTTATAGGATCACTTTGTCCGTCTGTCTGACTGTCGTGTCTTTTAAGAAACCTATAGAGTACTAGGCTAAGGGGAAAAATCCGAAAACCGTGAATTTGTGGTAACAACGCAGTAAAAAAAAATTAAATGTGTTTATAAAAAAAATACTATTTTCAACTTTTGAATTAAGATTACTAGGTATACCGAGTGGGGTATCCTGCCAAATTTCATGATTCTAGGTCAACGGGAAGTACCCTGTGGGTTTCTTGACAGACACCACAGACAGACAGACAGACAGACTACGAAGTGATCCTATAAGGGTTCCTTTTTTCCTTTGAGGTACGGACTACGGAACCCTAAATACTACTGTTGTATAGTTTTAAGTTTTTACTACACTGTCGAGTGTCGGCTGACTACCAATTTTTTTGCATTTTATTTATGTGAGCACTACTTTTCTTTTAGCACTCATGTATAATGTATATCTTGGATTATTTATATCAATACGGATTCTTCTAGTTATCTATCTATGCAAATAAAAGTGAAATGTTAGATTCGTTTGTATTTTGATTAAAGATCTCTATTCTTGGAAGAGTCGAACCGATTTCAGTCACAACTATTATATCAGTTTCGAAAGCTCTACAATTTTTTTTTTTAAACTTTGATTCAATTGTTTTCTTTAACCGTAGTCTTTGAAATCAATGGCCAGCGAAGTAGGTATAACTTAATAACTACCTAACTAGATACGAAGGAGGTATCTACTGAGAGGTTTTAATTTAATTTAATTTAATTTTAATTTATTTTATTTTATAGAGACAAACAGTTACAATTAGTTAACTAGATAGTATATATATATAAACACTTAAACCAAAGCAGTCTCCAATGAGAAATTAACACTTATAATAAAGAATTATGTCCACAACACACGGGCATAGTATGCGTATGAAAAACTAGGCACAGAGTATTTAAAACTAACTAGGTAGGTAAACTTATGGAACACAGAACTGAAATCGACTAAAGTATAAACTATAACTAGGCAGAATTTGATATGACATCCTTAATTGCTAATTTATACCTATGGAGAGAGAGATGAAAAATATCACTTTTCGCGAATAGATGATTAGCTTGGTTGCAACTTCGTCGTATGAATGTGTAGTGGTATAAGTATATGGTATAAGTAGGTACTTATTCCTTCATCCCAGTCAATAGGTAGTAAATACCTATAGGTTACACGACACCTAACGTACGTAAATATACCTATACCAGATAAAGATAATAGGTATGCGGTAAGTAAAAGAGCAGCAAGTGAAGCAGTGATAGCCTAGTGGTTAGGACGTCCGCCTTCTAATCGGAGGTCGGGGGTTCGATCCTGGGCACGCACCTCTAACTTTTCGGAATTATATGCGTTTTAATTAATTAAATATCACTCGCTTTAACGGTGAAGGAAAACATCGTGAAGAAACCTGCATGCCTGAGAGTGAAAGGTGTGTGAAGTCTACCAATCCGCACATGGCCAGCGTGGTAGACTATGGCCAAAACCCTTCTCAATCTGAGAGGAGACCCGCGCTCTGTAGTGAGCCGGTGATGGGTCGATCATGATGATGAAGTAAAAGAGGATTTTTTTAACTATCGGTCCCGCCCGCGCCGCGGCTTAGCTCAAGTTGATGGAAAGTTTGAAAATCGTAAAGGAAAAGGTGACTGACTGACTGACTGACTGATCTATCAACGCACAGCTCAAACTACTGGACGGATCGGGCTTAAATTTGGCATGCAGATAGTTATTATGACGTAGGCATCCGCTAAGAAAAGATTTTCAAAAATTCAATCCCTAAGGGGGGAAATAGGAGTTTGAAATTTGTGTGGTCCACGCGGACGAAGTCGCGAGCATAAGCTAGTCATTTATAATATTATGGGTCGAGATGACATAACAGATCAAGTATCTAAACAAGGGAAAAATCTAATCAGAAAAAAATCATTAGCATTAAACGTACATGGGTATATTTCCTGACTGGTCTTTTGCATATTTCCTGACAACAAAGCCCCGAGTACGAGCCACGTAATAGTAATCTCGGAATCTCATTGAGTAATGATAATCGTGAATATTTATACTTATCGCGATCTCGATCCGCGCTTGATGATGTTCTATTAAGCCTTGGACACACAGAAAGCGTGATCGAAAATTCAATTTCAGTTTACTTTATTTCAACAAAAATGTCACTGAAAGCTTGATGGAAAGTTCAAGTTAATTTTATTTTATTTCAACTAAACTGATACTAAAAACATGTAAATACAATTTGAAATTCTAAAATACGTAGGTGAAATTGTGATTCCTTAATTTATGAACAAAGGAGTGCTCAGACCCTCGTATTTCGGTCGTCACTTTTCTCCGAAATTTTAATTTCCAAATAAATTAATTTCTAACTTTTACATTTTTTAAAAGCTGTGATAGCCTAGTGGTTAAAACGTCCGCCTTCTAAACGGAGGTTGGGGTTCGATCCCGGGCACGCACCTCTAACTTTTCAGAGTTATGTGCGTTTTAAGTAATTGAATATCAATTGCTTTAACGGTGAAGGAAAACATCGTGAGGAAACCTGCATGCCTGAGAGTTCTCTATAATGTTCTCAAAGGTGTGTGAAGTCTACCAATCCGCACATGGTCAGTGTGGTAGACTATGGCCAAAACCCCTCTCAGAGAGGGAGACCCGTGCTCTGTAGTGGGCCGGTAATGGGTTGATCATGATGATGATGACATTTTTTTTAAGACAAATTGAAATAATTTCAGGGTTCCTAAAAAGATTACAGATACGATTAATTATTAATTTTATTTTGGCCGTAAGACACGTTGACGCCGCGCGTCGTGTGTGTCCAAGCCTTTAGTAATAATAATTGTCTGTAATAATTACCGGGATTACTCATTTTCGTGATTTCATGTTTGACGCTCGTCCAGGTTGTATGGTAATGGCGTCGTGCGTCGTGCCGAACATCTGATAGTGATTTTTGCGTAAATGCTCATTCATATTATTGTGACTAATCGGGTGCGTGTTCCCATTGCACATGGGCTGTAGAAAATCGTGCTAGTTAAACGTAGAGCTGTATTTAATATGAATTATTTTTTAAATTATTACTCAAAAATATGTTTAAGGTTCGTGTCCGAAGGGTACCAATGGGACCCTATATATCTACCACAGTTTCTATATCGTAAAACTGTGCTATTACTAAGCATCCTCTGACGCACAACAGACGGAAACTTTTAAGTGCAGAAACCAGCCCAGAATGAAGAAGAAGAAGCATCCTCTGTCCATCCGCCTGTCTGTCATCGTGCTGTATCTCATAAACCGTAATAGGTAGAGAGTGTGTATTTCTATTGCCACTGTAGCAATACAAAAATAAAAAAAAACCAAGACGGCCGATTTATAAAAGGCCGCCATGCAATTTTTTACTACCTACAGAGTGCCATATCTTGTACGATGATACGAAACCCTTCGTGTGTGTCTGACTCGCACTTCACCGGGGTTTTTAGGGTTCCGTACCTCAAAAGGAAAAACGGAACCCTTATAGGATCACTTTGTTGTCTGTCTGTCTGACTGTCAAGAAACCTACAGGGTACTTCCCATTGACCTAGAATCATGAAATTTGGCAAGTAGGTAGATCTTATAGCTGACATTTGGGGAAAAATCTGAAAACCGTGAATTTAGGGTTAGATCACACAAAAAAAATTAAATTGTGGTCATGAACTAATAATTAGTACCTATTTTCAATTTTCTAAGTAAGATAACTACCTATATCAAGTGGGGTATCATATGAAAGGTCTTCACCTGTACATTCTAAAACAGATTTATATTTATTTTTATGCATCATAGGTTTTGAATTATCGTGCAAAATGTCGAAAAAAATACGACTGTAGTACGGAACCCTCATTGCGCGAGCCTGACTCGCACTTGGCCGGTTTTTTATTGGTAAACTGATTATTTGAAAAAAAAAATACTTTCCTATAAACTACTTAGTATCCATTAAAAAATCATGGGATGTTATTTGGAACAATGTAAACACGTCCTTTGCGCTGTTCGAGACCTCGACACTCGACAGTGCAAATAGGATGGAAATGTAAAATAGGCACCATACACATTATTACCTGTCATACGCACTACAGGCATTGCGAATGTACTCAACACGTGCCTAAACGATCATTGCATTAACCTGTAATTCCCACGATTCATACGTGAAATAAGTCTCGCAAATTGCTATTGCGCTGCAACCATGTCTCATTAACATCGAAATGACGTCATTTTGTTGTCAGCCGAAATAAAAATATATACCATCAGCTCGAAACTTCAGTCTAGTGCTGATGTCTGAGGGAGCAAGAGCAGCAGTAAAGAAGAATTCATAGCCACGATCATTCTGGTAAGAGTGAACGATTGAGAAGAGCTCTAGGTGTAAGTATACTTTATTAGGTATATTTAAAATCCATATCCCATGGTATGGATGGTACACCATCTTAGTCAAGTTTTAGTCAAGTTTGCAGTGTTAATATCGTATAGGGTAACGACTAACGAGACGATTAGTCACTTGGCAGCACGGCAATGCCAATAGAATGGTAACTAACAAAACAACAGCTAAAGCATCTCTACCATACCAGATTTGAGCCAATTTCATCACATCATCATCACCAGCCAGTGGACGTCCACTGCTGGACATAGGCCTTCCCTAAAGAGCTCCACCACACCCGGTCCTAAGCCTTCCTCATCCAGCCACCTCTTTATATCGTCGGTCCATCCGCCAAATTGAGCCAATTTAGAAATCAAAAATTCCAAAATAGTCCCTACTTTGGATTCATGAACTACATGTACCTACGTATAAACTAAGTAGGTAAAGCAAAGGGTAGTGAAGTCAAGTAAGGGGTAGTAGACAAGATAGCAATAAATAAATCACTGCCGAGGCCCCTCGCTACTGAATAAAACACCTGTCTTTGAAATATCTCCATATTATCGCGATCCATTGCGGCTTCTTTCTTCATTCTATTAGGTATCTATACCTACTATTATGTTTTTTTTTAAAGAATATTAGCCATATTAAATGACTAATATTCCCCTTTCCTCTCCAATTAAGCGTCAGGCTTGTGCTAGGAGTAGGTACGTCAATAGTGCAACGGGCGGGATTTGAACCGTCGACCTTTCGGTTTTCAGTCCACTCCTATACCGGTTGAGCTATTGAGGCTCTAAATGTTGGCTCAGAAGTGGTTTATTGAAAACAGTTTTTAAACTCAATCTCAAAGCATTTATTTACATTGGATACCTACCTACCTAATATACTCTTTGATTGGTAATTGAGGAATTTGTAAGATGATGATACGAATGGTGATAATAATTAATACCGTAAACTTAAAACTACAGCTTCGAGAATTTCAAACGTGCCTCTGAGAAGAAGTCCATAATAAACTCAGTCGGGTAACGGATTCTAGTAAATACCTACCTGCGATTGCAGCATTCTGGGGAGGCATTATATTGTGTCGAAAATGCTACAGCTGTTAGCTAAGCAAAAACCCATGGAAATCGTTATAAAATCGAAATAGTTTATGAGGAAAATATTATAACAGAATTACACACAACCAACAGTAGAAATGTTGTCTCCATTTTATCCGTATCTTGGATAAAAATAATACCTAATATTGTTAAATGCAAATCAAATTACTTATCTAATAAAACTATTCATTTTTTCCCATAGCAACTCGTCAAATAGGTTAATATAAATCCTAAAAGTTACTAAAAGATTCTGTCTTCTTAAAATAAAATACAATCTCTGTCAGAAAATTTTATGTTGAATTTTCTAGCTATCATTAATGAGGAACATTAATTAAAATTTGCCCTTTTATAAAAAAAAAACACTACAAAAAAACCAACCCTGGTGTTTAGAAAAGTGTTAAATCACCGCGGCCCGCGATTGGGCGACGGACACCGTATAATTTATGCACGAAGTTTCCGTACATGTCCGACACTTTGACACATTACCCTAAAGTTCGCTGCATACATTCAAGCCAACTGGGTTTTGATTAAATTGGATGGGTACGTCCCGCTTGTTTTCCATATGGGTAGAAAAAGAAAAAAAAATCTATCTACTCATGAATGTGGTAGGTACGATACCACTATCGGAATTTTGTGTTCTTAACTTAACTTCTGTGGGGTTGACAATGCCAAAAGCACAGTAGTGAAATATGGCATAAACCCTTCTCATTCTAAGAGGAGACCTGTGCTCAGTACTGGGCTGGCGATGGGTTGATCACGATGATGTTGATGATTAGGTAACTTCTAGTTACTAACTAGCTGGGTATCTTAATATCATTCCGCTGGCTTTCTACTGAGTACTGCGGGTCTCTTTTCAGAATGAGAAGGGTAGGTGGAGTGCAGCCAGGTAACCTCCCAGTGTGCCTGGGTGCTGCTGGTCCCTTTTGGATGCATCGGGCATCCGAGGGGAAGAACAGTATTCGGGCCGGTGCACCCCGGTAACATGGCTAATAATCCCTCCTCAGGGGTATTGTTAGCCATATCTAATGACCTGGCAGGGGGGAGGTTTCTCCGCGTGTCCCTCTGCCTAGCAGAGGGCACAGTGGACGAGGCGGAGGATGAGAAGCGGGCGACGCGTGCGGGATTGCGTTGTCGCCCGTTGGGTCTCCCCCGGGGAGGTGAGGTGCACATAGTTGGTGCGCGTGCTCCTCGTCCTCGGACGTGCGTCGGGGGACCTCGTGAGTGGGTCCCCGGTGAAGGGTCCGCCTCGGCGGACGTCGCTGGCTGGGTCGCGGTGGTTTGCTTCGGCGTTCTCGTGACCCAGTCGCCAGGCGACACGCAGGAGTGCCGCAGGGTTTTAGTGGGTATTTCGGTCGCTTCTCGGCCGGTGAGTCCCACATACCTTCCCTCCAGTTGGTTGCCTGGCTGGTTAGCTGGCTAGCTTCCAGGAGGGGGGATGCGTAAATGCGTTTCCCAGCGTTAAAAAAAGGGTAGGTAGTAGGTACCTCGATGTCTCGGTATCTATTTAACATAAAATAAAGATAGATAGATTTATCTATAATTTCAACACATAAAATCTAGTATTATTGTAACTCAGACAGACAGTCACGAACACGTCGTACGCACACGTCCGTGCTTAAATATAATTGATCATCTGTCTGTCTGTACGTTTGATTAACATGAGACGGATCGCGCCCTTTGACCCCTGGTTTGACAAATGACTAACGAATTTTATATGAATAATGATTAGAACTGGTGGTAAGTTATTATCCCGAGTATGTTCCACGTTGCTATAGAAATTCTGTGAAGACATGTGTCAAGATTCAAGATCTAGTTACGGAGAATCTAGTCGAAGAGGTAGGTATAGAATAATGCGATCATCTTCATCATCATCATTATTAACCGATAGACGTCCACTGCTGGACATACGTTTCTTGTAGGGACTTCCACACGCCACGGTCTTGCGCCGCCTGAATCCAGGGGCTCAAGGTACTGGGGGTCTTCAAACGCTGCGCTTTCCAGTGAGAGGTCGCCATTCTAGCACCTGTGAACCCCACATTGGAACCTTGGGAATACTTACTTCCAAATACTACTGAAACGCGTTTTAATTTCAAATGCAGGTCCCCCTTCTTTTAATTAGCTTGTTTTTGGCATAATTCGGCCGTTATACATATTATTGTTATTTGATCATGTTTTAGCTGTAGCTAATAATACCAACGTCAAAGCCATCCCATCAGACGAGACAGCAAAACTTTTATTAGAGATAGCGACCCGCCCGGCCCGCCTGTTTCGCACGGGTAGCTTATTACCAGTGGCGTGCAGGTCATAGAGGCATAAATGCACTGCTTATCCCAGTTGTAATTAGCTCAATGCATATTTTTCATTATGACTTGCCAGTAAACAGGTTCCTACCTAACTAATGCCTACCCTGGCTTCTAACCTTGTGCACGCCACTGCTTATTACATACAGTTTACGCAGGGATCTCTATTTTTTTAAAATAATATAATATAGCCTATGTCACACAGGTGACAAAGGCTTTCTATTGGTGAAAAAAAAATTAAAATCGGTTCAGTACTTCCAGAGATTACTCCCTACAAACAAACTTTACTTCTTTATTTATAATATTAGTAGGTAACTACCTAGTACCTATAGATAATATGGTGTTCCAATATCTACGTCATATATTGCTATGTAACTACAATTTTTGGTAAGTACATAAATAATAAAAAATAAATAAATAAGGTAATCAGTAAGAACCGATCTAAGCGGAAATAAAGCTTTGCTGGAAACAACCCATATATTTTGTGCGAGAGAAATCGACAAAATTTAATTATTCGTCTCCCATATAAACATAATCTACTTTAATCTTCGATAAGTTTTTTGTTACCAAAGACAATTCTCACTTAAAATCTCATCAAAAAAGTCGAACGAAAACAACTTTCGTATCATCTATCAATCTAACATAGCGCTGCCAGCGGGGGACCTCTATTATATTTAATTCCCAATCTATAGCACCGCGGGCACAGTGTCACAAACGGCTAATACTTCATCACAAATCACGTAGATTTTTAACACTACATAGTTTAGGTGGAAAATTCTAATAGAGACTTATATATAAAAGGCGTAGTGAACAAAAAAAACAAAAAAATTCTTTTTTTAATTAGAGCCTCAATAGCTCAACCGGTATAAGAGTGGACTGAAAACCGAAAGGTCGACGGTTCAAACCCCGCCTGTTGCACTATTGTCGTACATACTCCTAGCACAAGCCTGACGCTTAATTGGAGAGGAAAGGGGACTATTAGTCATTTAATATGGCTAATATTCTTTAAAAAATAAAAAAAAAAATAAAAAAATTGTAACGACATTTGATGGCTGTTTCGAGTTTCAAATCATGATATTATAAGAACGACTATAAAACATCTACTTAGTTAAGTACATGGTAATAGAAATAGAAATTTCGGACTTATCTAAATCTAAATATGTAAAAGTGACTGACTGATCTATCAACGCACTGCTCAAACAACTTTTTTTTTCAATAGAGATAGCGAGCAAACGAGCAGGCAGGTCACCTGATGTTAAGTGATTACCGCCGCCCATGAACATTTGCAGCACCAGACTCCAGAGGAACCGACGATGCGTTGCAGGCCTTTTAGGAATTTGTTGGTCCGCCCCTTGAATAACTTGAATAACTACTGGACGGATCGGGCGGAAATTTGGCATGCAGATAGCTATTATGACGTAAGCATCCACTAAGAAAGGATTTTTGAAAATTCAACCCCTATTTAAGGGGGTGAAATAGGGGTTTGAAATTTGTGTAGTCCACGCGGACGAATTCGCGGGCATAAGCTAGTTTTTCTATAAATTAAATCTATCTGTAGTTATGTAACTATCAAGTCATATTATCTGCTTTTCAATAAGGCACAAACGATCATACCTATAACCAAGTTTTTATAGCAAGGTCTTTGCTCCAAATCGGGAACTTAATAAGATCCAACTATGACATTGGGACGATCACAATGTGGTCGGCGTCTCGACTGAAAATCGATCTAATATCGATTCTATCCGATATCGATTGTCTGCATCTGTATCGGCGAGTCATTAAATCGTTTTGAGACGAGATTGAGTCACGTCTTACACCCGGATGGGGTCTTCTTTCTAATTACCTAAGATATGTCAAACGGTGTTGTGCGATTTTAATTCATAAGTTAAAGCGTTTTTAATTTTTATTCCCACTATTGATTATATAGCAAAAAACTTATAAACCTATCTTACGATTTTAACAATATGATTTGTTGAATGACATATCCAGAACCTATCCAGAATAAGAAAAAATTCACGTCAAGACAAAACGTCCATCAAATTTTGAAGTCAAAGCTACATAAGTAATTAGATTATATTTATTTTAAACCTGACGATCTTTTCTAACAGAAAATTTCAGCAGAAATATTTTTGGTGATGAATTATTTGTCCATATTGTGTTTTTAAACACTCCTTCTGGTTGGTGGTCTATAATATATATATAAGGCCTTTTCGTCTCTTAGTGTTTATGCAATAAGAGACAATGTTGGCAAAAATTTGCATTTTAATAATTTTATTTATTATACATAGATATAAAATGATTAAAATGCAAATAAAATTGACACAACAAGTAAACGATTGAAAACTAAGGTTTGGTTTATCGATAGGTAGAGCTAAATTTTCCAACAGAATCCTGATAGATACTCTCACTTGTACCACACATTATCTTCATAGCCGGCGCCACCGTGTCAAAATAAAATAAAGAATCGACCCAGTTCCCACAGTAGCTCGTTGTACATTGTTAAACTTGTCCACAACTGGTTTGAACGTAATTAGAATATTGAAATTTATTTTTTTCATCCAAATTGATCATTTAATGTGACGTGTTTGGGTATTCTGGTTCATGGGATTTGGTCATGTCTAGTGGGTGGTAAAATCACAGCCTAAAGTTCATACAGTCGGTCGACAGAGCAATACTGCTAGGTTAGAAAGGCTAAAAGTGGGAGAGATCAGTCTAAGTCATCAGAACTTATATGAAAGGAAAAGGTGACTGATTGACTGATCTATCAACGGCCAACGCACAGCTCAAACTACTCAATGGATCGGGCTGAAATTTGACATGCAGATCGCTATTATGACGTAGACATCTGCTAAGGAAAGATTTTTGAAAATTCAACCCCTAAGGGGGATAAAATAGGGGTTTGAAATTTGGGTAGTCCACGCGGATGAAGTCAGTCGTGGGTATAAGCTAGTAGACTGTTATACGAATTAATTATGTAAGTAAGTTCTTTGATAGAATATTTAAAAATGAATGCTACACGTGGAAACTTAGAATAGTACTCGATGATTAGACACAATACTTTCCTTATATATATAACTCATAAACACAGGATGTACTAATTGATCTAGATCCTCATTTTATAGTCAACATTACAATGTCATTTTTTATATGCACATTTTCCGTGGAAATGACGCGATTAAATATGCAGTGTCATTGCGTACAGATGGTTATGTTAACCGTCATACTACACCTGATGACAATTAAATGCAAATCACTCGATTTTGCATTGCAAAAATGTCATGAATCTAATACAACTAAGGCCTAATCCACGGCGACTTTTGTAGCGATAAGCCTCGCGCCTGTACTTATCGATCAAATCTCAATACAGTACACGACAGAAAATAATGTACATCGACCTTTAGAAAGAGATAGTGGATTTGTAGGGCATTATCTCTGTCGTTGAGACTGACAAAACGTTATATAGGTAAGAGTGACAGAGACAACGCTCTACAATACGGAAATGTCATTCTAAAGGCCGATGTAGGTACATTATTTTCTGCCGCGTACCTACTGAACATATTTTTGTCAGTTGTCGTACCTACTCGTATTTGCATTTGTATTTTGTATCTGTACACGGGCCATCGACGCATCACTACTGTATCACGACCTTATTGCAGCTCTATCGCTGCAAAAGTCGCCGTGGAAGACAGATCACTTACCAGATACTTTTTATATACGAGTATAGTATATTTTTTTATTCTATTGCCTAGATGTGTGTGATAGGAGATCTCCAGAAACTGATCTTTATAATGTAATGGATAGGAATAGAGTATATTTTTTTGCGTCGATTAGAAGTTATATCTAGTGTACATGCAACACAGATCAAACGAAATGTTGGAGCAAAATTTAGCTCGCGTGTTCTTAACCTAATACTATTATAGCATAGGATTAGCCATCGCGAGTTGCTGTGACGAATTCTTAATTAGTATAATCACTGATCTCTGAGACATTCGTTCGCAATGATGGGATATCAAAACAATAAAAATGATTGATATCAAGTATAAATAAATCACGTAACAGTCCTGGTCACTAATTAGTGGCCGGTTTGGGAGGCAATTAATATGAAGATTTGGAAAATTGGCCAGGAGGTAGTGGTAAATATTGTGAAAGTCATTTTCTGTAGTAATATAATAAATATAATAATGTAGCATAATAATAATAAAAGATTTTATTATGTTAGGTACCTATTGCAGAAATAGTCGAAGGCGGTTAAAATGGTTGAAAATAAAAATAAATATAAAATCATAAATGATGCATATACCACTTTTGCCCGGGTGGGTCTCAGTTTCCAAACCCAATTAAAGTGCAGTTATGTATCTATAGGAAGGGTTGGGAAAAACAGGTTAAAACATTTTTGTATAACACAGGATAAAACCACTTCTCTAATCTTTGTTTAAAACACATCTTTTGAAACAATGCCAACCATGCCTATGTGCTAAAGGCACCTCTTTTATAACAGACCAGCTGACCTGACCCGATTTGTGCGGTTGGAATTTTTGCAAATCTTTTCTATACTTGGGGTATTTAGACGAAACCTAGGCTTTATGAAAAATATCATGTTTTTAGACCCAGGCATTTGAGCTGTACGTTGCATTAATATGTCCATCAATTTATCCTTTTTATAGGCATCGAAGACAAAAAGTACGATACTTAAATTTTTACTGGTCACCAGCTCTTCAACTAAAATATTTGGAATTTATAATTATTTAAGCACATGCAAGTTGAAAGCAAAGGCCATATCAATTAAAATAATCGTGATTTGCATAGAAAATCCGCGTAACAGCTAACATTTTTATTTCCACTTCTATGGTACAAGTTATGAGCAAAGAGCAAGTTCAGAAAAATACTAGAATTTATCGTCTTCTATAATACTAGAATATCCTCTATGTTTCGTTGAGTTATATCTAAACTGCTTCTATTCATTTTTCCAATTTTTCAAAATTCTTTCAAAAATTAGCTTCTTGGTTACAGGAGCGGACTGAATCCTGAAAAGTCGGCAATTCCAACCCCACCCGTTGCACTTTTGTCGTACCTATAGGTACCTACTCTTTGAAAATGTTTTACGCATAGTTGAAGGGGAGAGGAGAAAGTAGTCAGTATTAACGTGGCTTTCATTAAAAAAAAAGAAAAAACACTTAGTAGGAGGGATTTACATGGGCTCCCAAAAAGCATGGGCATCTTAGGTTGCATCATTACTTGCCAGCAGGTCATTACAGCCAAGCGCTAGTCTATAATTAAAAAAATCTGAGTACCTCCGGCGTGCTGAGCTTACTCTCCTTGTTAAATTGTACGGCGTTACTGATGCTGCTGACTTTGCGTATGCCTCGTGTGCCTCTATAGACTTTTGCGTCTCTTGAGGATAATTTCGTGATCACCTTAATAAATGTCATTGGTGTGACCAAGGTCTTTGTAGATCATTGTACTTACTTACTCAGTACTCAGCAGGTAATTAGTTAACAAAAAGAGTAATTAATTTGTTTATTTTTAGTTTAAATTGGATGTTTTTTAATGATACCAGCCAACTAGTTAATTTTGACATGGCAAAAAAAACTCCAGCGAAAGAGATTTATATTCGATTCAATATTACATTCTCTGTACAAAATATTATAATGATATTTTACCTGACATGAGTGATTCTACCTTGATTTTCTCAAGTAAGTATAAACAGTTAGGCATAAGTAACACCCTGGATAAATATCTACAGATAAAAAAAACCTGCCAAGTGCGAGTCAGGCTCTCGCATCGAGGGTTTCGTACTACAGTCGTATTTTATCGACATTTCGCACGATAACTCAAAAATTATTATGCATAAAAAAACCTGGTTTAGAATCAGTTGGTTGGTTGGTTTCAGGTAAAGCCCTTTCATATAATATGATACCCCACTTGGTAGGTAGGTATAGTTATCTTTGAAAATTGAAAATACTAATTATTTATTTGTTCATAAACATATGTATTTTAATTTTTTTGTGTGATGTAACCACAAATCCACGGTTTTCGGATTTCAGCCAAATTTCATGATTATAGGTCAACGGAAAGTACCCCATAGGTTTTCTTGGCAGACACGACGGACATACGGACAAACAGACAGACAACAAAGTGATCCTAAGGGTTCCTTTGACCATTTAAGGTACGGAACCCTAAAAAATGAAATTATCCCAATGCACATATTAATTTATAGGCCAAGGTCTCGATGACATTGAGGAAGACATAAATAACCTGAACTACCTACCTAATTGAATATAGACCGGTTTTCGATATTTATAATAGCGGCGCTTTTACCATTTATAATTACTAATTACTTATTAGACAAATTATCCTGGTGGCTCTTAGCCTACTTATTTATACTTCGTTCGCGTGGATTTCGGTTTTTAAAAATCCCGTGGGAATTCTTCCGGGATCAAAAGTAGCCTATATGTCCTTCCTCGGGATGCAAGCTACCTCTGTAGCAAATTTCATCAAAATCGGTTAAACAGATGAGCCGTGAAAAGCTAGCAGACGACAGACAGACGGACACACTTTCGCATTTACAATATTAGTATTGATATTTTGATATGTAATGTCGATTGTGAAGATTATGGAGTATGATCAAGAGGATTGGTTGGTATGATCATCATGATCAATCCATCGCTGGCTCACTACCGAGCACGGGTCTCCCCGAATGAGAAAGGGGCTTGGCCATAGTCTCCTAATTAATTAGTGTGGATTTGAGAACATTACGGATAGCTCTCCGGCATGCAGGTTTTCTCAGGATGTTTTCCTTCGCTGTCAAAGCAAGTGCCAAAAAAGTTATAAGTGCGTCCCGGGGTCGAACTCCGAATCCCTCGACTGGGAAGCTGACGTCTTAACCACTAGGCTATCATCGCTTCGCAGTTCAATAGTCAAATAATTTATTCAAAATAGGTAATAAATTACACTTTGATGGTCGGTTGTTGGATTTGTAAGAAATAGTGATGATAATTTTTACGCGAACTCAAAACTAATGCTACGAGGGTTCCAAACGCGCCCAGGTCTGAGAAGAGCCCACAACAAACTCAGCCGGGTATATTTTTTATTTTCAACACTTTACAAAATCTCTTAAACTTATCAGAACTATCATAAGGCTGTTAAACAACTCATTCCCAAGCTTTCTTATCATTTAAATAATCTTTTACACTGTAATAGGATTTTCAATAAGTTTACGTTTTATGAAAACTTTGAACTGGTTGAGAGACTTGACATTGACAGAGTTGCCAACGTTGGTTGCAAATTACAAATGAACGTGTCTTTGTATTATCCAGAGTGTTTTAATCAAAATGGGTGCATCATAAAACTTGAGAGTTTGGAGACGAGATATGCTAAACGCATAAAAATGTCCCTCGTAATTGGTTGGAATGACACGGTGATAAAAACTTAAAACCGGTAGCTTATTATGTTGTAAAAGTTTACAATTATGTTGGTAACGTTAAAAATATTAATAAATAAAAGAGATTTATTTAAATTTCTATACCTATACCTACTTATATTTTATGTATACACTTTTCTATAGTTCATAATAAATCATTCTCATGAGTTACTAGCCCACTAAGTTGTTACTATAGACACGAGTGACTAAGCTGTGATAGCCTAGTGGTTAGGACGTCCGCCTTCTAATCGGAGGTCAGGGGTTCGATCCCGGGCACGCACCTCTAACTTTTCGGAGTTATGTGCGTTTTTAATTAATTAAATATCACTTGCTTTAACGGTGAAGGAAAACATCGTGAGGAAGCCTGCATGCCTGAGAGTTCTCCATGATGTTATCAAAGGTGTGTGAAGTGTACTAATCCGCACTTGGCCAGCGTGGTAGACTATGGCCAAAACCCTTCTCACTCTGAGAGGAGACCCGTGCTCTGTAGTGAGCCGGTTATGGGTTGATCATGATGATGATCGCCCACTTGCCTCGGCTTTGCTTGGGACAAAAAATTTAAAAAACCTTTTCTTAGTGGAAGCCTACGATAGAGAGAAAAACTAGATCCAAAATTTCAAATTAGTAGATGCAGCGGTTTAAGGTTATGTCAATCGTCCTTGGCCAGCGTGGTGTACTATGGCAAAACCCTGCTCATTCTGAGAAGATACCCATGCTTTCTAGTGAGCCGGCGATGACGTTTTGTCGGTCTCATCGACAGAGACAATGCTCTACAAATCTGCTATCGTTAGTATTATTATAATTATATTGTGTGGTATAGAATCGTGCTCAGAAGTGAGCCAGCGATGGGTTGATGATTCAATCATGAACGTTTAACACGCACTCACATGAACAACCTTGACAAAACCAACTAACCATTTTAGGGTAACGACTAACGACTAATGTAGTCTGTCCAATGTCACCGTAATTTAGTCAAATCGAATAGCTCATACCTACCTATAGCTTGAGTGCCGTGAAGGCTGCACGGTGGCACGATCAGCGACGTCATATATCGTGATTATTACCAATGTGATTACTGCTTACTACTTATTGTACCTACTTATTAGATATTGTCATCATTGCAAGGCTGGTGACTGTTGAATAACAATTTGGTGAAGTGCATGTCAGCTATGTAGGTACAGTAGATTATAAAAATATGTCTTTGCAGAAACGCATTCCGCAAAACTTGCAAAACTTGTAAAAGCACCGTAAGGAATTTCACCCTCACCACCTGGGTGTCTGGTGCGCTTCGACCGTCCGCTGTGCCAGATCCTTCTTTCCACGCACATGCAAACTGTGGAACCAACTCCCATCGGCGGTGTTCCCACGAGATTACAACATGGGGTTATTCAAGGGGCGGACCAACAAATTCCTAAAAGGCCGGCAACGCATCGGCGGTTCCTCTGGTGCTGCAAATCTTCATGGGTGGCGGTAATCACTTAACATCAGGTGACCCGCCTGCTCGTTTGCTCGCTATCTCCATTAAAAAAAAAGCACTTATAAAAGTTTGCTTGAATAAAAATATATTCTATTCTATATTGTTCTATTATATTCCATTCCATTGTATTCTATTCCGTAGCGGTCTATATCCACATGAGTAAAGAATAAAGATCCCTAGTAGCCATACCTATTAGATTTGACTTATTACCATAAGAGCTATAACTTAGCCTTGGTGAAACAAATCCTTTGAAGGCAATTTGAATTTTGAATCTTCGAAAATTGGATAACTAATCTGGTGTCTTTTCCTTACATGCCGAACAAAATGTCTGAGAGAGGTTTTTAGTTGAATACTTAGTATTGATTTCCTAAACTATATCAATCCCAAAACCTTCTTACATAACATAGAGTTCCCACGGGATTTTTAAAAAACTAAATCCACGCGGACGAAGTCGCGGGCATCATCTATGTCTTTTATGTCTTTTTTGTATTTCATCGACTTATTGATGTAATGTATTTTTATTTTGAAACATATGTTTGTAAATGTTGTGTTAACTTGTAAATGGCGACTACATTTAGTTAGTATGTTCTGAATAAGTATTTTTTAGTGTATTAGTGTTAGTAGCCGAAAGTTAACCTAATAAATAATAAAATAAAATAAAATAAAAATTAGCAGTGATCCTAAGAATTACCTACATAGTACATTCTCATGAGAAGTTGACCTACATAGTACATTCTCATGAGTCAGTCAGTACGTACTCAATCCTCAGTTCACAATTTTCACCCGTTTGGTTTACCCATTAAACTAGTTCGCGATTCGCATCCAATCAACACCTGTCTATTAAAAACAAACGCAAACATCACAAAGCAATGTTACGAAAAACACAAAAAAACGTATAAAACGAAATCTTTAAAGGTATGATTCCGAACCACGCTGCACGCAGCAGCGCTGCCACAACAGTGCTGTCACCAGCTGTCACAGTCCTGTCGCGGCACTACTGGTCCCCATACAATCCCTATAAGCTTATATGACATTACATTCCGAGCTAGGCAGCAATGTCGCGGCAGCAATGTAGCGGAACGTGGAAATGGGACCAGTACCTAGTGCCGCGACAGGACTGTGACAGCTGGTGACAGCACTGTTGCGGCAGCGCTGCTGCGTGCAGCGTGGTTCGGAATCATGCCTTAAGACAATGAGCGTAAAGTGAATCATGGACTTTGGAAATAATCGCTAATGGTACAAATGAACTGCTTACATCCACTCATAACAAATGAAACCTTGTACGCTAATTTATGTCTTAAAATATAGCAATTAAAAACCATAATAGCCTGTTAAAACTTGGAGTTTTATCGTTGGCTTTGTGGACCATGGTACTTGACCAACCATAATATTATGTATATAATAGGAGGTACTACATAGATAGAAATTGAGTCTATCTACGTACCCAGAAATCAGTCTCTTCATAAAAGATACCACTAAAATATGTCCCCATATACTAGTCATCATCATGATTAAACACAGTTCTCCTCTAGTCTCGGCCATAGTAGTGACCAAGTGTGGAAAACTTGACTTCACACACCTTTGAGAACATTATGGAAAATAGTCTTTTAGTAATAAAAACCGGCCAAGTGCGAGTCAGGCTCGCGCAATGAGAGTTCCGTACTACAGTCGTATTTTTTCGACATTTTGCAGGATAATTCAAAAACTATGATACAAAAAAATAAATAAAAATCTGTTTTAGAATGCACAGGTGAATACCTTTCATATGATACCCCACTTGATATAGTTATCTTACTTAGAAAATTGAAAATACTAATTATTAGTTTATGACCACAATTTAATTTTTTTTGTGTGATGTAACCCTAAATTCACGGTTTTCAGATTTTCCCCAAATGTCAGCTATAAGATCTACCTACCTGCCTTCTAGGTCAACGGGAAGTACCCTGTAGGTTTCTTGACAGACAGACAGACAACAAAGTGATCCGTTTGATAAGGGTTCCGTTTTTCCTTTTGAGGTACGGAACCCTAAAAAGCACCAGTAATGATGAGAAGGCGGTGAAAGTCCACTAGTTCAGACGTCGGCCTCCAATTGGACAAGTCCTGGGTTATCACGGGCACGCACCTCTAACTTCTCCTAAACCCTTCTCATTCTGAGAACAGAATTGTGCCTATTGATGAATGTCAAAACAGTGAAGTTGTTTTCTTCAATAGGAACTAGATGAATTGCCCCCAACTTCACTCAGGTGGATTTTCTGAACATTTTCCTTACTTACAGTCTATACGTTGTAGAAAACACCTACAATAAAACACGGACATAGGTATGTGTAAAATCTCGTTTCATTTTATAAATAAGATAATTTTAATTGGAACATACATTAATGTATGTACAAATTAGAATAAATAAATAACTTAGAATAAAAAACAATTAGCACATAATAAAGATAAGCGAAGTTTATTTATAACTTAGCCTATAAGATTTACAACTGTGCAAATAAATTGACTGCTAATTTATGGAGAATTTAGAACGACAAAATAGTGATAACATTTTTTATCTAATATCTAAGTAATTTGAAACCGATTTAGATGGAATTTTATAGTTTAAAAGCATATTTGACTAAAATCGGTCCAAACATCTAAGTTTACATTTCAGTTTAGATTAAATTTCACGCAGGCGAAGCCGATTGTATAAGCTAGCTCACATATAAAAAAGTATAAAATTTTACACTCAAACGTTAAGGTAATTTAAAAAATACCGTGAAGCCATCTTTAGCCGACCTTCAAACTTCATACTATCGCTGGCAGAAAGGTCAAAATATTGGAACAATTCTACAAGGTACTTAGCGGCAGAAGAATGATTCTTTGATGTTAAGGCTTGTTTGCCAGCAAAACTGTGCTATGCAGCTATGCGTAAGGGGATCAAAGCTAAGTTATGAAACCATGTGACCGTTTCCACTTCTAAATGCTAAACGATGTAGCGAGCGGGTAAGATGTGCTATGAACAGAGAACGACTATTGGATTTCTCTTCGGTGCCTATGAAGATGCGCCGCTGCAAGGTAGCTGTCCAAGGTAGAAGCGCGACTCGAGCTAATCGACACATCGACCTTAGAGAGAGCACGGTGCTCATCCATTTATATCGAGGGATGCACATCCCTCCATATAAATTCGAAACTATACTCACTTCGATTAACCACGTGAGTCCAGCCGATATCTCTAAAAGGAAAAGCTGACTGGCTGACTGACTGATTAACTGACTGATTCAACTATTCTTTAAAAAAATCACAAACACAGAGTTACATTCCATGGAGTCTTAGTGCTAAGAAAATTTTACGAGACATTTCACCGCGATTAATAGTCTCATCTGGTAACAGGACTGGCTCATTTTTTGCGCAACGGATTAGCCTGGCTGTCCAGCGTGGAAATGCAGCCAGTATTTTTGGCACTATTCCACGCGGGCATAATTTGTATAGTAATTAGATAAGGCTAGCTTTAAGTTTTATTGTAATACTAGCTTATGCTCGCGACTTCGTCCGCGTGGACTACAAAATTTCAAAACCCTATTTCACCCCCTTAGGAGTTGAATTTTCAAAAATCCTTTCTTAGCGGATGCCTACGTCATAATAGCTATCTGCATGCCAAATTTCAGCCCGATCCGTCCAGTAGTTTGAGCTGTGCGTTGATAGATCAGTCAGTCAGTCAGTCAGTCATTCAGTCAGTCAGTCAGTCAGTCAGTCAGTCACCTTTTCCTTTTATATATATAGATTTTTATTAACAGTAAGTATATTTATACATAATTTTGCTATAGTTTCGCTACATCTATATGCAGCAGTCTTTATCCCAATTGTGTTTTGATACGAGCAGATATTAGCCTCTCGTTTTACTACCGTTACTAAAATTATAACGATTGTTTGTGTCGTGATTGGTCCAAAGCACTGCGGTTAAATACTCGCGGATGGCCTGTTTTATGATCCTTCAAAATTTTATATTTTGCAAGGTTAAAAATTTACGATGTAGATACACTGAGCTAATGAACTCACGAAAATACACTAAAAAACGGCTTATTTTTAGGACTGGGATAATTTTGTCAATTTTAGGGTTCCGTACCTCAAAAGGAAAAAAGGAACCCATCTAGGATTACTTTGTCGTCTGTCTGTCTGTCTGTCTGTCTATTTATAGGGTACTTCCCGTTGACCTAGAATCATGAAATTTGGATGGTAGGTACCTACATCTTATAGCAGGAAGGAAAAATCCGAAAACCTTGAATTTGTGGTTACATCACAAAAAAAATTAAAATGTGTTCATGAATAAATAAACAAATAATTAATTTTTTTCAACTTTCAAAGTAAGATTACTATAATATAAATAGGGTATATGAAAGGGCCTTCTTTACCTGTAGATTCTACAACAGATTTTTATTTATTTTTATGAATAAAAGTTTTTCATTTATAATGCAAAATGTCGACAAATTACGAGAAACTGAGTGACGCCAGCGCAGCGGGCAGACACATGGACTAAGAGCCAGCGCGTGCCTGACCTTCGTTATTTCATAAAAGCTGAAAGTTTCTCTGCGTATTGTCCCCAACACTAGGAGGAACGTTTTTTTTAGTTTTTTTTTTTAAAGATTATTAGAGCCAAATTGCTGACTAATAAAAGTCAAAAGTCAAATGATTTATTCAAAATAGGTAGGTAATTAATAACTCTTTTTGATGGTCAGATGTTGGATTTCTAAGATATAGTGGTGATAATTATTACGCAAACTTAAAACTACAGCTACGATAATATATTCCCCTTTCCCCTCCAATTAAGCGTAAAGCTTGTGCTAGGAGTAGGTACGACAATAGTGCAACGGGTGGGATTTGAACCGGCGACCTTTCGGTTTTCAGTCCGCTCCTATAACCGTTGAGCTATCGAGGCTATTATTTTGTATGGATCATGGTAATTTTGGGAGATAACAGGTAATAAAGGTGTACTTTATGGTTGGCGACGATAAATTGGCGGAGGGAGAGTGCCTCTTCTTTACGTAGCTTAGTAAACAGTAGGTAATACTTAGTTAGTATTTTGTGATCTTAGACCGTACCACTTTCCCTCAAGGCTCTTGCGTAAACTCAAGATGAGCGACTTGAAAACGAAAGTCATCAGAGACTTAATCGAATTAGCAAAACAGATCCAATACGTTATGCAACAATATTATACGCACACCTACACTCCACCACATGCTTGTAGATATTAATAATTAATTGAAATATCATAATAATTATAAATGACAGTTCATCATACTGGAATGAGTCACCAAGATTTTAGGCCGTGGTCTGATCTTAGGATCTTTAACTTATGAAACTTAGAATTGGTAAAGAAAGGCATTTTAAGCAGAATAATAATATGATAACAATGAAAATAGATAGGTAGATCCTTAGTTAGTAGGTAATATCAACTGACCAACTATTACTATTAACTAACTATAGCATGAAGAAGAATTACGGGCATTTTTCAGAATTACTACTATGTACAGTAAGAACGGTAAAGTAGGTACACATAATATCTTCTTTGACTGTTCTTCTACTATCCAGTTAATAATAGAATAGAATAAATTATTATTCAAGTAAACTTTTAGAAGTGCTTATGAATCGTCAGAATCAAAATTACCACTGATGATAATTTTTTTAGGTTTCTTATATTACCTACTAGATGATGCCCGCGACTTCGTCCGCGTGGATTTAGGTGTTTATAAAATCCTGTGGGAAATCTTTGATTTTCCGGGATCAAAATAGCCTATGGCCCTCCCGGGATGCAAGCTATGTCTGTACCGAATTTCATCGAAATCGGTTCAACAGAGGAGTGGTGTAAAGACAGCTGACAGACAGACAGACACATTTTCGCATTTTTGACATAAGTGCTATGGGTAAGTAATGTTTCTGTAATCATTTTGCTACCTCTGAAAATAGTTGAAAATCACCACCACGAGAAATAATCGGGACCACGATCTTTTACGAGTATTCTATTTTTATTCAAGGAGATAAAGATTTTAAGGTTTTAATGTTACGCATACTCTAAGCTAAATCTAAATTCTAAGCTATTCAATAAGTGTCATACTGCCGTACTCAGAGTCGCTAATCGTTACTTAAGATTGAGTTAAAACGAGACAGATTTATGTGAGAGATAACAGCTGTGACTCGTTTTAACTAAACTTAAGTAACGATTAAGCAACTCTGAGTACGGCTGATAGTCAAATTTATTTGCCATCGTATCAAAGTTCAAATTGCTAAGCTTTTTGTCGTAATCTTTGAAACCGTAACCTTATTACGTCCACACGATTCTTGATTAACTGTAAATCACCGGCGGATGTGCATTCGCCTTAAATGGAGACATCATTTCATCACTGTAATGAACTTTGATATTATTTCGGCCTAGCCTAGACTTCCACCCACAGGCAATCATGGCGGTCTAAGCATAAAATTGGTTGACTTAGGTAACTTTATAAATATCTAAGTCTAAGTGTAAATAAAATAAGCGTATCATCATGATCAAACCATCGCCGGCTCATACTAAGGCCACAGTCCGCCACGCTGGCCAAGTGTGGATTGGCAGACTTCACACACCTTTGAGAACATTATGGATAATCTCAGGCATGCAGGTTTCCTCACAATTTTTTCCCTCATCATCAAAGCAACATGCGTATAGCTATTGTCGAAACAACCCTTAAAAATTGAGATAGAAAAGTAAAAATATTATAAGCTAGCTAATGTCCGTGATTTAGCCTTTGGTTTTCTGTGGAAACTCTTTGATTTTCATGAGTCAAAAGTAGCTTATTTTACTTTCCACGTCATTAACTATAACCTTGACTAGCTAATGCTTGCGACTTCGTCCGCATGGATTACACAAATTTGAAACCCCTATTTGACGCCCTTAGGGATTGAATTTTCAAAAATCGTTTCTTAGCGGATGCCTACGTTATAATAGCTATCTGCATGCCAAATTCCACCTGGGTGTCTGACCGTCCGCTGTGCCAGATCCTTCTTTCCACGCACATGCAAACTGTGGAACCAACTCCCAGCGGCGGTGTTCCCACTAGATTACAACATGGGGTTATTCAAAGGGCGGACCAACAAATTCCTAAAAGGCCGGCAACGCATCGGCGGTTCCTCTGGTGCTGCAAATGTTCATGGGCGGCGGTAATCACTTAACATCAGGTGACCCGCCTGCTCGTTTGCTCGCTATCTCTATTTAAAAAAAAACAGCTCGATCCGTCCAGTAGTTTGGGCTGTGCGTTGATAGATCAGGCAGTCACCTTTTCCTATTATTTTGATTTTTTAAAACTGACTGACGCCTGAGACGATGACCAACTGCAGATGTTGTCGAAGTCTCAGGCATCAGTTGATAAAATGAATAAATTGAATTGAAATTGAAAAATGATTGGACAACTTTGGACACTAAACTACAGGATATAATAGCGAACTGTCATCGCGATTCGCTATCAACATCTGATATTTGTACAACAAAAGGCAACGCTGTGCTCACCATTAGCTCGTAAAAGTGGGTCTACGCTACGCGAACCGAGCACGAGCCGAGCACAATTCGTCTAATGTGGAGCGACTTACATTACAAACCTCGAACGAGCGCGCTGCGAGCATTTCGTTCGTGCTCGGCTGCGTTCCGCCTGTTGTCGGTTTTTTGACGAACACAAAGGGATTTGCTTCGCGCTCGCAGTGATCGAGGACCGTGATCATTGTAGGTTCGTTGTACGTCCACACTTGACGCCGCGAACGACGAAGCCGAAAACGGCTCCGCTTAATTGTGCTTCGCTCGTGCTCGGTTCGTCTAGCGAGACCCACCTTAACAGTATGTCCGCTGCGTATTTGGCATTCTATCATAGTTCAAGGTTCTAATGGAGCTTGCGCACTTAATAAATTATGCTTTTAAACTTAATTTATCATAATGTATCACGCTGATATCATGCCCAAATATATTCGCTTTTTTACCATCATGAACCTTGTCTAAAGCTGTGATAGGCTGATAGCTTAGTGGTTAAGACGTTGGGCTCCTAGTCAGCGAGTTTGGGGTTCACATGATGACAGTGTTTTCGGGGTGACAATATCTACTTTACTGCCGCGCAAGAGTTCTTCTAAATACGTAATCGTCGAAACATTCACAGCCTACTAAGTACCCAATCGACGAATAGTTACATGGGCGTAGTGTTAATCCAAGCTATAGGCAATTAGATGACAAACCAACAAACAAACACACTCTAGCATTTATTTATTAATATTACCTTTTTAATATCACGCAAAATAAAATAGGAAGTGTTTACACCACGGAGCTTATTAACGCATGCCCATTAAGAACGTGGCAATTATCAGGCGAGTGTACACGCTCGTTTACTTGCCTCAGCAATGTTAATAGTGTCCCGAGGCACTCTGACCGCTGATTGAGAACAATTACACGTGATTGTGCCCCTCGGTCACCGAGATTGTGCGACTCGTGATCTAAACCTTTTTTTATTACAGTTGTTGTTATGACTGTGTCGTGAGCTATGCTCAAATTGCCCACGTCTATTTGATTTTGCGTGATGCATTATAATCTTGTGCTGTAATGTGTGTCAACCCGGAGAGGTAATAACAATCATTTTTGTACGACATAAAAAGTATTTCGTACAAGAAACTTAATTCTATGTTAGAAACGAAACGAAACTATGTTTATTGCTGGTTCTTTTAAGTAGGAAGGGCATTTCGAACTAGGTGCAGTGGTAGATTCACTTGACGAATCAAAAGCACTTTAAAAGTTTATTTAAATAAAAAATATTTTTATTTCTGTTATTTCTATGGCTGAATGGAAAGTTAGGGATAACTCTAAGTGGATCGTAGGCAAATGGAAGCGCTAGATGGAGACAGTGATAATATCAAAAAAGCATAAAACGAAACGCATTAATTAGAAATATCTTGAGGAGGAAATAAATGTAAATGAAAATCATCAAAAAGGATATCATATTTCCAACCATATTTCCACCAAGTGCTCAGCATCATCGCATAACATTACATCCGGTGGTAACACAACCACAACCTAAATGTCATTTAGATATACCAATTCAAAATGTGAAAGTAGAGCCATCAAAAGTGAATTCGTCATGCTAAACTAATAAAATGGAATCGCAATGCTAAATCAAATCATTTACAATTTACAAGCCTCTTATCGGAGCTTATCTTCAATATAATAAAGCACGATACACACCCACTCATAATTAAACTTGTAATAAGTTTCGTTCTCACTATCAGCCTTTATAGACATCCCAACCTCAACACACGTTCCGACCTTCTAATCTATTAACAATTTACTTGAAGCTAAACTAAACCAACTTACCAAAAAAAGTTATAGACGCGTCAATAAGGAAGCTCCAACAGCCGTAAAATTGTAACTTTTTTTCGTCGTTGAAAAGTCGTTAAAATCATTCGCCGAGTTGGACTAATTTTCTAACCTACTTAAATGTATGAAAAAATTTGACTACCGATTTAGCCTGAAATTTGATTTTGATTCAATTCTCTATATAAAAAGTACTTACCAACGACTTCTATGTAGAAGAACGCATAGACGGGTCATTCCGCACAATTTTTTTTGCGTGCTGTAATTCGTCTTTGCTTAAGTTAATATCAGTCCATTGTCATATTAATTGGGACTAATTATTCATATTGTTTGAAATAGTGCTTTGAATAGTACCTACCTACTTACCTACCTATTTAGTCTTATAGTCATCAGTCGTCACCCTATCGAGGTAAGAATTTAGAGTTGTAAGTTGGCATGTGTGTAGAGCCTCGTTTGCACAATTGCGCTTAGTCAGCCAGATGTGGGCACTTGACGCCAGTGTCGCAACGCGAGTCGCACCACTTGACTCGCCCGTGTCAACGCACCTACGCGCCCATTCAGTAAACGCGATTGTTATGCATCCATGAGAAAAACCGGCCAAGTGCGATTCAGGCTCGCGCAACGAGGGTTCCGTACTAGAGTCGTATTTTTTCGACATTTTGCACGATAACTCAAAAACTATAATGCATAAAAATAAATAAAAATCTGTTTTAGAATGCACAAGTGAAGACCTTATACATATGATACCCCACTTGATAAAGTTATCTTACTTAGAAAATTGAAAATACTAATTATTAGTTCATGACCACAATTTAATTTTTTTTGTGTGATGTAACCCTAAATTCACGGTTTTTAGATTTTTCTCCGAATGTCTGCTATAAGCCTACCTACCTGCCAAAGGACATTGCCCAAGTGACTATGGGACTCAGTATCGCTACCAAATAAGTTGTCCACTAATAAAATAGAGCTTAATTTTTAGGATAGTTTTATTACATTTAATTACACATTTAAAAAAAATCTAAACCACCGGATTCCGCAGAATTATGGTGAAGAACGACCTCCGAAATTAGAATTTTCGAAACTGTTAATTCGCTGCTAACTTACGTTTTACTGAAATATTTCTCTTTATTAAATATATTTCTAAAGAAATCTGTATTATAGAAGCCTCAATAGCTCAACAGTTAAAAGGTGTGGACTGAAATCCGAAGGGTCGCCGGTTCAAACCCCACCTGTCGCACTACTGTCGTACCTACTCAGGTGGCACTAGCTTGACGCTTTCGTCCTACGTCGGCAACGATGCGGCAGCATTCTATAGAACGCGACAGGTCAATATGACAATCGGGGTGACGTGCGGCTGTGCGGAGCGTCCCCAGCCTCATACCCCGATTGCCATCTTGACCTGTCGCATACTATGGGTGTCCGCTAGCTGCGCACTGGCATTGGTAGCACACATATAGGCACCGCGTCTAGCCGTGACGTGTAGAAGGCCTCGCGCTCACGTGGAACACCTAAGCCCGCAGCGATGCACGCGGCGTCATGCCACAGCGAGGCGTCACCTATACAGAATACATAACTATATGTTAAACATTGCTTTTAATCAGGTAAAATACAGGTATTTAAGCGGGTAACATATCTGCATATGCCACTTCATCTGTATAGGCTGTCTAATGGGTAAGTAGTACTTTTCATTATTATACATACCAAGTGTGCAGAAATCCAACGCAGAATAATATTTCTTTCCTCAGAGTCTGAAGGCTGTGTGAGGACGTAGAGATATGCCACATGCATAACTCGCACTCTGTGTCCAAATAAAGCAGCAGGTGCTAGCCCGGCTCGGAGAGCTTTTTGTGATGAACCAAAACACTCCATGCAAATGACATGTTCATGTGAAATCTGTCAAATCATATATTTACAATATTAGATAATTTCAAAAGCATTTGCAATTCTTCTTTGATCAGTTAATTGTTTTTAATCAGTTAATTAAGTGAATAATGATAAGATACAACGACTCACACAATCAACACAAACAAAGACACAACTCAACTGTTAGTTATGTGCGTTTTAAGCAATTAAATATCACTTTCTTTAACGGTGAAGGAAAACATCGTGAGGAAACCTGTACGCTTGAGTTCTCCGTAATGTTCTCAAAAGGTGTTCTAACCACATTTCACGACAGTTAGGTTACTTCTAATAAAACGTCGAGGCTTCGACATCACGCAAATAGCTCTAATGTAGCCCTATTTTCCATGATTTACCGTTTTCACGTCACCTTAACCTATTATTTGACATATCGTCGATTCAGAATCAAGCCGAGAGCTTCCTCACTTTACTTCACTCTGCCCTAACACTCTTATAAACCAAATAATTATTTATTTATTACTTACCTACTGGTGCAGGTGAATTCCAAGATCCAAAAGTCGCAGTGGAGAGTCCCGGAAGGAATGGATGACGACATGATGGATTTTCCATATTTTTTTTTTTTTTTTTTTAATACAATAAAACTTAAAGCTAGCCTTATCTAATTACTATATAAATCATGACCGCGTGGAATGGTGCCAAGAATACTGGCTGCATTTCCGCGCTGGACAGCCAGGCTGATCCGCTGCGCAAAAAATGAGCCAGCCCTTCTGTCACCAGTTGAGGCTATTAATCGCGGTGAAATGTCTCGTAAAAAATTTTTAGCACTAAGACTCCATGGCCCCAGGGTCTCCACGGCAAACGGCACAAAAATGTAACTCTCTATAAGAGAGGCATACTTGCGCCGCTTGCCGTTTTCAGCTGTTTCTGCTGCGGCTCCCGGTCTTGATGCTGTCTTCCTGATATGACACGGGGCCAATGTGTCAACGCAAGTTGCGTCCCACATTAGCGCCCGTCCCCGTTCCCAGGGAACCAGCGTCAATCCATCAGGTCTCTTGCCATCATCCCGACTAATCCCTGCCGGCTCAATGAGCGCAGGAATATTTATGGTGGCAAGAGCTCTTTTAATTGTATCGTTAAGAGAGCCATGCCTAAACAGCCTACCGGAGCTCCTTTGGCAAGAGAGTCCGTGGATTCCAAATTTATCAACCTCTTTTCCACACGGACATCTGTGCTGATGGCACAGTGGTGTTCCCAATCTGAGACCTAGAGCCACACGAAAACTTTCGTTATCTAAAAGTGTGCCGAGATTTTTTGATGGCAAGGCATGCAGCCAATACCCAGATTCCTTTTCGGATAATGCTAGAAGCCTGGCACGATCTCTGTCACTTGTAAGATTTTGAACCAAATTCGTATGTGTCAGTTGAACCAATGGCAAATCCCAAAGTTTTTGTGTAGTACGTTCCTTCGGGATGTCGACATTGGGACATCTGACCTTCCAACTCTCTAGGGCCTCTGTGGCATAGGTCAATGATGAATTGGATTTGAGAATTTGAGAGCTAAGCTCTTTTATACTATGCACAGAGGACAGAAAAGCCGGAAGAGCTACACTGGAAATTTTCCTCACGCCGATGCCACCGTACTTGACCGGTAAAGTTGCTTGGTTCCAGGAGTGCTCATCAAAAGTTAAATTTAGAATTTGTTCTAGTGTACTTTTAAGGGTGGCATCCATGTTATCGAGTAGTCCATGAAATTTCCAAATTGGGCTCGCGCGGAGAATGTAAATTAATTTAGGTACAAAAAGGCAATATTTTAGGATCGAAAATGCAATGTGAGAATTTAGAGTGCCCAATTTGTCGGTATTAGCCGAAAATGTTCTGACTTTTTGATCCAAGAGTGGTTGTATGGATTCATTATAAAGAGGAGCACCGAGAAGGCAAAGTGAACGTTTATCAAGTATTTTAATATTAGGTGAAATTTCATTGAATAATTCAGAGGCCAATAGAATTCTTTCTTGCGACAGTTTTTCTGTAAAAAACAATTCGCATTTCGAAAAATTAAGTTCTAAACCAATTTTCCCAAACTGTTGCTTAATATGATTAAGATCTTTTAGAACGTCATCCACGTTGCCCCCAATGGTTCCATCATCAAGATACCATATGTTAAATTTAGATGTTAAATTTGAGATATGGTTATGGATCCCTAAGCTGAACAGGGCCGGACCTAAAGGATCCCCCTGCTGAACGCCTACAGAAGACTTAATATCGCTATCTCCAAAGAATAATTTAGAAGCAGAGCTGTAACATTGCCAAACATATGGGTAAATTTCAGGAAGTTGCGTTGAGACTTCTGTCAGCAAAGTTGCCCTGTCCAAAGAATTAAAAGCATTCTTTACATCTACTTTCAGCAGTACCTCAACCTCGCCATTCGTTAAGAAAGTACGAGCCGAATGAACTGCTGCTTCACAACCTCCTTTACTGCCGAATCCAACTTGAATAGGTTGGAATTTATCCTTTAGGGTAGAGACTATGTGACTACACGCTAATTTTGACGCCAAACGGCGAAAAGTACAGCCAACAGCGATGGGACGGATGCCACCATCTTTCTTATTGAAAGCACAAAGCCTCGCGCCATAAAGGAATGGTAGAAAGGATGAATTTACCTCGCCAGATAACATGAAATTACATAGTCTGGTAATGTCGCTCAGTAGCGCCTTGCCGGCGTCCCCAGCAGTAACTCCCACAAGATCCTTAAGATGTTGTGGCGTTATGCCGTCCATGCCACCAGCAGAGCCACTAGAAAACGACATTATCGCAGCGTAAGTTTCTTCATCCTTTATCTGTAAATAAGAAGTGTTAGAAGGTGGATCTGGCAGCACAGAATCGGTATTTGGTAAGGGATGCTTGTCACGTAAGGCTTCCAGCGTTATATCATTGAATGGAGCCAGTGTATCACTAGAAAACAAAATGCGGGCGGCGTTTTTAAGATCCCCATCCATAACCTTGTTTTCCACAATTTTCTTCAAATTGTAATTTTGTGTTCGAAATGAGCAGTCAGGGATTGGAAAAACGCGATCAGCCAAACTATTTTTTTTAAATTTTGTACATAGCGACCCGATTTCTGACTTATTAACATAGAAATGTCTATATGCAAAAAAAAAGAGGTTTTGCCAATCTAAAAGTGAATTTGATAGCACATTTTGGATTGTATGTGATAAGGATCTAGCTAACGATATCCTAGCTCCTCGCGGAATGCGTTTTATTAATGGAATATTTTGACTGTATTTGGATAATAAAATTTCAAATGGTACCTGGTTATCGCTTCCTGATTGGGTTTGATCGCACATCAAATTTGGGCAAGTAAGAGGCCGTGTAGGCGGTCCGTGACAACGTGCGATGTGAATATTAAGGCCTTTGCGACCCTTAAACTGCCTGCCATCGCTACAGTGGGGGCATTCTAGGTATTCACCTTGAGAAGCACTGGGGTTCATACTTCGAAACACGTAAAAATAAAAACACTAAAACACTACACAATAGCGTCTATAAGCGCGCGGAGCCCCGACAGCGGCAACCAGGAGGCCTGCAGAGCAGGCGCTGCCCGTTGAGGCCCCTGAAACAAAAAGTGCTGTTAGTATCGCATATCAGGCGTGAAAATAATACCACGGGGTATTTCGCGAATAAGTGCCAATTTGATGCCAATATTATTCCAGAATAACCGAGCCAAATATTTAATAAATAAAAATTTTGAAACGAGCAAATTTTTCTCATTGACATCTCACTGACACACACTTTTCCATAACATAATATGTGTATTATCTATGTCTACAACTAACTAGGCGTCTGTAGATTCCTAGATCACTTTGTCTAATTATTAAATAGTGATTAAACAAAAATTAAACAGCAGTAATAGTGTTCTGTGCTTTAGCTGAACAACCACAGAGAACGAATTAAAAACAAACAATTTATTTGACATTAGGGATGTCATATCGATCCGATATCGATTTTCAAAGAATCTATTTTTGTGACAAGAAAATCGATCTACGTTCCGATTTTTGCTTCTTTATTTTAGATTGAGTTCACGCAAACAGAGTAAAAAAGAAGCAATATAAAAATAGTAAACAACTACTAAAATAAAATAAGTACATATATTAAACATACTACACATGGGTAACATTGGTATAATATTATTTTAAAAAAGGGTTTTAGAATATGATTAGTAATTATTTGATGTCATTAAACAATTTACAGCATGTTTTACCTTTAATTCAATTGAATTATTTAATAATTAAAATATAGGTATCGAAAAAAATCGAAGATTTATTTTTGCGAAATAAATATTCCCAGACCTCGGTTTTTTTTAATCCGTTCCTCAGATTTCGATTCGAATCGATCTAAAAATCGATCTTTTTTTTGAAGATTCACCATTTAGATTTGACATTCGACAACCTCTTGATTACGGTGAAATTACAGCTACAATGTCGCGATCGCAATCACCTATTTGTTGACGCTCACTATTTGCTACAATGCATTGCAATATGAATATAGTACCTACGCGACAGGTTGAAATGACAATCGGGAAGGGAACGCAACCCGCCCCCACCCCCCGTGTTTAATCGTTGCGTGCGAATGCGGGTGGGTGTGCGGGGCGTCCCCTCACCTCATACCCCGATTGCCATCTCAACCTGTCGCGGACTATAACATAATAATTCTATTACTATTGTAATAACGACAGGGGCTCGATTTTGTTTCGATTTTGTTAATTAATGTCCGCTACAATGTAAAGATCTCAATCACTTCTGATTGGTTGAGGCGTGCTTACTGTTGCATATAATGCATTTGCATTGTTGCAACAAGAATACCAAAAATTCAGCCAATAACAACAATTATTGCGATTGTAATAAGGATTGATGCATGAAAGTAATAATCGGAATCGCAAGACGTCATCATAATCGACCTAAGCTTATCGATTCCTTGATTCGCGTCACTACATGTTTTGCTAATGTCAGGAAAATGAACAAAACAACTACTTTTATTTCGGTCAGTTTCTAATTATACGGCTGTTTTTTTATTTCGTAACATTTTAAATGTTTTTTAAAATTAAAAACAGGAATTACTAATTTCACCATTTCGGTGTACAGCTATATCTATAGCGATACCAGTGGTGGGCAGTCTCCTTTCATGATTCTCGGTCAACGGGAAGTACCCTGTAGGTTTCTTGACAGACAGACAGACAGACAGACAACAAAATGATCCTATAAGGGTTCCGTTTTTCCTTTTGAGGTACGGAACCCTAAAAATACAATAGCAACATTGAATAAACATAAAAGTTCGTCAACTTCGTTAGCAAATCGATTAAGGAAAGGCTTGATCTATAGCTTAGTTCGCGACAGGTCGACATGGCAATCGGGGAGGGAACGCCCCGCACACCCTCACAGCCACCGCGCTAACCTGGTGCAGGCGAGCGCGGGTGACGTGCGGGTATGCGAATCGTCCCCCCGCCTTAAACCCCGATTGCCATCTCGACCTGTCGCATACTATATATGTTTTATTTATTAGACGCACACGCATAAAAGTAACTTAGACAGATCGAAAGTTGGAATGCAAAATAAGTAGGTACGATTTTAATTGGTGCCAATATAAAATCGATAATCGATAATTTAAATATTAGGTCCTTACCAGTAGCGTGCAGCTCATAGAGGCATAAACGCACTGCTTACCCTCATTGTAATAAGTCTTTTTTTTTTTTTTTTTTTTCATTTTAACCTGCTGTAAAATAAGTTCATACCTAAATGCATACCCTGGCTTGAACTCCTGTGCACGCCACTGGTCCTTACGTATGAAATTAGCGTTTTATATGGAAAAGTACCTAAAACTAAGTTTTTTAATGAAATTTTACAGACAGTCTATTTTTTCGAAAATCAAAAGGTTCCCACGGTATTAAAAAAAATCTAAGTCGACGCGGATGGAGTTGCGGACATGAGTTTGGAATATATGAATATTATAATATGATTATTATTATAGGCCGTGATAGCCTAGTGGTTACGACGTCCACCTCGTATTCGGGAGGTCGGGGGTTCGATCCCGGGCTCGCAACTCTAACTTTTCGGATTTATGTGCGTCTTAAGAAATTAAATGTCTATCGCGAGGAAAGTGGAAACCTGCATGCCTGAAAGTTCTCCATAATATTCTTAAAGGTGTGTGAGTCTGCCAATTCGCACTTGGTCAGCGTGGTGGACTGTGGCCAAAACTCTTCTTATACTGAGAGGAGACCCGTCCTATGTAGTGAGCCGGCTATGGGCTGATGATGATGATGATGATATTTAAAGATACTGAGAAAGATGACAGTATTTCCTAGTATGAGAAGGTATTTATTATAAATAGGACTTTCGCCGTTTCGATTTCAATGTTTATCCATAATTTATATTATGATTCTTGCAAATATGGACATTTATAGATTTGTTACTAAATCATGTTCGCGAGTTGCCTAACGGATTTCCTATTAAGTTATACATAGGTGTTGCGTTTTTGTAAGGATTAGCATTAATCAAACACAGACTAAAGAAAAGGGATAGACAGCAAACGATTCGCGAGTAAATAAAATAAATAGTTTTAATGCAAGTTGTTTATTACTTCATGCATTCATTTTGTAATAATACGAAGGTATTATCCTAACCTAAACCTATTCTAACCTGACTTAACCTAAACTTATCTAAGATGCGAGTCATCGCTGCGCCATTGCCAGCTTCAGAAAAGCAGATTAAAGGTGATCGCATACCCAGATTAACAAGAAAATTAAAAGCTGCAAAAGCCTCAAGAGTGCGGGTCCTAGTCTTCGTCCAAGACAGTCGATGGAAATGGTCATCCAAAGTCATTTTATCACTCAAACTAGAAATCCTTAAATTTTGAATTAGGTCTCTATAATAATTCTAAAGGTGCGATTATGCAAATATGACTACTGAAAAAATGTATCGATACAATATGCGCGCAGCTGTATTGATACATTACTATAAAGCCTCTTTTTGACGTTTGTTTGCGAAGGCTCCATCTATCATATTCCTTTAGTTTGTGTTGTTAACTGGACTCATAGTAAAGTTGTGGTTTGTTGCCGTCGAGCTACGTAATATTTATTATAATTTATGACAGGCTTACGTTTTATTAGCTTCTGCTACGACGACAGTCTTATATGTTACCACGCTTAAAAGCAGTGACAGATAATAAGGTCGTGAATAAATTAAAAAATTGTTTTCGGAATTTGTCTTATTTATGGAGCTTACTAGCCTGACAACCGCGATTTAGTTCACGTGGATTTAGGTTTTAAAAATCCCGAATGAACTCATATATTTCATATAGTTGGACTAGCTTATGCTCGCGACTTCATCCGCGTGGACTACACAAATTTCAAACCCCTATTTTACCCCCTTGGGGGTTGAATTCTCAAAAATCCTTTCTTAGTGGATGCCTACGTCATAATAGCTATCTGCGTGCAAAATTTCAGCCCGATCCGTCCAGCAGTTTGAGCTGTGCGTTGATAAATCAGTCACCTTTTCCTTTTATATACTTAGAAGATTAGATTTGCCGTCGAAATATTGATTTCTTCATAAAAAACTTTTGTTTTGAGTTAAAATGAATGTAATATAACTCTACCTAGAAGACGAGAATGATTGCGCATAACCATCAACAGTATAATCTAAACGAACGATCCTATCAAAACTCAATCTAACCATATTAATTAGCCAGCCGTCGCGTGTTACAGAGATCTATGTCAAATCAGATATATCTAATATAAATTGTCATAAAATTTTAGCACTGTCGCCTACGTTTCCATTAAAGGCCATTTGCACCTTAATAGACGGCTCGGGTTCCGTGTGACTAAGAACCGATTTTGAAATATCCTTCCTACATTAGGATTTTACGTCAAACGTACGACAAAACAGTCTAAAGACTGTCGTGACATGTAAAGAACTCATAAAGAGATTTAAATGATTTATTTGTTATTAAAATATAGGTCTTTTACAAATTGTGCCGGGTACCCTGAAGTAAGTTTGCAAAACCTGTATCTCGGGTCCCCAAAATTAGATTAGATTGGACCTTTACAGGAGAAAAAGATAAGGATATTTTTTAAAATATTACCTATCTAATCTAGTCATCGTCATCATGGTTTGGTCATAGTCCACCGCGCTGGCCATGTGTGGATTGGCAGTATTCACACACCTTTGAGAACATTATGGAGAACTCTCAGGTCTGTTTCTTTCCGACGCGCGACGTTTTCCTCCACCGTTACAGACTGTAGGAGGACAAACCTTTTTCCTTTTGAAGTACGGAACCCTAAAAATTTATGAATTTAATTAATATATTACCTACGTATTACTTTTTAATTTTAAGCATCTAATTTAGATTAAGCTTCTGGTTAGCATACGAAAATAAACATGACAATATTAGGTATTTTAATAAATATAATTAAATAATTATTTAAATTTTTAGCGTTCATTAGCTAACTTATCAAAATTTAGTGGAATCAGATCGTTTCACTTTATCGTTAACCTAAATCTTAATAATAATATGTTAATTATATTTCTTGGTTTTAGAATTGTGATCGTGTGAACTGCGAACTCTCATTCAAAGCATCTTTGACAACACTGAAATAAGATAAAGCTACAATAAAGATAACTCTCGACTGGGACTCGCGCACCGAGGGTTCCGTACCTACTACAGTCGCATTTTTTCGACATTTTGCATGATAAATCAGAAACTATTCTGCATAAAAATAAATAAAAATCTGTTTTATCATTTATGTACATTATGATATTATACCCCACATATTGTTATAGTTATCTAACTTTGAAAATTGCAAATACTACTTATTTGTGCATGAACAGATTTAATTTTTTTTTTGTAATTTATCATTTCAGATTTATTCCTTTACTTGTGCTATAAGACCTACACGCCTACCAAATTTCATTATTCTAGGTCAACGGGAAGTATCCTATAGGTTTTCTTGACAGACACGTTTATATTTATATTTTCTATTAAAATATTATTTATCATCATCATCATCGACCAATAGACGTCCACTGCTGGACATCGGTCTCTTGTAGGGACTTCCACACGCCACGGTCTTGCGCCGCCTGGATCCAGCGGCTCCCTGCGACTCGTCTGATGTCGTCCGTCCACCTAGTGGGGGGTCTTCCAACGCTGCGGCTTCCGTTGCGAGGTCGCCATTCTAGCACCTTGGGACCCCAACGTCTATCGGTTGTACGAACTATGTGCCCTGCCCATTGCCACTTCAGCTTCGCAACCCGTTGAGCTATGTCGATTACGCTAGTTCTCCTACGGATCTCCTCATTTCTGATTTGATCACGTAGAGAAACTCCAAGCATAGCTCTCTCCGCTGAGTGACTCTGAGCTTTCTTATGAGGCCCATAGTTAGCGACCATGTCTCGGATCCATATGTCATCACTGGCAACACGCACTGTTCGAAGACTTTGGTCTTCAAGCACTGAGGAATTTCGGACAAGAAGACATCTCGAAAATATTATTAGTTCATTGATATAAAAACTACCTGTAAAACTTAAAAGTATTGGTTAGATCTCGACGCATGTCTGCTGTGGAGTTAATAAACGCCCAAGGTATCGTATGGCAATGACATTTTCATTAATTATATTGATTGTGCCTTCTTAGTCTAGCGGTTAATGGGTAGATAACTACTTACTTGAATTAATTATGAAGACCTATGACATTATTCGAAATGATATAATAATCTAGGAAGCCGTTTTTAGGGTTCCGTGTCTCTACTGTCTGTCCGCCTGTTACGGGTCTCTAGCTCGTAGACGAAAAGAGTTACAAACCTAAAATTTTGATATGATATTGATTCCAAATCGAATATTGAATTCGAAAGTCAAAGAATAAGAAAATACCTATTTTACCCATACATGAAATAGCCGACATGTAGGTATGACTAAAATTACAAAATCAAAGTCAAAATCAAAGTCAAATCATAGATTCAAATTAGGTATAGTATGCCACAGGTTGAGATGGCAATCGGGGTATGAGGCGGGGGGACCGGGTTAGCGCGGGGTTGTACGGGTGTGCGGGGCGTTCCCTCACCGATTGCCATTTCAAACTGTCGCGTACTATAGATACTATTACAGTAGGTAGGTACACTTTTTGATTGCCAATTGTTGAATTTGTAATAAAATTATAATGATAAAGTAGTGGTGATAATTAATTACAAAATAAAGCTACTATGAAAAATTATGACAACAAATCAAAACTTTACGTAACTTTAAACGGAGATATGTTGGTAAACCCGGCAAACTCAGATCGCAGTCGCAGAACCTTCACTGCGCCGACAATATCTATACCTATTTGTCAAGATTACAATTTATACGAGTTATAAAGCTTAACCTTCCCAAATTGAATGAAACGAAACGGTAAGCGTGTAGTCGTGATCACAATAAATAGGCAATGGTTAAGGTACATTTGAAGAGCGCGATTTTACGACAGTAAAAGATAGGTGTTATTCAGAGATAGATGTTTAGCTGCAGATCTATATCATCGAACTTCATAATATATAAAAAGCTAAAGTCAGAGCCAAAGCCATTTATTCAGAATAGGTAACACTGCGCACTCTCTGATTGTCAATTATTGAATTTGGAAGAAACAATTGATGTAATGGTGACACTAAAATTAATTACGCAAATTTATAACTTTAATTACGAGGGTTACAATAATATTCAATGGTAGGTATATTAGTGAAATCGTACCTTAAGAAGCTTTAGAAAATTATTCGTCGCAAACAACCACAATACGTGACAAAAGTACCTATTAGAACTGATTAAACTTCTACACTGTGTGAAATTCCACGATTTCTAAGATCAAACTTAATGTTTAATTATGCAATGGCTTGTTGATGTGGGTTAACGTAAAGAACGTACATAGAGAGAGAGAGGCAGTCACAACCGCGACGCGTGCGCGAACTGACTCCCTTGAAAAAGGACCCCGGATGGGTTCAAAACTAGTCGGGCTAACGTCGACTAAACACGTGAGTAAAGCCGGGACACCCGGCTTTACTCACGTGCACGTCTCGAGACGAGAGCCAAACTACGTTTGTTTGGGGCGCACTACGAAAAGACTCTTAAAACGAAATGAAGTCTATCCATGTCGCAGATACCGGTTCGTAGTGACGTCCATAACATATCGATATTTATGGCGATGCAAATTTATCGAGACTGAATATTTATCACACCATAATTGTTTCTAATCGCAGTGAAATTAATAGACCTGTTATATTTCTGTCGAGACATTAAATATTATGTAAAATACTAGACGAGACTGTGCTGTATAATAGCTGTTATTTAAAATTTGTGGTGTCTTCATACTTCAGCCATATATTTTACTTTTGCACAATATTGTAGAAATGAATGGATATTACGTACCTAATATGTACTATTGAGACCGGTTAATATTTAGTTTTTCGGATGATTCATTAACTAGTCATTACAGAATAATTAATTTGAATTATACTAATTATCATCAATATCCATTATTCAATCCAATATATTAAAACAATAAAGAAACAACTTTTTGTGGAAAAACTCAGTGACGTTAAAATGTCGATTCAAGGTATTAAAGGTTTTAACACCATCCTATGTTAGCCTCTTCCATCCTTTGTTTTTCATTACAAATGAATGTCTATAGTAACGCTAAACCAAATAAGATAATTTGTTAAAGTTTAATAAAAAACATATACCTACAGTCGAGATTCTGATGGCGCGCTATTAATAAAACGATAAGGATAAGGAGATCATACCGATAGTAATTTTATTTTAAATCGAATTAGTTACATCACTATTAAATGTGTCCTCAGATAGGATTGGCAAATGTGACAAATTCGTAATGCGGCGAGGGAGTGCCTGGGAACTGAGAGTGACCTCTAACGGTGATTGCTTACATTAATATTATTGCGCTAGCGATCGACGATGGCTTCACCTTATGTAGGTAGTAGGTACGTACTTTATAATTATAGCCACTTTTATTTTATAGCTAGTTAATGCCCACGACGATTTAGATATTCAAAATATCCCGTGGGAACTCTTTGATTTTCTGGGACAAAAGTAGTCTATGTCCGTCTCCAGTATGAACGTAGATGATGCCCGCAAATTCGTCTATAAGTAGGTATAAGTACACGATAGGTCGAGAAGGCAATCGGGGAGGCGAGCAGAGTTGACGTGCAGGTGTGCGGGGCGTCCCCCCGCTTCATACCCCGATTGCCATCTCGACCAGTCGCGGACTAACATGATGCCGTCCATGTAAGTTTAGGTTTTAAAAACCCCGTGGGATGGGAATTGTTTTTTTCTGGACCAAAGGTATAGCCTATATCCTTCCCCGGGATGTAATCTAGAAAATACCAATACTGTGTACCTACTGAATTTCGTCAAAATTCGTTAGTTAAACGGATGGGCCGTGAAAAGTTAGCAAACAGACAGACACTTTCGCATTTATAATATAATTACTTAGTATGGATAACTGCCACGCTCGTTGGTAGTAGCTAAAAATCTTCTCTAATCTGTGCTAAAAATATTTCGCTGAAATATCGTACGAAGTCTTGGTAGCCTACCAATGACTCACGAGGTCCCAAAGGGCGAATTAAGCCCTCTTGAAACTTAATACTCACATAAAAATCCTCATAATAATATGGGAATTACAGCAAAAACTAAGAAAATGTTACTCTATAAAAAGTATAGTAATTGAATAAGAAAAAAAACCGTACAAACATGACCTCCACATTATCAACACTGACACGAACTCTGCGACTGCCTCCAACGATTATCGCTTATTATAGATTGTTTGGGACATGTAATGTGTGGTCTTACTCATAAGCTAAAGCGGAAAATAAAAGCAGTAGAATGAAGTTAAGATGATCTGAAATAGATAATAGAAAGCGAGTGGATGAGGAACGCGGAGGACTGGGTTTTGTAGCACGCTCTGAAAGAGGTCTATGTCCAGCAGTGGATGCACTTACTTTATGGATAACGTATGGATTGGAGCAAAATTTTCGATTCTGTAAAGTTGGTAAATTAATGCGGCCGGCTTCGGTATTCTGACAAGAAAAAGTTGTAGAAATTTCTCGTCAAATGAAGTTCCACCGTCTCACGAAATTCGTGAAATTCTGCTAGATTTCTCCTTAGCTTAAAAAGTTTGGTATATTGACAATAGAATATTATTCATGTACATATCTACCTGCAAGGAATATAGAGAGTACCTCCATATCTGCACAATAATAATAATTATTATAACTTTTATAGATAGGTGGCTATTTTATTTCCTAACCCACACCTACTTGGATTTTAGTTAAAGCTGCGGTGAAACAAGTCTGACGCATTCTAAGAAAAACTTTATAAGCCGTTATCTATTCGTTAAGAATTTATTAAAACACCAAAAAACTCTTAGGGTATGTAATGTAAGGCAATTTACTAAATAATAATATATTTTTATATTCGGTCTATAAAAATCGCGTGAGTTTCTCGCTTGGACTGAAAAACAAAACATGGTCTCACGGTTATTACGGCAAGTGCTTTATCGCTAATTGTACGATTCCGAGTTTTTTGTCCAATTTGTGACGTTACCTCAAGGAAATCGATTTGTTATAATGCGATCGAATTACGAATTATTGAACAATCGGAATGGACAAAAAGTGCAATTTTGCACGTACAGGAAATGATATAATGTTTTGGTGCCAAATTATACATGATCGGCTACATGCTGATTACTGAGCATGTCTTATGTCGTTCGCGATTGATTGATACAAAGTTTTGATGTATCGATGTTTGAATGCTTGGCATAATATTCGTATATTGATATTTTAATGAATCTATAATATTAGCAAGTTGTAGTTATTTTAAAAATTCAAATCAACTGCTGTTTAGTTCTTGTAATATTGTTATTATAATTGAATATTGTAAATATTACATATCTAAGTGAATTAAGTGTAAAAGCGAATTATCTAATAATTATAATAACCTATGTTTTGCTATACCCTGAAAGGGTCTCATATGTATCTCATGTCATTATTGTAAGTAAGTGGATGCATGTGAAACGCAAAATAAAGAATCTATCTATCTACCTATCTAATATAAAAAACCGGACAAGTGCGAGTCCGTACGTACGTAAGGTTCCGTACTCGGTTATTTTTTTCGAAATTTTGCACGATAAATCAACAAACTATACGTCAAAATAAATAAAAATCTGAGAGAATCAAATGATGATGAAATTAAAAAAAAAGAATACCAGTCATGACGTGTCTCTCTCCAACTAAACGTCAAGCTTTTGTTGGGAATAAGTACGGCAATAGTGCAACATGTAGGTTTTGTTGTACCTAAAGCCCACTAGATTTCAATCCACCCCATGACCGTTGCTAGCGACGTGGCTATTATTCAAGACCACTTTGAAAAAACATTTTCAGAAAATATGTGTCTCAAAGCCGGACGCGCACCCTTTTTGTTGTTTCAAAGCATACTTGATCCGCTCTGTTGAATAAATTGTACGCTTATCGGTAGTGACGTTTAGAGGAAAGCTGCGGAAATCCATGGGAAAAGCCACCAAAGCAAATATTTGAAAAGTTCGCAAGCCCGAGCACCTGTGGTCACCCTTACGCTGTCCACTTCAGGGGAAATACTGAGAGTAGTTTTTACCACTCACTAAACAAAATGTTTTATAATAAGAAATCAAGCTTCGGATTTCTTCAATAGATAATGATATTTTTTATCAGTTTTTACAGCTTTGTGATCAAAATGTATTTTTTAAATGTTAACATTACTCATGTGCGGGACTAACAACACGGTACACACCTACGCAGCGATTAGTTTCCTAAATAAAGTAGAATTAGATATTACTTATTTGGAAATTAATGTTTCTTCCCTGTTAACTGATATTTTCTAAGTAAGCGCGCTCCAACTTGAGCTTCAGCTATAAACTTTACTTGTGAAAAATCTAATTGATTTCATTGCAAGCAGATACTTACGATTAGAATTAGTATAGTTGAGTCTATTGATTGAAATTTGAAGAAGATCCGAATGATAGCAAATGCTGAACTTCCAGGAAGACTGTAATACCAATTACATTTTGTCGCTTCAGGTATAATATTTTTACCAAAGAGTTTCAAATTCTGTCTCTTTAGGGATTTACAAACAAATCACCAAACATTGCCCATTTTAATTATTGTGCGTAAAGTCAAGTGGTTTTTACAGCTCTATACAGTTACAATAGTAAGATTTTCCACACTCTTTCTACCCTTATTTTATTTCGCGACTCAATACACTCTCTATTTTGGTCGTTGCCTCAAGTGTTTGCCCTTTTTCCCTTTGTGGTCGAAGGGATGGAGGAATACTGAGTGAGGTCCTTTAGTCTCAAGTGTCGACTGCCCGTTTCTTTTGCTATTTTATTAGTTGTCGTACGTGCCTCGTAATTGTAGTACGATAAAAGAAATGGGGTTGAACGGTCGAAATGTATTTTCTTTTGTATTCGACAATGTTTATGTTATTTATTAGCAAGGGGTTACTTGTAATATTGATACGAGTAAGTATGTATTATTTTGTGATTAGATATTTCAATTAACGTAGTCATTCTGAAAAGAGACCCGTGCTCAGTAGTAGACCGGTGATGAGTTGATCATCTGATGTATACCTCATCATCAATCATAGCTCAACTTTTTGATTTTGACTATAATACTTAACAGCGGTGTCTCTGTCACTCGCTCCATACAAACGGAGCTTTGTTCCGATTTGAATATTAGGTACCCAATCAAACCACAGATATTAGGTAAGTATCTACAAAATTTCATTGAGTTTGATTGGTTAGTATTTCAAATGAGAGTCTATTTCAAATGTTTGAAGCGCACTACGTGTAAACCCCTCTTAAGAAAATTCAGCGGTAATTAATTACTCGGTATTTCTAATCTCGAACCCGACAATCTTTGATAGCGATCATTGCAATCACGTGTGATGGACAAGAGGCTTAAAATTATGACCTAACTAAAAGCGATTGCGAAGCTGAAGTGGCAATGGGCAGGGCACATAGTTCGTAAAACCGATAGACGTTGGGGTCTCAAGGTGCTGGAATGGCGACCTCGCACCGGAAGACGCAGCGTTTAGAAGCGGCCCCCAAGGTGGACGGACGACATCAGACGAGCGCAGGGAGCGGCTGGATTCAGGCGGCGCAGAACCGTGGCGTGTGGAAGTCTCTACAAGAGACCTATATCCAGCAGTGGATGTCTATCGGTTGATGATGATGATGATGAACTAAAAGCACAGTTACTCAAAGTTAAAACACAGTTTATTAAAATAACGTACATCTAAATAGATAGCGGTTTATAAAATGATGGCATAAAGCAAGCAATCATGATTTCAAATCAGCATGTTAGCGTTTAACACCCACATCTCGTAAAGTTGGGAACATCGTAACCCGTGGACGATATTAAAAGCTAAGCTATTAAAGCTCGTACGTAAGCTCTACAGGGCTATTATTTAAGCGTATACAGCCTACAGCCTCGCTTTCAACGCTGGCACAGCGACTAAGGCCGAAAGAATAGGTATTACTCGAGACGTGACAGTATTACAAAAACATTTTATAGTTGAGCCTCAATAGCTCAACGGGTAAAGGAGTGGACTGAAAACCGAAAGGTCGACGGTTCAAACCCTGCCCATTGCACTATTGTCGTACCTACTCCTAGCACAAGCTTGACGCTTAGTTGGAGAGGAAAGGGGAATACTAGTCATTCAGCATGGCTAATATTCTTTAAAAAAAAAATGATACTACGTGTTGGAATCAAAGTTGTCTACCTTTCGCATTTTTGTGCAACCTTTAGCTATTATTTGAAATGCTGTTTTATTTACAGTCTGAAAATTCAAATATCGTCATCTAAAAATTACACAACTAAAATAATAATTTAGGAGAGGAACAATAGATTAGTTTACTTTCTAGAACAATAGATAAGTTTACTCCCAATAGTTTGTCATTACCGTTTGCACTATCACGTCTCGGAGAAATTAGTATGCTTCGAAATAATAGCAGAAGCCATTCACTTACTTGTACCGGTAAATTAACGCTCGTGACGGTAAGAGAGCGCGTGACATTTTGTGGCCTCATTGTAGCTCCAACTAGACTATTTTCAGTTTTAAAATTATTAAGTACTAGCGACTCGTCCCGGCTTCACACGAAGCCGAACCAGGAAAAATTAAAACCAGTAAAATATTTATTTATTAAATTAACCAGTTAAAATAGTCCGAGGTATGTAATTTAAAAGCTTGTAGTAACCAGCGAAGGATAAAACATAGAAGCACTCCATGAGCTCCAATTATGGCGTAAGTAACGATAACTCTCCTTAGAACTCTTTCTAAAATTGTCCTGATTTTTTTGAGTGTAGGGTAGAAAAAGCTACTTAGAACTAAAACGTAAACAATTTCGCTCCTATGAATATTCAGCCTGGTGCTATGACCTGAAAAAGCCTGTAGGTAAGTATATCTAGTAATCCTAATAAGAATAGTATCTATTAGTTTTCAAACAATAGGTATCCCCTCCACCAGAATGCAAAACGTTCCTATCAAAGCAAGCTTATATTGGCCATTGATCGCCTCTGGGCTGGCTTGTGATGGTCTTCCACAATTGAATGCCGAGGCTCGCTACATAATATGTCAGTTAGGACGGCCCCGCTTAATCTATACTTAACAATCTGAGCACACCATTATTCTAATACAAAACAATAATTCCCTTTAAAGCGCATGACATTAAGAAATTATTAGGTTGCGCTAGGTCCGCGTAAGGGCCTCAGCTTGCGGCACTTAGGGCAGCTGAACACGAAGCAGTTGTTTTACCGCATTAAAAACTCAATAGTTTCGCAACTGTCGAGAGTGATTTCCATTATAAATATAATTCTTCAGGATACATACCTAATACAATATGAATCTGCAGGAACCATCGGGAGATATTCTGGAGACCTAATTCAAAATTAATCGTAAAACACACGCCTAACTAAGTAAGATCGCCTTTGTAGACAATAAGCAGTGTATGCAGATATAGAGTGCGTAAAACATGTATTCCAACTAGAATACGCCATGGGTTCTGGTTGAACTACTTATTTTGCACACTCTATATCTATATCCAAATAGACAGACTAAATTTACAGTGCTAATTGCAAAAATATGTTTTTGCCATTTGTCAAAAACAAATTTTTTGAATTCAGTCAAGCGTACGTTATGTCCTTTCAGTAACGCTACGTTCGTGGTAGGCCTAAAAGCACCGTAGTGAGACAGGCGACGTATACGAATCCGCGCGTGGGCGCGCCCGCGGGCCGCACTGCGCTGAAATGCGCTCGCCTTGTTACATCTGATGCCAATTAGCATTTGAAATGTATTAGATTCACCTTTCAGAGGTTAAGTTTTCACTCCATTTATGTACTATCTTTGATAGACATAAGTTGTTATCTTTGACCAATAGGTTACGAAAAATTTGGTCAAATAAGACCACAAAGTACTTAGGTTTTTTAATTTTTTAGTAAATGTTTAAGGTTTTATATTGGTATGCTATTTTGGTAGTTTTTGAACCTAAAGAAAGGGAATGTACCCTTGTAGTCTGTATAAATAATATCACTAGGTAAGTAATAGGCAGATAGAATGTCACACTAAAAAAAGTGGGGGGAGAAAAGGAGCAAAAGCAATTATGCAAACCCATAAAAAGCAAGCAAGAGCCAACCCTTGTTCAAACCGAGGCATAAAAACTAGTGTTTTGTACTTATAAACTAAATCGTGCTCAGACCGTACCTGCCTACCAAAAATTTATTAATAAAAAAAGTTAAGAAGTGGATAAGGAAGCACTTATCTCTATAAGAGATCTCTACCAGTGACCCTCGATATGAAGGTTATGAAGGGAGAAGAATAACTACAATGTTATTGTTATCAGTAAATAGGGTACAACTACTAAATCAGAAGCATAACAGTATTTATTGTTCTAAAATTACAAACTATAGTAATTTTAGAACAATAGAACTCCCCATAAAAGTCAAAGAGCAATCTTAAAAATCCTTGAAGGGACCACTTCAATTAATCGAAACATTTACCATTAATGCATCCCTGAGAAAGATTGCACAGATTGCTTTAAGGCGTGAAACATACACAACGCTCGACGACAGTGCTCTTCAACTGAAGCGGAAATGTGTTCCATAGACACATTTCCTCCTCCTTGCACTTGACTTGCTCCTGTAACGTTACAGTTACAGGAGCAAGTCAAGTGCTTTATAAGTTTTAAAACTTATAGGAGCTTAGTTGACTACGTTGCCGTCAAGACAAACTTCCATCACAAAATACTTAATAGTACCTGAGAGGTGCAATAGGCTCACCGGCAAAGATGTTTAAATAAATAGTGACTTTTATTATGATGCACTTTATTGCATTTTTCAGCTTTTTTATTCAGCTCGCACAGCACTGCCGTCTAAAGTTTAACAAACGCTTCTCTTTCTATCGATAATGAGTGCCACTGAGTAGATGTGTTATCCTGTCGCTTCTATTACCTACTAACTCACTTAATTCATAGGTACGTTAAGAATTGTCACTCTGGTATTGTATTATATTGTCAGTGGCACAATATTATGTGAATAAATATTTTTTCTTTGTTTCTGTCTTACTATCGCGTAAACTCTATCTTATAGAGCTTTCTCTTATAATATCGTGAGTTACCGGCAGTTCTCCGCGCCGTAGATAAAATAATTTATATATTTTGGGCTTCCATCGTGCGTTTTGTTTATTTCAGCCTTTAAACCGGTAGGCGTGTACATATTATTATTGTTACTTAAAAGCCTTCCAGCCATTAGATGTTCATATCACGGCTAAATCGTCACGAATAGTTGCGAAACTATAAATAGTGCTGACTGTCCATCCGTCTTTGAGCCTATTCGTTATTATTATTAGCGATTTCATTGTCAATAAGTTTGATTCAATTATCTCTTGTTAAATCTATGTATGGCCTTTTTCACGACTTTTTAATGTACGCACGTTTCAATGACTAATCCATTCTAATTCTAATATTAACTGTCTAAAGTGTGTCTATCTGTAGCTGTAATTATGTCTGTAGTTGTAAGCGGTGATAGCCTAGTGGCTAAGACATGGGTCTCTTGTTCGGGGAGTCGGAGATTCGATTCCGGGCACGCACCTCCAACTTTTTGGAGTTATGTGAGTTTTAAGCAATCTTATATATATATAATTCAAAGTCCTGACTGACTGACTGACATAGATATCAACGCACAGCCTAAACCGCTGGTCCTAAAGACATGAAATTTGGAGGGTCTATTCTTTGTAAAGAGTAAGTATCCACTAAGAAAGGATTTTTCGAAATTCCACCCCTAAGTGGGTCAAATGGGGGATGGAAGTTTGTATGAAAGTCCGTCATTTGTCAAGTTATTTGCATGAAAATTGGTATTTGGGTTTCCGGTCACAAATGAAGAAATATGTGTTTCAGGATTTTTGGAAAACTTGCCCACAAGGGTGGTAAAATAGGGGATGAAAGTTTGTATGGGAAAGTTTTAATTATTGATATTATAATTAACTTGAAATTTGGAAAGTAGGTTTTTTCTTGAGGTTAGGTGTCATCTAAGAAACTACTATGAGAAAATCCCCCCCCCAACTAAAGGGGTGAAATGGGGGTTGGAAGGTTATATGTGTTATTCGGTGCTGTTCAGTGTGCGTGTCCTGATGTTATAATGTTTGTTTCTGAAAAAAAAAAGTTATTTGTTTTCTGTAGGCCACGCGGGCGAAGCCGCGGGCAGAAGCTAGTTATAATATATCAGTGGCTTTACCGGGGAAGGGAAATATCGTGCGAAAACCCGCTAGCTTGAGAGTTCTCCATAATGTTCTCAAAGTTGTGTGAAGTCTGCCAATCCGCACTTGGTCAGCGTGGTAAACTATAGCCAAAATCCATCTCATTCTAAGAGGAGACTCGTGCTCAGTACAGGGTCGGCGATGGGTTGATGATCTCTGTCTATCTGTTTGTCTATTTAAAACTACATCAACTAAAACAAATACATATGTACAGGTATACGTATGGCTATATAGAACACAAAGGGTCTGTCCGTCTATCAAGCGTTTGTAATTACCGTGCTCGCACGCGGCGAATTCTCGATGTCACGCCATATGTCCTTGCAAAGGGACGGACTGTGGTCTTGTGAGTGAAAGAATGCTGTTTACTATTATGAAGATCTCCAAGAGAGAAATGGCCTGCAAAAGGCAGCAAGTGGATGGATATCGAAGGTGGAGGACCGGCGGGGTAATTACGTATCTCGCGACAGGCTTGCGACAGGCGTAAATCTCGCGATCATTGCTGTCAAACGTCACACGTAACAGCGGCTATAGAGAGACAGCAATAGCCACAAAGCAAAATAAGAAGAAGCACAAGAGAGACAGCAAATGAACTGGCGCATTGCTACTGCTGTCGCGTTGCTGTCACTACTGCAACGTTATATGTAATCACCCCCCGGATCTGGTGACGCGCAATAGATGCCGGTAGGTTGATGGATTGAAAGATAAATCTTCTAGTACTAGTAAACCAAAAAAAAAGATTTTAAAAATATGCTTCCTAAATTTCGTTTTTAGAGACTACAAACTATTGCGTATTATACAGCTTTGTTAACAAAATGGCTTTTGTAAAAGCCACCTGAGACAAAACCTTGGGAAAATCAAATACGCTACTAACAGATTACAAGGAAAAACAAAAGAAAATATTGTTACCAGCTTTCATAGCTGAAGTCACGTAGACATAACAAATATGGTGGTAATTTATATAGTAATATGTCAGCCCGTAATCCGGCCCTGTGTCCTCGCCCCATCACTTAACGTCTGAAGGACATGTCTTGCGTTTCTTTGTGGTGTGGTTACATTGCTAACTAGTGATTTTTAATACTTGCTATAGAGCGGGCTATGTTGGGTATCCCTCTGAGGAGAACCAGAGTGACCGACATAGCTCAACGAATTAGCCAGCTGAACTGGCAGTGCAGGGCAGGCCACGTCTGCCGCAGAACCGATGGCCGCTGGGGCTGACGCGTTCTGGAGTGAAAAAAGCGTATTAGTAAGTGCAATGTGGGACGACCTCCAACCCGCTGGACTGACGACCTTGAGAAGGAAGCGGGAAGTGGGTGGATGAGGAAGGCGGAGGATCGTGTGTGGTGTCGCACTCTTGGGAAGGCCTATATCCAGCCGTGGACGCAAATAGGCTGATTGATTGATTGATTTTTAATGTCGAGTAGCCCTAAATATAATAAAAAGTAACTGCAAAATGACAAGCTAAAAACGTAGCTAATCATTCTCGTCCAACAGAGTAAGGCAATAAAAGCAAGCACAACACATGTCAGCTATATGTCTCCGACCAGGTATCGGAGGACAAAAATCGGACACACAAAAAAAAAATATGTAGGTAACTGCTGTCTCTGAGACATGGTCGCTAACAGCTATGGGCCTCGTAAGAAAGTTCTGAGTCACTCAGCGTGCGATGGAGAGAGCTATGCTATGAGAGCAAGGCAGATTTTGTATCGTGAATCTGTCAAAATAAAAAAAAAATTGTAAGATAAAGTTTATCGGAGAGTTGTGAATCTGTACCCGTAGTACAAGATTTTACGTCTCACCAAACCAAACCAAATTCGAGAGTCGAAATACTTCCGCGTTACTGTAAACTGGATCTTAAATGCCTTGTTTTAAAGCTCAAGTTTGTCTACACTTCTACAGCCAGCGCTCCAAGCGGAAACATTGCGAAATTAAAATCAGTGGCATTGAATATTTGACTTCAATTCAAGGCTGTTTAGGTGCATTTTACTGTAACGCGGAAGTATTTCGACTCTCGAATTTGGTTTGGTTTGGTGAGACGTAAAATCTTGTACTACGGGTACAGGCCCATGAGTCCGCCTCGCTGTCCGCTTAAACTCGCGTGCGGCCTGTCGTTGAGGCGTTCTCCACCTGACTCGATTTACTCCGTGACAGCAATTGGCCGGTTTTTCTTCCACTTTCCTTGTGTCGTGCTTAATTGCTTGGAAGTTCACACACGTTTAACTGAATACCAAAAGATTTTTCCTTAACACGAACATAATATATTTTTTCAGTACTTATATATTTTTTTGTAGGTAGCTTAGTGGTTAAGTAAAAAGTCATGCAGCTCAAGATTCGACATAGTTTTAATGTCTGTCTGTCTGTTCATTACTTATGCGATCGAGCATCTATCGGACGATTGAGTTGACACTTTGTATGGATCATAGTCATCATCATCAACCGATAGACGTCCACTGCTGGACATAGGTCTCTTGTAGGGACTTCCATAGTCCACACGCCACGGTCTTGCGCCGCCTGAATCCAGCGGCTCGACTGATGTCGTCCGTCCACCTAGTGGGGGGTCTCCCAATGCTGCGCTTTCCGGTGCGCGGTCGCTATCACCTTGAGATCCCAATGTCTATCGGTTTTCCAAACTATGTGCCCTGCCCATTGCCAGTTCAAATTTGCAACCCGTTGAGCTATGTTGGTTACTCTAGTTTACGTCTAAGTTGTAGGGATATGATTACCTATAAGTAGTTGTTGGGACTACTGGAAAGTCCGGGACTATAAGTCAAGCAAATTGCTATTGCGCTGGAACCATGTCTCATTAACATCGAAATGACGTCATTTTGACGTCAGCCGAAACTTCAGTCTAGTGCTGACGTCACTAAAATGGCGGCCACGCGCATTAGCAATTTGCGGCACTTATACCCATTACATTAGTATCTAACGTACAATAGTTGACGTGCGAGACGATAGCAACGCATGTTGGGCATTAGCTAGTGCTCGATAAAAAATGTTGATGAATAGATAGACCTTTAGATGTTTAATCAGTGCAGGAGGATCGATGGCTCGTCTCAAGAGGGGCGACGTGACAGGAATGCGAGCCAGACGTGGCGGAAGCTGTCGAATGCCGACAGACATTCGTGGCTACCTTCCGGTACAATTTCGAGATTTGATTACCGTTTTCGTGGTCATGATTTTAAGCTATTCCTAGATGGATCATCGATATAAATGACAAGATAATATGGTTAACCGAACAAATGTTTGGATGTTTGGATGTTTGTTACTCAATCACGCAAAAACGGCTGAACGGATTTGGAATGGAATGAAATTCGGAATGGAGATAGATTATACCCTGGATTAACACATAGGCTTTTTAGGCACAACACTTTTTATCAAAGGGTTCCCGTGGGATTTTGAAAAACGTAAATCCACGCGGACGAAGTCGCGGGCATAAGCTAGTCAATCTATATTTACCATACGTGAATCTAAACTGCTTCTAAACAATTTTAATAATAGGTTAGATATTATGCTTATAATAGTCACCTTGGTCAATGCTAAAGTCCCATAACCCATTCCATTTTAGGTACTAAAAGGTCAGATCAATCCTGCTACATGCAGTTTTGCATCTAATTGTTATGTTTTCTTCAAACACTTGTACATATGTTATGCATTTTGACCGTGTCTAACTTTGTGATATTACAAAGCTAAAGGTCTTAAAAGACATAAATTTTTAAAGCGTGAGAACATTTTAAAAAAAATTGATAATCAGCCACAGTTAAACTGCTGCACTAACTAACTGTAATTGTACTAGTAATTGACGTCAACACATCATCATCAACTGATAGACGCCCACTGCTGGACATAGGTCTCTTGTAGGGACTTCCACATGCCACGGTCTTGCGCCGCCGCCGCCTGAATCCAGCGGCTAGTGGAGGGTCTTCCAACGCTGCGTCTTCCGGCAAAGTGTACTATGACCTAATCCCTTTTCGTCCTCAGTAGTGGACCACCAACCCATTAGAGTCAATTATAATAAAGAAAAAACATTCCTGCTAAGTGACCTAAACGGAAAACATGCTAAGGTCACTCCAAAAGGTTTATTGATTGACTCCGGATGAGGGACGCAAAGTTTTCAAGAGGGTGGCATTAGTTCCGCTTCATTGGACCGCAATTAAAAGAGGGAAGTATTATTGAGTTAGGAGCTTAGAATGAGCTCGGATTACTGAGTTTTCTGTTTGCTGTCAATTATTGTTTGTTGTTTGGATGGTAGAATTGTTTTTGTTTATGACTCCTTTTTTTTAATAAAAATGGCGAGCAATTAAACAGGCGTGTCACCTGATGTTAAGTGGTTACCGCCGCCCATGTACATTTGCAGTAGGTACTAGAGGAACTGGTGCAGTTCGACCGTCCGCTGCGCCAGATCCTTCTTGCCACGTACGTGCAAACTGTGGAACCAACTCCCATCGGCGGTGTTCCCACTAGATTATAACATGGGGTTGTTCAAGGGGCGGACCTACAAATTCCTAAAAGGCTGGCAACGCATCGGCGGTTCCTCTGGTGCTGCAAATGTTCATGGGCGGCGGTAATCACTTAACATCAGGTGACCCGCCTGCACGTTTGCTCGCTATATCTATTTTAAAAAAAACCACCAATGAGTTGCCGGCCTTTCATGAATTTGTTGGTCCGCCCCTTGAATAACCCCATGTTGTAATCTAATGGAAACACCGCCGAAGGTAGTTGATTCCACAGTTTGCATGTGCGTGGAAAAAAGGATCTGGCACAACGGGTGGTCGAAGTGCTCCAGACACCCAGGTGGTGACGGTGGAACTGTTTGCGGTGGCGTGCGGTGTGGTTGTAGAAAAAGAAGGGTGGAATGAGATCAAATAACTCTTCGGATTCATATGGATCGGCACATCATCATTATCAAGCTATAGACGTCCACAGCTGGACATAGGTCTCTTATAGGGACTCCCACACGCCACGGTCTTGCACCCTGGCGACCTGGGATGATACCCTTGACTACGTCTATATGGATTTAGGTTTTTGAAAAATCACGTGGGAACTCTTTGTTTTTGCGGGATAAAAAGTAGCCCATGTCCGTTTCTGGGATGCATGCTACCTCTATACCAAATAGATGATCCCCGCTACTTCGTCCAGGTGAATTCAGGCTTTTTTAAAATCCCATGGGAACTCTGTTTTTTCGGGACAAAAAGTAGCCTATGTCCGTCCCTGAGATGCAAGCTATCTCTGTACCATATTTCGTCAAAATCGGTTTAACAGATGGGCCGTGAAAAGCTAGCAAACCGACAGACAGACACTTTCTCGCATTTATAATATTAGTTTAATTATATGGAAGTACCTATTGATTACAGTAAGTAAAAGATCGTGTCACTGAGCCACAGAATATAATATAATAGTACTAACGTATGAGCTAACTGTATCTAGTAACTAGTAGCATAAAATAATGTTAGTGTAACGAGTAAAACTCCTACTAAAGTATTCAAACAACATAATCCAGACGGTAATGATAGCGATCTATTGGCAATAAATCGATAATAGCCTCTCGCTTGTCCACCGAGCTTGTAGGTGATGTTACTTGATGGACTTATTCTGATTCCGATCTCTTATCGACATTGGAACGATATACGATATGTTATTCTTATATTTTATCTTCTTTATTTCTATTGATGATCTTTTTCATCTTTTTTTAGTTGATCTATGCCAAGCTATGCTCGGAGTTTCTCTACGTGATCTCAGAAATGAGGAGATCCGTACGAGAGAAGGTAACTGACATAGCTCGACGGGTTGCGAAGCTGAAGTGGCAATGGGCAGGGCGCATAGTTCGGAAAACCGATAGACATTGGGGTCTCAAGGTGTTGGAATGGCGACTGCGCACCAGAAAGCGCAGCGTTGGAAGTCCCCCTTGCGATAATTTGGGATTTTAAATAACCTAAATCCACGCTGCCGAAGTTGCAGGCATGATCCTACTCGGCACAGTGATAGTAGCATCTCGGAGACGGATATAGGGCCGGTTGTTTCAACAAATTTTGACGGACACGTAACCTTTAAATATGGCGCTAACGAACGTAAGAAAAGAAAAAGCGTTGATTCAGCATCTATTAGCGCTAACGTTCGTTAAAAAGTTACGTTTACGTTAACCGGTGCTGACACCATTGGTGATCGTCAAATCAGTTCGTAACTTCATACTTCTTACAAACGGAATATTTTACTTACAAATTATAATGGAATCCATTGAATTCAATGTTTTTAATGGTAGTTTTTTTGAAGATGAAAGAGAATTTTTAAAAAAGAAAAAGTGTTATAATGCGAAGTAGCAATATCAATAACTATATAATTTAATATAAAATGAAATAAAAAAGGATACGGAAAAGTAAGTTAATTTTTAGGGTTAGTTTCGTAACCAGAATAACAATGACGAACAGTTTTTTGTATAATGAAGCAACGCTCTTAAATTAACAGATGTTAAAATTCGTCTACGTCAGTTAAATTTTAACGAACGTATCTTACGAAGACCAATGGTTTGAAACAACCGGCCCATAGGCTACTTTTTATCCTGGCAAATCAAAAAATTACCACGGGATTTAAGAAAAGAAACTCATGCGGATTAAGTCGTGGGAATAATTTAACTAGAACTACCTACTTAAGTTAAAAAATTATATAGCTAGACTAGAAAAAAACTCCTAAAAAAAGCATATTATACAGTCGCAGACTATGTAAACGATAAAAAAGCTTGGATTTGACTCGCTCCAGCAATGCACGGGGCTGCAATGGCTTGTATAGTACGGTATAATAACATTGTAAATTGAAAAATTAAAAAGAGCAACCGCCGAGTTTCTTGCTGGTTCTTCTCGGTAGGAACGGCATTCCGAACCAGTGGTAAATTAAACCTGACTATTCATAAGCACTTTTAAAAAGTTTACATGAATAAAAAAACATTCTATTCTATTCTATTCTAGAATTATTTTTTGACTTAAAAACGTCTCGTATAGTTTTAATATCGTGTATCAGAATAGATCTATGGGCGTAGGTCGTAGCCTCGAGGCCTAGGCATACAGTGAACTTTCACCATGTGTCCACGGCTTTAGATAGGCCAGATTTATTTCAACTAAACAGAGAGTTACTAAGTTAGCTAAATTATTAGCCGGTAGTTATAGAATATCCAAAACCATCATCGTTTAAATTTATTTTTAATTACTAAGTAGATGATGCCCGCGAGTTCATCCGCGTGGATTTTGGTTTTATAAAATCCTTTTAAAAGAGGCGTTTAAGAATCCCGTAAGAGATCTTTGATGTTCCGGAATAAAAAGTAGCCTATGTCCGTTCCTGGGATGTAGGTAAGCTGACTCTGTACCAAATTTCATCAGAATTAGTGAAACTGTTGGTCTGCGAAAAGCTAGCAGGTAGACAGACAGACACACTTTCGCATTTGAAATATTAACTAACTTAGGTATACTTGTGACCTCGTCCGCGTGGATAAATGGTGGTGGATAATTGTCAAACCTCCCTTTAACCCACTTAGGGTAGAATGTCTAAAAATCCTTTCTTAGTGGATACCAACTCTTTACAAAGAACACATCCTCCTTTCATGTCTCTAGGACCAGCGGTTTAGGCTGTGCGTTGTTATATAGGTAAGCCAGTCAGTCAGGAGGACTTTGAATTTTATATATAGGTAGGTACATATTGAGTATAGATATAGAAGCATAGATTTCTATGGTATGAATAGCAATGCTGACATTCATCTATTGTAAATACTGAATGTTAGTACGCGTCCACACATTCCGAGCCGGCAATACATAATTGTTGTTAATAAATAACGAGCTATCGGCCGATCGGCAACGAACAATCGCCATTGTGGCTCGCTGCCGGCGGCGCGGCTGTCACTGGGTGGGTTCAGGTTCGGTGCCTGAGTTATGCTGAGTAGGTGGACCTGGCTTGTGTCATACCACAGTAAACTATGCGCTAGGTCTTTGCATTTGAATCTAAATATATAAAAGGATTGACTGACTGACTGATCTATCAACGCACAGCTCAAACTACTGGACGGATCGGGCTGAAATTTGGCATGCAGATAGCTATTATGACGGAGACATCCGCTAAGAAAGGATTTTTGAAATACAACCCCTAAGGGGGTAAAATAGGGGTTTGAAATTTGTGTACCTAGTCCACGCGGACGAAGTCGCGAGCATAAGCTAGTCTACTAATATAATCCATCCATTATCTATACTAATATTTGGTAGGTATTTATAAAAGGAAAAGGTGACTGACTGACTGATCTATAAACGCACAGCTCAAACTACTAGACGGATCGGGCTGAAATTTGGCATGCAGATAGCTATTATGACGGAGACATCCGCTAAGAAAGGATTTTTGAAATACAACCCCTAAGGGGGTAAAATAGGGGTTTGAAATTTGTGTACCTAGTCCACGCGGACGAAGTCGCGAGCATAAGCTAGTCTACTAATATAATCCATCCATTATCCATACTAATATTGGGTAGGTATTTATAAAAGGAAAAGGTGACTGACTGACTGACTGATCTATAAACGCACAGCTCAAACTACTAGACGGATCGGGCTGAAATTTGGCATGCAGATAGCTATTATGACGCAGACATCCGCTAAGAAAGGATTTTTGAAATACAACCCCTAAGGGGGTAAAATAGGGGTTTGAAATTTGTGTACCTAGTCCACGCGGACGAAGTCGCGGGTATAAGTTAGTATTAGGTATGCCATGTCATATGCCATCAGTCAAATTATTATCTCTAAAAGAAGGCGAAACTGACGTCATGTCAACGTACAGTACGTAAACCACTTCTTGGTGAAACTAAAATTTTGCATAAACTTTTCTGTTCAGCCAAACGTAGCAAGGGTAGATTAGTTAGTTTGTTTATAAAGCTCTTTAGGTTTTGTATTACCTAAAGGTATATTTACAATGTACTTAGTTCCGTCTTGAATTACGGCACTACTTCATCATTATCATGATCAACTCATCGCCGACTCACTATAGAGCACGGGTCTCCTCTCAGAGTGAGAAGGGTTTAAGCCATAGTCTACCACGCTGGCCATCTGCGGATTGGTCGACTTCACACACCTTTGAGAACATGGAGAACTCTCAGGCATGCAGGTTTCCTCACGATGTTTTCCTTTGATATTTAATTATTTAAAACGCACATAAAGAAAAGTTCCGTAAAGTATCCGAAAAGTTAGAGGTGCGTGCCCGGGTTCGAACCCCCGACCTCCGATTAGAAGACGGATGTCCTAACCACTAGGCTATCACAGCTTACGCGTCACTACTTACTATGAGGAAATTCCATATTAACACGTCGATTGTTGTTTAATTAAAATTAATTAAAAAGTCACAATTTAAATATCAATAAGATAACATAAATAACAAAACTATTTAGAAATATCAAGCAGCATAAAAAACGAAGATCCGTGATGGAACACAAAAATAATTTGTCACAATATAATTAAAATCAATCGATGTTCATTAGAGTAATAAAAACCTGCGAAGTGCGAGTCAAGTGTCGCTTTTTTTGAGTTCCGTACATAATTATGAACAACATGTTTTGGGTGTATGAAATATTTTATTTCCGAGTAGACATAGCAACAAACCGTGAAAGAAAACCCCAAAAAGTGTTCGTTTGTTTTGTTTGCAGCTTACGAACTAATTTGTGTTTTCAGTATTTGGTGTTTAAATACATTATATAATACATGATACAGCGAAATTTCAAATTCTAGACTAGTTCAGTTTTTGAGAAAGGCCCCATCACAAAAATAGTCTAAAACAGACAACGTCCCATTTCATTATTTTTTAAGATATAAAAACGAAAAATATATCCTTTACTTTTTGGGTACGGATCCCTAAAGAATCCCGAAAAGGATTTGCGTAATCGATTCAACCAAGGACACGGTCAAAATAATTGCTTCAATTTAATGTCAATATCGATGATCTTTGACACTATTGAAAAAACATCGATAAAAATAACAACGACAAAAAACTTATGACGAAAAATGATGAGTCTTGATTCGTTATTACGTCTGATTATGATTACTATTCTTTGACAATAGCGCTAGTGATGTCCATTTTATTATAAACTTCTTCACCTCGCGTTTTTCTAACAAATTAGATGAGAAAGGGTGTTGTTGTTTAGATAAGTGAGGCTCTTGTTTTAATGGTTATTAAAGTTATATACAGCCAAACAATCCTGACAATACATGATGGGACTACAAAAGATTACCTCGTATGTCAGAGGCGTCACGTTCTTTGATGATTGTCTATAATTAGAGGTGCGTATTAAATAAATTAAAAGGTAGAATTTTGGTAGCGGATACCGGGTATGTCAATGTCAAATTGTCATGTATTGAACGTGTTATTTGGTATAGATGAATCGTATGTAATTATTCGTAGTATTGAGATGAGCTTAACCACCAAATGGACTTTAATTCGATTGAAGTCGGGTTTTTGTGAGTTTTTAGTAAAAAATAATTGTACGAACATATTTTTGGATGGTAATGAAAATGTTTTTGTTCGTCCAATCTGACAATTAAGTACAATATGATTGCAGGTATGTTTTTTGTTTGGGTAATTCCATACTACTCCGAATAAATAGGTATTTTCTCAATAAGATAACTTAATAGGATTTTTCGTACTTTTGATAAACAACATAAAGCAGAGGTTATAATGATTACATAGGTAGTTAGACAATATAAATTCAAAAAAGTGCAAAAAGATACATTTTATACTACTGCTTTTTATTTTCCAATGGGTTTCCGTAATATACCAAGTTCCCTTACAACGTCCCTCAATAAATCAACAGTCGCGGATGTAGACGATGGAACTTTTAAATGCAATGACTTTGTTAAATTGATTAATATCCGTTATTATTTTACAACTTACGGTAAACGATAGGACCACATCTAATGCGTAAAATTAAACTCAGAAACGTGCGAGGTTTCTAATCGAATCATAAATATTTATATCCTAAATCAGCGACGATACGAGCCTAGAGCATCACTTTCAAAAAGATACGACAGACGATTCGTTTCAGTTTCAAAAAAGATCGATTAAAATATCGAATGGACAGCACTAATTACTCGATCCAGTAACGTTCTTGAACAGTAAACGGAGCCGATGTATCGATTAAAAGAAATTGACACAAGACGATCAAAGGCGGCATCCGAAATATTTCAATAAAACAGATTGACTAATAATGAGCGAGTCAGCGATCGAAGCGATCTGTCGTGAGAACTTCAAGCTGTTAGTACGACTTTTACAACTCTGCTACTGCGGCCACGCAACGATTCATTTTATTATAAGTTCTTAGAAAAAAGTTACTAAAGTAAAGTAAGAGGATATCACTTTTAAGTAAACTGCTTTTCAATGTCAAAGTCAAAGTCGAAAGTCAAATCATTTTAAATTCAAATTGGGTTCTATGTAGGAACATTTTCTGATGGTCACTCGCTGAATTCGCAATACAATGATGTAGTGGTGATAATTAATTACGTAAACTTAAAACTAAAGCTACGACCTTTGCGTGCTTTTCTTTTCTTATTTGTTAATTTTCCTTTGTGTTTATTATTCTGTGTGGCAATGAATCATGTATCTATCTAGTTTTGCTTTAATTCTTAATTCTTTTTTTTTATTCATTATAGGTATATGCTTGACCACAATCACAATTCTTGCACCGCGGTCCGTCTTTCTCGTGGCCCTTCACCAAAGCGCGACTTTTACAACTGCTACACAGAGAAGAAATCCACCTATTTCGGATTCGTCACGCAATTCGTCAATCAATTCACCGTCCCTGCTCTAAACGTCGTCTGGAGTCCATTAAATGTCAATTTCGATAAAAAAATACCTCTTTGCGCTCGCCGCTCGCATATTAATTCCTATAAAATTAATAGCGATGACAAATCCATTAATTTGAATGGCTCTTAACTGGTTCCTAAATTTTTCGATGGGTATTACGTTTCGTTTCTATGGACGTTGAAATTACGTTGTTTTATTTTTATAAGAAAGAAAAAGAAGTAAAGAAAGGAAAAGCATTTATTTGGGATCGAAGTATAGAGATAGGTATGGATATAATTTGAAGCAAGATTATGTGTTGTATCATGAAATGGACTTCACTTAGCATTTGCTAAGTCTGTGGTGGGAATACAGGCCCAGCGCTGGTCTTCTGTGCAGCAACAAGTTTCGGACGAATACAAAAGATGACCCTAGATTTATCATGAAACGTTAGTTTTTTTAAAAACATCGACACAGTTTCATTTGTTCATCTCAAAAAACCATCAGTACCTACTTATTAAACAAGACAATTAAGTTTGTAATCTTGTCATTGTCTACCTCAATAATTAACGTGATTTACAAAAACTGCTGGGCAACAATACCATTACGCATAATTTAATTTTTATTGGTCAAAAGTTCTGCTTTATGGATTTCGTATTCTAAGAACATTGGCATTAAGTGCAATTTTCTACAAACGTAAAAAATAGAGTTTAAATTCGGAAAATTCAAGTTGTCTTGCTTAATAATTTGGTGTGTACTGTGTACTTGACTACCTACGGTCTCATCTAATGCTAAGTAATATGATAGTCTATATACTTTAGTTTTCTTTAGCTTCAATGATAATAAAATCGCAGAAACCATCTCAGAGAAACGCCTAAGCGACGTGATTTGCCCGGCGCTTTTGACCATCTGAAGTTAGGGTCTTCACTCGTATTTCATTGTCAATTCGCGGCACAGAGAATTCAAGCTCAAGCGTACGCATATACAAGGTTTTGCATGAAAACAAAATCGTGAAATGTTGGCGGGGGACAGGGGAAAATGTTTTGTTGATTGGTGGACTCAAAAGTCACGTAATCAAGACAATGTGCGGAATGAGGGTACCGAACGGGCGTGGGCCGACTTTTATGCTAAGCAAATGCCTAAACTTGGCGATCGGGGGTGTCCGCCTAAGGCGTCTTCGTTTCAGTGAGAAGTTGTTTACCTTATAAGTCAGTTAAGCAAAAATAGATTATAGACTCTAGAGTCTGAATATAGAACACTGAATAATATGTAGGTGAGCTGATTCCTATTTTCATGACTCGAGACTAGAGTGTCAGAAGAATATTACAAGTACCACCAACTTATCTATTCAGGGGGACGAATATTGGAACTATATACGTGTCAGCTGCCATTTCAAAATCCACGCGGACGAAGTCGCGGACATCAGCTAGTATGCAATTCGTATAGTATTTTAAGTTATATTGAATCTTTGATATGTTGGAAGAATTTTAATTTCATTTTTTCTTTATGAATTTCTTAAAAATAGCAATAGGTAACTAAGTACCTACTAAATTATCTACTAGCGATGCTGTCACCTGAACAGATAAGTCGGTTGCACACAGTGGCGTGCACAAGGTTTGAAGCCAGGGTAGGCATTAGTTAGGTAGGAACCTTTACTGGCAGGTCATAATGTAAAATTTGCATTGAGCTATTACAACTGGGGTAAGCAGTGCATTTATGCCTCTATGACCTGCACGCCAATGGTTGCACAGTACTTATTTGGATGTAAAAATGACAGACAAATCCATGGAACAGACGATTAAAAAAAATAGAAATCAACTTTCCAGTTTTTATGATGCCAAATAAATCGATTTACTTAATATAAATTTTGTGTACCCAACACGATTCGAATTTGGCAATTAAAAAAATCCATAGTTTACCAAACCGCGCAGATCATGCGTGGATAAAGGGTTTATTGACTGCCATCAATATTTATTTCACTGTTGTTCCTAAAAACTGATAAAGTTTCAAATGTTTAGCATTTAGACCCCATTGTCAAATATATCTATATAGCAATCCACAAACTTCACGCGAGATTTACGCCATCACTAATTTTTATTATATTCCATGACATTTAAACTATTGGTTACTAGGTGATGTCGGTGGCTTTTAAAAATCCCCTGGGAACTCTTTGATTTTCCGGGATAAAAAGTAGCCTATGTCCTTCCCCGGGATGCAAGCTATCTCTGTAGCAAATTTCGTCAAAACCAGTTAAATGGATGGGCCGTGAAAAGCTAGCAGACAGACAGACAAACACACTTTCACATTTATAATATTATCAGATTAAAATTTTCTATAGTCATTAAAAAAAATATTTATAGGTGAGTTTGCTCATTTTTATAATTATTAGGTATGTTTATTAAAAAAATCCATTTCCATACTTATAAACGCGAAAGTGTGTTTGTCTGTCTGTCTGTTAGCTTTTTTACGGCCCATCCGTTAAATCGATTTTGAAGAACTTTTGTACCTATAGAGGTACGCGGCAGAAAATAATGGACATCGGTCTTCAGAATGACATTTCGGCTTTGTAGAGCGTTGTCTCTGTCACTCTTACCTATGTGACGTTTTGTAGGCCTCAACAAACGGAGACAATGCTCTACAAATCCGCTATCTCCTTCTAAAGGTCGATGTAGATAATTTTTTGCCGCGTACTGTACTAAATAAGGATTTAGTGTCACACACAAATGAAGTCCCGTAAAGGAAATCGTAAGAGAATGCATTAGTAACAAGAAATTCCTAGCACCCCGTCATGCTGTGGCGAGTTACCTACTCGTAAATACCTGCAATGTGGTAAGTTGAGCTACTCGTACAAATATGGATGTCGTTCCTTTCCTGTCTTCACTTGATGGTAAGGAATCTTAAATATTGTCGCAGTTCATTTCTTATTATAATAAACTAGCATTGCGATTTCGTTCGCATATTTAGATTTAGAAACTGTATATATGTTACCTCTATTATATGGAGATAGATGGATCACTGAGACTTTATAAAATGTCCTTTTGAGAAGGGTTCAATGGCTAATTGCTGTCCTTACTTTACTATCAAGTAAGATCGCTTCAAATGATTGTCTAAAATGATTAGGTAAGTGCTTGCCAAGTTAGTAGATCATTCTATATCAAAACCACACGAGTAGTCTAAACTACGCCTCTACATTTTACAACTCTTGGTTCACTAAATGAACACTCCGAAAGTACGCCATGTCAATGTACTATATACAAGACATGTAATTGTCTCTATCTCTTCATCTTTTTAGACAATGCGTGCTCAGGTGGTTATTTCCACGTCTATTGTTGTGTCCACCTACCGGAAAATTACGAAGAAAACCTCTATATATACCCAGTACCTATTGTCTCTTGCAATAACACCGTATTGCATTGCCTATTGGCCGGCCACAGTTTCATACTTGGAACGACAAAATCATCAACCATAACATCCGTATGTAAGGCAATCTTGGACAGTGTAAAAAATATGGGATGCATATAACCAGCAATGTAAAGAGTTTCAACGATGCTGCCTGCCGCTTCGCTACACTGTGTCATGTTCGCTGAAGCTGACAAAGCTTTGCAATGTTTTTATTGCATGTCTACTACAATTTTGCTGATCAAAAGTGAACTCTGTTATAAAGAAATAATGTTTACAAAGTTTTATGAGAACTGTTACTTTAGTTTGGTTTCACGTGAGTGTCAGTCGTCATGGTTTGTTAAATTTGTGTTGCTTCAACGTTCTCGGAGGTTGCAAAATCTGTCGCAGTTATGATATGAGGATGAGTTGTTACGCTCTTACTTGAAATCATTGAAATAAATATCAATTTGTAGGTTTTAAGCCTTTTAGGGCATATTTATTTTAATTTGCCTGCAGTCTTCATAGTGGTTGGAAGTTTTCAATACCAAAGTGCTCTCTTTGTAGCTCTGGTGGCGTCTATCTATGGATTATACATTAGGTATAGCCGAGCAAAACCTCACGTGAGTATCACATTAACCTACTGAAAACGAAGTTCGAAAGACCTTTTGTTTGTAATGTACCTAAGTTCAACTGAAAGCTCCAATCCCAAAGATGTTTTCATACAGAAAAATCTCGTGAATTATTAGAGCACCTACTAGGTGGAAAAAAAATTAGCCTAAGAGAGATAAACTATCATACTTAATATAAAAAATATAAACGGAAAATGTCTTCAACTGATTCACATTATCCCGGGGCGCCTATAATTTTGGTCTCGTAAATAATTTATTTTGTTTCGAGTCTCGCGCTAGTCACATTTCTGAGCAAATTTTTGACATTCCGTCACCGCCCTCAAAAGTAAATTATAGGGTTGGGATACATGGCGAATGTATTTTTTTAGAACTGTTCTTTTACATTAATAAGTATAACAAAGAGGTAAAGTTTAAAATAATGTTGTTATTCTGACTTTTTCTTCCCAAGTAATGAAACAATAAATTATAGTTTAATAGTTCAATAAGATAGCATTGAAATTTCCATGAAGTACGAGGTAGTAATTTGCGTAGATAGTTAGATGCAATAGGTATGTTCCCCGTTTTCCTAACCATGACGACAATGATTTATATATTTCAATCTTACTCTTTTTGGTTCCTCTGTAATGTCTATATACACCTAAACAAATGACAGACTATTTTTTCGTGTGCAATTATACTAGAATATACTTACTTTTATTGTACAAATGAGCTGTGATAGCCTAGTGGCTAGGACGTCTGCTTTTTAATCGGAGGTCGGGGGTTCGATCCCGGGTACGCACCTCTAACTTTTCGGAGTTAAGTGCGTTTGAAAGAATTAAATATCACTTGCTTTAACGGTGAAGGAAAACATCGTGAGGAAACCTGCATTATGGAGAACTCTCAGGAGTTCTCCATAATGTTCTCAAAGGTGTGTGAAGTCTACCTACCAATCCGCACATGGCAGCGTGGTAGACTATGGCCAAACTCTTCTCACTCTGAGAGGGGACCCGTGCTCTGTAGTAAGCCGGCGACGATGGGTTAATCATGATGATACTTTTATTGTACACCACACCACAAATTAGTACAGAAAAACACATAGATACAATGGTGTAAAGAACATAGCTATTAGCTATAGATATTGATCATCATCATGATCAACCCATCGCCGGCTCACTGCAGAGCACGGGTCTCCTCTCAGAGTGAGAAGGGTTTGGCCGTAGCTTAGTCTGCCACGCTGGCCATGTGCGGATTGGTAGACTTCCAAGATTGAAAATTGATTTGATAGATATTAGAAGTAGAGATTTAAAAATATTATCATTTTCCGTTGGAATTCCATGTAGCCCCGCCGTATCTCATATCTCAAGTCGTCCCCTCGGCGATGACGATGATTTGCATAATAACTGGCTACACTCTCCCGCCCTGGGGATCTGTCCACTTTTTACATCAAATTCCACCTTTGACGGGATTATTCGAATACTTGACGGATTTACACGGAATTGTTGGATTGGATTTGGAATTGGATGCGACAGTTTCAAAGATTAGAATTTGCTTTCTCTCTTTTTCTCCGGGTCACAGCTGAAAATCAGTGTCCTGCATCTTATGCGAGTTAATGCATATCCTACAAGCTTGCTGCAAGACATTATGCTGAGCTGTACGGACCTACCTACCCATTTGGGGTGGTGTCACAGATGAAAATGTTACAATTGTAAGTCACAGATAAAAACAAAGTTGTATTTATCTGTGACACCAACAAGAAATAAATGCATTTTCTTTCTTTCTTCTTCCTTCTTTCTTTGATTAGAAAAGTAAGCCTAAATAAGTTTGGAAAATATTTATTGTTCAATGATTGTTCACTATTATAATATAGTAAATGAAAAACTAGATGATTTGCGATTTCGTTCACGTGGATATTTAGGTTTTTTTGAAATCCCTGGATATTCTTTGATTTTCCGTGATAAAAAGTACCTACTCTTTGTCCATTTCCAGGGCGCATGCTGTCTCTGTACCAAATAGGTAGATAATACCCGTGGCCCGTGATTGCAACTACGGGGCTTTTAGTATTTTCCGAGACAAAATAGCCTATGTCCATACTCGGGTCGCAAGCTACTTATCCCTGTATCAAATTTTATCAAAATCAGTTGAACGGATGGGCCGTGAAAAGCTAGCAAACCGATAGACAGACAGACGGACACACTTTCGTATTTATAATTTTTAGTATGGAGACGCTCTTTTTTGCTGGCCATATAAAATTTGTCTCATCAACAGGTACAACAGCAGGTAGCTATTATTCTATATTTTACATGAATAACTAATTGCCATACAGTGTGAGCTATAATTAAGATAAGATTTGATTTAATGAACCTAATTTACGTTTTAAATTGTTTAGCTGTGTTTTTATTGAAGTAGAGACCATGTGAATGTATTTCTGTTCCATTATACCTGATCATCATTAATCTATAGATGTCCACAGCTGAACATAGGGACTTCCGCACACCATGCCCCCTTTGTCCACCTAGTAAGTATAGTAGGTATGCGATAGGTCGACATCGTACGCATGGATTTAGGTTTTTAAAAATCCCATGGGAACTCTTTAATTTCCGAGGTAAAAAGTAGTCTATGTCCTTTCCCGAGATGTATTTTTTATTTTTTTATTTTTGCCTTTTCTTCCAAGAATCAAACTAATTATCCTACAGCGGAATTCAGAAAAGTTACTTTCTGAAGTATCTACTTACAAAATAGTTTTCTTCCAAGAACCAGGAAAACAAAAACCAAAGTTAACGACCATAGAAGAATCTCCCAAGCTGCCGCGACGATTACTTTATAACCCTGCTTTCTAATTCAGACAATGCAACACGCAACGAAGCAGAGAAGGGTAATACACCTAGTCTAATAAAAATGGCCACATAATTTCAAATCTTGTACCACGACCGCTAGTCGCAACGTGCTGTGACCGTTCCGCCGAGCGGTCATTTGAATTATTCATCATTGGATGTAATTAAATGTCTTGGGTGTAAAAAGCGCTGACACCTTCCTGTGGGATACCTTGGGGACGGTAGACTTGGAGTTGATGACGGTCATCAACTCGTCGGAGCTTACCTACAACCTATCAATTAAACTGTATGCAAGAAACGCGACTCTTAACTTTTTGCTTTTCAAATTCAAACCGCAAAGCAAAAACTCAAGATTTTTAATTTTCTTGTTTGTCTCTGTAAAAATTACCTACCTACTACCGCTACCGCTACTTACCTACTTATATCACCATGGGTTACCCAGGGGTCCGATAGACTTGGAGTTGATATCATCAACTCGACGAGCTTACCTATTTTTAGGGTTCCGTACCTCAAAAGGAAAAACGGAACCCTTATAGGATCACTTTGTTGTCTGTCTGTCTGTCTGTCTGTCAAGAAACCTACAGGGTACTTCCCGTTGACCTAGAATCATGAAATTTGGCAGGTAGGTAGGTCTTATAGCTGGCTTTAGGGGAAAAATTTGAAAACCGTGAATTTGTGGTCACATCACACAAAAAAAATTAAATTGTGGTCATAAACTAATAATTAGTATTTCCAATTTTCGAAGTAAGATAACTAAATTTATTTTTTAAATCGAACCGGATAGCTAAAGCTTCGCACCATGATTAACCCATCGCCAGCGCACTACTGAGTTCCACACTCCACGGGCTTGCGCCGCTTGATTAAGTCCCTACACAATAAAAATTTACAAAAATAAACACCGATTTTCTACGCCACAGCAAAAAACAGTAATAATTACTTAGATAGGAAACATCGTCTGTACTTGACATTTAGCTAACTCACGCGCACTGCATTTACCTCGAACAAGCAATTATACCTACTGCAAGCACTCTTCGATTCTTACTTTACGAGAGCCTTGGCAACAAAAGAAGTAAAATAATATCTAATAGCTACATGAGAAAAAAAACCGGCAAAGTGCGAGTCAGACTCGTGCACCGAGGGTTCCGTATCTACTCGAGTATAATTTCGACATTTTGCACGGTAAATCAAAAATTATTATTATTATTATTAAAATTACTATGTATAAAAATTAAAAAAAATCTGTTCTAGATTGCACAGCTGAAGCTTTTTCATACCTCACCTTGATACCTATAGTTATTTTAATTAATTAATACTAATTATTATTTGAAGAAGAAGAAGAAGAAATATTTCATGACCACATTTTTTTTTTGTGTGTGTTAAGACCCTAAATTCACGGTTTTCAGATTTTTCCCCTTATGTCTGCGATAAGACCTACCTACCTGCTAAATTTCATGATTCTAAGTCAACGGGAAGTACCCTGTAGGTTTCTTCCGACAGACAGACAGACAACAATGTGATCCTTTAAGGGTTCCGTTTTTCCTTTTGAGGTATGGAACCCTAAAAACAAAGTTACTCAACTTCATTCAAATATTGGTAGTGAATAAAATCTGAATATGTACATATTAGGTACCTAATTTAAGTTTAATTATAATAATTGTAATTTTTTAACCTGCATTATAGGTATCTCAAAATCATAAATAAAAGTAGCAGTAATTAATTTTTTCCATTTTTTTACCTATAATATTATGATAATAATAAAACAAATTCCATACCAATCACCTATCGAGAGCAGAAAGCATAGGTAAAGAACAAGAAAATCTCAGATTAATTAATTATTATCTATAAGAAGAAAATATTGGTCGAAAGGAAAATTGGTAAAGGAAAGTTTGTTGAGCTTTAAGTTTTGATGATGTACCTATCTATAATGGGATCTTAGACCAAAAGTATTGCCTCACCAAAATGCGACTACGTACCACAGTCAACATTTGATTTTCAGGAGTTGTTCGACATGTTTTATAAACAGCATACGTAAATATTACAATGAGCGGGATTTTAATTTGTCATGCAAATTACCTAAGCAATTTGTGCATCCGTCCCTAACCACGGATTGTAGCCGTCAACCAAATCTTTGATAAACTAAGTAATTACAAATGGCAGCATTTAAAAAGTTAGGAGACGTGTAATTACAATAACTGATCCGCGGATTACATTGGACGGGCCTGTAATCTTTCGTAATTTTCGCTTAATCGCTCAAGTTTAAGTAACCAGCGCGAGAAGATCCCTATCACCTTACGCTTGTTTGAAACACATGGAAGCAAATTGCGTTCCTTAAGAGACCATTGGGGCCATTCTGAATTGGTTGTGTAAAAGATTTCTCGAGACATTTGGACTTATGTGATAATACTAGGGCGAGTGAAAGAAATTTGATAATTCGCGGTTAGGAAAATGACCGTTTTAATAATAACTTCGCTCGCATAGTTTGTAAATTATCAACGGCATATGGAATCTGTGGAGTACCTATGTGTATTCGAATACATAGTATTTATTTAGGTTTGGAGTTAAATGATTATTGTAAATTAACCTACCGTGTTACTTAACGAGTGATTTTAATTTATGCAGATATGTGTTCATATAATAAGAATGTTAGACATTAGCATCGCGTTGTCGTAAGACATTAATTATTATCTAACCAGATGATGCCCGCGAATTCGTATACGCATGGATTTAGGTTTTTCAAAATCCTGTGGGAACTCTTTGATTTTCTGGGATGAAAAGTAGCCTATGTCCTTTCTCGGGAAGCAAGCTATCTCTTCTGTACTTAATTTATAAAGTAAATTTCGTCGAAATCTGTTGAATATATAGACCATGAAAGGCTAGCAGACAGACAGACAGACAGACAGATGGACAGACACAGTTTCACATTTATAATAATAGTATGGATTTTTTTTTCAAAATTGACTAAATTATTGATTACTTTTTGATAACAATGTTCTAAATCGCCGTCCTTCCTTCTTTTATTCACGATCAACCTATTGTCAACCCGACTGAGCACGGATGTCCTCTCCAAATAAAAATGGGTTAGGTCATCATAGGCTGGCCCAGTTTTTATTACGGAAACCTAAAAATAGCATTTGGCACATCGTATAATTTTAACTAATTCTCAAAGACAGATTCAAGAACACATTATGTATTTGTCAAATGAAACATTTAGTAGTTACCGAAACTAATTTAATTCTCTATCAATCTAGCGACTCCAAGCGTCTTTGTTCCCGAAGGCAACCAAGATAACCATTTATCACCGACCCGTCAAAATCTAATTGTCCCGCCTTAACCACGGCATTGTGATCGTAATTATGCCCTTATATTTTTCACAAAGAATTAAATCGACTGAGATTTTTTGTTGGCCACATTTAAAGACCCAATTTGATAAAAATTCGACGGTTTTCCTATTTCATGCGTTATTGCTTTTTTATGAAGTGAATCATTGGACATTATTGAAAGTTTCCAATATCAGTAGAAAAAACAAAATATTGATACCAAAAGAAAAGACCAAAATAAGAAAGAAGATCAGAAGTCTCGTTTGTAATCGGAGGGCGATGAAAGTTTTAAATATTTTTCATCCTTTCTACTACATAATATGTTGTTTGCAATTTGCAGCTTTCAGAATGTTAGGAATGATCATCTCAAATCTAAATTCATTTATCAAACAAAATAGTGTTGTATTGTAGGTACCGCATTTTTTTTCTTAATACCGCGTTTTTTAATGCATTAATTAAGTATTCTTAAAAAGCATTTTATAACTTTTAACTTTTGAAAAGCTTGAAAAATATTGTCATTGTTTTGTGGAATTACGAAAGCTAGCTCGATTTCTATATTCAAAAATCTTTTTTTTTTAAATAGGTAGCTTATCCAATAATAACAATGGTTAGAAACTTATACTTAGTAGCTCTCTAACAATATTAATCTGCCTTCTGCGGTTGCGGTCCCACCCCCGAAATTGAGTGTCTATATTAGGAACGCCTATTGTGCAGTGAGTATCAAGCCCATGTAATTTTTGAAATGGGTAACAATTTATCAGTGAAATTGGAGTTTTTTACATAAACTTCTCAGGAAAGTCAATTAAAAAACCTTAAGCTGTGCGCAATTTGGCTACTAGATGCTATAGCTGTCATCTTGGTACACTGATAGACGACCACAGCTGGAAATAATCTCTTGTGAGGACTTCCATCTTCTGTATCCGCAGCTGCTTTCTGAAATTCGTTTGATGTCATCCACGTAGTGAGGGGGTCTATCTATCAACGCTGCGCTTTCCGCTGCTCGATTGCGGTAGAATGACAGGTACAATGTCACGATCGCAATCACCTCTGATTGGTTGACACTCGCTCACTATTGGCATACCGCATATGCATTGTTGCAACAAGAATCGCACAAGAATTGAGATTGTAATAATGATTGATACAGGTTTTACGAAATTGACCTGGAGGTTTAAGGTTTCATCTTCAAACTATGTAGCCATCATCGTCTCCGTTGTCGTCAACCGATAGACGTCCACCCGCCACGGTCTTGCGCCACCTGAATTCATAATTTAATGAGATGAGTCGTTTAATTAAGAGCGACTAACGAAGAGATAGGTACTCTTTCGGATTATATTAGTCACAGATTACAGATAAAGAGGCTTTAGAGAAAGGATAAAAATAAATTAAAATGTATAATGATGTGTTTAGACACGTTATTTAAATCAGACTGCTCTTTGAAAACTTACATGTAACAATAGAATTAAAAGTGGGACATTGAGTAGGTAGGTATAATACATTATTATTGACTAGGTGATGCCCACGACTTCGTCCGCGTGAGTTTCGATTTTTAAATTTCCGTGGGAGCTCTTTGATTTTCCGGGATATAAAGTAGCCTTTGTCCTTCCCTGGGATGCAAGCTATCTCTGTACCAAATTTCGTCAAAATCGGTTAAACGGATGGGCCGTGAAAAACTAGCAGACAGACAGACAGACAGGCGGACAGACATACGGACAGACAGACAGACGGACAGACACACTTTCGCATTTATAATATTAGTATGGATGGATCAGTATGGATTTGGTAGATAGGTACAAACTGCACAAATACTGACATATGTTGGTATTTTGGAAGGAACCTACGGTTTCCTGTTCCTTTACATTTATTTGACGCTGTTTAAGGTTCCGTAGCTAGTCAAATAATGAATCCTTATAGTTCCATGGTTCCATCCAATCCATCTGTCTGCCTATAGGTATCTCTACTGTCTAGCCATTTTAAAAATAATCAATTATAAGAGCTACCAAATTGATTTTTCAGGCACACCTTATCATGAAACTGAGAGTTGAAAAAAAACTGGTTTCTAACTGAGCCTCGTTAAATAATTATAAGGTGTTTTTAGCGACTATCAAGGCTACGGAACCCTCCCTTAGGTATGTGTTTCTGTCACGCACTTGGCGAGTTACTTATGAAATCAAACATTCCTTTTTAAAAAAAATACTTACATAGAAAGCTTACCTAGTTGACTTCCAACTCAGATCAGAATCTCATTTGTTAGGACTGTTGCACACTATCAATCACTCGGTGTGGGATGACTCTAATTATAGGGATTAAAGCTGACTCGGACCCCAGGTAATGGCCTGTACGGGCCCTTTTATTAGATTCGAAACGGTATACGACCGTTTTGTTAAAATTGAAGAGATTTTAATCGATTGTGTAGTTGTAATTAGTTGTTATTATTTATTCTCCTTCCTCAAAGCTCGCTTCTTTAGTCTCAATTACTCAACGATTAAAATGCGCAATGAAATCCTAAAAGTGTATGGTTTAAATCCTAACCGATGCACAATTTTCATCGAAATCGGTTAACCTGTTGGGCCGTGAAAAGCTAACAGACAGACACACTTTCGCATTTATAATATTAGTATGGATGACACATAATCTTTAAGAATTGCAATCTCTATAAGAATCTTTTATTAAAAAAATCTATAAAAAATTCGCGAATCTATGTATGTCAAACTTCAATTAAGTAACTTCATGAAAACAGTAAATAGATAGAATCTTTTTTAAGTAGGTACCTACAGGAAAAAATATTTATAAAAACAAACGCTTCGAAGCAATTTTACAAAAAAAAAAGAAATAATTGTAATCGGAGGCAGGGAGAGCTGTTATTTCGCAGTCACTATATTTACGAACGCACCTTGACAGCAGTTCGTTAATTAAACGTAATTTTACGAATCTTCTAAATCCGTACACACTGCCTCTCAGAAACGTTGCATTCAATAACCTTGACAGTAATTTTAGTAATTTTTCCGAAATTGATATGAAGATTTCAAATATTCTCATTTCCCCACTGACTGTTACCGTTAACTTAAGTTAACGATTAGAAGAGAAAGTAAGAGAAAGTATTACTTATGAAATTTTATTTATTCAGATACAAGTTAGCCCTTGACTATGGATGGAAGTATGAATTTTCTTTACAGAAGAATTTCAAACCAATGACGAAATCTGTAGGTAGATGCAATATAATAGCCCTACAATGAGGATTATTTGCTTACTAAACACATCCAGTTTAAATATTTGACTTTATTCAAGTCAAACCCCACTAGGTGGACGGACGACATCAGACGAGTCGCAGGGAGCCGCTGCTGGATCCAGGCGGCGGCGCAAGACCGTGGCGTGTGGAAGTCCCTACAAGAGACCTATGTATTGGTTGTTGATGATGATGATGATGATTCAAGTCATTGCCTACCGCAGCAGTCAAAAACGCCAGTGTGTCGTGTCCTAAACCTTCCCTAAAGGGGCTATTACTCGATTATTAATTGGGCGTAAATGCCGGGACGGGATCCGTTCTACCAGATTGAGGTCTAATTTCGTTGATTGCCCCCTCAGTTTTAGGTATATAATATGTAATTTTTACTAATGCCTGCGTATGGATACTCGGTGCAATTATTTTATTTTTATTGTTTTATGAACTTTGATTTGTACAATGCGATAAGTTTTCCTTTTATTACAGAGATACTAACAACTATTCGTAAAGAACCGACATTCACTCCACCTTGACAATTGGGTAGGTATTTGACTATCATCATGATCAACCCATCGCCAGCTAATTGCAGAGTACGGGTCTCCTCTCAGAGTGAGAAGGGTTTAGCCATAGTCTACCACGCTGGCCATGTGCGGATTGGTAGACATCACACACCTTCGAGAACATTATGGAGAACTCTCAGGCATGCAAGTTTCCTCACGATGTTTTCCTTCACCGTTATAGCAAGTGATATTTAATTACTTAAAACGCACATAACTCTGAAAAGTTAGAGGTGCGTGCCCGGGATCGAACACCCGACCTCCGACTAGAAGGCGGACGTCCTAACCACTAGGCTATCACAGCTTTCCACACGTACTACAGTGCAAGAGTATAATAGATTGAAAGATTACCTCTTTCGAATTTAAGTATGATAATAATTATTTTATAGGTTTGTTTAAAACGTTTTTAAATACAGCTTTAATACATTCACTATTCAATAGCAATAGATACACTAAACGTGTCTGAATAGTAATAGAGAACATTCATTACTAATCCCGTTGTTCAAAGGAATGTGTTGGTGCTGTCAGGCCGCCATCTATCTTGTAATAACGACAATGTCTTGATATATTTTATCACATTTGGGCTAGTAGAAATATTTACTATCGCCACCCATACAAAGGAGACCTTTCATTATGTTATTCCTTTGTCGGACACCAGACTGAACCAGATTTTCCTTAAGGCGAGCGCACATTGTTAGGCAGAACCGAAAAATGCAAGTGGAATATGTGATTGAGTGAGGTAGGTATGTGCCCAGATCAGATACTCTGCACTTTTCTTGAAGAGTAAATTCAAAAAGTCTTGAAGTGTCGTAGGTTTGTTATTTCATACTTTGCCATATTCACAGAACTTAAGCTGGAATGTCACACAGTACACACAAGACAGTTAGGTATATTCTCGAGTTGCAGGATGACAACATCTGCAGGGTAAGTGACGTCACAGCTGAACGTCTCGCTCATTAGGTCAGACGCAGCCAAGCCAAGCTGATGTCCGACTACCGTCCCTTGACCCGCTGAAAAACATATTAATATTTTTATTAAGGTGAGTGACGTCACAGCAATGCCGAGTCTACGCAACCACCTAAGGTGCTGAATGCTGTCGAATATGAAGATGCCTCACAAGATGTGCAAGGGGCTCTAAAAGCGGCAGAAATAGAAAGAAGAAGAAAGAAATATCATCATAATATATACGCAGACAAAATAATAATTATATTAAAGGAGGAAAGACGCGTCTGCGTCTCACGTGCCTGTTTCAATATGCACCCGCCTTTATTCTTTCACGGATCAAGTTATGATGGACGGGTGGGTGCCGTGACCGCAGTGTTAACGGTCATATTTGTCATCTGTCAATTTGCCTTCTATTTTGGTGGGGCCATGAAAGCTTTTCGGTAACTGCTTGCAGTCGCTTGTGTTTTGTCATCATTATTTTTAGATGTTTTATAATCGCTATTGACAGGCCGAAGCAATTAGTGCGGGGTGCTTTGTGATATAAAGGAAGGCGCCCACTAGAGACGTGTCGGGCTGCAACGGTGCGGCGAGCATTTTTGCGTACTGCGCTCACTAGACGGGGCGAGGTGAGCCGCTGAATTTTCCTGTCCGTTTAGAAATGGACAGCTCAGACGAAGAATTATTTTAAATAAATACCAAAAATGCTCACTTTTGAGTCACAATTCCCCTTAATATTATTTCTTCACAATTTCATCATTACGCTTAGGATGACGAGTATTAATTACATAATTCGAAATATTGTTCAAATAACTCTAATATTTTTACAATTCCTCGTTCATTTTCTTGTATCAAGAATTCCTAACAAATAAACAATATTTTTTCAATTCATTCACTGAAAGCGAGGTGTATCGAAACGCATTTATACGAAAAATACGCTTGGTGAGCACACCGTCGACTGATTCCGTCGCGATCCGTCCCGCCGCACCTCTAGTTCACGCAGTTTCATATAAAATGTATAGCAGGCGGATTTTTGCGTTGCAATGCGGACTAACCCGGGCCTGCCTGGTGGACGCTATCCTTTATGCGGTGTTCGTTTTAAAATACAATTTTAGATTAAAGATAGAGTCGTTAGTGATGTCGTTGTAACTTGTAAGCTTTTAGATGATTAATGATTATTGTGAACGGTTTTGAAAGAAATAAATGACAACAATATGATGTTAGCTATAAAAACAGGGATTACCGAATGCCTATAGTACGCGACAGATCTATGACAATCGGGGTAATAGGCGGGGCGTTCCCTCCCCGATTGCCATCTCGACCTGTCGCATACTTATAAATATCATCATTATCAACCCATTACCGGCCCACTACTGAGCATGGGTCTCCTCTCAGAGTGAGAAGGGTTTAGGCCATAGTCTGTCAAGCTGGCCCAATGCGGATTGGCAGACTTCACACACCTTTGAGAACTCTCAGGCATGCAGGTTTCTTCACGATGTTTTTGTGACAAAACTTCAATGTAAGTATAATTTCAAGACGAGCATACGGATGTTTGGACGTCATGGTCACACATTATAAATCACTAAATGTTAACAACATTATTATGAACGGGCAAAAAATATTTCTAATATGAATTACCTACTCATCATGCTTACTTGAATTTTTAATTACACTGAATGTCAAGGTGCTGAAATAGCGCAGCATTAGCAGACTCTTCACTAGGTGGCCAAACGACAACAAACGAACACAGCAGTGAAAATAATGTAAAGAATTAATAAAAAAGAAATATTTGATGAGGAAAATGGCTCCTTGTAACCCTGCAGACTTTTTAATGGGACCACTCACCACCACGGAAACTTTCTCTGTTGATTAAAAAAAGTTTTGCAAATCGGTCCAGAAACCTCGAAAAAATCGATGTACATACATAAAAAACGGAGTGAATTGAGAACCACCTCCTTTTTGGAAGTCGGTTAAAGTATAGAGTGATCTAATGTCTGTATGTGGAGACCGCCACAAAACTCAGACTATTGTTGTTATAAGGGAAAAAACCAAAAAGGATTTGGGAAGGAATATAATTTGTAGCGCCGGACCTAAAGGAGTAGGGCTATAAAGGCAGCAACAATTGAGACAAAGGGCAAAAAGCTTGACCCTACAGAGTGCATGGGTGTGGCGCGCTTAAATTTTCGCATTGACAGCCGAAACGGCCTCAAGGGACGGCCGAGACTTGCTTTTAGTGCCTTTATTCGTTATGGCTAATGTGGCCAGTAGTTTACGACTGTACTGTTATTTGCGACCTTTGAGGGCGTAGGGGGTAAGTGGAATCATATAGGGTAGGTAATTTACTTAGGTTAGAAAGAAAGAAAAAAATTTGGGACTTTAATAAAGTGAGACTTGAGGCATCATCCACTTATCGCTGACTCGCTACTGAGCAATAAATAGGTCTCCTCTAAGAATTAGAAGAGTTTGGCTGTAGTCTACCACGCTGGCCAAATGCGGATTGGCAGACCTCACACACTTTTAAGAACATTATGGAGAACTCTCAAGGGTGCAGATTTCCTCACGATGTTTTTCTTCACCGTTAAAACCTCAAGGGTCGGCCGAGACTTACTTTTAGTGTCTTTATTCGTAATAGCTAATGTGACCAGTAGTTTTACGACTTTACCACACATTATTTGCGACCTTTGAGGGCGTAGGGGGTAAGTGGAATCAAATTGGGTAATTTACTTAGGTTAGAAAGAAAGAAAGTCTTCATTCGCGACTTTAGTATAAGGTACGACTTGAGGCATCCCAGATTCACCGTACTTGTATTAGTAAACATCAGTGCTCTAAGCAGTATTTTGTTATGTCAAAGGGACCTCATTTGTAAGGGAGCGGCCACACTGAACAATGCGCCTAATTTTCATGCAATTTGATTGATAGCCAATCCCATTTCTCAGTTGACGCGTCAAACAGACGTTTTGACGTCTCTGATTGGTAGATTTATATGATGTTCCTTACAATTGACGATATTAATCTAAATAGGCGGTGAAGCGTAATTTCTTTATACTTTTGTATCATAGACGATACAATTTCGTGTCGATGGACCGCTACTGTGATAAATGTACCTACATTAACTAAATGTACCTATAGAAGGGTTACTTCCTGAGGTTACTTTAAACCTAAATCGTATCCTACTTTCAAGATTAGTACCTATTACACAGTACCTACTTTAAGTTGTAATGCAAGAAGTCGGTTAAAAACGAGTTGCAGCCCGCAAAATCTAAATATATAAAAGGAAAGGGTGACTGACTGACTGACTGACTGACTGACTGACTGATCTATCAACGCACAGCTCAAACTACTGGACGGATCGGGCTGAAATTTGGCATGCAGATAGCTATTATGACGTAGGCATCCGCTAAGAAAGGATTTTTGAAAATTCAACCCCTAAGAGGGTGAAATAGGGGTTTGAAATTTATGAAGTCCACGCGGACGAAGTCGCGAGCATAAGCTAGTTTGTTCATAAAGAGCCAGCGCGTGCAAGACCTTCGTTATTTTATAAAAGCTGAGAGTTTCTCTGCGTATTATCCCCAACACTGGGAGAAACGATCAGCGAATATAAATATTCTACATAAATCCAGCGTAACAAACGTTCCCACAAGACTGTCATCAAAAAGTTAATTAACACAAAAACTTACTGAGCCCTATCAGCATCTCTTATGATTTACGAGGTCGATTCGGCCCCCAAGTCCGGCCTAGTGGACAGACCCACTATCTGATCGAAACCGCCATAAATAACGCCTGGACTGTATTTATCATGGCACCGCCAAATATAAGTAATAGGACGATTTATGATTAAAGAAAAATCTTTGCCCTCCTCGGGGATCACAACAAAATTACCGGAAATTTGATAGATATTTTTGATATTTGTTTTTTATTACTATCAACAACACTAAGATAATATTATTAAATTAAATTTGGAGCATGTGAAATCAACATGATTGTATTATTATTATTCCAAACAAAAAACTTGAAATTCTTTATCAATTTTTTTACTAGCACTTCAAAGATTCCAGTATAAAGTTTTGTAGTTACGAATATGAATTCTCTAGCTACTATAAAGTGAGGAAATAAGAATCCACATCACGCCTCGGTGCAGTTGTCTATGGAACGGCATTCCGAACCAGTGGTAAATTAAAACTACCTGACTATTCATAAGCACTTTTAAAAAGTTTACACGAATAAAAAACATTCTATTCTATTCTATTCTATGAATACTTATACAATAATATTAATTAGGCAGAGCCTCAATAGCTCAACCGGTAAAGGAGTGGACTGAAAACTGAAAGGTCGACGGTTCAAACCCCGCCCGTTGCACTATTGTCGTACCTACTCCTAGCACAAGCCTGACGCTTAGTTGGACAGGAAAGAGGAATATTAGTCATTTAACATGGCTAATATTCTTTAAAAAAAAAATTAATGTTACTAGATTTTTTTTTAATTAGTCTAGTGACGATTTTTTTGAGTGCAGCAAAGATATTACAAAACTCCGCATAGGCAAAGCTCATAGTTTCCTATTGCATGTACCTACCTATTTTAAAAATTTAAGATAAATTCGTACGCTTGTGTGTGGCACTACGCCTAGCGACATAGGATTGGTGCGGGGTATACGCACCTTGTGAGACTTTCCAACGTGCTTCAAAAAATGGAGACCCTTTAGTGACACGTTACCGTACGTACTTATAACCTTAATTTTTTAACGACTAATATTACCCTTTCCTCTCCAACTAAGCGTCAAGCTTGTGCTAGGATTAGGTACGACAATAGTGCAACGGGCGGAGTTTGAACCGACGACCTTTATCCGTTTTCAGTCCACTCGTTTACCTGTTGAGCTGTTGAGGCTCTTTATTAGACGATGGCTTAGACTGGGCCCAGTGATTTGGAATTTCAGCACCAGTCACTAGGTACATGTAGAAGGAATCTACCTAGTAGTCAGTGTGCTTCTATTTTTGACTCCCGCTTCCACTGGGCTTGAAAAACGAGTGGCTAGTGATTGGCTTGCGATCGCGAAGTTAGCACTGGACTGGCTTGAAACTAGTCACCACCGAGGTCAGTTAGCAGTCAATTCTAGAGGTTACTGCCATCGTGTTATCCAGGCATAAAACTCAAGTGATTTAATTAAAGTCTCATCACAGTAAGTCGTTATCATGGAGCTTTCAATCAGCTTACCTTATTACTAGTCGTTATAAATGTTATAACATCTCAGCAGGAATTAATATGAATGTAATGCTTTAAATACTCTTTCAAGTCGCCAAGGGCCCCAACACGCTCCATTGATCAGAGCACCTAATAATATATAGTAGGTATGCGACAGATCGACATGGCAATCGGGGCGGGAACCCGGTGCAGGCGAGTGCGGGTGACGTGTCGGTGTGCGGGCGTCCCCCCGCCTTTTACTCAGTGGCGCTACCGCGGGTGTTTGACAGCTACAATGTCACGATCGCAATCATCTCTGATTGGTTAATGCTCGCTCACTATTGGCCACAATGCATTGTTGCAACAAGAATCGCACAAATTCAGCCAATCAGAACAATTGAGATTGTAATAATGATTGATGCAGGTTTTAGACAATCGTCCTGCCGATTACCATCTCAACCTGTCGCCGACTATAGTTTAATTGCGAAGAAATTGAAATCGTCAATACCCTCCAGTAACACTTAAATTTGTTAGAATTGAAGTGATTTAATTGACTTTAACACTTATCGAAGCTTTGACATCAAACGAGTGGTAGGGAGCCGCTGGATTCAGGCGACGCAAGTCAGTGGCGTGTGGAAGTCCTTACAAGATACCTATGCCCAGAAGTCTAACAGTTGATAACGACGATGGTGATGAAAATACTTTTCGTATCTCACACTCTAATTATCGCTATTAACTAATTAATGTCTCGAAGGGTTTCTATAGCACGGTCCGCTTGTCAGAATGGTACAGTTTCGTAGCAAAGACATTGAAATAAAATGTCGTTAGAGTCCGGTGACACTTAAACTGAAGTGATTTAATTAACTTCTCACTAACGCAAGGCGTGATAACATCTTGTAGGAAACAATACGTAGGTATATGACCGCTCTAATTAGCATAAAGTCGCGAAGGGTTCCCAGCATGCTTCGTTGGGCAGAATAATAAGGCACTGAAATAAAATGTCGTTAGAGTCTAGTGATATTAAAACTGAAATAATTTAATTATCTTCTTATTACTCCAATGTGTAGGTATTAAGGATAATATTATCTTGTAAAAACCAATAGGTTACGCTCTTATAATGAAGTCGCGAAAGGTTTGATGTCGGAAAAATCAGCATATTCCACTGGTCAGAATATCAAAGTTAAAAGAGCACATTGTAAAGACACCAACAAAATGTCGCTAGAGTCCAATTAGGTACACTAAAACTGAAGTGATTTAACTTCTCACTACCGCAAGGCGTGATAACATCTTGTAGGAAACAATACGAATGTAACCGCTCTAATTACCATAAAGTCGCGAAGGGTTCCCAGCATGCTCCGCTGGGCAGAATATCAAAGCTAAAAGAATGTGATGGTAAAGTCACCAACAAAATGTCGTTAGAGTCCAGTGACACTAAAGTCACCAACAAAATGTCGTTAGAGTCCAGTGACACTAAAACTGAAGTGATTTAATTAACTTCTCATTACCGCAAGGCGTGATAACATCTTGTAGGAAACAATACGAATGTGACTGCTCTAATTACCATAAAGTCGCGAAGGGTTCCCAGCACACTCCGCTGGTCAGGATGAGACATTTTACTGCCATACGCTTATCATTTTGTCTTCAGGGGCCAGTGACACCATCAGTTTAATCTATGATTTAATTACATAATGTACATAGTTTTTTTTTTTACCTTTTTTTAAATTTTTTTTAATGAAAATATTACAATAAAACTTAAAGCTAGCCTTATCTAATTACTATACAAATTATGCCCGCGTGGAATGGTGCCAAGAATACTGGCACTGTAGGTACATATGTAGTTACATAATATTTCCCGAATCAATTTCAAAACTCTTGAGTACTACTTACGCTGTAAAAGAACGTAGCTACCCGCTAAATTATATTATTTAACAAGTAATATAATATTATTCCAGACATGTAAGTAGTTTTGAAATTCCGGCGGAGTTCTGTCACCAAAAGCTTCTTAACTTCGTACAAAAACTCGTACCAAATATTTATCTCCAAAAGATGGGGAGTACTTAATTATATTATTTAAATTAAACTTACTATCTTCCCGTACTCAGAGTCGCTTAATCGTTACTTAAGTTTAGTTAAAACGAGTCAGAGCTATATCTCTCACAAAAATCTGTCTCGTTTTAACTCAGTCTTAGGTACTTAAGTAACGATTAGCGACTCTGATTGCGGCTGTATGATGTCTTAAATAAAAATTACCTAGGTACATCCAAATTGTAAAGGTGTGTGTTGTATTGTATAATTATCATATTTTATTTTTTCTCTCTTAACAAATAACTCTCGACTCTAGTATCATAAGGTCGGATGTGTACTTCCGACCAAACTCACTTTTTTACATAAAGGTAATGAGCATTTCGGGCTCTTTCTGCCAAGCTGACACCAGTATTTCTATCTCTTTTCGTTGCAAAGATAAATACATGCATAATGTCGTATCTGAACACATTCTAAAAATTTGGAGAACCATAATTATATTTTTTGACTTGCGTATGTATGCACCAAAGCAATGGAGAAAAATGATAGGTGTATTTTGAGTTCGACCATTATGCTACGAAATAAGTTTATTTGTAATAATAGCTGGTACTGCAGTTACGCACTTCTGCTTCTAAAATATGTAATAATTTTGTTAGGTAAAATCACAACAGATGTTATGCTTCGAATTTTTTGTATTAATATTTGGACTGTGAATCATTTAAGACTTTTTGCCTTGTAATATAAATAATTTTGCAATAAAATTCATGGAAGTAAGTTGAAATAAAGCTTTTTGTTTGTGACTACATTAAAGTTGATGTGATTAATAGGTAAGAGATCCATCCTATTTCACCAAAATTTTGGACTAAACTGCGGGAAAAAAGTAAAGAGCCAGAATAAAGCTGAAGACATTTTGAAAATGTAGACTAGAAAATCTTTTAGGACCACGAAAATCACACCATGGAAATCTAAAAATATATTATAATAATACCCCACTAAGCAAAAACCGTGCATTTATGGTGTTTTATATGAATCATAGTTCAAATCATCAGTTCAAAAATTTATTGCACTAGTTTTTAAGGTAGCCTTAAAAAATTAGAGTACCTCATCAATTTTTTTCTTCTTTACCCATCTTATAATCGACCGGTTTTGATATTAATCGAGAGCAGAAATTATAAGGCACCTACAATATGTGATGATAGTGATTCTAACGAAACATTCCTAATTATAGGAAGCTTTAGATTATGTTAATTTAAATATATATGTAGTATAAATTAATTTATTAATTAAACAACTAATAAAAGTGAAAGTAAAAAAAAATAAAAAACTTAACTAAAACACGAAAGAAACAGTTTAAAAAAGTATCTGTTAAAAAGAACAGTCGAAACAGAAGCAATGGAATTTTCAATAGACAAGACATTATATAACATTAACGAATTTTTTTCAACTTAGACATTTTTAAATTTTGAATTTTAACATAGACAAAGACAACGTGCGTCAAATTACTTATAGTTATTGTTTTACTAGGTTTACTAATTGTTTTGCATGCTTAATATTTAAGGCGAAACATTTCTACTGGACAATTTTATGTAATAACATCTCGTTGTAAAATGTTTCCGCAAATAAAGAATCTTTGAATCTTTGAATCAAAAAAGCAGAAAATATTTTTTTTATTACAAAAGTGGCAATGCCGGATTTGACTAACAGTAAATCCTTATACCTGCGTAGTTTCTGCACCTTAAAAACGATTCATGATGCTACCAGCAGTGTTGCTACTTTAATGTAGTCTGAAAACATCAGCTGCAGCGGAAGGAATAAAACAGTATCTTGTCTTATTTCATTAATCTACTAGAGAAGAAACAAAGTATTCTCGAAATTGTTGAAGAATTGACTTTGTGGTCTGATAATTGTGTCGGTCATAATCGGAGCATGATAATCGTTATGGCTTACTTATGATTATTATAAGGATTACCACACTAAAAGGTGATAAATCACAAGCTTTATGCTAAAATGCAACATGTACCTACGTGGAGTAAGATGTCATCCATGCACAAATAGAAAAAAAGGGAACAGCTGAAAACAATGCAGATTACTAAACTAAGAGATTGGTCACAGTTTACAAGAACATGCGAAGGAAACAAAACTTTTTGATAAGTTTGATTTGGCACTACAACATATTTTTAAAGACCACATCCCTTTACAAAGGTGATATATCAGGACCGTTTGTTATATCAAAAAAAAAAAATAAGAACGGCGGGGATTTTCAGATTTCGGAATATATTACCTGGCTACAACTAACGCAATAATGCTGGGTGTTATTATTTTATAAAAACTACTTTAAAGAAGACTTTTTTGTATTTCATTAGTATGTTATAGGTACATATAAACTTAAAATTCTTCCCCGCTTTCGCCCAATATACGACATAATGAGAAACCATTATCCACTGTAAAATATAACCAACTTTTGCAGTAGGTACCTGCTACGTACCTAATCATTATAAGGAAAATCAGGCTATGTTGGCATGTTTTAGATTTCTATATTGATGTAACCGCAATGTATGCAATTCCACAAAAAATGTTTGGCCCACTGTAGGTTTCTAATTACTTTGTATTTTTTTTTTCCAATTTTTGGCCGTTGTTTTTAATTAATGGGCTTTATTTGTGAATTTGTAAATGTTATTTTCATTCATTCAGAAGTCACAAGGTTTACACGGATGCAATGGTCAGACTATCGGGCGAATGCAATTATTATGTTTCAGATCTAACTAATCAGTTTCAGAAAAATCAGATAGGTACATTGTTGCTATCTCACAAAACTCCTAAATGATTTTTGTGAGATAACTACTGTGATCTTTTGTCCGAATATTACTTATGTATAATCAGTTAAGACGTATTATGAAATATTAAGTTAATAGATCCGACTTTTATTTCAAATTTGTAATAGTAAAAATTGCAGCCATAAAGTCGGTTTACAACTTATGCACACAATTTTTTAGCACAGTTACGAATATTACCAGCATAAAGTCGCATATCGTCCATTTTGAAGAAATTGTGAGTTTATATTTTATTTATTAATGATAAAGTATTTCTAGTAATGGTTAATGATAGATACAGTTAAGTGTTAAATATTACAAAAACAACTGAAATTGTATCTCTAGTAGTTTAGAAATTATGACCCGATTTCCCTAGCATTTTTGTTTTGGCTCTCCTGAAAAGTAGCAAAAATCCACATCCGACCTTATGATACTAGAGTCGAGAACTAGGTATATAATTCCAGAACTACAATCTCCATGTAAAAAACTAATGAATAAATAAAACTGAACTGAAAAAGAATCAAACTGCGCTGGAACTGTTCCAAAAATTATAAGATCTTTTAGTATCGTAATTAAGAGTTAAACGAGGTCTTGACCACAGTCAGTGGCGCTTGGCTCGTTTTAATTAAATAAAATCAGGTGAGCTGAACTAATGAATTCAGCCGGCGACACACTAATCACTATGTAATTGTGCGACCGTTTTAATGCTAATGCAGCGTCTTCCTGTCGGCGTGCAGCTTATTATTAACCGACTACGAAGATGGGTGACAAACTTTTTTACTACTCATGACATTATAACGTTTATACATTGACCTCTATTAATAGTTAGTTCACGCTGGACCTGCGATTGCCGAGGTGTTTTAAAGCAACTTAATAGGCTACTTGACAATTTTTTTAAGTTGGTCTTAAATGGTTAATATTTGTCCTATTATATCAAAAAAATTAACACTATATTTTTTTTGCGCCCTAAAAACCGTAAAACTTTAATTTAAAAAAATATTTTTCTTAGACAGGTGAAAACACTGTCGGCCATGTTTGGCCGATAGATTATCTGTGCTCTGACGTCATGCATTTGTAAACAACAGTATACAGGGTTATACTGTTGTTTACAAATGCATGACGTCAGAGCACAGATAATCTATCGGCCAAACATGGCCGACAGTAGGTTATACTGTTGTTTACAAATGCATGACGTCAGAGCACAGATAATCTATCGGCCAAACATGGCCGACAGTGTTTTCACCTGTCTAAGAAAAATATTTTTTTAAATTAAAGTTTTACGGTTTTTAGGGCGCAAAAAAAATATAGTGTTAATTTTTTTGATATAATAGGACAAATATTAACCATTTAAGACCAACTTAAAAAAATTGTCAAGTAGCCTATTGTTGCCATTTTGGCACTGATAGTAGTAAGCGTTATGTGAGCGTACTCGGAACTAAATTAGTGATGAGACATTCTGTCAACATAGCGTCTACATAAACGTCTGTGGTCAACACGAAGATCATTTGAAACTGCCTAAGTATAGGTTTTTTAATCTAAGTTTAGGTAGGGTGTATCGATTTGGTACAAAAATAGCTATCATTTTGTATGACACACCTCTTCCATCGTACCTACCTACTTGTATTATGTCCTTTTCAGTCATTGAAATAAAATACTCAAGAAATAAGTGCTTCGAATGCGGCTCGAAAAATATCAGCCAAGAAGCTTATTTTAAATTACTCAAATTTTTAGACTTATTGCTTAGGTGTTAAGTTTAATTTTAGAATAAATATTATGTTTGTTGTCATTTGAAAAATTCGAATATTTTACAGTCGATGACCAGAAGTTTAAATATAAATATTTAGCAATCGTTTTGTAACGTCATGAAACCTTAATCATGTTACTTCTTAGAGCTATTTTAGACTTAATACTCCTTCACCGAGTCTTAATATCCCCATGTCATTATCATACATCAACAAATGTCATAACGGACGTAGCCTTTGGCGCAGCGGTCTCGACGTCACTTAATCACCCCGGGTTCGAAGCCTGACGGGGGCAAAGGTCGACTGCCGTGTGAACACGCGCAAACACGCTTTGATATGTCTATGTCATAAAAGTGACATATTATTCGCTTATGGTAATTGCTCAGGCATTAGCATAACCCGCGGGAAACCGTTTCTTGCTTTATACAAGGTGCTAGATAGTGTCCGTAATTTTCGGGCTATAGCTGAGGCTAGGTCCGATGTACATGTAACAAAAAAACCGGCCAAGTGCGAGTCAGACTCGTACTGAGGGTTCCGTACTACAATCGTATTTTATCGACATTTTGCATGATAAATCAAAAACTATTTTGCCTAAAAATAAATAGAAATGTACGAGTAAAGCCCTTTTTATATATCCGAAAACTGTGAATTTGTGGTTACATCACGAAAAAAAAATTAAAATGTGCTTGATAACTTTCAACTTTCAAAGTAAGATTACTAACCAAGTGGGGTATCATATGAAAGGGCTTTACCTGTACATTCTAAAACAGATTTATTTTTATTTTTATGCTAAGTAAATAGTTTTTGATTGATCGTACCAAATGTCGACAAAATACGACCGTAGAACCCTCGGTGCGCGGATCTGACCCGCACTTGGCCGATTTTTACGCACTATACCTACCTTATACTATTCTTACCTTATTCTATTCTATTGTGAACGCCTTGTCTTCCCATATTCACACAAATAAATTATTTCATATTTCATATTTCATATTTATTATTTTGTCATATTATAGGTGTGATTTATGGATTTATATAACACGCTGTATATTCGTAGTTATTTATAGACGTTGTCAGAAGTGTAATTTTTTTAAATGAAACATGAACGATAGCGATTTATCACTTGTGACCTCATGTGTACTTCCGGAAAAATATTTTCAACCAGTGGCATAGCTCATAAATTAGGGGTGTTATATCCATACTAATATTATAAATGCGAAAGTGTGTCTGTCTGTCTGTCTGCTAGCTTTTCACGGCTCAACCGTTCAACCGATTTTGACGAAATTTGGTACAGAGATAGCTTGCATCCCGAGGAAGGACATAGACTTTTATCCCGGAAAATGAAACAGTTCCCACGGGATTTTCAAAAACCTAAATCCACGCGGACGAAGTCGCGGGCATCATCTAGTAATTGAATAAAAACAATATTAATTTCCTCAGAATACATATTATAATATTATAACCTCAGAATACATAATAGTAAAGGTACCAGTACACCAACGAGGCATTTTGTGATACTAGCGAAACGTAACTACAAAAAGAATATGCTTTAATAGCGAGCACATAATTACTCGCAAGTTCATTACGGGGCCAATATTGAGGCGGCGCAGACAAAGAATTAACAATGTATGGGGAATGCTCCTTAGATATATCGGGCCATTGAGCGTTAAGCGTAGTGCATACCATGGGAGGTAACGTATCATAAATTTTAATACACCGACCCATATGCGACAGTTTCTTGGTTTGTCCTTCAATCACGCCGCACCAGAGGATTGACATGATTTTTTGCATGAGTATTGTTGAAAACCTATTAAGTAGTATAAGCTACTTTTGATTCCAGCCAAAAAACACTTCCCGCGGGATAGCAATATGCTATTAGTCACGCATTCGTCCTTCAATTACGTTGCAATAATGAGTTGCACTCATTTTTTGCATATAGGCATAGTTTAAGAGTCGAAAAGGGACTTAAGCTACTTTTTACCTCGGACAAAAAAACAGTTCCCGTGGGATAACGTGCTGTTTTTCACGCATTCGTCCTTCAATTACGCTGGAAAAGAGCTTCGGATTGATGTGATTTTTGTGTATGAGTATAGTTGCTACTTATGAAACCAGACAAACAAACAGTGCCCGCGGGATAGCATACTAATTTTAAAGCATTTGTCCTTCAATTAGGCTGCAAAAGAGCTTCAAATTGACATGATTTTTTGCATAAGCATAGTTATGGATCTGGAAAATGACATGGGTCACTTTTTATCCCGGACAAAAAAACGGTTCTCGTGGGATACCATGCTATTTTTGAAGCATTTGTCGTTTAATAACAACGTGCAACAGAGTTACGGATTGACGTCCTATGGACACCTTCGATGAAAATCAGAAAAAGTAACGATTCCATCAAAAAGTACCTATAGTAACAAAACCTGTTTATTCTTCCCTAGAGCTCGTGTGGCTACACGAGGGAAGCCGCGAGTAATAGCTAGTAAAATTATAAAATACTAGACGATTTTGGCTTCACAGATTTAGTTTTTTATTTCAAATCCCTTGGAAACTTTTTAATTTTCATGCAAGAAATCATGTCAATCCATTGCGGTTTAATAAAACCATCCAACGAACAAACACGCTTTCGCATTTGATAGGTACATTTATTACCATACTAATTTTTTTTTAGTGGAAAATATAATAGGTGTATAATGTAAAATATAATGTGTGTTCTAAGCTCAAGTTTTGCATGCAAAGTAATTTTCACCAGCCGTAGGGTTGTATCGTTGTTGGTTAGTGATTGTCGTCACTTTTTATGATACGAGCTTGTCGATAGCAGAGCCGGAGATCTTTATAGCTCAAGCAGTTTTTCTTATTGAGAGAACAATGTATTAGGTATTACACAACTTGTGGTTCTTTTAGGGTTCCGTATCTCGAAAGGAAAAAAGGAACCCTCATAGGATCACTTCGTTGTCCGTCTGTCTATCTGTCCGTCTGTCGTGTCTGTCAAGAAAAACTATAGTAAGTATACTTCCCGTTGACTTAGAATCATGAAATTTGGCAGGTACTTAGGTCTTATAGTACAAGTAAATGAAAAAATCCGAAAACCGTGTATTTGTGGTTTCATCATTAAAAAAATTAAAATGTGTTTATGAACAAATAATTAGTACTTTCAACTTTCAAAGTAAGATGACTAACTATAACCAAGTGTATCATATGAAATATATCATATGAAAGGGCTTTACCTGTGCATTCTAAAACAGATTTTACTTTATTTTTATGCATAATAATTTTTGATTTATCGTGCAAAATGTCGAAAAAATACGACTGTAGTACGGAACCCTCAGTGCACGAATCTGACTCGCACTTGGCTGGTTTTTTTAACCTAAGACGACCTTATAATAAGTATGTCCAGTAGATAAAAACACGACTAATAGAATTATGAAAAAATACATTAATTTACGTTGTGCAGTTTATCAGACGGATTTTTCAAAACTTTTACATAATCTTTGGTGAAGTGACATAAGAATGAAGACCCCAAATTATACACTTTTTGTAACAATTAAATTAATAATATACGTAACTTTATAAGTAACCTCTCTTCTTGCTCAAAAATATTATCTAACAAGCATAGAATGGTTACTATGTCCTCACTTCTGAATTAAATAGTAAATAGGAGTTAATTTTCTAATTTGGATATTTTATTCTATTAGATCAAAATAAGGAAACAGAAAACAGATAGGTACTTACATAATAAACCGAATAGCTAAGCTATTTAGTATATCATGTACCTATCTGTTTCTAAATTGTGTACCTAAATTTTTGGTAATTGTATTGGTATTTCCTTGCTATTGATAATTACTTATTAGGTCATAGAATTGATATAAAACAGCAACACCTCGCAGCTAGGGTGCTTTTTTTGGAACTAAAAATGCGAATGGCGTCAGCAGCATTGACTGCACTGTAAAAATGAGTGAACAGTGGTTACGTCAACATCGGCCTCTTCTGTCATCATCAGCATTTCTTCGATTTGCACCATGCTGCTCTCATGAATCTTGCTGCTGCAAGTCAGTACAGTAGGTACTAAGAAGGTACCACTGAAAAATGATCTTATGCCTATATGAATCTCTTGCACGTTTTTTATTGATATACTGACTTGTAGGTTCTCTCACACTACTGATAGTATTTGGCATCCAATTCAAATCGCCTTCTAAGTAGTCCAGGGAAGTTAAGCAATGCAGGTATATTTCAGAAAAAATCTCGGAAAGCTGGATTTTAGTATTCGAAACTTGATGTTGTTGTTAAAACGTCCGGGACTTTTTCCGAAGCTGAGACTTTCGTGTGTTCAATTTCCATGATCATGAAATAAACGAAGAAGTAGAAGAAATAATATACACTTAAGAAATAATATTATGTGCATGTAACATGTTGGTAGTCCTGACATTCTAGTTACAAAACCCATTAATAAACTATAATGAGCATTAACGGTTCATCATAGTTTTATAATCAATCAACATCAACGTTATTAATTTGTAGAATTTTTACATAATCGCATGTCATAATTCATGAAGTTGTATGTATTTTATAGGAGCCATTAAATGTGTACGGCACAGGTTTATTTTTAATATTTTTGCATGGCTAAAGTATTTTTTGTTTATAGTAAATTGTTTGTCAGAATTTTAATTATTTATTTAATAAAGTTCACAAAAGTTGAACTTTGAAATATAAAGTTATAAAATTAGTTAATATGTTGAAGTTTTAATACAAGCAAGCAATTTAGCGTTCCGGTATGATCGTTTATAGAAACCGATCGGGGTATGGGTTTAAACCAGTCTCTGGTTAGTATTCCAGGTTATTCCGCCTTCCAAACATTTTTTTCCACGAGGTGAAATTATACTGCAGAACTACATTGTCATCGCCTAAAAAAAACAAGTGTTTAAATAAGTAGGTACTCATATAATTTTCTAAACCAAAGACATATGGCAGTTCAGAAATCCTCAATTTTATTATTACTTCAAGAAGTTATAGAAATTTTGGTCTTTCACCAATTAAAAAATTTCATTGTAACTTGTTGCTCTTACCGTGAGTTTGCACTGATGAAACTTTTACATGAAAAAATATGCCGAAAACCCTCTTTTCTGTCAATGTATCGAACCGCGATCGCATTGTCACATAACTTGGAAAAAAACATGTTTGACATTTTACAGCCTCGAAACATGTTTTACAACCAATCTTGAATTTATAATATTTTTATTATGTTACTAGTTGATGCCCGCGACTTGGCCCGTGGAATTAGGTTTTTAAAAATCCCGTGGGAACTTGACAATTTTTTAAATTTTTCTCTCCGTAAGAACCATCCCCGTACCTACCTACTTCAAGAAATATTATGAAAAAGAATTAGCGAAATCGGTCCAGCTGTTCTCGAGATTTGCGATCAGCAACACATTCAGTGATTCATTTTTATAGATAGAGAAGAGAAGATGTATGATAGGCATGTCATGAGCCAAGACTCTACCACCGCGCTGGTTTGGAAAGTAGATTGTATCTACCTACTGAGAAGAGCGGGCAAGAAACTAATGAAGCATTTAGGTAGATACCTACTCGTAGGACTAGGTATTCTTTCAAAAAGGCAAAATGTTACAATCTGTGGTTATGTACTAGAGTATGATTTTCCAGTCGGCCCTATCGTGACGGTGTTAGGTAATCGGCTTCCTTCCGGCGACTGGCGTGTTACATACGGATACCGTCCAACGTCCTTCCTTGTTGCGGATAGCGTGGCCTTATTTCGTAAAACACGATAGCTATGTTTTAGTTAGTTATATAAAACGTATTTATATTTTACAAGCCCATATTTACCAAATAGTAAATACGTATTAACCAGAACGCTAGCAAAATGAAGACAGGTGATATCTACTACAGATGATTACCTACTGATATGATAATACCAAAAAAAAAAACGCGAAAAAATAAACCCATACATTTTGTCAAAGTTCACGATATATTGCAAATAAAACATCTGACTGACGCTAGAGGTTAATGAACGTTGGTTAGAAACAAAATTAAGGATTATAATATAAATACATAAAAGGAAAAGCTAACTGACTGACTGACTAAAACTACTGGACGGATCGGACGGGGCTAAAATAGGGGCACGAAATTTGTGTAGTCCACGCAGACGGAGTCGCGGGCATAAGCTCGTAATTGATAAAAACTTGCAACTTTATTAAGAGACCAATAGAGACCAAGAAAGTAAGATACCAAGAAGTTCTGTAAGTATCTCTAAATTAAAATATTATTATACAAATACATTATTACTAACATAGGTACTTGGATGCCTCTAAGCTAAGATCACAAGCAAAGACAATAATTGTATTGTCTCGGCAATTACCTCGGTATCGCCGAATCAGCCGGCGACTCCGGTGACCGTTAAGACAATCAAGTGCTCCTACTTCCTGCATTACATGAAGATAATACATAGAAATTGTATATTAAAGTCAACTCATAAATATGTATATGTTTCGGTCTGTGGTCACACAAAACGTTGCACAATCTCCCGTACGGATGGCCCCAGCGATGGACGTGGAAATCTGTGGAGTGGAACTAAGGCGAATTTATTTTTATTAAGTCTAAAAGAAGTATAAAATTATCTAGTTCACTGCTATTTATGTATAGGTAACTATAAAATAACTATAAAATAACTACCAGGTGACCCGCGTACCTACTCGTTTGCTCGCTTTTTTGTATAAAACAACTAGTTTTCGTTGGTTACATTGATATTGCAGTATAAGTATCTTTCAGATAAAATATTATTCTTAGGAAGTTTTGTCTTGATTATCTATCTCACTTGAAAAACTCACTATTTAAAACTAAATACATATATGTATTATACTAGCTCATATGCACGCGACTTCGTCCGCGTGGACCACACAACTTTCAAACCCCTATTTTAATCCCTTAGAGGTTGAATTATCAACAATTATTTCTTAGCAGATAATAATAGCTATCTGCATGCCAAATTTCAGCCCGATCCGTCCTGTAGTTTGAGTTGCTAGTGCGTTGATAGATCAGTCAGTCACTTTTGACTTTTATATATTTAGGTGTAGTGATAAGTTCTACTCTACTTCTTCACTGTTTCTGTAATATTGACGCACAGCGCTGCTAGGCCACGGCATAATAGAAAAAGTGATACGCGGCGCACCGCACAAATACATTCTTATCATCGTTTGTTCTACATACACCCAACAAAAATATACCTACATCATCTAACTTATGATCAACCTATTCTAACCTTTAATTGTAATAAGTTTAGAGATCATTTTCTTTTGAGGATTAAGTCGGGTCAATGCAAGCTTTGTTCCATTATAGTGCGTCTGAATAAAGAAATGTCGGGTTGTATGTGGTGCCTTTACAACCGTGTTTTTCTCCGTCGACAATAGCTCAACCGCAAAGCAGCACTTCGATAGAATTTGTTATTGAATGTCAATTGAACTTGGTTTCACGCTGCATTTGCTTTAATTTTTTGTTCCCGTAGTTCTTATTTGTTGAAGAAAACTTCTAAAAATGTACCTTTTTATCGATAACGAGCCGATAAATAGTAAAGTAGGCACAGGAAATGAAAAATTCGATATTATGTAGGTATTTTCTTCATAACATATTTTTACAACCTCTGTAGGTATACCTAATATGGAAATAGTAGTAGATCAATTTTGTAATCCACATTCCATACTAATATTATAAATGCGAAAGTGTGTCTGTCTGTCTGTTAGCTTTTCACGGCCCAACAGTTTAACCGATTTTGATGAAATTTGATACAGAGTTAGCTTACATCCCGGGGAAGGGCATAGGTTTTTTCTCTTTAATTTTCCGGGATAAAAAGTAGCCTATCGTGTACGAGATGTAAGCTATCTTTGTACCAATATGAAGAGGTATCAGACAGACACTTTCGCATTTATAATGGGAAGTAGGTATAGATTTTCATGTGTATGAAAATATTAGGCAACTAACTGTTGCCCTTTGCAACTCGATACGGGGACAACTTTTCACGCAATTATAATTATTTAGACTTAGAATATAGATATCTATATTGGGAAAGCTCTTACCCTACCTAGCTCCTACCCTAGGCAAGCGCGCTCCAACCTAGACCCCATCATTGCTAAGCATGATTGTTGTCTAGCGTAATTTTAGCATATCTTGCAATAAAAACAAAAACGTGACCGCAGCGCATTTTTGTCCAGTTTTTTTTTTTTGTAGAGATGAACCAGGATTGACAGTGAAGTTCAGAGTTTGCCATTACAATCAACTACATGAAGATGAAGAATCATCGGCTATTAGTGGAACTGACCAAAACACCGCCGACAAAGACCACTGCTTGACAGCTCCGTGTACCCTCAAAAGCTAATTAATAAACAGATACAACCACTTAAGATAAGTAAAAATGTATTTTCATCCCAAATGGCACCGGATACAGATTATATCGGCATGACAAAGCGTGGCGCTAAGAAAATTCCCGACTCCACAATCAAAATTGAACCTTACCTATTAGCTGTTTAAGTTCAATTTCCAATAAGAGTTACAATCGTGCACCTATACGGTTATCTTGCAGGCGATATTGAACTAAAATATGAAGGCAATAAAAGATAAAAAGCAATGACGTAACTACTCCAATGACTGCACACGGTTTGTCAGCAAAATTAAAGCTTAATGAAATTTAATCTTTAAAATTATACAACTAGAGTTGATTTTCATGTGTTTTAAAGTGAAGTACTGTATAAGAATCAATGTTAACTACTTTAAAAGCTTCATCCAGAATCTGAAGTGCAGGTATGGGCTTCTGTCTCCTAAAATAAACAAATTGCTCAGATAATTTTTCAGAAACACTTCTTTGGGATGACTTATTAGGTTATTATTGTAAATTAATGTTCTAAGAAGGTCTTCGTCATGAGCATGTCATGAGCACAGTGAATCAAGTGAATATGATATACATTTCTTTAAAGTTCCGGTTGACGTGGACACGGATTGATCTTATCTCTTGAAGCGGCATTCGTCATCGGTAGATCTGCAAAAATCGATAGTTAAATAAAAAGTTGAAAACAAAAACCCGACTTAGTACGATCTTGAATGGAAGAAATCTCTGTTCAGAGATAAGCATTTCCAATGTAACTTAATTTATTACTACTAGGTATGTAACTACAATTTCGGTACATGAAAAATAAAAATAAATAAATAAAATACGATCGTCTTAAGAAACGCAGAAATGTTATAGTAAAATTGTACAGTATTTACATTTATGAACTCAGTATTTTTCCTCTTTCATTTGACATCCTACACGATACAATAGCAAAAAAAAAATTTAAAGACTCACCACGTTTTGGATGTAACATCCGACAGATCGATTTTGTTCGTATAAAATGTAGCCTATGTCACCTAGGCCATAACAACAAATCAATTGACACCTCATTCATCAAAATTGGCCCAGTAGTTTAGCCTCTACAGTGGAACACATATAGATACAAACATACATACATACATAGACTGCCAAAATCATAACCCTTCCTTTTGGCTTTGCCGTAGTCGGGTAAAAACAACCGCAAAATCAATATAAATGTAACGAGATTTTTACTTTTTGACAATAATGAATTTTGATGGGTTGATGATGATAATGATGATGAATTTTCAACATTTTCAGAAAACAGCTACAGTAGACCGTATAGCTATGTATTTTCTCGAAAGCTATTAGGTATTATTATGAGCAAGGTAATAATAGCAAAAAAAAGTCTAATTAAAGAGCAATCGAGCACCCTTGACACCGGTCAGTGTCAGTAATCCCAGATTATGCGGGCCTGTACAGATAGCACAAAAATATCACTAAACACAACCAGAAATAAAATTAATCTATGAAAAATTACGTTAACAAAATTAATTGGATGTATATATAATCTTTATTTATTTCTTTCCCATCATATTGTTATAGGTTGACGTAATGCACATAGCTCCGTAAAGATAGACCTGCGTGTCCGGGATCGAAACCCAGACCCCCAATTAGGACCGCGAAAACTTAGCCACTAGGCTTGTGAAGTATAATTACAGAAAATATATTACTGAGCGTACAATTTTTTTTTGTTAACCGTACCTACATACTAAGGACTTATTCGTGTAATTCACGATAATAGCACTGTCAATCGACAGTATAGCGCTCTTTTGGCGGGGGGTACGTCAGTTAATATTATTAAGACATGGTCGGGGTGGTTTCTTAAAGGTTAAGTATGCTTACGAGTGGTAGGTTGCTTCGATGTGGTAAGATTTCCTAGTCTAATAGAGAACACTGCTGACTGCTATACTAGGTATAGCTTATTTCTATTTTAAGAGCTGGATTAATTAACTATATCGTACCTAAACAGAATAATTTTTTTATTACGATGGCATTTGTATGCCTCAGCTGTTTTCAGTGCTCGAGTATATTATTTTTGTTATCACCCCATGGGGTGATTCGTGAACTCAGTGTCTAATACTAAATGATAGATTTGACATTGCTGCTTCATTGAGTGATATTAAAATAAATCGTAGAAAACCTTCAATGTGTTAAAAACAAAATATGTCAACTGAGCTCAGTGGCTATCATTTAGTGTTTAACACTGAGTTAGCGAACCTTACCTTACGAATTCTTAGCAAGGTATAATTAGGTTCAATTATGTTCTTTTCATGAATAACTTTCTATCTTCTTTTTATATCTATTCTACTCCCTCTACAACCTCTCGCACTACCAAGGGTCACTGGTAGAGATCTTTCATAGAGATAAGTGTTTCTGTGTCCACTTTTACTCTCTTTTTCTCTTTATTGTAATTTTTTTTGGTACAAATTAAATTAAATCCATACTTTAATATTATAAATGCGAAAGTGTGTCTGTCTGTCTGTCTGTCTGTCTGTCCGTCTGTCTTCTAGCTTTTCACGGCTCAACCGTGCAAACGATTTTGACGAAATTTGGTACAGAGGTAGCTTGCAACCCGGGGAAGGATTTTTAAAAACCTAAATCCACGCGTACGAAGTCGCGGGCATCAGCTAGTTAATTATAATGTAGGATAGCCTTCACAAGTTTACACGTAAGACATTAACACGTGGTCTTTACTCTTTAGTTGAGAAGACGTTAGATGTGTATCTGAAGTTAATCTAGGAGGAATGTCAGGGGAATTTCTCTTGGTTTACAAAGGGCAAGGGCGGACACACTTGAAGTTGTCTTAAGTAAACCAGTGGAATGGTAAACTGGTGTAACTTAGAATTGAGCGATTTTATACTTAATTTGCTAGCTAAAAATCCTAAAAAGGTTTAATTTTTAGAAAAAATCTACATCTAAAGTTTCACCAGAACCAATGGTTCACATGTCAGTCAGTAAGCAGGTCGATTGGGAAAAGCTGCATATGCAATAAATCCGTAGCTTTTAATATAATTATTTGTTTTAATTTTAGGTTTACAGGATTTAGACCACTTCGCCTGAAGACCGTAGTCTTTAGACCGCAATCAATGTCCACAGTGAGTGGCACGTGACACGAGACCCTCTATTGTCTAATTAGATATACCTACCCACCGTATACCTACTCCGCACCAGATATAACGTAGGTACGTGCCTACCAAGTGACGTCAAAGAAAATCGCAGATAATATGTTTATTGTATTCCATGAATCATTGGAGAATATTTGGAGTTGGACTATTTGGACAACGCAGGGCTGGTCGATTAAACAAACACTGGACAACAGCGGTTCTAAAGCGGGTCAGAAAGACCCTTGACTGTCGGAAACCTTGGAGGAGGGCTACGCCCTCGAGCTCCCATCAACATCCAACAATCCAACATCATGCCATTTAATTTTTTAAGAAACTGTGGGATATATTTTAACCTGTTGACAATAAAGACCTTACTTACCTTATAATATCCATATACATATAATATAAATATATATATATATATATATATATATATATATATATATATATATATATATATATATATAAATATATATATATATATATATATATATATATATATTATATAATATATATATATATATATATATGTATACATATAAAAGGTAAAGGTGACTGACTGACGGACTGACTTATCTATCAACGCACAGCTCAAACTATTGGGTGGATCAGGAATGCAATATCAGATATCAGATATCAGGTAGATCAGGAGTGCAATTAGTTAGTTGGAAATTTGTTGTCCACGCAAACGAAGTCGCGGGCATACGCTAGTTATATAATAGATATAATTTCAAAAAATGTGATTGTAAGGAGTATTGTAAATAAATGAGAAAACTAATTAGTCATATAAATAGTTACCTTCCTTCTGTGCCTCGCAGATCTGTGTAGTTAATTTAGCACTATCACTTGCAAATAAATCTTTTAATCCAAGTTAAACAGAACATTAAGGAAACTATTCTAGTTGTCATAGTCTGATGGCTGTCGGTCTTTTTAAAGATTATTTTAATTTTTATCAAGTTAATTTTAAACTTGTTTATGTGCTTGTAATTTATTCAAAACTTTCTATACTTATTTTAGCAAAAAAACTTACTTTTACTTGAAATACTTTCGCCGTTTACAACCGTTTTTATGTTCTAGCGAATACGTTTAGGCATTTTTAACAATTTTAATTTGGACGTTATAAATCATTTTGAATCTGTGTCTCATTTACCTTTTATAAGAAAACTAGCTTATGCTCGCGACTTCATCCGCGTGGACTACACAAATTTCAAACTCCTATTTCACCCCCTTAGGGGTTGAATTTTCCAAAATCCTTTCTTAGCGATGCCTATGTCATAATAGCTATCTGCATGCCTAATTTCAGCCCGATCCGTCCAGTAGTTTGAGCTGTGCGTTGATAGATCAGTCAGTCCGTCAGTCAGTCACCTTTTCCTTTTATATATTTAGATATACCTATATAACAAAATCCCGCAATCTATTTTGGAATTGCCTTTACACAAGTTTAAAAAATCTATTAAAAGTATGCTCCTGAAAAAGGCATAATTTACACAATCGAAGATTATGTTAATGATAAAAGAGCGTGGATTTGACATGCAGCTCGTTCCAGCAATTACTTTTATGGCATAACCAGCAGTACACCCAGCACACCCGCACGTCACCCGCGCTATCCCGCAACGGGTTAGTGCGGGAGTGCGGGGCGTCCCCACCCCGATTTCCTTTTAGGTACCTATAGGTACCTAGCATTTATTTTGTTTTGTTTTCAGTTCTTTTTTCTCTGTTTGCGTTTTTTTTTAATAAGAATATTAGCCATGTTAAATGACTAATATTCCCCTTTCCTCTCCAACTAAGCGTCAGGCTTGTGCTAGGAGTAGGTACGACAATAGTGCAACGGGCAGGGTTTGAACCGTCGACCTTTCGGTTTTCAGTCCACTCCTTTACCGGTTGAGCTATGAGGCTCTTAGATAGCAGCTAAGATGTACATAACTATGAAAACCCCTAATTAAATAAATAAATGAAAAAACAATTTAATTTTATAAAAGTTGGGAGGCTTTACGGTAAGTAAGTGAAACAATGTTATGAAAAATTTCTTGTTTACCCAAAAGACGCATTTCCGACTTCCCCTCGTTTCATTTATAATACTAATTTCGCGTGTCAACAAACACTTCCAGTAACGGAAAGAGCAATCTTTGTTTGGTCCAAGCTATGAACGATAACGTTTATTCTGTCAATAAATTTTCAGTCGCAGTAAAACGTAGTGATTACATACCTACTCTTTGGTTGCAGGCTGGAGTTGGGAAGTTGGTCGTGTTTCACGCCTGTGTTTTAGAGAGTCGTCGATGCTGTACATTATCTCTCTTCGGGTTAGATTGTTATCCCATCAGACCATCAGAGTAAGGAAATGGATATTTCACCTGTGTTTGCGCACATTGTGAACTACAATATCTCCTGCATAGTTGTGATTGACTGGCTTGACAGAAATTCATCATCATCATTAGCTGATAGACGTCCACTGCTGGACATAGGTCTCTTGTAAGGACTTCCACACGCCACGGTCTTGCGCCGCCTGAATCCAGCGGCTCCCTGCGACTCGTCTGATCTCGTTCGTCCACCTAGTGGGAGGTCTTCCAACGCTGCGTCTTCCAGAGCGAGGTCGCCATTCCAACACCTTGTTGTGTTGGAAAGGGCACATTATTGATTTTTAAATTAATTTGATCATTATTTGCAAGTCGAGTACTGCTGCTATGTTTTGGAACATGCTCATACGTATAGTTTTACACAAAGGTATTTTTTTTTTATTTTTTTTAATATGTGTAGGCGACGCGTGTGATCTGTATAAAACCTTTTTTTAAACAATAAATAAAAGGCTCAGAGAAAAAATGTACTCCATAGTAAGACAGATTTGACAGGTTTTTAAAATGTGAAAAATAAAAGAAGTCTTTTTGTATTCTGATTTAGCTAGCTGAGAGTTTTGCTCCGGCCACACATTTTATGTGTAAAATACGTTTTGGAAAAACATTTACTAATCTACTGTGGTCTTTAACTGAAGCATCCTTGACAACACGAATATTTAAAACCTTTGCCTATCTGAAGTTTTATGATTCTTTGCTACTCACCTACTATCGCTCGGAGCGTGTTACTTGTTTCACACGCCAAGGATTTCCGTGGGGCGATTATTAACTGTCGTCTAGCATTGCGCACAGCTGATCAATCACACATTCTTAAGATATTAAACGGAAACAAGACTCGACATAAAAATATGTAGCTTAAGTAAATATTAACTTCTTATTCCACAAGTTATTTTCTACTTACTTCCAATTTGATATTTATCCACAGACACATGGTTGCTTTTGTCCTTTCAAAAAGTGAAGATATTTTCGTACGCTTATATTGTGTGTGTGATAGGCTACCCATTTACACTTTGCATCAAAAAGTCTTCGTGTTGACACGAACTCGACTAACTAAACACAACCCTATACCAATAACTTTTGCCTCATTTTGTAGTTTTAGATTTAGTATTTTTCAAACCCGCAATGTAAAACGTGCAAAACTCGGGTCAACGCCTCACCTACGGCGCGGCAATGAATTCGAGTGGCCTAGTTACGCAACGTTCGTTGACCTCTTGTGTAGGTCAGATGTTTAATTTGCAATATATTGTGAACTATAGAGCCTCAATAGCTTAACGGGTAAAGGAGTGGACTGAAAACCGAAAGGTCGACGGTTCAAACCCCGCCCGTTGCACTATTGTCGTATCTACTCCTAGCACAAGCTTGACGCTTAGTTGGAGAGGAAAGGGGAATATTAGTTATTTAACATGGCTAATATTCTTTAAAAAAAACTTTTACAAAATAAAGTTTTTACAAATATTTTTTCGGGTTTTTTTGTGGTATTGTATCAGTACTTAATCATCAGTAGGTACTTTCACCTGTCTTCGTTCGACAGCGTTTTGGTTACACCCTGTATTGTATCAACACTGTCAACCTACTATCACATTGTAACTTTTATTACAAAATCCAGTTGGGAACGGCCACATGCGACACTCGACGCCGTGATTATAGTGATAGATAGTAATGATACATTATCATATCACATTATTGTGATGTCATAATGACACTGCGTGCCGACACTCCACTCGTGTGATGATAAGCTTTGCAATATAAACAGTTCCGAGGGACTTGTTTATTGTTAAAATGGGTATATTACAGGGAAAATGATTGAAAAAGCACTGATAATAATGTGTCACTTTTACAACACTAGCTTATGCTCGTGAGTTCGTTCGCGTGGATTTAGGTTTTTTTTTAAATCCTGGAGTAGGTAGGTACTTGATTTTCTGGGATAAAAAGAAGCCTAAGTATGTCACTCTCCATTGTGGGTTTTAGTCTATTACCTTTCCGATTTCAGGCTGCTTTTCACTATAAGCTTTTGCATTTTTAGTCTTTTTATTTGTCTACTTCATTTCAACCAATTAAATTCCCAACTATGTGCCCAACTGGGTACAGATTGCTTCGCCAGTGTCGCGTTTATGGAGAATGATTAATTTAAATTTTTATTTATTTATTTATTTGTACTAAAATATTACAATAAACAGCTAAATAATTATTAACTTTGGGATGCAATGTCTGAAACCACGCTACTATAATATTGTGTCCAGTAATAGACTTACATAACCTCCATCAAGCTCAATCATCTAGCGAGAACCTTAGAAAATAATCAGTACCACACTTACCAGGTATATGAAAAACGAAGCCTTGGTCGAAACCCTGCCGATACATGAAGTCATATCAGGCATTAGCTTCTTCGACGCAATGAGAAAATTGAATTTAGCCGGTTTATTAGTTCAGCGGGAAGTCCATGGAAATAAAGTTTCTAGATTTGTCTTGAAATTTAAATTTTTTCTTAATGACCGCAATATCTATCGGTTTGAAAATGGTTAGACGTTGGGTTCCCAAGGTGCTGGAATGGCGACCTCGCACCGGAAAGCGCAGCGTTGGCAGACCACATCAAAATGGACAGATGACATCAAAATATCAATAGCAGTGAGCCACTGGATTCAAGCGGCGCAAGAACGTGGCGTGTGGAAGTGCCTAAAAGATACCAGCAGTGGACGTCTATCGGTTGAAGACGATGATGATGATGGTTTTACTTGCAGTCCTACTACTACTAATTATTACGCTCGGGCTGCATCATAATAATATGTCTCATCTTCGACAAAATGTTTCGTCGAAATTCAGTCAAGTCAAAGTCAAATAATTTATTTAAGTTGAAAAGTATTATTTGTACACTTTTGATTGTCAATTGTTGTATTTGTTAGATTACGTAAACTTAAACCTAAAGCTATGAGCACTAAAGCTGTGCTACGAGGGTTTCAAACGCAGGTCGGAGATTATAATTAAGATAGGTACTTAGGAGTATATGTGAATAGATTCGGGATTTTTTAGCATCGAATCTTGAATTCGAAATTTGAAATTTCGAATTTGGTCATTGGCTAATTATGAGTAGCCTGAGGAGGCATTGGTACATTCCATCCTATGACACCAATTTCATAGTATTATTTCCCTTCACATTTATAGTTTTTACATATCACGTGGGAAGTCGACTGGGTTATGCTTGTGTTTAAGTCGTATCGGTATCAGTAAGGTACCACTAAATGTGTGCGTTTGGGAGCGCTTTCTTGCGACTGATTGGTCCGACATCCACGCACACTTAGGTACGCAATGCCCATGTAAACGACGTAACCACTAGTAAAGTTCACTCGCCTTCGTGAATTGCAAGAACTGTAACCGTGTTCGAATCAATTCCATGCTATTATATATTAAGTTAATAAAGTTAATAATTAATGTTTCTTTTTATTTAAAAGCTCATCCAGAGTGACATATCTGCGTGGTATCCTTCAGAAATTGGTCGCGGGTCCAACTTGGAAAATTACTTACATGCGAGTGCAATTTCCATAAACCGCAAGTGAGGTATGGGCAACGCTGCGCTGTGTCGCTTTGTGGTACCGCCGCGCCGCCGCAAGATTGCCAGAGACAATGTCTTTTGCCTTTCCTCGATCACTTCAATTTTTTTTCTACTATATATCTAAATATATAAAAGGATGGACTGACTGACTGATCTATCATCGCACAGCTCAAACTACTGGACGGACCGTATTATGACGTAGGCATCCGCTAAGAAAGGATTTTTGAAAATTCAACTCTTAAGGGGGTGAAATAGGGATTTGAAATTTGTGTACTCCACGCGGACGAAGTCGCGGGCATAAGCTAGTGTTCTATAAATTTCTTCGTTCGTGGTTCGTACTTCATTTTTAACCGACTTCAAAAAAGAGGAGGTTCTCAATTTGTCCGAATCTTTTATTTTTTTTGTATGTTCCCCGATTACTCGAAGACGCCTAAACCGATATAAAACAAATATTTTTTGTTTGAAAGTATACCCTATATCTACTTTCCAGGTGGTCCCATATAAATTTGGATAAGATCTGATGAATATCTCCGAAGATGCCAAATTTTAGGTCTATCCGTCGAATGGTTTGAGCTACCTATGCGTTGACAGATCAGTCAGGCAGTCAGTCAGTCACCTTTTTCTTTTATATATTTAGATGTACAACAAAATGGCCACATCACACAATTAAACATGATAAACAATTGGCCGTTCTGCCCGAAATAATTTACTCATTACACAATTTTTGCCCGAGCGGCTGCCAAACGCAAATTACTGACCAATTAAATCTTAAATCGGTCTATTAATTCATTATTCAATCATTCGTCAACGCATTAAGCGGCAATTCAACATGGTTGTGATAAAATCTTTTACATTTAACAATTTACATTATCTATTATGCAATACAAGCTTCCCCTCCGACACTGTGCGTGGATTTTTATTTTTATATTTTTTTATATTTAATATATTTATTTATTCAAAATGTTGTACAAGACAAAGACTCCTAAAACTAGTACATATAAAAAAGGTAGAAACAATAGATATGAAAACCTGAAGGAGTGCTTTGGCGTCCGTGCTAGGTAAACCTGTGTTACGGGCGCCGCAGCCATCCCTTGGACCCATCGATAAATATGGAGTACAAATTTAAATTTAAATTTAGGCTATTTTAGTAACAATATTGTGTGTGCGTGTGTGTGTGTGTGTGTGGGTGTGTGTGTGTGTGTATGTGTGTGCAAGTTTTCTGCAAGCAATGGGATCCCAGGTTCAAAATCCGCGTGAAGATCTTTAGGACAGGTAGGTACCTACTTTAAGTTGGCTCAGTTTGACCTAATGTAAGATTTTGCTTAGCCATTTTGCGGCGGACTATGGCCTTAGCCATTCTCATTCTTAAGAGCGTATAGAGCGAGCGTAGGTACCTGTTCTTACTAGTCGGCCGGCGATGGATTGGTTAATCATCATGATGATGATGATAATTATTTTAAGGCAGTAAGTAGTAAATAAGGGCGCAGACCATTTTACATTAATTTTTCAAAGAATTTCCACTACTATGCAAACAAATTCAAAATCGCAATGATCGCTTATTAAATTCGTGATCCGCGTGTCATGCATTTCTGTCATCAAAACATCATACAGAATTGCTTCCGTGACAAACCGACAATTACGACTTCAAATATTAATTTTAATAAATCATACACACGGCTGGGTAATGCCGCAGCCTTTCAAACAGGTCAGGATCTCGAAGAATTTAATTATACAGCGTTGAAAATTAGTTTGTCTTAGCTTTGGAGGTTGTTATCCTACTGAGACGTGGAGGGTTATGTTAACTTAAATTAAACAATAGTAATCTTCGTCCACGAAAAAATAAACTTTTCGTGGTCCCACATCATCGCACTGTTGCTAGATCTATGTCACCTATACCCCGTTCATTAGCATCGTTCAACGCGCTTTTGAACAATAATGCTCAATGGGACCCATTTAATGATGGGTCTATAATACTGGTTCCGGAGTTACTGAAGTACGCTGAGAGCATTACATGAATATGTCATTCAATGTTCTCAGCGTACATATTCAAAATCCTTTGATATTTTATCGTTTTGTATTTTATGTCTTTTTTCTTGTACCTTTATTTGTATTTAAATTTATTATTAATTATCTAGTTAGTGTAAGTGGCACTGCCGTTCTAATAAGATATAAAAAAATAAAAAAATAAATAAAAAACTATCGTTGTACAATAATTCGCATAGTGGGTACATTTTGAGATCTCCCTCGCCATTTTAGCTCTATGTGTCAACTGTCATGTCAAAAGTGGTTCACCTTTAAACTTAGAACTAAAAAGGCTAAAAATAGGTTGATTCGGTCAAAGGTTAAGAAAATCTGTAGATACGCCCTTTCAGCTTCATGTCCTCGATATAAGGATATATAGTAGGTAGCTGTTGACTTCCGCGCTATGCAAGAAACGGCAAGATCCAAATAAAAAAAGCTTTCGTTACATAAAACACGTAATAACTATTATTTCGAACCAAATTATTATCAAACCGGTAAGTACGAGTCCATTAGAAAGGTCGCAGACGTAAATAAATGTGGAGTAAAAAATGATGCGACCAACACAATAAGTAGTTTCATAACCGCCGGATTGCCTTAAGCAAGACAATTTTACAAATGGCCGATTCATCTCTTAATAAGAGTGAATTATCGGTATATTTTAGGGGTCCAGATGACAAAATGAAATTGTAAACTGATTAATTTTTGTAAGGTTTAGTCTCATGATGCAAAGTTGTAAATATCACATGATATGTAAGATTATTTTTTCTATGAAACCACACAAATATGTATACTGTTTTTAATTTAGGTCTCTATTACTGTGTAATCTGCCAAGTTAGAATTTTGCTCATATTATCTTAAATGATAAGAATTGATAGGTATGCATTCATGCTATTTTGTTTGCGTACTTACCGTAATAAATATTAGAGGGAGTTATTAAAACCATAGTTATTTTATACTACATCTCCCTTCTTAGATTTTTATTGATGTAAGGTTTGTTTATTTTTGTACCATTTTTATGACTAAGCGCGTTCTTTTGTTATTTTAATTACAAAAACTAAATTTCTATTAATGGAACCTAGAATCATCATCAAAATGAATGTAGGTATACCTAGTGTATACGGAACTTTCGGCACAAAGTAAAATTCGTCTATCACCAGTATTTTTTCATTGTGAAACAAAGAGCTTCACACGGCCTTGTTGCGACACTAGATTTCGTAGATGTCGACAAAGCGGCGATAAGAAAGGGTTTTGTACCCGTTTTAATGCGGCATTGTCTTTGCGGCTTCGATATGCAAATTAGGTAATACCTACTGCTGTTTGTTACATAATCCATACTATAAGCGTCACTCCGAAAAAGCAGGTATTATTGAAGAAATATGTTTAACGAATGATTGAAATGTACTCCCAAAATATGCGCGAGAGACACAGACAGACGAAAACGTTATTGACAGACTAGCTGATTCTTAAAAAACCTAAATCCACGCGTTACAAAGTCGTGGGCATCATCTATTAATATTATAAATGCTAAAGTGCGTCTGTCTGTCAGACTGTTTTTTAGCTTTTCACGGCGCATCCGTTCAACCAATTTTGGCTCAATTTGGTACGGAAATAGTTTACATCCCGGGAAAGGATAGGTAGGTTTAGGGCAGGCTACTTCTGGTCCCGGAAAATCAAAAAGTTCTCACGGGATTTTTAAAAACCATAATTCCTTTTAATTTAATGGAATGAAGTTTGGGAAATTAAATGGAAGGAATGGAGGTTCTCTAAAGTCTGATGAAATTCTCAAGCAATCAAGCTAAACGATTGATATTGGCCAATAATACTACTGTAATCGCTGTAATTTCTATATCCTGTGACAAGTGAACGCGTTGTATGCTAATATGGGAAAAACAAACACCTCACAATTACCGTAATTGGGCAAAAGAAAAGTAAAAAAGTGTAACTAACTAACAATCACACATTATGATAGCGACATAAAAACTCCATTCTACTAGATGCGGCTCTTAGTAGTAACAACATGTTTGTTCGAATGAACATCGGTGTCCGTATTCCGCAATACGGTATTTTACAACCAGTCAAATCAGTAACTTTTTATCAAACGTCAAACGCGCACTTATAATTCTATGAAATACTGGAATGTGACGTCACATCATAATGACGTGCTTTTTAAATTTATTCTTCATTTAAATAATTTTTAATTTAAAGTGCTTAAAACTAATACAGGACGTGGATTTTACGTATTTTGGAAGACCCCCTATTTAATAATTACTGAGAAATAATTTATTTTTGATGTAGTCAAATACCCAATTCTGTCTATCGTAATCCGCTTAACGCGGTCCGTTTCTAATAAATGAAGACACGGAGAGTCTATCGTCCGAAAAGAAACCAATCCTCGAGTCGGCAGGCGCACCTTCGAGTTCCTGGTGCGCCTCAGACGGTGTGTAAGGAGTAAGGACTATATTGATCCCTTGAGTGGGTCCTCAGTAGGCGCCACTGGCTGGGTTGCGCGAGCGTGTTTGGCCCCGTAGCCCAGCCACCAGCACGCCTAACATCTCGCACCACGAGAAAATTTTGTCTACGCATTTACTCGTCTGATTTGCATGAAGAAACACGAGATAATGCGTAGACAAAACTTTCTCGCGGGGCGCATGTTAGGCCCTCAGGTGTGTGTAACACCGTGAGGCTTTATTCGGTAAGAGTCCGATTTAACCCCCGTGCCTCCCTGAGTAACTCCCCGGGTGTGGTGGTATTCATGAGGAATTCCCCACGAAAAAAAGGTAACATTAGTCCAGGCTGTTCCAACTTATATCAGTGTTCGTAGAAACGGACTACGTCTAAAGCGGGTTACGAATTGTTACGATTGACAGGAGTGCTGATACCGATGTTCGTTGTAACATGTTACTATGTACTATGAAGCACCGCATCTAGTGAAACTTTTATATCACTGACTTACGCAGTTATTGTCACTAGTCACGCGAAACGAGATAATATACATAATGTGGTATAACGAGATGTTAATAATAACTTTGATATATTTAGTTCCGTAGTTGTACCAGAGCATGAACTGATTTGACGAAAAAAGCAGTGGTAGCCTAGTGGTAAGGACGTCCGCCTTCAAATCGGAGGTTGGGGGTTCGATCCCGGGCACGCACCTCTAACTTTTCGGAGTTATGTGCATTTTTAAGTAATTAAAATATCACTTGCTGTAACGGTGAAGTAAAACATCGTGAGGAAACTTGCATGCCTGAGAGTTCTCCATAATGTTCTCAAAGGTGTGTGAAGTCTGCCAATCCGCACTTAGCCAGCGTGGTAGACAATGGCCAAAATCGTTCTCACTCTGAGAGGAGACCCGTGCTCTGTAGTGAGCCGGCGATTGGTTGATCATAATGATGATGACGATGATGACCTGATTGTGCTGGTTAAGAAGCGTCGTTGACTCTAGTCGTTAATTGGATGGGTGGCCGACATTGCTGGCAATGTAGGTAAGTTTCTTACTCCAGTTCTATCCGCTTACGAACCGAAAGAAGATGAGGAACGCCCGCCAGGCGTCTGTTTTTTCTGCCAAGAATAAATCGAGTAACTTCAAGGTCAGAGTGAATGGGCGATCATAGCCCACTGGCTATCCCTCTTATCCCTCCCTCTATTACCTACTTGCTTTGATGAAGGAAAACATCGTGAGGACACCTGCATGCTAGAGAGTTCTCCATAATGTTCTAAAAGGTGCACGAAGTCTGCCAATCCACATTTCGTTGTAGTCCACCACGCTGCAGCGTAGTAGACTATGGTCAAAACCCTTCTCACTTTGAGGTTGATGATGATGATGACCTTTGCACATTGAAAATTCAACCTCTAAGGGAGTAAAATAGCGAGTTGAAATTTATGTAGTCCACGTGGATGAAGTTGCGAGCATAAGCTAGTAAAAAATATAACTGTAATTATATTTTTAACTACCAAGCAAGCTACCTAGGTAATAGGTAGCTTGCTTTTCAACCTACTTATTTGCTTTTCAATCACACATAGGTACCTATTATCAAAAAAGGATAAGGAAAAGATAAAATAATTACGATTACCTCATGGGTAGTAGAGTAGGTACCTAGTGAGCTAGTCTCAAAGCGAGGTGTCACTTTTATCTCACGATCGATCTCCAGAATCGTTTATAATGTAATGGGTCGGCGGCTTTGATTGCGCTTTTGAATATTCAAAATAATTATACCTACTGTAAATAGAATTTGAATGTCCTTGTGACTGCAGCCATGTTTATTTTAACGAACGCTTGTGCAACGCGCATTGGTCGGAATTCACGGAATTTTAGATTATTATTTAATAGTATTTTCAACTTTCATAATAAGATAACTATACCAAGTGGGGCATCATATGAAAGGGCTTTGCCTGTACATTCTAGAACATATTTTTATTTATTTTATGCATTATAATTTTTGATTTATCGTGCAAAATGTCTAAAAAATACCACCCCACATAATACCCTTGGTGCCCGAGTCTGATTCGCACTTGGCTGGTTTTTATTATTTTTCACACAAAATATTACTTACCTAGTAGTAAGAGCGACACTAGTGCAATGCTAGGGGTTCGAATTTCGTCGACCTTTTGATTTTTAAAGCATTGGTGTTGCACAAAGTCTGGGCTAGCTCCAACAGCATCCTGAGAGCATTTGCTGACGGGTTCTACTGCCAATATTTGAACCAATGATTCATGTGCTGAGAACGTTCGGTAACGTACCGTAGCAACTTTTTAACCTAAATTTTAACTTTTTATCCTAAGCCTAACATGAAGCATTGGGGTATGAAGGTAAGAATGGTATTTTGGTCAAGTTTGGTCACTAAATTAGTCGTGACCAAACTTGGGCTCGTTAAATTCACCCATTGTTAAAATAAAACCCATGTTACAAACTCAAAGTTTGTAAAATGGGTTGCCATAAACTATTTACAAACTAATGATTTTACAAACTGTAAGTTGAGGCGAGCAACTCAAAATTTTCATAAAACATTTTCCAAAATTTTCTTTTTCTCGCATATAACCAGACATTCTTGACTCATGCGGTCATGAGATAATTTCAGGAAAACCTGTAGGTACTATATCTATTAAGTCATGATGTATGACCGAGACACTGTTACGAGAATTGAATACGTGATTAAAGCAAAAAAAGCTCCGTAAACAACTTTAATAGGAAATCAATTAGTTTTCACACACGTTGGCAGGGACGTGTTTACGCCCATACAGAGTTGGAAGGGCTTAAGACAGGGCAAGCTCAAAAATAAAAATTAAGAAAATATACTTTTAATTGTAACTTATATTATTATCCAAATTAACACAAATTACAAACTACTATAAGATGCCCAGGTTCAAACTACCAGTGAAAGTCTGACTAAAGTTTGTTAGAAGATGAAAGGCCTCAAGATGAAAGCCCTCCCCACGCGCTTTTAAATGTTTAAAAGAGTTATTTTTTAATTTTGTTTATTATTTACCAAAAAGCTCTAAAAGTTGCGTAAGTCTATTACGCCGAAATGCACGACGGCTGAAGGTTGCGTCAAATTGACTGATGAATTGAAACAATGATGTCACAATTAGACGAATGGCGTTTTATTAAAACCGTCTGCACTCCACAATGACAGACGTTTAGATCTTATCTCTGGGAAATAGATGAGATGTGAACTTTGGATGGGGTCATGTGTTACCAAAGTGTTACCTATGTAGATTACTATCAAACGTTGCAACTTGCAAACGAAGCGAAGAGCTATTCTCTAATCAACAGCCTTGATATCAACGCTGTCTAAAACAGCGTCAAAATGACACATGATATTTGGTTTTTTATCAGTACCAGTTTTGAGGAGTCCAGGATTATAGCGAAAATTCCAATTTATACCAATATTTCGATAGTAAGTTCAATTGAGTAAAGGTAGAATTAATTCTCTAAACAATTTCTAGCAGCAAAGAAATCAACGAGAGAAATTTAAATAGAAAAAACACACTTACAGTCTTATCTCGTAGGTGAAAAAAAACTACGAGTATATCTATGCAAAGTGGTTACTCCATTCGGACGAATTTCTTTTGGTCGAGATGTCCCCCAAGTCGCAGCGATTCCTCTGCAAAAGTACAGGTTGATCCTCCATTCAACCACTTTCCACTCGAAAAATTCTTATCTCAGCATACTAATTGCGGTGTTCTATTTTCAGTACCTACTGTGTCAAACTTACCGTCGGATTACTTATATTTTGTAACAGTGTTTCTTTATAACGCTTTTCTCATGCACAAGAATCACAGAATTTTTTTGTAGGACAAAAAGGACCTTCTACGTAATATATATTTCAACGGCGAATTCAACGCCTAAGATACTGCCTTAGAGAATAACACAGTTAATATTTTGCTACATGCTCTTAATGTTTTTTATTAAATGCAATTGGTTAGGGTTACGTAAATCCTAATTAGGTTTCGGAGTATGAGAAAAGACATGATTGTTCCAAATTACATCACTGATAAACGAGTGATTTGTAAACTTTAAATCTACAATTAGTACTTACACGAAAGTTCACATTACCTAGTTCACTATCTAGATATTGATCGCATCTAAAGTGTTTTTTCTCAATGTTTATACTTCTTTTTGTGAAACATCTATATTACGCTTAAATTCGAGTGAAAATTGCGTAAAGAAGATTCGCTCGCTAGAATAATTAACGTTATGTGTAAGAGCAATCTAAGCTGATCATAGTTTAAAAAAAAACCATCTGGCTCGTCACACAAATTCGCACTTTGTCAGCGTAGTGGACTGTGGCCAAAACCTTTCTCATTCTGAGAAGAGACCTGTGCTCAGTAGTGGGCCAGCCATGGGTTGACCATGATGAACAAGTTGTTATCATTCTTAGTACCTAAATTAATTGAAGCGAAATGTCACTTTTCAGGGTTCCGTATCTCCAGAGAAAAGAAGTAACCCTTATAGGGCCACTTCATTGTCCATCTGTCTGTTTGTCGTATTTGTCAAAACCTATAGGGAACTTGCCGTTGAACTAGTACCTACGTGTAATTTGGCAGGCAGCAATGTCTTACAGAAAAGCATTACAATATGATACATCAATAAAAATTTAAATTTAAAAGTGTTGTCTTGCACGGTGGTACGGAACTCTTCGTGTGCGAGTCCGACTCGCACTTGACCGGTTTTTATGGAATGCGTTAATTATTATTGGACATCCGTTGTTTCTAGCCGCTATTTAATTAGGTCAATTTATTACCCCCTGGTAGCAGTTTTTTTGCTAAAATGTCAAGACAATTTAAGAGTTTTATTGGTGTAGTAATTTGGTACCGCATTAGGCAGTGATCCGACCGCCGACGATTAGCGAGAAAGAAGATGAGCTAAAAACTAGAAACGAGTTGGCGAGCAACGAGAAGCGAGTGTGTAGTTGGGATAATTTTGTCGCTGGACTATGTGCAAGTGTGCGAGTGCGATGGGCAAGTAATCTTCCGTTAGGTATACTTACGTTAAATGCCTGTGCATTTGTGCAAGTATTTAGATCGCCAAGAAAGCGTCGCGTAGAAAGCGAGTTTTTAAAGTTCCGTACCTCAAAAGGATAAACGGAACACTTGTGGGATCACTTTGTTGTCTGTCTGTCTGTCTATCTGTGTGCCTGTCTGTATGTAGGTATGTCTGTCTGTCAAAAAACTTATAGGGTACTTCCCGTAGAAGTAGTAGTGAAGAGATAGTTCTCGCTGGCAGTTTTCACGGTCAGCGATGAACTATTAAAATATTTATCTCATTTATTGATGCGGACTCACACATCGATAATAAGTTTTTTGAGCGAGAAAATAGTCGATAGCTAGTCGTTTTCTCGTCGGCGGTGGGACGACTGCCTTAAACAGGTAGTTTTGCATCTTTTATGATATAATTATGTCTATAATAATCATAATGATGATATAAAAAGTTAATTATGTTACAAATAAATCTATATTTATTGCATTAGCTCAGAATAGGTACATAATAGTGAAATAGTAGAGAATGTCAGCTAGAGGTGGCATTTAAAATATGTTTTTTTTACATTTCAATAAAGCTTAAGCCTTTACCTAATTAGTTCAGATGATGATAATAATCTGCTAATTTTTCTCCGTAGCTTTTGAAAGCTTTTTTTCCTACACTTTGTATGGAAAGCTTCTACGAAAAAATATTCGCATATCTTAATATAACCTACCTAGTAAATTATTTATCATTGTTTATTTAAAGGTAAATAAATAGTAGGTAAAATAAAACAGAAATATTACAAAAGCTACGAAGATCCGGTTTATTTTTCCCTTATTTTTAAAAGCTGCGGTGACGTGTACTTTGCAACTTGTCGATAAGAAGAAGACTGATGCTCTGGAGGTGAATGCTAGAAATCTCATGGACCGAATTTCGTACTAACGCGCAACGCGTCTTTACCTACCTACCCAAGAACTCGGCTTCGGGCAAGCACCAGAGGGCGAGGAAGGTTGACCATGCGATGTACTGCTGCGGGCAGTTCTTTGTACGAGTGTACCAGGCTGTCAGCCAGCAGGGAGAAGTAGCGAGTTCTCCTGAGGTGCATAACTTCTGCCTTCAAAGATGTCACTTTATCATGACTACGGCCACTCTGCCAAGAGTGTTACGATTTGCTTTGCTTTGAGCTTATCTTTTTGGTAAAGTTCATTGTAAGCATCAAAATAGAGTTATTTTTTGTTCATAATCCTACACTGCCGCTGGCAGCAGATTACCAAATAGAAATTGGGCCAAGATCGCGTATCAATGAATTTCACCGCAAATTGAACTTTGTGGTTATTAACATAGGGACCTTGTCTAGTGATATTTCTTATTATTAACTTTAATATGATGAGCTATTATCTAATTTACGTAAAAGATAGCGAGACACGTGCTTATTATGGTTATTGTGAAGGTACCAACTAGAATGTCATGGAGAACAATGTACAAATTGTCGACCTTTTAGGCACAGCGGCAGCGGTGGGAGTACTCGCTTTGCATAAGGGAGATCGTAGGTTCAATTTAGGACCTGGATAATATATAAGTACATAGTGTTATAGAAGTTATCGCACCGCCTGTTGCTGGCCCCAGTAAAGCTCAACAGCCAGGCTGATCCTTTGATCCTGAACACGATGCAATTAGATATATTTCCTACCTACCTGTCAAATAGCACAGTTTGTACGTACCTAATACCTATGTCTCTGCAGTCTCTGCCTACGGCCTACCTACTCTTCCTAGCCAGGTTGCATCACAAATCACAAAGCTAATTTAATTATAACCTTTGTTTAACCAATCCATGTTTACGTTTACGCAATAACCCACTGCCAAAGTAAATAATATAATCCAAATTAACCAAGTAGGTACACGATCCATATTTGAGATAGCAAACAAATTGATAATACTAGCTAGATACACAAAGCACGAAAAGTATGTCAAATGTAATTGAAGAGCTTGTACCTACGTTTGACCCCGTCAAAGAAAAATTTTCGTCAAGATATTATCTTTGGAAACATGACATTTTGAATCAAGCGACAAGTATTTTTTAAAGGGTAACCGACCAGCCCAGTTGAGGTACATATGGGTGTTACGTAATTAAATTTCAACCTTATTTCCTTGGGATAGGGAGCATAGGTTCGGGAGCTGGTGGGAATTTTTAAAGTTCTTGATAAATACTTATAATAAGTATAAGTTTGTTGTCAGTATGGCAACGTAGATCTGTGGCCCTACCGCGGTTGTTTGACAGCTACAATGTCACGATCGCAATCATCTCTGATTGGTTAACGCTCGCTCACTATTGGCTACAATGCATTGTTGCAACAAGAATGGCACAAATTCAGCCAATCAGAACAATTGAGATTGTAATAATGATTGATGCAGGTTTTAGACAATCGCCCTTCTGGTGAACCATGAACCGGTCAGTAGATTTGCAATTTATGAATTTTTGGTTGAGCTGCTTAACATTTCGTGTAGCCATAGCCAGCAGCTGCAGCTGAACGACAGGAGTTTTGCAGATGTTAAATTTTGGTCTCTTCTACCTTTAGGTGCCTATTACTTTACAAGCTGACCCACCCTGGCACGCTCGAGTGGAATTTTCGAAAACAAGTGAGGGAGGGAAACTACCAAAAACCCTGAAACACGTCATTTTTAGGGTTCCGTACCTCAAAAGGAAAAACGGAACCCTTATAGGATAACTTTGTTGTCTGCCCGTCTGTATGTCTGTCTGTCTGTCTGTCTGTCTGTCTGTCTGTCTGTCTGTCTGTCAAGAAACCTATAGGGTACTTCCCGCTGACCTAGAATCATGAAATTTGGTAGGAATGTAGGTCTTATAGCAGACATGAGAGGGTAAATCTAAAAACCGTGAATTTGTGGTTACATTAGAAGAAAAAAATTAAAATGTGTTTATGAACAACGGCATTTATTTTTATAATTATAAGGTTCAATTGGATAAAAGTATTTCTATTATATTCTGAAGATGGTTAAAGATTGATAATAAACTGTGATGAATAATAACAATGGCGTGAGTTTCAGTGAAGCAAGTTCTCCTACAAGATTGATATACCTACCAAGTGGGGTATCATATGAATGGGCTTTACTTGTACATTCTAAAACAGATTTTTATTTATTTTTCAGACTCGCACTTGGCCGGTTTTTTAACTGAAAACCTAACTACCTACCAATTTATGTCGGTATAAGTACATAATTTGAAAAATGCAGTTTTCCTTTAAATTGTTAAGCAAGTGATATTAAAATCGCTTCAACCGCCTATAACTTTGTAAAGTTAGATATATTATGTACGTGCCCGGGATCAAACCCCCGACCTCCTGATTATAGGACACGGACATCTTAACCACAAGGCCATCACGGTTCTTATCAAGCACCTTCCAAAACTTGTCCACCAGCTGCTATACAGCTATATGAGAATTTGTGTGCAATGGCGTCAGAATAGTAGCCTATTATCTGAGAGAACACAGGTTCGATATCGGAAATGGTAAAAAAAGGCCGAAATATGATTAATAGGGCGGCCGCGGCGCGGGACGCTTGTGTGATTCTTTCCATTTGACAGATTGTCTCGACTCTCTGACCCGAGCGCCCTGCGGAGACGGTAGTGATGTTGTGAGGCACGGCGAATCGATATCGACGGCGCGCGATGAAATTTCAAAATAATAATTCATTTGTCAGTCACCCTACCACCCCCGCTCGGAATAAGATACTTACTATTGACAAAAGCCGGCAAGATACTCACCAGATGCTCTTTTATTTATATTCGTTACTAGATGTTGCCCGCGACTTCGTCCGAGTGGATTTTGGTTTTTAAAAACCCCGTGGGAACTCTTTGATTTTCCGGTATAAAAGTTGCCTATATCAATTTCCGGGATGCAAGCTACCTCTGTACCAAATTTCATCAAAATCGGTTAAATAGTTGGGCCGTGAAAAGCTAGCAGACAGACAGACAGGCAGACACACTTTCACATTTATAATATTAGTATGGATAGGTAAATATGTAACGGTAGGTCCCTAGGTCCTAGTGAAAGTCTGCTAACGCTGCGCTTTTGTTAAGTTTGATACGTGTATCGAACAACTGAAAATATACGAAACGGCACCAATCGATAAACAAAGAAATGTATGTTAGATTTATAATCGTGTAATAACTCATAATAAATTCAACCAACACAAAAATTGGTATTTTTTCGATGAATTTTCAGGTACATTGTTAATCGACGCCCATTTACCATATTATCGAATTCCCTACACGTACATCACTAGTCGCGAGGTCGAACGAGATTGCTCTCAGCACGATACTGTCCTGCGTCGGCGCTCGTTCGCGACGCTTGACATCCCGACGTTTTACAACATTAACCACCACACCTCACAAACAAATACCACACCCTTACCGGATGAAATATAAAGGTCAATCTCAAATAACAAGATCTTTATCAGCCACAAAGTTAATTTGGTCGGTGTTCGTCATACGTTGATAGACGGCCAAGGCAGGCCCGTGAGAGGTTTTTTTTCTTTTTTCGAAACATGCAATATGATGATATTGATTAGGTGTGTTTATCAATCCGTAATATATGATACTATGTGAACATCGTTAGCAGAGGTTATTACGTCAGTCAGTAATAAGCTGTTTGTAATTTATTCTATTCTCTCATATAACCAAGAAGGATCGAATCTGAAAATATTATGTACATACAAAATTGATTTGATTGACTAACTCCTACAACTCAAGAACACATATATACAGATATGCAACTAGCGTGGCCCCCTCAGTCGGGTTCCGCTTTTCCTTTGGTGGGACGGAACCCTTAAAATCAATAGAAGAAATGCGGAAGGACCTGTCAATTCATCGTCTTGTTATCTTTAGAAGCCCTCTACCATGACGTTATTATTGGAAAGGGATAACGACTCTCAGGAGGCTGAATTCTCTGTGGACTCTCAATAAATGAGGAATGCGATGCGCAGAGAGAGAGAAGAAAATAATTTTAGTTCCAAGATTGCAATCGTTCACAAAGCTGTCGCCTTTCACCGATCTAATATAAATGCTAAAAACACCTCACAGTTTATGCCACTTTGGAAGCTGATCCCAACATTTCTCGAGCATTTAATGGTCCGCACACATCAAATCGGAAACAATCGCCTGGTGGACAGCACCTCCACTGTGCTGTCAATCGCCTTGCGGGTCACATTTCAAGTCGTCACTTCATTAGGGGGGCTGTGACACTTCGTGATGCGTTTTGCATAGATCCCTTATTGGATTGATGGATAATATAATGAGCGATTGTGTGTGCTTCTCTGAATTTAAAATTTCGCTCTATATGCCATCTTGGATTTAATGACACTATGAAGACGTCTCTTAGGCCGAGATTTATAGAGCGTAGCGTAGAAGACATCTTTTCCTAGTGATCCGTGGCAGAACATTGCAAATAATTTTGATAACTTACTTTATTTTTGAACTCATTTACATTTAATAGTGTTTTCCTAAAAACTTTATAGCCAATCATTTATAGTAGTTCAATACGAATTTCATACGTTGTCTCAATTAGGATTTGTTCGAGGGTCACATTTCAAGTCGTCACTTCATTAGGGAAGTTGTGACACTTCGTGATGCGTTTTGCATCGATCCCTTATTGGATTGATGGATAATGAGCGATTGTGTGTGCTTCTCTGATTATAAAATTCCGCTCTACATTTCTTGGATTCAATGACATTATGAAGATGACTATTTAGTTGTCCGTGGACCGTGGTAGAACAGTGCAAACCTTTGTTTCGTAAAAAGTTACCAAGTTTCGATTTTGTTTAGGCTTATATGGATTATTCTTGAACCCAGACACTTTTTTTTGTATTTGTGCTAAAAACATTGAAAAGAAAAGGAGAGTAAAAGTGGACAGGGAAGCATTTATCTAGAGAGATCTCTACCAGTGACCCTTGGCAGTGCGAGAATTCAGATAGTGTTTTCCCAAAAAAGCTTTAATCCCTTTCCTGAACATGAAATAGGCACCTCTAACATGAAAAGCGTGAGTGGGAAAAAGATTGGTTTATCTCCTCAAGGTATCGACCTTGTTAGATAAGTAGGTATTTTGAGGTTTCTTCTCGATGGGCTTCTTACACAGTTTGTGGAGAAAACTAACGTTCAAGACCGTTAAAGTTTTAAGCGACTTAGCAAGGCTATTAGCTACAGAACCATACCTTATGTTCTAAGATCTAGCACGCACTTGAATAGTTTTTTAGCTTTTGATAGTATAACAAAACATCCAAACTTTTTCAATTGCTTCTTTTATAAAGTCGCGTCATTGCAAGGCGTATCTTGAGATAAAATTGGCTATTTGATCGATAGGTCCTAAGGGTCAAGTATGTTCGATCTTTAATTGGCTGACCTTGACCTTTAAGTCTTTGAATTTTTGTGCGGTATACGATTACGTGACATTTCGCGACCTCTGAATTGTTATGGTGTTAATGACCGTTGAGTGTGAAGTGCAGGGTTCGATTACCGATTGGTTAAGTTTTTGAAACGATGTTTTGCAAAATAAAAGTAAGTTTTGATGTTGCCTCTCGTGATTTAAATCTGATTTGAGGGATCCAGAGTTTAATCTTGGGTACACATATGCACCTCTTTTCAGAGTATCGGAGTATCGCTTGTTTAGACGGTTTAGGAAAACATGGATGCCTGAGAGTTCTCCATAATGTTCGTGTGAAGTGTGCCATTCTGCACTTGGCTAGCGCGATGGCTATAGGCCTTCTAATTCTTAGAGGAGACCCGTGCTCAGTAGTGAACCAGCGATGAGTTGATGATGATTTTAATCTCTACCAAACACACGATCCATAAACAAGGAGAGCACGGAACGGCACATATAGGCGGTGTCTTTTCGTCGTCGATACCATCACGAGACACAATGGGCCCGTAATTGACAAACCATGACTCGATAAAGTCAAGGTGAAGTCAATCTCACTTGGCGAGAACACCTACTATTATTGGGTTTAGCTATTGGAGCTATTTTTTTATCAAATACTACACACGTGAGACGATAAACTAAGAACAATAATGTTTAGGTAGGTATAGATTTGTAGAGTCGCGTCGTTTTAACTTGTGATTTAATGAAGAAAAAAAGAAAAGAATTAATTATTACCTATTTACTCATCCTGTACCATCCACGCTTTTGGCCTAACTGCCCAATAACTTGTGTGCATTCATTTAACAATGAAAATGCCGAAGAAAATAAGTTGGTACCAACTTAAAAAATTGGAGGACCTCACCCCAAACCTACCTAACCTAATAGATTGATCTATGACACTAAATTACTTAGTAAGTACTACCTCTATGAAAGATGGCAGCACCTCAAAATAGCTCAAAATGGCGGCCCGTTTTAGCGGAAGTGATGACGCGAACGATACCTACTCTCGCGAGTTTTATCTGAAAAAGATCTGAATTGAGCAAGCAATCTTTCAAGACGCGCCTTAAGAATTTCTATCTCAAAGTCAAAGCCATTCATTCAAAATTGGTTCCAATTATATACTATTCGAGTGTCAATTGTTCAAAGATGGTGATAAAGACTGAAGAAAGAGGAAGAGGTAAACTTAAAACTAAAGCTACGAGGGTTAGAAACGAGCTTATTACCTTACCTATTACATACCTACCTAATATTATAATCTTTGACATTTTAATAGGATTTTTCAATATTAAGTTTCCGTTTCATAAAAACTATTAATTTTTGACATCTACAATAATAATAATATATTATGTCTTCTGAGAGCTTACTGTAAATCATACAATTATGCTATGTATACTTAGCCTAGAAATGGGCATTACAAGTTTATTTTCGTTTCTAGTATTTAGATTATGACACTCACATTTTTTTAATTTATTGATGTTTGTATGCACACAGCACATATTATACCTACCTGAATATAAGTCAAAAAAGGTATTCCTTTCCTACAGTTAGTCCCAAATTCATTAGGTGGATTCAATGAAATTGCTCAGTCACTCGTTTTAAAGACATGTGGACACAAAGCGTTGATGTATTAACCGTGACCTTTTCGCTCGTGATCCGAACGTCGTGACATCTAAACCAATACACGCCGATAGAGGTCGCCACTGATGACGGAAGTTATATCATACTTAATAGAACTTAAGTATCTTTAAACTCATGTTGAGATTTGCTGTTTATCTAAAGGGACGCTTACACGGGCAATTGATATTCCTCAATTCTAGCCAATTTAGTGAATTATGACGTCACGACCACATGAATCAATTTACTGCAATACCTGAAAATTTTGTCGACGGTTTGATCCCGAGAGTTTTCGGAGTTAGCTATGTGCGTTTAAAAAAATCTTTATACATAAAAAAAGAAAAATGACTGATTGACTGACTGACTCTGATCTATCAACGCACAGCTCAACTACTGGATGGGTCGGGGTGAAATTTGGCATGCTGAATGCAGATAGCTATTATGACGTAGACATCCGCTAAGAAAGGATTTTTGAAAATACAAGCCCTAAGGGGTAAAATTTGAAATGTGTGTGGTAGCGTTAACGTAGTCGCGAGCATAAGCTAGTCACATTATAAACAGGGAGGACTATTCGCTATCACAGAATGAATAGGTACCTAATACCTACTTTCCAATTAGCTGTTTTTACATATAATAGAGTTTACAAAATTTTTAGAGATCTGTACCCGAATCGTGCCAACGGAACTCTATTACTAAGCCTCCACTGTCCGTCCTTCAGTCTGATTGTTTGTCTGTCTGTCAGCGGGTTGTATCTTATGAACCGTAATAGGCGGAGTTGAAATTTTCACAGATTAGATATGTATTTCTATTGCCGGTTTTTTTAAATGCACCCAAAATTTAATTTTGTTGTAAATTATATCACCTTTCAACGTCATCCTAACGTAAACATATTCCCCCAATACCCAAAACCCAAATAATGAAGACGAAAATAAACAGATGCACTGACAGTCCCTTTGTGGTCACCGTCGCCATGGCAACCATTAATCATGCTTTTTTGTCACCTCCTGTGCTAACATGACGAAATTATATTCTTTGTGTGACGGTATAAAAGGGTGTTCCTTCGAACATCGGACGCTAGTCTGAGACCAGTAATTAGTTTTTAAATTGGGTGCCCAAAACATTGATAATGAAAAATCAAAGACACACAGCTACTTTGAAAATAAACTTCTAAAAGTGACGTAAGTAATATTGTAAGTAACGCAGATCTCGACACCGCTGAGCGAAAATACACATTAAATGGATATCAGGATTAAGTAAAAACCCACTTACAAAATAGCATCTAGGTATGTATAATAGGCTAAGTATTTGTTAACATTTTGTACAATCGATTGTACCAGAAACATTTACAATAAAGAGAAAAAAAAGAGCAAAAGTGGACAGAGAAGCACTTATCTCTATGAGAGATCTCTACCAGTGAGAATTGGCAGTGCGAGTCGTTGTAGGGAGTTGTAAAGTGTTTGATAGTGACCTGTCTTTTTAATAAGAGGTCTAAGTTTCGTCAGTTTATAAAATACTCTTTTCTAGCAGAGGGCAATTAGCAGTAGACTGAAACCTCACTTGATGGTAAGTGATTCGGTATCTTAGATGCGAACCGCTGGGATATAGAACGCCCTTCCGGCATTAGTTTTCCCCTCCATTTTTAATATAGACCTTCAAGTCAAGATGATAAGCCATATTCAAGCAAACGCGCTAGATCTTAAGCTGCATTATCACTTCCCAGCAGGTCTGATTGCAGCATAGCGCTGGTCTATTACTTAATTAAAAAAAAACGCGGATATCAAATAGCAAGTCTCTAACGGAATACTGGGCCCCGTGGACCCTCGATAGGCTCTCAACCCGGTTATGTGTGCGTCTTAAAAGCTCTTTTTCCCGCCAGGCTAAAGTGTATCATCAATAATAATAATCATCATTATCATCATCATTATAAATCTATAGATGTCTACTGCTGGATTTAGGTTTTTTGTAGGGACTTCCCACGCCATTGTCTTGCGCGCGCCTGAATCCAGTAACTCCGTGCGTTTCGTGGGATGTCGACTGTCCATCTTGTAGGGAGCTTCCAACGCTGCGCTTTCCTGCGCTGACTAAAGTGTATATCTCGGGTTTTGATATCAATGGTCCAACAAAAAATACTCAAACGTCCCCCGCGAACCGCGGCTTTATGATTCTACGAACGGGAAATTTTGTTTTGGAATTCGTGATTTAGATTTGACAAATTACTCTGGACGGGAATCGATTTGTTTGGTCATTAGCCGAAGATGTCCGTCTTAACTCGATTTTGAATGGCATAGAAAAAACCTAACATAAATTTTCCTCCTATGTTTTTGCTATCGATTTTATAAAAATAAAGAAATCGTACTCTGAAATCACGTTGTATCGTTATTACCGTTTTCAATAACGGCGTTTTTTTTTAAATAATTATAGAGAACAGTATTTAGGTACATTCGATATAAAATAGTACCTAAGATGAAGGATATACGTACCTACTAGTCTTTAAATGTATACTAAGTAGGTTGATGTTTCTAAAATAATTAGTTTTTGCTCGCGACTTCGTCCGCGTGACCTACAAGAATTGTGCAGCCTTACGCGATAATTTATAGCCTACTAGATGATGCCCACGACTTCGTCGGTCTGGATTTAGGGTTTCGAAAATCCTAATGAAGAAGCCCTTTCTAAAACTAGAAAAAAATACTCTTTTTTTAAAATATAAAAAAATCTTGTCATTGCATACGATGTTACAAATGAATGTCAACCGATCAGACTATGCGGGAGATGACTCGGCAAAGATCAACTAAGATTGGCAATAATTATGATAAATGCCATTCATCTGTACCACGGAACAGAAAGAACACTGTACTTTTTATCTATAGTACGCAATGTCGAGATGGCACTTGGGGAGGGAACACCCCGCACACCCGCACAACCCCCGCGCTAACCCAGTGCAGACGAGCGCTGGTGACGTGCGGTTGTTCGGGGCGTCTCCCCCCGCTTTATACCCTGATTGCCATCTAAACCTGTCGCAGACCTTACCTACCTCCTAATCGTCATTCGATCGTTCTTGTCGCTTTTTAATCAAAAAAACGTAACCGGTCCCAGTTTTGAATCAAAAGCCATAATATGTTTAGAACGCTTCCAAACTAAAAGAACTGAGAAGCGGTATTAGTGATATATTTTAATGACATAAAACGTACATAACTCCGCAAAGTCCGGGTGCGTGCCCGGGATCGAACCCCCGACCTCGTATTAGAAGGCGGACGTCCTAACAATCACAGCTTCTTTATCTTTAGATAAGTAGTACATAAATAATTACTGTGCATTAGTACGCGCTTTTTACACCTTGACTTTGGGGTTACGATGATGTCATAGGTCTCAGGAAGCCACTTAATCACGATTATTCGATGGTATCTGCATACTCAGATGTTTTAGCTCGTAGAAGGTCGAGATGGCTATCGGGGTATGAGGCGGGGGGACGCCCCGCACAACCGGACGTCACCCGCGCTTTCCCGCACCGGGTTAGCACACTGTGCGGTTGTGAGGGCGCCCCCACCCCAATAGCCATCTCGACATGTCGTGTACTTTACCTATGATTTGTGTAGATATATCAGCAATCTCATGCTATTGCATATGCTATGTTCAGTAGACACAACTAACTAGTTCTATTGCAATATAACGCATGTATAAAACTGCTTACATAGATTAATAATAATATAATATCTAGTCGCTAGATTATGTGCCTCAAAGTCACTTAGCGGGCGATGGAGAGAGCTATGCTCGGAACTTCTCTACGTGATCAAATCAGAAAAGAGGCAATCCGTAGAAGACCAAGTTCCAAGGTGCTGAAATAGCGGTCTTTTTTTATACAGATACTAGCTTATGCTCGCGACTTCGGCCGCGTGGACTACACAAATTTCAAACCCCTATTTCACCCCCTTAGGGGTTGAATTTTCAAAAATCCTTTCTTAGCGGATGCCTACTTCATAATAGCTATCTGCATGCCAAATTTCAGGCCCGATCCGTCCAGTAGTTTGAGCTGTGCGTTGATAGATCAGTCAGTCAGTCAGTCAGTCAGTCAGTCAGTCACCTTTTCCTTTTATATATTTAGATTATAAGTTGGCCCTTGACTGTAATCTCACCTGGTAAGTGATAATGCAGTCTAAGATGGAGGCGGGTTAACCTGGAAGGGGTATGGGCTTTGGTTCCTACACGGCATCGTACCGGAACTCTAAATGACTTGGCGGCACGGCTTCGCCAGTAGGATGGTAACTAGCCACGGCCATAAGGACCACGACCAGACCAGAAATTTAGAAATTATAAAATTCCAAACCCCTGCCAGGAATCGAACCCGGGAATTGGATGCTGCTGCCCGTAATAGAGATCGGTCATCGGGTACTCTTCCTGTACCATTAGCGTAAATTCTTGAGCCACGATATTCTTCTTCGGCCAGATGGTCTTCTGTCGGCTATTTTCCCCTGAATTATGAGCTGAAGCATAATTACGATAAATCATCGATATAAAAAATCATTGCATTAAAACGATGACTTGCATAGTCTAAGGAAACTCTAACTGGGTTTATGAATTCATTAAGGGATAAACCATAAATTCACGCGCAGGCTAAATAATCAGAAATTAGTTGTTACAGTTGACGTCATTTAATTAATTCTATTGAATTAAAGGTTTTTGCTACACGTCGTGAGATAACATCGGGTACACGGGCGAGGAAATAATCAGATGTCATAGAAAATCACGAGTGGACAATTCTGCTTGAGTCATCGTAATTTCTTGGTTAGAATTACCTTCATGATTTACGTGGTATCACGAACTCATAGGGACACTTCATCTTATTGTTTGTTTGCCTTCGTCCGCGTAAGATTCTGTTTTTAAAAATCCCGTGGAAAATCTTTGGTTTTCCGGGGTAAAACTTAGTTTATATCCGTCTCAGGGACGCAAGCTATCTCTTTACCAAGCAGATGATGCCCGCAATTTCTCTTGGGAAGTCTTTAATTTTCAGGGATAAAGAGAGCCTAAGCATGTCCGTCCCTGGGATGCAAGATATTTCTGTACCTTTTATCAACAGCTGTCTTAGGATGGGCCGTGAAAAGCTAGGCGACATATGTACAGCTGATATAGATATGGACTTTATTGCTTGATATTTTTCGGCTTCTTATACATAACTATGCTACCAATAAAATTAATAGATAGGTATAGAGTCGACTTCACCGTTATATATTTTTTTCTTTTTTTTTCTTGTTTATTCAGAGACAAATTAGCCCTTGACTGCAATCTCACCTGGTGGTAAGTGATGATGCAGTCTAAGATGATAGCGGGCTAACCTGGAAGGGGTATGGCAGTTTTTATTAAACCCATACCCCTTTGGTTTCTACACGCCATCGTACCGGAACGCTAAATCGCTTGGCGGCACGGCTTTGCCGGTAGGGTGGTAACTAGCCACGGCCGAAGCCTCCCACCAGACCAGACCAGAAATTTAGAAATTATAAAATTCCAAACCCCTGCCAGGAATCGAACCCGGGACCTCCCACTATTAAGACCACAGCGCTCACCACTGCGCCAGGGAGGTCGTCAAAAATAATCATCTGGTCGTCAATATTATTCATCTGGTAAGCTAGTACTTTATCCATACTAGGACTAATTATCAGAACAGTTAATAGGGCATATCAACGTAGGTTACCTATCAGTAGGTAGGTACTAGGTATTAAGTACATGCAAAAAGATGAGATCATTATAATCGTAGTAATTGTATGAACTGATAACATCACCTCATTTCAATACAATAGCTGACTGCACCAGATTCCCAGTGACCACATCGGTGTAAGGAAACGAGTGACCAGTGTTATCAGCCATGATCTCGGTGTTTATTATATTACCTAACTATAAGATAGTACAGTCTACAGTAGTGTATCCCCCGTTCGATTTTTCTTTTCAATATTTTAATAGAAAAAAAAATATTAAAAAACCGACTTTCAAAAATAACTTTGTTTCTACACGTGTATGTATGTTGAAGTCGGGCGAGCTTCACGCTTTGATTTCTAGTTTCTTTTATTATGCTTGCCCGACTTCATTACACGTGTAGAAAAGAAAACTGAGAACCGAATTGAGAACCACCTCCTTTTTGGAAGTCGGTAAAAAACTGAATTTTATTAGGAAGCGATGATCACTTACTTTAACGCTGAAGGAAAACATCGTGAAAATGCCTGAGAGTTCTACATAATGTTCCCAAAAGTGTGCGAAGTCTGTATAGCTGCACTTGGCTCTAGTGTGGTGGATACCCTTCTCATTCTGAGAGGAGACCCGATAATTGCCTTGTGTTTAAAATAAGCGATGATAGCCTAAGTGATAAAAACTGCAGTCTCTTATGCGGAGGAACCCGTGGTTCGATGCCGGACAAAATATATCTCTTAGGTTTAACTGTAAAGTAAAACATCCTGAGGAAACCTGCACACCTGAAATTTCTGCATAATGTTCCTAAAAGTCGCGTTAAATAAATAAATAAATAAATAAAAACAAAGTTGAGTTGAAAAAACGTTCCTTAGATGCCTTTGTGCATTGGGGTATAAAATATATTCATGCAATTGACTAAACATTTAAGAAAGGCTAATAATTAATTTGAAGGAATATTAGAATAGTTTGTTACACGTAAATAGAGAAAGTTCTGAACTAAGTTTATCTGCCTTCTATAAAGTTGAATAGGAAATGAACCTTCGTACCAACTGTCACTGCGCGAATGGTTAAATAGTTTCAAAGCAAAATCGTGACCTGACGTCAACCACTAGAGATGGCTGGCGTATCGATAAATAGTGTTCGAGAAATGTCAACTTTTGTATGACTCAATAGATATTTACATTAATGACGTCTTTTACGTGACTCAGCAAATTTTTTAAACCACTTGGGAAGTTGGGATTTTGTTACACGAATATTACTGCCCAATTTAAAACAACTAGCTGATGCTCGCGACTTTGTACGCGTGGATTTAGGTTCTAAAAATCCCGTGGGAACTCTTTGGTTTCCCGGGATAAAAAGTAGCCTATGTCCACTCTCCAGGTCTTAACTATATCCATGCAAAAATCACGTCGATCCGTTGCTCCGTTGCGACGTGATTGAATAGTCAATAATATTTTTTTGTGTGATGTAACCACAAATTCACGGTTTTCAGACTTTTCCCCTAATGTCTGCTATAAGACCTACCTACCTGCCAAATTTCATGATTCTAGGTCAACGGGAAGTACCGTGTAGGTTTCTTGACAGACCGACAGACAGACATACAACAAAGTGATCCTATACGGGTTCCGTTTTTCCTTAATACGGAACCCTAAAAATATCAAATCGATTGATCATTGAATATAAGACGCACAGAACACACACTAACATTATTATAGTCACGTCTTCGTGAGAATCTGATTGTCTTTTTTGTATTTGGAATCGTGATATCAACAGAGGTCAAGTATGTATATTGTATACTACCAGGCACTCGAGAGGCGGCACCAGAACACTTGGACGTGTCGCCAATTACCTGACGTATTGACTCAGCCAAAGCCGAGCTCTCATCATTTACATAATAACACCTTGTACGTTTTACGATGTGCCCCAAGGTTCTAGCGAAAGCGGCGATAGGGTATATTTGTCTCACACTCAATTCGCGCACGCGTCGCGGTTGAGACATATTCAGTCTCAACCGCGACGCGTGCGCGAACTGAGCCCCTGTGAAAAAATGGGTTCGAAACTAGTGGGGCTAACGTAGACTAAATACGTGAGTAAAGCCGGGTGTGAGACATATATAATGGAAATCACTCGCAATAGTTTAAACGTTAAAACGGCGACAGTTTGTTTAAATTTTGGCTAAAAAATGTATAGTTTAGCTGTAATAAACTGTCAATAAATAAAATATAATCTTTATCGATATTGTGAACGAGACTAATTACTACTTGTTCTTTTATTTGTTCCGATACAGTATCAGCCTGTATAGATATTTGTGGACTGTATGTGATAGTTTTAGGTACAGTTATTTATTATATTTCGTAGGTATATCTTTGGATTTAAATTAAGCTGTTTTTTATTTATTATAATAATATCACTCTACCAGCAATATGTAGCATAACTAATCAGTATATTCTAAGATTTGAATATCATTTCAAAACTAATGAACGTAAAATTCGTACAATTCTACCAAATAATATTAAATTAATACTATGGACATAGACATTGATTGATAAATGCATTTAATTTTAAAGCTCTATAAATAACTAGCTTACACACCCCTGCTTCGCAGATGTGGAATTTTTGGAAAATCTTTCTTTATCGTCTGCGTAATAAAGAAAATTTACTGCATCATCTCAAGTTCTTAGACTCAGAGACTTGAACTGTAAGTTAATTTATTAGTCATTGAGCTTAATTTTTTAACATGTTTAGATTTATCTAGATACTTAGGATGAACGGTTATTTAAAAACCTGAAATGAAAAAATAACCTTTTCTATTCAACTAGTATTCATTAACGAGATTCAGTTTTTGAGAAAAAAGAAACAAAAACGCTGGCGCTTATAATTTGGTCTACGTTTCGGAATTATAATTTCGAGTCGAGTTCCCCTTTAAAACAGCCGTCCGAAATATTCGACATTAGACTAGATTTGTAGTCGGATAAGCGACCAACATCGCATTGTTTTCTTTCCTGTGTTATTACCACTATGTTGTATCGCCTAATTCTGTGCATATCTTGTTCAATGGGTCATTGTTATGATTAATGCCTGTAATTTTGAAATATCTAAGTCTTGTTTAAAAAGACGTAATCTAAAGTGGGTTTCTGTCTATTTTAATGATGAAAATGTTGAAATACCAAACAGTGACCCAGTGACTTAGATGATTGTGGAAAGCCAGTATCGTATTCGTAGAACTTAGGGGCAGAGGCCGCTTTACAAGTGGCGTAGGTAAAGTACCTATGTATTTTGGGGTAGTGCCTTCTACGTTTCGCCTCTCATAATATCTCGTATGGTTGCTCTGTCTAAATGATTCAAGTGTTCGACTATATTATATCTTTAGACTGTGACAGTATTGAAGTTTTCGTAAATAAACTCACAGACCATCACCTATAGACGTGTAATAGCTGCAGGACACTCCCGATCGCCAAGCATAGGCAGTTGCTTAGCATAAAAGTCGACCCACGCCCGTTCGGCGTTCGGTACCCTCATTGTCTTGATTACCTGACTTTGAGTCCACCATTTACAACAAAGCATTCTCCCCTGTCCCCCGCCAACATTTTACGATTTTGCTTTCATGCAAAACCTTGTATATGCGTTCTCTTGAGGTTGAATTCTCTGTGCTTGAACCTAACCAAAAACCTCAACCTATGATCCAATTTTGAGGTTCATTCATATTTAAGCAGACTATAACAGCTATAAATAATACCTACTCGTAGGTATTTTAACAAAGTCTAAACCTAGAACCATTCATTTAGAACTTGAACTTTTTACCAAAACTTCGTAGCAATGTATCGTTTTGTTAGGACTTTTAAAATGCGTAGGTAGATGTCTGCTTTACAATTTTTAGCGCACCGTAAGCAATCTGCGGCACGAAAACTTTTACATCCAAAGAACTAGTACAGTTGCGCACATTAAATCAGCAATCTAATTTTTCCATCGTGTATCACTGTTCCATATAATGTACATGTACAGGCAGTGACGAAACGGTGTCTTCACCCGCGTAACATTGGACAGTCGCGCTCATTAAACCGTGCCGCTCTGTTACCCGGTGTGCGATGTCCAACCACTATGTATTGTAGCGGCACCTATAACTGGACTGTGAATGGAGAACATTCGTATCTGTCTCTCGGGTGGAAAAGACACTTTTACATGATACGAGCTCGACAAGTGTTCGATGTGTTGATTCGATTTTCTTTATGACCCGCTGCGATTCGTTCGAACATAGATGTCTCTCAGTTGGAATAGACACTTTTACATGACTTCAATTTTATGATTCAATATTATAATTATCATTCATAATAATACGATGATTTTTGTATAATTATACGATGTGTCCTACTCAAAAGTCAAATCATTTACCTATTCAAATTGGGCACCTACTATTGTACACTTTTTGATTAACATAACGATGACATTATACGATGTGATTCGATTCGATCGAGCAGTTATTTTACTTGCCTATTTAAAACAGTCTGTGCTGCTCTGTTATCTGGTGTGGGATGTCCAATAACTAATATTGTAATAGCGCACAATATATAACTGAACTGTGAACGGAGATCATTCGTAAAATATGTCTCTCGGGTGTAGAGGCTCATTCAGACTGCTATATTGTTCGTATACTTATTCATTGTTGGTCTTCACCCGCAGATCGATTGATGTCTATGTAGAGTTCATGTTTATAATATTTCGATATTTGATAGTCATAGTTGACCATCAGATAGTTTCATGGTCATAAATCCAACTGAGTGACGAAATTCACGGTTATTTTAAAAGGATTTTCAGTCTCAGATAGGTACTATAATAGGTAGGTAGTAGGTACCTACAAAATTTATTAGTCGACATATAAAATACTAGCTGAACCCCGCGGCTTCGCCCGCGTGTATATAATATAGCCTATGTCACTCAAGAATAATCTAGCGTTCTATTGGTGAAAGAATTTTCGAAATCGGTTCCGTAGTTCCAGAGATTACCCCCTACAAACAAACTTAACGACATTACCTCTTTATAATATTAGTATAGATTAATCGAAACATATTAGGATTAGGTAGGTACTCAGTCTAGGTATCTACCTATCTCAAGAGTTAATATAACACCAGCAACAAATATTAATCTCACATTTGCAAGGCATCCATAACCAGTTCTGAAGTCGTGAGGTGTAAATAAATGCTGTAATTAAAGCGGTTAAGATAAGTCGTCGCGGGCATGACTGCGGCAATCGCTAGCGCCATCAATAACGAATTAGCTTTGTTACTTGCGAATTACTAAGTAGGTATACCCCTTTCCATGATACCATTTTATAGCATACCATTAAAAAAAAAAAGAAAAAGCATAATATCCATACAAAATTAGAACCTTAATAGACACTTTTAACAGACATTGTTAAAAATAATTTTACCTAATTGTTTTTGGAATGCAGAGATACCTAAGTAGTGAGATTTTCTATGTCAGCTGTCACAGTTCTACAATATTCCCACCAAATTTATTTATAATGAATAACTAATGAAAATTAAAATGAAAAACTCTAAACTATCGATATAATGCTGATTGAGACGGCACTAAAAATCTGTCAAATTGAAAACCCTAGAGTAAGACGCCTTTACTACTTAACTACATTTACAAAATGCTTGTAAATTACTACAAAGTACCGTATTATAATATAATAAGTAAAATAATATTACGATATTAAGTTACAAATTACAATATTTATTAAGAATATATAAATATTAATGGATGCGGTTTACTTAACAATATTTCTAACAAGATGTGTTTTATTAATGTTTCTCGCAATAGGACTGATTCAATAAAATTTTAATATCTATTATTTATAGCTCTTAGTTACTTACATAAACTTGTCTACTACTAAGAACGGGTCTCCTCTCACATTGGGTAGGATTTTGGCCACCGTCCACCACGCTGGCCAAGTGCGAATTGGCAGACTTCACACAGAAATCAAGAACTCTCAGGCATGCCTTCACCGTTAAAGCATTTATTAACTTTAGCCCGTGACTTAGCCCTCGTAATATAATTGATTATTAGGTAAGTATAGTAAACCTATAGCACTCGAGGATTATGTAGGTAGTTATCGATAGTGAAAGAATTTTTCAGAATCGAATTATCCTGTGGGAACTCTTTAATTTTCCGGGATAAAAAGTAGGTAGCCTATGTCCTTCCCCGGGATGCAATTTTTGGTCTGGTGGGAGGCTTCGGCCGTGGCTAGTTACCACCCTACCGGCAAAGCCGTGCCGCCAAGCGATTTAGCGTTCCGGTACGATGCCGTGTAGAAAGCAAAGTGTGGGTTTAATAAAAACTGCCATACCCCCTTCCAGGTTAGCCCGCTATCATCTTAGACTCATCATCACTTACCACCAGGTGAGATTGCAGTCAAGGGCTAACTTGTATCTGAATTAAAAAAAAAAAAAAAAAAATCTATCTCTGTACCAAATTTCGTCAAAATCGGTTGAACGGTTGAGCCGTGAAAAGCTAGCAGATAGACAGACAGACACAAAAAAAAAAAGTTCCGGACATAATTCTCTATATTATCCAATCTTACAAAATTTACCTCTTTGTAATATTATGTTTAATAGCCTAATAGGTAGGTACTTACCTATGAATTTAAATGATGATAGATTAATGATATTTATGTCGGTAAACTTGCCTTTTAGAGTTAGAGTTTCTTAGGACCAAACATTCCTACGAAAAGTGCACGCACACCTGCATTCAATCGAATTAGCCTCCTTTCAAATTCTGATAATAATATATCAGTTAGCTATAGATCGTTAATTGACTGACCGTGGTGACATTTCGCCGCGGCGTCACTGGCGCGGCGCCTTTGATCGCGCACCGCCATCTTTTCATACGCATTGAGTTATAGACCATAGAGATGCAGACAAAATCCTATTATTAGTCCCGCAAATTGCTATGGCGCTGGAACCATGTCTCATTAATATCGAAATGACGTCATTTTGACGTCAGCCGAAATAAAAATATACATTCATCTCGAAACTTCAGTCTAGTGCTGACGTCACTAAAATGGCGCCCACGCGCATTAGCAATTTGCGGGACTTATAACTTCAATCATCATCAGCAACCCATCGCCGGCATACTATTGAGTACGGGTCTCCTCTCAGAATGAAAAGGGTTTAAGTGGGTCACCACGCTGGCCAATTGCGGATCGCCAAACTTCAAACACCTTTGAGAACGTTATGGAGGACTCTCAGGTGTGCAGATTTCGTTCTTTACCATAAAAGCAAGTAACATATTTTAATTGCTTAAAATTCAGTATCTCCGTAAAGATAGAGGTAGGTATGCATTGAACTCTTGGACCGCCACGTATATGAGACGTCTTAACCGCTAGATACCACGGCAGATCCCATATATTATTATTTTATGGCTCTATCTGAGGGTGTGACAATTGGCCTTGTGCCACTGTGATCTAAGTATAAGATCTATTATAACTACCCCAGTTAAAACCTGGTCCGAACTTTGGGTATAAGGTTTTACATCTCACCAACATTGATTAGAATGAACCTTTATAGTTTTATTTTAAAATCACTTTTGTTAAAGACATTTTTGATGCTAAATGACACGCCAGCCCCATCATAGCCTACATTATACCTACAATACAACAGATACAACTAAATATAATATATTATGTACCTACTGTCTATATGCAAAAATATTTCAATAATCATTTAACCCTGGGGGTTTGAGGGCAATTATTTTTTGGGGAGACATTGCTTTGCTTTGTTATCTCTAGTAACTGGCATCTCTCTTGCCGTACGCATCACAAAAGAGGCCGCCACAATTAAATTCGTACGTACTGCTATGTGACAGTTGTCTAGCGTGTGATGATACAGTTTTTATATGGTTTTTATCAAAAGCCGGGCCGTTTCGACTTTTATGGTCTAATTGGGAAATCGAATAAGTTGATTATGAAAGCAATAACATGTCCGCTCGGTTAGAGTTAACGACATATTATATTGATGCCGCTTCTTCAGTTCTTATAGCTAAGATGGTAATTGGGGTGTTTAGTGCAATATAAATTGGGCATGAGAACTTGTGGACGCGATGGTACAAAGCATATTCTTATGTTTTCTTATATTGTGACATGTTTTATAGCTTTTTGCCATTGTTCTTATAAAAGACAATACTGTGTCCACTTTACTGAAAAATTTCATAAAACCGTGTAACATTTTATTAGAATTTATATAATACTAGCTTATGCTCGCGACTTCGTCCGCGTGGACTACACAAATTTCAAACCCCTATTTCACCCTCTTAGGGGTTGAATTTTCAAAAACCCTCTCTTAGCGGATGCCTACGTCATAATAGCCATCTGCATACCAAATTTCAGCCCGATCCGTCCAGTAGTTATTCAAGTTATTCAATTTCGCTCACTTCTCTTATAAGTATAATAAACTAAGTAGCTTATGCTTGCAATTTCGTCAGCTTGGACTATACAAATTTCAAACCCCTATTTCACCCTCTTAGGGGTTGAATTTTTATTTTAGAGCTGTGCGTTGATAGATTAGTCAGTCAGTCAGTCGCCTTTTCCTTTTATAGATTTAGACTAGCTTATGCTCGCGACTTCGTCCGCGTGGACTACAAAACTTCAAAACCCTATTTCACCCCCTTAGGAGTTGAATTTTCCAAAATCCTTTCTTAGCGGATGCCTGCGTCATAATAGCTATCTGCATGCCAAATTTCAGCCCGATCCGTCCAGTAGTTTGAGCTGTGCGTTGATAGATCAGTCAGTCAGCCAGTCAGCCAGTCAGGCAGTCAGTCAGTCAGTCACCTTTTTCTTTTATATATTTAAGATACCTGCCTCACAGAGAATTCAACCTCAAGAGTACGCATATACAAGGTTATGCATGAAAACAAAATCGTAAAATGTTGGCGGAGGAGGGCTTTGTTGTGATTGGTGGACTCAAAAGTCACGTAATCAAGACAATGTGCGGAATGAGGGTACCGAACTGGCATGTGCCGACTTTTATGCTAAGCAACTGCCTAAGCTTTTCGATCGGGTGTGTCCGGCTATAAGGCGTCTATAGGTGGTGGTCTGTGACCTACCTATAGTCTGGTTGCACCTTTACATTATCCAACTCAAGTATTTAGGTTCTCCGTAAATTATGACATTAGAGGATGTAACTTGATACCAAACAAATAGGTATACGAAATCTACACAAAAGTCCATAACTTATGAGTCCAAAAAAAAAATTATCCCGCCGAAAGTGTCGATAACTTTTTAATCCAATTGCTAGCTAAAATTTCATTTAAAACAGAATTCGCACAAATATTCACGCAAAATGCACAAAACATCAACGTTTCGTTGTTACCTGCTCGTGTTTAATCTAGTTTGCGAACTAAATGTACATTTCAAAATAAAGACCACCCACAATAAGATTGCAATGAAAACAAATGTCTCTTTCAAAACGTTAATGCTAGAACATCACTATTAATGCAATTCAAACCGGGTCACGGTATGACGCAAGCTAGTAGCGACGATAACCACGAAAAATCACGACATTCGCTATTACTGTTTTTGTCCGCGGCTTCTTCCAAGTATTTTTTTTTATTCATTAAGTATAGGCAAACGCTTGACCACAATCACACCTGATGGAAAGTGATGATGCGGCCTAAGATGGGACGCGTTTACCTAGAAGATGCCTATTCACTCTTGTTTTAAAGATACCCGGGTTGTAATTTCAACAAGGAACCTGACAGAAGAATTCAGCTGGGCTGGGCAGCATTTTCAAAGCTACGACAGGTCTTCGAATCGTCGATACCGCAAAGCCTTAAGACTAAGGTCTTCAACGAGTGTGTCCTACCTGTGATGACGTATGGAGCGGAAACGTGGACACTGACAGTTGGCCTCGTCCACAAACTAAAAGTCGCTCAGCGTCCTATGGAGCGAGCTATGTTGGGTATCACTCTCAGGGATAAAATCCAGAACGAGGAAATTCGCAGAACAAAAGCGACCGACATAGCTCAAAGGATTAGCGCGCTGAAGTGGCAATGGGCAGGCCATGTTTGTCGCAGAACCGACGGCCGATGGGGCAGACGTGTTCTGGAGTGGAGACCGCGTACCGGTAAGCGCAGTGTGGGACGACCCCCCGCCCGCTGGACCGATGACCTGAAGAAGGTGGTGGGGAGCGGCTGGATGAGGAAGGCGGAGGACCGTGTTTGGTGGCGCGCTCTTGGAAAGGCCTATGTCCAGCAGTGGATGCAAACAGGCTGATGGATTGGATTGGGTTGTAATTGGTAGGAAACACATAATATCGTGGAAGAGTATTCCAAACCTTAGCCATGCGTATGAGGAATGATGACGCAAAACGTTTCGTGTGCGTTTGAGGTATCTTCCAAGTGATCTTGTAAAGTGGTGATAATAAAAAGAATACTCGGCTGAGTTTTTTGTGGGTAAACCCAGCGGTACTGTCCACGTCAAGTACTTATAAGACGTCTCAGGATCCCAGATGGATGCGACTGAAACTTCTTAAGTACCAAGTAGGTACCTAGAATTTCGTTATTAGGTGGAAATAATGTGAACTTATTCATTCCGTAGGAGAATAAAAAGAACTTACATTGTCCTTTATTTTTTAACTAAGTACTTATACAGGCTTGCGCTTGACTGCAATCACACTAAGTGGTAAGTGATGATGATGGGGCCTAAGGTAGAGCGCCGCTTGCCTATAGAAGGTGCTCATTCACTCTTCTCTTGAATGTATAACCAAAATCATTCAAACCCGACAAGCCGTTTTCAAAATTATCGTATTTTCAAATCTGTAAGTATATTTTCCAGGCAGTGAGATAGATTTTCGTGATGAAAACGTTAGTTACGGCAAGATTCAATGTATGGATAATATATTCTAGTCTGCTTGGAGACAAACAGTAATTTAAGTCCTTCAGCTAATCCAGCCCACTGCAGTCACGATCGGTCAGATAGTTGTAGAGCTGTAAAATGGCTATGGGCAGACAGACTGACACACTTTATCATTCATAAATAATATTAATAAGTATGGATGAGACTCCCGCTAAACGTGGATTAAATCACTATTCATAGGTTAACTATGATTTTAACTGAGTCATTGATGTAGATTACTCGAAAAATAAATAATAATAATTGCTTATGACTTCATTTATTATTTATCATTATTAAAATATGAGATCCTGTTTCCTCAACTTATAATTACATATGTACCTACCTAAGTTAAACGTTTATAAATATTAATCCCTCAGTGTATTAATTATTGTAGTATTCTTACACTAACTAGTTCGCCTCATCAGAATATTGATATTGATCTCCTTAATAAACATTTTACTTCAGCTAGTACAATCGATAACTCAGATAAGGATCGCACTCTGAGTATTCTTTCATCTATGCCAGCTCCTGATTATCAACCGTTTAATTTCAATCCTTTCACTGAATGTGATGTTAAAAAGAACATATTATCAGTCTCGTCTAATGCCGTGGGTGATGATAGCGTTAGTCGTAATATGATCTTACCTATCCTTGACGTTGTTATTCCTGTTCTAACACATATTTTAAATGTATCTATCTCAACGTCTAAATTTCCTGAAGCTTGGAAAAGTGCTCAAATTATTCCTCTCCCAAAAAAGGCTCATGCCTCACATTTTTCTGAATTTCGCCCTATTTCAATTCTCCCATTTCTATCTAAAGTTCTTGAGAAGCTAGTTTTCCACCAATTGTACCTATTCCTAAACAGAAATTGCCTTCTAAATCCCCTTCAGTCTGGTTTCCGGTCGGGCCATAGTACGACTACAGCGCTAGTAAAAGTCACCGACGACATTCGACGGGGCATGGATAATAAACAGCTCACTGTGTTGGTATTGCTGGATTTTAGCAATGCATTTAATTCCGTCGATTTTGACATCTTGCTGAGTCTGTTACGTTCCATTAACATATCTCCATCAGTGGTTGGTTGGTTTCAGAGTTACCTCAGTGGGCGGCGGCAGCGTATTCGCATCGAAGGTATGTTTTCATCTTGGTGCGAATTGCGTGCTGGGGTTCCTCAAGGTGGCGTGTTGTCTCCTTTACTCTTTGCTATCTTCATTAATTCAATTTCCCAAATCATTACTTCTCTCTATCACATGTACGCAGACGATCTCCAAGTGTACACTCAGTCAACTCTCGAAGACTTGCCCTCTGCTATTTGTACTATTAATAGGGACCTGGCGGCTGTCAGTGAATGGAGTAAGAGTTATGGTTTAAAAGTGAATCCTTGTAAATCCCAGGCTATTATTATTGGTGGTGCTGGCTTGATTTCGAGGGTTGATTGGGATAATCTACCAATACTTACATTAAATGGTGTTGTTATACCTTATAGTGCTACTGTGAAAAATCTCGGTGTCTACTTGGACACTACTCTCTCGTGGTCTCATCAATTAAAGGAACTCAGTAGAAAGACCTTTGCTGCCATGGGTTCTCTCAGGCGCCTACGTTCTTTGCTTCCCATTCCTACTAAGATTATGTTAGCTCAATCTTTACTGCTCTCTATTCTCGATTATGCAGACGCAAGCTACATTGATTTAACCGAGGACCAACTTAATAAACTTGAGCGAATTCAAAACCTTGCTATTAGGTTTATATTTGGCTTGCGCAAATATGACCATGTCTCCGAATTTCGTTCAAAGCTCAAATGGTTACCCATTCGCTTTCGCCGGAATCTGCACATTGTTTCTCTTCTGTACTGTGTATTGTTCAATCCAATGACTCCAAGTTATTTAAAAGAAAATTTCAAATTTCTAGGCCATGACAGACCAGATAGAGTTTTACGATCAGCGGGAAAACTCATTCTAGCGCCACCTACACATCGGACAAAATACTTTAAGAATTCCTTCACGGTCACTGCTATCTGTTTATGGAACGAGCTTCCCTCGCAAATCCATCGTGCTGAATCCCTTAACAAATTTAAAATTGACGTCAAAGATCATTACCTATCTCTTTGCTATCATCAGTAACGGCATAGTTTATTATTTAAATCTATATGTGTATATATATCTATGTAGTCTTATGTATGTCTATTATACTTTATTTGTATGTATTAGTGTATTAACAATATGTATTTTATATTCTTATTATATGGTTTAGTTTATTTAGCTATTGGTATTTAGGTTTATTTTACACCACCTCCCATTGTCCATTTGTTCGTTTTTTCCCTAGCGTTAAGGTTGTCTGGAAGAGATCGCTATTTAGCGATAAGACCGCCTTTTTGTACCTACTTATTAAGATTTCTTTTTGTAACCTGTCATTTGTGTTTCTGTGGTGCAATAAAGTATATACATACATACATACATACTAATTAGTATGATTAGAAAAATCGATGACAACTCATAAATTAGTAGATTGTTAGTGAATCAGTTTGTATCGAAATAAGTTTTTTTCATTTCATTAGCCGTAAGATGTTTTTATTTGGCCCTAATGAATAATTTATTAAAAAAATGAATTAATACAGTACCTATAAGTAAAAGCTGTAAAAGGGAGTAATTAGTTTAAATGTATAGCTTTTAAAGTTAATAAATAGTTTATATTATTGTTTATTTGATTATAAAGTTTTACGATGGAGTGCTTTTTTGTATGAGCTTTCTGGTGATCGCACATTACGGAAAAGTCGCACCTGTCACATAAGTGGCACGTCACGTCACCCATTCACCCGCACCACAGTTCACGACAGTTAGGGAACTTCTAACAAAACGTAGAGGCTTCGACTTCACTAGCAGGCGGCAAATGTCATTGTCAATAGTAGATACATTTGACGCAGGTAGCCCTAATGTAGTCAAATTTTTCTATAATTTTACGTCAAAATAGCCTAACATTAATTGTCATATCGTCGATTCAGGATCAAACCGAGAGTTCTCTCACTCTAGAAGCTTTTTGTGTCAAATTTTGTATGAAGCTATAAGTCCACGAGAGGTTGAGATGGCAATCGGGGTATGAGGCGGGGGGACGCCCCGCACACCCGCATGTCACCCGCGCTCGTCCGCACCGGGTTAGCACGGAGGCTGAGGCTGAGTGTGCGTGGCGTTTGCTCCCCGATTGGCATCTCGACCTGTCGCGAACTATATGTTAGCTGCACGATAAATGTGCGTGCGGCTTGTCCCGTAATATGTGAGCAGCTTTAAGGCTAAGCAGTGACATTCTAGCGTAAAAAGTCAATTAGGGTAATTACCAGCAGGTGGATGCTTAAATTAACTTTTTTCTAAGCAATGCGGTTTTGGTCATTCGGTGGTTTTTACGTGGCTTGAAATAATGAAATTACATAAATATGACTGTCTTCGTATGACCAACTGGTTGTGAAGACCTCCCTAACGCAGTGGTTAACACTGTGGTCTTATGTATAAGAAGGAGGTCTCAGGTTCGATTTCTAGCAGTCGTGATGGATCGACGTGATTTTTGCATGGATAGGTACCTATAGATTATCATAGAGTTCCCAGAGGATATTTAAAAACCTAAATCCTCGGGATGTAAGTCGCAGGCATTTTTTTTTGTATCTACAAGTTAGCCCTTGACTGCAATCTCATCTGGTGGTATGATGATGCAGTCTAAAATGGGAGCGGGCTAACATGAGTAAGGGGTATGGCAGTTTTTATTAAACCCATAGGTACCCCTTTGGTTTCCACACGGAATCGTACCGGAACGCTAAATCACTTGGCGGCACGGCTTTGCCAGTAGGGTGGTAACTAGCCACAGCCGAAGCCTCCCACCAGACAAGACCAGAAATTTAGAAATTATCAAATTGCAAACCTACCTCTCACTAATAAGACAGTGCTTACCACTGCGCCAGGAGGTCGTCAAAATTAGTTAGTATTCACATCTATTTGGTGACCACGCGCATTTCAATTTTAACGGGATAAATTATTCTATCGGGAATTCTATAAATCCCAGTATTTAACGGATTTTCTGGGAACTGTATCACTGCAATAGAGAGTCACATTCACATACATCCGGTGACCACACGCGTTTCCACTTTAACGGGACATTTCGCACTATTCAGAACCGAGTAATTGCTGTACCATCCCGCCCCCACTGTCTCTAATGCTTTTACTGGGAATATTGTCAGGACGTCCAAATACCTTACGGCGACTACACACTATACTTCCGTCATCCGAGTTCTATCCGTAATACGTGAGAATACCAGCGATTATCTACGACACACGTCATAAGAACATATTTTCACGGACTCGGATCGGATGCAGTGCTTAACCGCTCTTAAACTCAAACTTAAATTATTTATTCAGAATAGGTAATAATATGTTACGCTTACTGATGATCAAACTTGTCAACTTCTAAGATGATAGTGGTGATAATTAATTACGTACTTAAAACTAAAGCTACGAGGGTTCCAAACGCGCCCAAGTCTGAGAAGAGTCGTCGTCATTTGAGAACATTATGGAAAACTCTCAGGCATGCAGGTTTCCTCACGATGTTTTCCTTCACCGTTAAAGCAAGTGATATTTAATTACTTAAAACGCACATAACTCCGAAAAGTTAGGCGTGCCCGGGATCGAACCCCCAACCTCCGATTAGAAGACGGACGTCCTAACTAGCTATACCTAGATTTTTTCAATTCAGTCTGTGAAACTAAAATATACCTTTGTAATAGCTTGCACGTTCCATATACATATAACCTAACTTCATCATAATCTATTGCATACTGCACTCCTCAGGAGTCATCATCATCATCATGATCAACCCATCACCGGCTCACTACAGAGCACGGGTCTCCTCTCATAGTGGGAAGGGTTTTGGGCATAGTCTACCACGCTGGCCATGTGCAGATTGGTAGACTTTAACACACCTTTGAGAACATTATAGAGAACTCTCAGGCATGCTGGTTTCCTCACGATGTTTTTCTTCACCGTTAAAGCAAGTGATATTCAATTATTAAAAACGCACATAGCTCCGAAAAGTTAGAGGTGCGTGCCCGGGATCGAACCCCCGACCTCCGATCAGAAGGCGGACGTCCTACCGACTAGGCTATCACAGCTTTTTTTCTATCAGGAGTACGTTACAGTAAAACTATGGTCAAACAGCAATTTGTCACATAAACACCCCACCTAGGATGAGAGTCAATGACCCCACATAGTAAGGTTAGAAACAATCCTATAATTAGCCAGCTCTTGTTCTGGTTTGTGTCGTGGCCGCTGTAAAAATTAAAGTAAACAAATAATCTCTCTCACGCCCGGGTGGCCTGACATCCAGCTAAATGAAAAGGCCATTCTAAATAGCAATACAGTAGGGAAGACATGGCCCATGTAAATGATCAGGGTTGGATCGCGACGTATTATTCTGGAACTGAAATTTGTCATTTGGTCTTTTGTTCGCATGGCGGGAGCCAGTGTGTTTCAAAGAACTTTACAGCTGTGAAAATTGTAAACAACGGCCAAGCCGTGTATACCTACCGACTGGAATTAAGCCCTACGTTTTTTTTTTTAAAGAATATTAGCCATGTTAAATGACTAATATTCCCCTTTCCTCTCCAACTAAGCGTCAGGCTTGTGCTAGGAGTAGGTACGACAATAGTGCAATGGGCGGGGTTTGAACCGTCTACCTTTCGGTTTTCAGTCCACTCCTCTACCGGTTGAGCTATTGAGGCTCTAATTATCTAACTAACTTAATTATACCTATGTGTGTACTTGGGAATAATTATATTTAGGTTTTTTATTTCTATTAATTATGTAGTCTTTTTACGACGAAAGGTTAGGTATTATGATCCTTCAAAAAATAATCGTTCATAAATCTTGTTTTTTTTTCTAATCTAAAGCAATCAAAAAAAGTGTGAGGGAATTTCATCGACTTTTATAGGTCCAAATCTGCTTACTTATAGGTACATTTTAATGAAGTATATTTTAAAAATTAGGATTTTAAAAGGGATAGACAATTTTTTTTTTGGGGGTTCGATTACGGGCACGCACTCTAATTTTTTGAAGTTATGTGCCTTTACGGCCTGTATTCTACTGCGATCAATTTTTTTCCTGTTAGGTTCATACTTTTATTATATAGCTATTAATTGATAGATGGGTTATTTTCTAAATAATTAAAACACCTAATTACATAAGTGGCATTTAAACAGTGCGAAAAGGTTAAAAAAATCGGAACTAAAAGCCGATGTAACCCGAACGAAGGTGTAAATTAAGCGTATCCGAGTTTATAGCGGAAGCGCTTACGCAACCATCCAGCACACAGTTCTAGAGACCAACTTAGCAAATCCTACTGAGCGAATACTTTTAATATGCAATTTTTTTATATTCAGATACAAGTTAGCCATTGACTGCGATCTCACCTGGTAATAAGTGATGACGCAGTCTAAGATAGAAGCGGGCTAACCTGGATGGCAGTTTTTCATTAAGCCCATATGCCTTTGGCTTCTTCACGGCATCGCGCATCGTACCGAAACACTAAATCGCTTGGCGGCACGGCTTTGCGCGTAGGGTGGCAACTAGCAACAGCCGAAGCCTCCCACCCGACCAAACCAGATTCCAAACGCATTTCGCAGCAATAACAAAAAATGGCAGTTTCATTAAACCCATACCCCATATCGGTTTCTACGCGGCATCGTACCGGAACGCTAAATCACTTGGCGCCACGGCTTTGCCGGTAGGGCAGTAACTAGCTACGACCAAAGCCTCCCAACATTGTAAATTGAAAAATTAAAAAGAGCAACCGCTGATTTTCTTGCTGGTTCTTCTCGGTAGGAACGGCATTCCGAACCAGTGGTAAATTAAAACTACCTGACTATTCATAAGCACTTGTAAAAAGTTTATACATGAATAAAAAACATATTCTTTTCTATTCTATTCAGACTTAAGACATCTGACGTCTAGCTCTCGGATTATCACAATTCACAATTAATGCAGGCATCGAAATGGGCGTTCACGCGCTATGCCCACAAGCCACAAGGAAAGTGTATTACGACACTGGGCAGCTAGCTGTTTAGACTTTGATTGATTAGATTAAACACAGTCATAAACATAAGCCATAAAACACTGATTAATTACGTGAACAGTCATTAATTCGGTGCAAATAAACCACCAGCAATGAAGAAAATACGAAGTAAGTAGGTATAACGCGAGGAAGCTACGCTCTCATCAAACAAAAATAATAAAAGAAATGACAAATTAGAATAGATTTGAAATCACCATAAAATAAAATTAGTGATAAAAACAAAAAAAGAAGAATGACCAAATAAAAAAAGTAACTCAAGAAAAAATCATATATTATTACAGTCTGACGTTTACAAGAGTGTACTTAATATTATGTGGCGGTTAAAAACAATTATAATAATTCCTCAAAAATAAAATGAAAAACACAAATAAATAATAAAAGGGATCAAAACATATTGTATGTCAATTTAACTAAACACCGTTAACATAATGGAATAGATGACAGAACAAAACTAAAGACGAAGATCATGGAGAGTGAGAGAAATAAAAAATGTCACTCACGAAAAAATTAGTGTGACGTTAACAACTTTTACAAGAATGTGTCCGGCGTTAAACATCAAAAACCAAACAAATAATAAAAAGGAACAAAATGTGTGTTAACTTAACTAAATATCATTATGAAATAGATAACAAGTTCTTACGAAACAAAACTAAAGGCGAAGAATATGACAAATGAAAGATGTCACTCATGAACAAATTAGTGTGACGTTAACAACTTTTACAAGAATGTGTCCGGCGTTAAACATCCGATTACACGGCTCAAAAGAGACTAAAAGCCACTAATTGACTCCCGTTTCGGAGACAAAAACGACACAAAACAGACGACAGAACAAAAAAACGACGGCACGCTTTTATTTACAGAAGATGCGTGCCAGTTTTTATTGTGTGTGTGTGTTTTAACATTTGTCGGAAATCTTATGTCCAACGCCATGAATTAATGATTTACTTCAGTTAAATTTGATCAAAACTTACTATGATCATGATCAACCCATCGCCGACTCACTGCAGAGCACGGGTCCCCTCTCAGAGTGAGAAGTTTTTGGCCATAGTCTACCACGCTGGCCATGTGCGGATTGGTAGACGAAACTTACTATAATAATTAGGAAATAACATTTGGTACGCTGCAGCGTTCAATGTGTTAGCTTTTAATTTGCATGAAAATGTTCTTTAGGAAAATATTCAGAAAGGAATTTGTTATAATTGCTTATAATGAAGAATAAGCTAGGGAAAAAGTAAATTTAATGCCAAATACTACTTAATAAGAATTATTGTCTTATATAGTAGATACAAATACTGTAGCCATAACTATTATGGTAAGTAATCAATACTAAGGTTTAAAAGAAGACCCTTTAATGAGTACACTATAGGAGTATATTCTAATTTCAGAGCTTACCTCTCGTATTTTGAAATTCATCTTGCCATTCAATATGACCTATATAAAATGTAGTAACCGAACATTAATGAACAAGTCGTTCATACTTCGTACACTCATGCATCACAAGTTCAAATTCCAGAAGCTCACATAAAATACGATGATGAAATTCCTTACAAATTGAAAGCGGATCTAACGACATTCGAAACGATCGCAGTCATTGTCTTCCAGACTTGTCATTAAACCAAAATAGCCGGCAGTAAATGAACAGTGCAGTGTTTTACTGCGACACGTGTTCACGCTGTCACCACCGCCCGATCCATATAGGTGAGATTGTTAAGCTCTTTTACATTTGCCGTGATAGATCATTGGCTATACAACTATTAATAGCTGTTTCTATACATTTCAGACCAGTACTTCAGGTGAAGTTTTAACTAATTTTTAAAGTGGGTAAACAGCAAAGTCTGCTGAGAAAAATTTGTTAGCAACAGAAGCTTCAGACTAATCTTAATGTTTTTTAGCAAAAATCGAAATCATAAAAAAATGTTTATTGTAAATAGTTTTAGAACTGAACAGTTTAACAAATTAATTAACTGCGGATACACATTTTGTTCTAACGAGTTTATTCCCGCTATGGATGTGTCACAACTCTTTCCCATCTCAAATAGCAAACCAAAAACTGTCAAAAATTGACTGATACATATTCTACAACCATCTTTACAACTACTTACTCGTCTTTAACGAGTCTTGTGTCACGACACCAATCACTTGACAATTTGTTTAACTAATTGCCTTCGACTCCAGAAATATTAATGGACTTTGTCAACAGAACCACTTCCAACTTTAATATGTCCCGTCTATTCTACACAGTCCCTAACTCTCCCCAAACGGGCCCGTTGTCACGGTGCCAACTATCTCGATCTGTCACTCGGCTCATTTGTTTACTAATTGCTCACGATAGCAGCAGATTAATGGATTTTGTCAATGGAATCACTCCTTTCAATTTCAGCCTCGTTTGATGTGGTTTATTTCGTGTTTACTTTGTATAAGACAAATTGGCTGCGTTTAATGTGGGTGTTCTTTAAAATTATCGGTTCGGCACTTTTGGGATCTGTGACGTTACTGTTTATTGGTTGGGCGGGATGTTAGGTGACGTCATTAACAATTGGAGGAAACTGTGTTATTATGAAGTTCAAGTACTCGTAATTTAGTTTATAATGATCTTGATTTATAGTTTTCTTTTGTAGAGGTACTTATTGCTTTTACCACAATATAATATGCAATGCTGTCAGCTTGATGGGCACCTTTGGGACAGGGGCAACCGGGAGCAGACATTTTGACGACGTTGTTACCGAATAATAGTTTATAATTAGTAGTTTTAAGAATTGTTGACATTGTTTATTATATAATATGAAATATTCTACGTTTGCTCGCCATTTTATTAAAAAAATCTTTAAAATCAGCTGTTGTTTCATTGAAATGTAAATATTCAAGCTTCTACAATAAGCAACGAAGCAGCAGACACAACCAATTTACGCGTCCTTTCTCGTCGTTTCATTCTATAGACTGAAGCTACAGCTGGATATGGTTCTTACTTACAATGTGAGAGTACTTCCCGGCGATGTGTGTTTCATGATGATGATGATGATGATGACCTAATATTATGCATTATACTAAACTGCTCTAGATAACTACTTAATAATAAAAACTCATAGTAGAATATGTTATGAATAATTCAGGGAAGACCTTCTACCAGTTTATCTACTTTTACTTTAGTGTTCACCATTTCATATTTCGCAAGATTTTTCAAGGAACAGTTTATATGATCTAATTCTGTATCATTCAGAGCTCGTCAACATCCAGTGACATCTGTATTCGTTGCGCACGCGCAGTTTAAACAAGCCCGCCCTCGTTTCTTTTCCCAGAAACTTTTACAGAATCATAACTTTTATCTTTTTTGGTGACACTCAGGCAAACTATTCTAGTGTTAGGTATGGAACCTACTTAGGTACCACACGTTCAAAATTTGTACTAGATACCTATATTCCGTCACGATTACGTTACCTCGTTGGCGTAACCCAATCCGAGTAACGCAATTGGGTGTGCTTTGTAAGTCCCTTACTTTCTTTTAGGGACTTTCGGCTAGGGGCTAATTTTTCAATCGCCAGATAAACTAACGACGAATCACGTTTTGACAGCTGATGTCAAACCCTCCTTTTTAGGGCCTATTTCACCACCTGCAGCTAAACTTTAGCTAGAAAAAAAATTTACGTTATGACAGTTTTGTATCGGGAATCTGTCAAATTGTCAAATTTATCTGTTAGATAAAGTTTATCTGGCGGTTGTGAAACAGGCTCTTACCCTGAAGTTATTTTGACGATTGGAAAATCAGCCCTAAATAAAACAAATAAGTAACCGAGAGTCAAGATTGGTCAACACAAAAGTATCGATTTGTTTATAGTACGCGACAGGTCGAGATGGCAATTGGGGTGTGACGCCCTGCATACCCGCACGGCCTCACACTGACCCGGTGCGGGATAGCCAGGTGACGTGCGGGTGTGCGGGGCGTGCCCTGCCTCATACCCCCGATTGCAACCTCAACCTGTCTCGTACTACAGCTAGGTTGTACAATTATTTAGCAAAACTAAATTACCCACGTCGAATGACGAAACACAATGCCTCAAAACTAGAGACGTGTTATTTGTTTCCACAGCACGTTCCCGGGATATAATTAGAGGTGCAAGTGCTAAGCATCCTTCCTCGATACGCTTCGACGCGGTGTGCTTAGTATGAGACTTTACATTTCGTTCACGATAATAGAAGTCGAAAGGCGAAATAAAACAACGTCAAAATTAAATGGACATAAGAATAATTAGTTATTCTCCATCCACGGAATAAAAGTTGCTATAGCGCTCTCTCTGATTGGCTCTATCATTTGTATGGGTACCTACGTAATAGAGAGAGTGCTATACTAACTTCTCCGTGGAATGAATTTTGTATAGCGCCCTCTCTGTTTTTGTATAGGATTAGGTCTACCTGTATTAACTTGATTCCGTGGATTATAGTTAAAGTTATAAATTTAGTACTTACTATCGATTTTCATTTCACGATGCCACTTGGAGCCCTGACTTTATGTCTAGACAAATTTGAATTTTATAACAAGGAAGAAGAGGAAGAGGAAGCTAAAGAGTTACGCCGCTCGAATTCTGTCAACGTTGGTGAAATGTAAAATCTTATACTAAGCCTTCTGTTTGTATGAACGGTGGCGTCCGACGACGTCGCCGGCGCCGCCTGCGCGATTTACCCGTGTGACAACGACACGGTTCTATTTACATACTACCCGCTAACAAATCTAAACCCTCTGTCAATAAATTTAAGGTTGATATTGCAGTGTAAGGTTATATGGAGTTAGGATGATGGTGAGGTGGAGGTTATTCAAAGACACATTCAGGAAATTAGACTTTGTTTACGTTACACAGAAGACAATCTCCTTTGTTCCCAATGCCGGTCACAGATGGATGGACCCAAATGGTCCGGCATCTTCTATGTCGCCTATGCTATATTGTTTTAGGGAGATGGACCATTTTACAGGTAGCATATGAAAAATCACGTGAAAAACTTTTTATATGCACGTAACACGTCTTGCTATTTAACTTAAAGTGGCATGTGAAAAATCACATTAATTTTGAATATTTACAATAATTAATGCCACTTTATTTTTTAAACTTCTCGCACGCATGGTCATTTACCCGAGCTAAAACGCTAAAGAGTGTGCGAGCGAGAACACACGCATCGACGCATGTTGCAAAGATAAAAAAGAGCGTAAATTTAGTTTCCGGCTGTGAAATATCAGCGCTATTGCTATTCATCATAATTGGTGGTTAAATCTATTTAGAAAACGATTGTAAAAGCAAAATTCATTCCGTGAAAAATCACCTGCGAAATCATTGTGAAGGAATATTTTTTTCATCACAGTGATTTTACAGGTGATTTCATTTAATGAAAATGATGTAAAAGTAGCTCATCTCTACTTATTGTTTAGACTTTAGAGTACCTAAACGACCAAATGTTGACACGAGGAAGACGGAGCCTTGATGGAGCAGAAATCCCGATTGAGTGATAAGTAAAACTTTATTGCACTATATGTATAGATAAAAGGAAAAACTGGGGAACTGACTGACTGACTAACTGACTGGTCTATCAAGAACAGCTCAAGCCACTCGACGATTTGAGCTGAAATTTGGACAATGGATAGCTATTATGACGTAGGCATCCACTTAGAAAGGATTTTTGAAACTTCAGCCACTAAAGGGGTAAACTAAGGGTTTGCAATCTGTGTAGTCCACGTGGAAGAAGTCGCAGGAATAAGCTAGTTGCACTATAAATTAGTGGATGTGTAACCGGACAAAAATAGCGTAAAATGTAAAAGCGAAATTTCACTTTACGTGAAAAATCACCTGTGAAATCATTGTGAATATGATTTGAAAAAAGCTCATCTCTATTGTTTAGAGTAAACGACTAAACGTTGACACGAGGAAATTCGTCAGCGGAAGGCACCGCATTTGGGGCGGACGGAGCATAAATCCCGGTTGAGTGACAAGTAAAACTTTATTGCACTATAAATTAGTGGATGTATAACCGGACAAAAATAGCGTAGAGTTATTGGCGTTGATACCTAGTAGTAAAGTGTGAGCTGTCGCACGCGGCGCTTTACGACTGCTCTCTTGATGTGTTGAAGTAGGAGACCGTGCTTCCTGCTGTCAGGAATGCGTGACTGACGGCTGTCAATCAAGAAACTGCGTCGATAAAATGCTGGATTCCTTCTCAAAATACTGTAAATGAAATTGAACACTGATCAAAGTGTTTTTTGCTAGCTTAAAACGCATAATGGTAGAAAGGTTACTAAAATAATTACGAGTAACAGCGCTCACGCACTCGTCGCATCCGAATCCGTGAAAATACGGATATAAAAATATCTACGACATAAGACATAATAATATGTCATAAGCTACCATTGAAAACAAAAAGGAACGTATTTTCACGGACTCGGATCGCATGAGTGCGTAACCGCCGTTAAAGGTTAGGTTAGTTGTGGCTAAGAGCTCCACTGTTTTTTTTATTCATTAGGTAGGTATAAAGGCAAACGCTTGACCACAATCACATCTGATGGAAAGTGATGATGTGGCCTAAAATGGGACGCGTTTACCTAGAAGATGCGTATTCACTCTAGTTGTTCAGAGTAGGTAGTTTTTAAATACGCAATCCCTTTATTTTTTACTGGATAACTCAACATGGATTTTGGATCCCGTTGAAATCGGTTAAACAGATAGCCCACGAAAAGCCCGCAGACAGACAGACACACTTTCGCATTTATAATGTATCGATTTTATTTTCATTCTGTTTGTACACAATAGGTACCTACTTTTTTATCTCTCATAAAGCTTCCAGCTTCCCTTTAACCTGAGTAAGGTGAAATAATAAAGTGGTATAGGTCTAAGGAACAAAAAAACAATAGCTAATTAATTGTACAATATATTTAAATACTAGATGATGCCCGCGACTTCGTCCGCTTGGAATTAGGTTTTTAAAAATCCCGTGAGAACTCGTTGATTTCGATTCTCTTTGATTCGGGATAAAAATTAGCCGACGTTCTTCCCCGGGATGCAAACTATCGCTGTAACAAATTTCGTCAAAATTGGTTGAACGGATGGGCCATGAAAGGCTATCATACAGACAGGCGGACGTACAGACAGACAGAAAGTATGAATGATTAGTCTAATATAATATTAATTAAAATACATACGTACCTATCTACCCAAAAAAACCCCGAAAATATGTGTGTACTGTGTGGTTAGCTTTGCAATGCGTGTACGCAACCCAGTTAATTGCCAGCTTACTTTACACATTTATTAACTTTTCATACTATTTTATTTTATTACAGGATGATATTCGTATAGCGCGATGATGATAGTTCTAATTCTGTGTCATCGTAAACTCAACGATGCGTTTATGTCCCGTCGCCTTGTGGATACAAAACCAGTCAAGTACGGGTCTGACTCGCACACGAAGGGTTCCATATTCCATACCATCGTACGAGAAATATGACTTTAAAAAAAATGATTTTCATAGCGGTCATTTTGAAATTTTTATTACCTACTTATATTTGTTGTTATAGCGGCAATAGAAATACACATTCTGTGAAAATTTTAACTCTCTACGTATTACGGTCCCGTCGCCTTGTGGATAAAAAATCAGTCAAGTGCGAGTCGGACTCGCACACGAAGGGTTCCGTACTATCGTACGAGAAACTACACTTTCAAAAAAATCATTTTCATAGCGGCCATTTTGAAATTTTTATTGCCTACTCATTTGTTGTTATAGCGACAATAGAAATACACATTCTGTGAAAATTTCAACTCTGTACCTATTCCGGTTCACGAGATACAGTCCGCTGAAAGACGGACGGACGAATGGACGGACAGCGCAGTCTTAAAAATAGAGCACCGTTGGTATTCTTCGGGCATGGAACTCTAAAAACTGCTAGATATATTTCATCTGGTTTTACTTCTGTTTGAAATTATGCAGTAGGCAGACGGTAGCGAAAGTGTACACCGGGCCCTTGAGAAGTTATAATATGTATCTACCCTGTCTCTTAGTAATGGTATGACTGGGCCCTAAGAAAAATATTTTTTTTCGTAAGAGTAAGTAAGAAGGTACTTTCAGGGGGCTAGCTTAAAACATAAACATTTAAAAAGCCTTGACACATCCCCACAACCGAAGAGTTCAAGTAAGTACTTTTAGCCCCTAATAAATTTCTTATATTACAAATTTCATTTTCGTCAACTTTTAGGTAGGACCTACTGTCTCAAATTATTTTTTCTACAAATCATTTAAAAATAATTTTGATGAAGGAAAATATTTTTTTCGTTGTTTTCGCTCAGCCTCGTGTGACAACGCTCGTTTAAATTTTATTACGACAGTTAACTTTTTGTCAAAGCGAAATTTTTTAACGCCCCTGTCAAGTATCCAACGAGCAGTTAACGCAGCATCGCTGTTCATATTAAAAATGATACTTCTCGTCTCGAATAATGTCATAACACCCATTAAAACTATTATAACTATGTATCACGGACCGAAATTGTAACACGTGTGTCAGAAAAAAGTGTGAAAAACATTATTTGTGCCGATCGTAAAATGTTGTCTTGTACTAAAGTCACAAATAATAATGTGCCAAGATAGTTTTGCTTGGAGATGTGACTTTATTGCTCGAAAATGTTTGCTATGCCTTTCACTCTTGGTTCAGTTCGAATAGTTTTGGTGTAAAGTTATGTTTGTTTTGGTGCTCTGGTATTTATTAAAAGATTGATAGGCTGTCGTCAGATGTCTCTGTGAGGTCGTAATGTATACAGAATGACGGACGGACGGACTGAAATATCTCAAACGATACTGTTTGTTGACGCAGCGACTCAGAACACCGGGACATTATACATAATGACAAATTTAGATTTTAGTCCTGCTGATCTTTCGCCAAGAGATCATTTTTTCATTGCTTCTTTTTAACAGTTTATATTATTTATGCTAATTTCTTTCTTGTAAATTATAAATCATTTAAAAAATTCATGTAATATTTATGAGTAGGTATAGCTATCACTTCGTGGCTTTATTTTATGTTCTGTGTATGAATCAGTAACATTAAAAATATTGAGTAATTTTAGCATGACTTTTTTAATCTAGCGACTAAAACATGACTAAAAATCTATTCTTTTTAAAATTCAGGGCCGATTTTTCAATCGTCAGATAACGTTTGTCAATTGAAAAATCAGCTCTTAAGTACTTTTCTATCCTTTTCTACTACCCTATAATCAAATACATTTCCTACAAAGTAGTGAAAAAAGATTAAAATAACCAAAAGGATGTTCTTTAAAAACTAACATGCCTAAAGCTGTCTTGGTCTTTTAGACATAGAGTTTTCGTTCAATAGAGTTCCTAAGTACATTTGACTTCAGTATTTTTAAATGTATGTAGATTATTTATTTTAAAGAAAGGATGAAGTAATTCATAAAGCTAGGTACGGACGACTGACTCAACTTGACCCAACGATAAACTTTACGAGCCGACCACCCAGCATTGTATCGTTAAATATCTATAACAGGCTACGAGCGGTTTTTGGTAATAACTCGAATTGCTCCTATTTAGACTATTTTAGGACGCGGTCAGATTATTTCATGGTCGCATGAAACGTGCTGGATTGGACGCTTTTTATGGGAATGTAAAGAGTTGGATTTTTATGAAGATAGGCCATTAAGTTCTATTTTACTACAATAGCGGTGCCGTCATTATTATAATAACCACTAGGTAAACAGCGTCAAATGACATCACCGAAACGTTCTTTATTGATACAAGATAGTATGATTTCCTGAAGAGCTTTTCTGAAACCATGAGAGAAAATATAAATTCTTGTGATTAGCATTTTGTTCGTGTTCATACCCCCTATGTTTTTATTATACATTATGTACATCACTGGTAGGAAATATTGTACATTGACCTTTAGAAAGAGATAGCGGTTTCGAGGAGCGATGCCTCTGTTCTGTCGTAGAGACCGACAAAACGTCACATAGGTATGAATGAAAGAGAACGTTCTACGAAGCCGAAATCCCTTTCAAAAGGTCGATGTACTTCTTGCAGGCTATTGTAAGTACCTATTCTTTTTTTATACTAGTTGACACACCCGAATTTCCACGGCCTTTTCGTTTAGCCGATTTTGGTGAAATTTACAAACGTCTCAACGGTATCACAAAAAGTGCGACTACGGCTAGTATAGCTTGCATATTCGGAATAAAGGCTTTTTATTTTTTATTCCGAAAATCAAAGGATTTCCACAAGATTTTTAGAAACTTACACCCGCGCAAACTCGTATAACAAGAACAACCCAACTCATACTTTCTAGGTCTACATCATCCACATCTCGTCACCTCTACTTTATTTTCCGTGTCCATACGTCACTCCACAAATCCGCTTTATGTTAAAACACTCAATAGTGATCTTAGGTGTAATCGTAATCCAAAATAACCACCTTACATTACAGGAAGGAACGAATTTAGCTCGGCCACTGAACCTTGTACTTATACTTGTACACGTGTTACCCATAGCTGTGTTCATCTTTACTTTTGGGACAGTGCATTGGAAGGGTTAAGACGATTTTATGGATATTTTTCTGTAGTTAATTTTATTAGGGTGTAATTTAGGTTTTTAGTTCTTCTTTTATTGATATTTAATGGGTGTTCACTTATTTTATTTTATCGAATCTTGACATGTTAAAAAAACAAAACTTGTTAAAATCGGAAATGATGTACTTACCTGGTTACAGCAGGCCAGCATTTTTTTATACGCGTACCTTCTCGTAATCGGGGGCTTAGATCGTACTAACCAAAACATCACTACCAATCCGCACTTGGCCAGTGTGGTAGACTATGGCCAAACCCTTCTCACTCTGAGAGGAGACCCGTGCTCTGTAGTGAGCCGGCGATGGGTTGATCAACATGACTACCCAACTTGATTGTTGGTTTCTTGGTTTATTAGTTTGTTGATTTGTTCTTCAATCACGTCGCAACGGAGCAACGGATCAACGTGTTTTTTTCATGGATATACTTAGTTTAAGACCTGGAGAGTGAAATAAGCTACTTATATTCGGGAAAATCAAAGAGTTCCCACGGGGTTTTTAAAAACCTAAATCCACGCGGACGAAGTCGCGTGAATTATTATAAAATGCGTAACTCTGTTTGTTTTTTCACGGTTACAAACTTAAACAAATGTTGCTTAGCTATGGAATCACTTGTATCTAAGACTCATACCATCTTTATTATAATCTCATAATATTCAGTTAATTTTTTCCTTCTTGTAATCTCATATTCAATTTCCTAGAGAAAGACAAGTAGGTAGGTACGACTTTTCTTATAAGATTCTTAACATAACAAGCGTCAACTTCAAAAATCATCACAAACATTTTAATCTGCTTCACGTACAGTCCAACACATACATTATAAGTATAATCAGTTATTCCAAATTAGTTTTTAATTTCAACGCAATAAGAATTAAAAATGAGAGCATCTATGTACGTGAGCGTGGGTACAAAAATTTTCATTACAAAGTGAGCCAAATTAAAAACCTCTCCCCCTGTTTATACATTGTTTCTGAGAAAGCTCCAATTAACATTCCTGGTTATCCTGCGCTCCGTGTACTTTCATATGTCGTAAACACTCCCTTAGTGTCTTTGATGTTGGAAAAAGGTATTCTATTGTTTAAAAATTATTTCAAGGAATTAATTTCTGTCACAGTCACACTATGACTGTGATAAAAGAAGATCAACTGAGTGGATTAAGATTAAAGACAAGAAATTATAAACAAAATTAAGCAAAAGATTTATCTTTATAATTCAAAATGCTCTTCGATCGATGCTGTAATAGGTGTACCAGAAGCTTTTTCCAGCGATAGAGTGACTTCACTCGTACTTAGGTATGTTCCTAAGTCCTAACCTATCCGTGCTATGGGAGCGATCGAAGTCTCACAAGACGTTTTTAAAAGCGTTTCTTACGAAACGATTTTTTTAAAAAGGTCAATAAAATAACGACCTCCAGAAAAAAATAATCAAAAAGCACAGTTTCAGTAGTAGATAATTAATAATACGTGATAATACTTACCAATAATTATTATTATTCAAGACAAAGTTTAGGTAAAATCTTCTAAATATATAAAAGAAAAAGGTGACTGACTGAGTGACTGACTGACTGATCTATCAACGCTCAGCTCAAACTATACTGGACGGATCGGGCTGAAATTTGGCAGGCAGATAGCTTTTTGACGTAGGCATCCGCTGAGAAAGGATTCTTGAAAATTAAACCCTAAGGGGGTGAAATAGGGGTTTGAAATTTGTAGTGTAGTCCACGCGGACGAAGTCGCAAGCATAAGCTAGTTAAGAATAGAATGTTTTTTGTTTTGTTTATGAAAAAAATAATCCATAGTAGCAAATCTCAAAAAGTCTCATCTTGTTATCGTGTAGGAAAAATAATTTGCTGTTTTTTGCCGCTATGTCCTTGATAGAGGAACAGAGAGTAAACCACCGGCGAGGCGCGCGGCGTGGTGTCTAATAAGGACCCACAAAAACGCACTTAGCCGTAGATGATTAAATATTATGATTAAATTAAAAGGGTTCCGTAAAAATTAATCGAGCACTATTGAAGGGACCAGTAGATATCCATACCTAATTATCTTAATATCTAATAATATCATTGTTGCGTACATCTTCATCATGATCAACCCATCGCAGGCTCACTGCCAGAGCATGGGTCTCATTTTAAAGTGAGATGGGCTTAGCCATAGTCTACCACGTTAGTCATGTGCGGATTGGTAGACTTTACACACCTTTGAAAACATTATGGAGAACTCTCAGGCATGCAGTTTTCTTTGCGATGTTTTCCTTCACCGTTTAAGCAAGTGATAGGTATTTAATTACTAAAAACGCACATAACTCCGAAAAGAGTAATTATACCCCCGACCTCCGATTAGAAGGCTGACGTCCTAACCATTAGGCTATCACAGCTTCATGTTTTTTGCGTACATGGTTTACAGGAAATTAACGACCATCCTCGGCTTCACACCCGTGGAAATTTCGAAAAATCCATTCTTATTCCTTGTCTACATTACAAATTATAAAGGAAACCCTCTGTGCTTTCAGCTTTCTAAGGCCAAGGGCCAAGGGCCAAGGCCAGTAAGTGAGTCAGAACTTTTCTTTTGTAATAATTATTCTAGCTTTTTCCCGCGACTTCGTTTGTGTGATATAATTTGTAGCCTATAGCTTATTATCGGGGATAATGAATCTTAGCATCTGTCAGTGAAAGAAATTTATGAAAATAATGATTCTTTCCGGAGATTACCCCCTAGTATATCCAAACTTACATGCTGTAAGTTTTATTTATAATATGTATTAGTGTACATAATTTAGATTAAAAAACAATTGAAGAAGTAAATGTACCAAGTAAGTAGAGTTTATTCCCAAGCCAATTGAAGCCGTTTTTAAAATCCGTTTGAAGTATCTTCATCTTCAATTGATTTCCATTTAGATCAAAAAATTAACCTATTTTACCTACTGTTAGGAAAGGTACCTACGCATGTGATATAGCTAGGAAAAATTGTTAATTGTTTTTTCATTTGGAAAAAACTTTTAGGTCGGTCAAAAAGGTAACTTTTATGTTTCGATACTTACCTACTTACTCATCAAAATATATATTTTTACATTAAACGGCCTTTTCAAAAAGATTTTTTACACGTTCATATGGCCCCTAAAACAACATCCGATCGAGCGGAGGCGGCCACAGAAGTTGACATTTGACAAAACCGATTTAATATCTTCCCGACATCGAAATTGTCCAACCTACCGTTTTGCCGACCTTACCGCGAACTGTCAAAGCCTTTTATAATAACACAACCTTTTTATAGCCCGCCTACAAACTAAAAATCAATTAAAAATACACCCTCTACCTTTAAAATAAAGATCAGTCCATGTTTCATGGCGATTTTTGATAAGTTTGTCAAAGTTTATATCACCAAACCCGAATTTACTGAGTTATAAAAATCTTTCTTGAAGTTTATTTTTTCTACTTTTCAAGTCCTTTTCGCGTTCATTGGACATTGTTCGGTGTAAATATAATATAGAATTGACCTTGAGTAACATCAAAGTCTTATTATTTATGGAATATTGCAATATTTCCATAATTAGACATACCTAAATGGAATCAATATTGGATATGTGAATATTTATCGAACAACGTCCCATTCGCAATTATACAAATTATCCCATTCGCAATTATACAAAATAATTATATAACACTTACCTACTTATTCGTAATTTTTTACATCGCAGTTTCTTGCTTGAATACCAATTCACTATAGGTATTATTTGGTAATTGGTATGTGGTAATCTGAAATGCCTAAACATTTATACCTTGATATAAGTGGGACCCGGTAGGTGCCTTATTAGAAGAAGGTAGAGTTAGTAAGTTTGTAGAGTTTACCGAAAGTATAGGATTTACTTTCATATTATCTTATTTTGCCAATTAAATATCCTATAGGTAAATCTACTTAGTTATGTCCGTCAATCCGCACTTGGCCAGCGTGGTGGCCAAACCAATATGGTTAAAACCCTTCTCATTCTGAGAGGAGACCCGTGTTCAATAGTAGGCTGGCAGTGGGTTTATGATGATGATACTTCCTTATACTAGTAAAGGCCATAGAGTTTCCACCTGTTTTGATATAGGTACCCACTCTTTACGCTTAAGTAGTCAAATACGAAAAGGAAGTAGGTACATTTCTAGCTAACAAGATTTTTTTAAACAATAATATTCCTTCTTAATTTGTTTGAACTCACGCCTTATAATATCGTGCACCAACAAAACATATAATTTCCTAAGTCATTAAATTTTGCGAATTCTAACCGAAAAGTATGCGAATGGTCAAAAAAGACTGTAAAGTTTTTGCGACAATACTCGTTGAGTTGGCAACCTGTAATTTTGAGTGTTTTATGTCCACATGACTGATGTGATCCTTGACAGGATAAAGATGAGAACACACAGCGTTCAAGGCAAATAAAAGTTTGGTATGTTTGATTTTTGTTCGCTGAAACTCATTGGAAAATAAATGGGTTGCTAATAATTTATCCACCTAGAGTGTGAAATTTTGTGTAAGAACCGTGCTTAAGTATTTACTATAATATCTTAAAAATTTATCTGGTATTTGCAATAAGAAAATCTACCTGTCTGATTCATCGTTCATAATACGTACCTACGCGGCAAAAAAATAATGTAGATCGACCTTTAGAATGAGATTTCGTTTTTGTAGAGCGTTGTCCCTGTCACTCATATCTATGTGACGTTTTGTCGGTCTCAACGACAAAGACAATGCTCTACAAAACCGCTATCTCTTTCTAAAGGTCGATGTACATTATTTTCTGCCACTGCGCTGTATGTAGGTCTCTTGTAGTGACTTCCACAACGCCTTGCGATCTTGGGTCTCCTGAATCCAAAGGCTCGACTCGTTTGATGTCGTCTGTCCAGTGCCATTTTTTTTGTCTGGGAGGAGGAAATATCCCTAATGGACTTCTGTCTATCGACAGGGTGTGTTCGACTCGCACGGACTAAAAAGACCTCCCCCTCTGCGAGATCAGCACGGAACCGTGTAACATTACTTCGTGCTGGCCCTCTGGTTGCTCTCTCTCCTTTTTTTCTTGTTTTTCTCTATCTTCCCTTCTCATCATTATGGCTCTCAGCATCTGACCGTATCTGTGCCACTCATCCTCGCTTGACACCATACGGGCTACCAGATTTTGGGCGTTGACACTGTCACTTGCTCCCTGTGCTGCTTCTCTAAGATCCGCGTACGCGGGACACTCAAAAATCGCGTGTCTCGGGGTGTCTTCCTCTCCGCATATTATTGTATGGCATCTTATAATGAGCTATTTATAATGGTTGGTTAGTGTAAATGTCGTTAAGACGCAGGGTGCGCGCTGAGGCGTGCGCGCAGGATTTGTCACGCTCTGTGACAGTTGAGGTAAAAAGCTTATTTGCCCAATAAGGCAGCTGCTTAGCACCGTGACGAAAACACAATATAGTTGAACCATTTGTTTTCGTTTAATTTTTATCTTACAAGGACCTTCAAGTCCTATCTATAATAATAATCATGATACCTTTGTCAAAACCTTGATTTGTCATAGTTTTTCAGATAAAGTACATATTTAGTGCAAATACTTTATATAGGTAGGTAGGTAAATAGGTATTTAAGAAAATATGAAAGGCAAATTTTCAGAAAAGTATGGTTAATATACAGTTATACACCTCTTATCGATGAAGTTATACCAACAAGTATTTTCTTTATAATTGAGTTTGTGTACTAACACACAGGATCCTATGCCTAGATACCTTGAGTGTGTTTTACACTGTGTTTTATCACTACCCATTCACTACCCATATTAAGATAAATGCGAAAGTGAATTTGTTTGTTGGTTTATTGGTTTATTAGTTTGTTGGTCTGTCCCTCAATCACATCGCAACAATTTTGCATGGGTTTAAAGAACCGGAGAGTGTCACAGACTACTTTTATCATGGAAAATCGTAGGAATTTTTGAAAGAAATTTCATCCAAATGGGAAATCTAGAAACTGTAGGATGGTTCCCGCAGTAAAATTTTGCCTGCTGTAGGTTTCATATAGTTTTAAAAAATAGTTAATTTTGTCTTTCAATACTCACATTTTACTTTTTATTATAGTTTAAATTAAATGTTTATTATTCTTTTGCAGCGTGCGCACTGAAGCATGCGACAGCGCATCAACTTTGTCACGCTCTGCGACAATCGAGGTAAAAACCATATTTGGTCAATGAGCTTCTATTCACCAGCGTGACGAGAGGTTTGATCTACTAATTAATAATACTTAGATACAGTTTTTACAAAAAAAGGTAAACATCAAATTTATGCGTAGCGTAGGTACGTGGGATTGTGCTAGCATGGCATAGGTAAGTTTAAAAAGTTTTTAGAAAAGATCTCGTTTATCAAAAATATTTTTTAGAAATTCATCCATCAAATTGTAGAAATAAAGTTTTCAATAATTTGATGAATGAAGATTTTTAAATTTAGATACCTACTTAATTTTTTATTAAAGAACTTAATTTGAATAAGTTATCATCTATGATGCTCGGGATTTTGTTTCCGTTATTTTAGGTTTTTGAAAATCCCATGGGGATTTTTAAATTTCCCGGGATGAAAAGTGGCCTGATATGCGGGTCTTTAACTGGCTATCCTTGCAAAAAAATCACGTCGATATGTTGCGACGTGATTGAAGGACAAACATCAAACGAACAAAGTTGAGCATTCATAAAATAATATCAGTTTCAGTAGGTAGTCCTCCGCACACACTTGAAACATAAAATTATATCGGCGATTAAAAGTGAATTAGGTAATTTAAAAATTAATTGTACTATTTTTATTTTCGACTGTAATACACACAGTCTATGACAATAATATGATCATATAGGGCATTCAGCGGTATTATATTGCGGTGTTAGCCTTAGGACGTCCGCCTCCTAATCGGAGGTCGGGGGTTCAATCCCGGGCACGCACCTCTAACTTTTCGGAGTTATGTGCATTTTAAGTAATTAAATATCACTTGCTTTAACGGTGAAGGAAACCAGCATGCCTGAAAGTTCTCCATAATGTTCTCAAATGTGTGTGAAGTCTGCCAATCCGCACTTGGCCAGAGTGGTAGACTATGGCTAAAACAAAACCCTTCTCAGGAGGAGACCCGTGCTCTGCAGTGAGCCGGCGATGGGTTGATCATGATGATGAGGGCATTCAGCTGCATGAATAATTCATGTAGTCTTCCAGGCGTATCGGTTTTGGAAATATAGATTTTTTGCCATAAGCTAAGTAGTAACTAAATCATGTTACATTGCCATCCGATAAGCATCATCAAAATAATGTTATTACTTATTACGGACTTTATGGTACTTTAAATTAGAGACACAAGACATTAAGTACTTTAAAAAATCTTGAGAAGTCGAAAACAATGCGATTAGGCACAAAAAAGTGGTAGGTAGATATGATAATAGATAGGTAGGTTGATATGCTGTTTTCTTCTAAAGAGTAGGTAGGTTAGGTTAGGTTACCTATATTAGGACCTAATAAAGCCAATAATGAGTCGCATAAGACTATATAGGTACGTGATTTGTTAGTTATAATTAGAACAGTCAGTCAGTAGGTAAGCATCGGCTGCGTGACCAAAACACACGCAATGCACTATGCGATTCATTGATTCACACCTCATTTTTAGGGTTCCATAGTAAAATAAGAAACCCTTACAGTTTCATCCAGGCCATCTGCCATCTGTTTATCTATGTGTTTCAGCCATTTTAAAAATCAATATATATAGGGTATATAGAAAAATCCTGACTCACTGAACATTTCACGAGGAAGGGTTATAAGTATCCTAATATAATACATTCTTAAACTATAATAATAATTGTCTGTGATATAGGTATACCTACTCGTAAGCTCCCCGTGCGAAGCTGGGGCAGGTCAACGAGTATATTATAAGAATTAATAATTTACAATTAGACTGGAAAAAAATAAAGAGTTGATAGGAGTTCCTCAAAGTTGAAGTGAGTTTATCGAACTTTTTATTTTTTAAGCCTTAGTATAAAACTCATATCTACTTATAGGCGGCTATATTATTAGAAAGCTTCCTCAATGTGGTGTCTGGCCGAACTTTTTCTTGGCCGAAGCCGAAGGTTTCTAGCAAGCGCTGCAATTGAAACGATAATGATTGTTAAATTATTTTAAGTCAATAATTTTTTTTAATCAATTATCTAAGTAGTTTTTAATGAAAATATTACAATAAAACCTAAAGCTAGCCTTATCTAATTACTATACAAATCATGCCCGCGTGGAATGGTGCCTAGATAACTGACTGCATTTCCGCGCTGGACAGCCAGGCTGATCCGTTGCGCAAAAACTGAGCCAGCCCTTCTGTCACCAGATGAGGCAATAGCCATTTCACAGTTTCACGTTTTTCACTAAACTTTTAACAAAAAACTAACCAAAATTTTTTTGAATACGGTGGTTATGATATCATTAACAAACATCTTATTAAAAGTGCGGAACCTATCCAAATATTTGTGACGATTCGCGCTTCACTAGTACATAATGTATTGTATCGCTAGCGCATAATTATATAATGTGGAAGTGAACGTTTTGTGGAAGTTTTAATAATCAGCATTTTAATTAGGAAACTGGTGCACGTGTCATGCTAATTATGACAATAATAAATTAGCTATTTGATACGACTATACTTATATACTAAATGCTATGCTACACTTCGAATAAACTGACGGAACTAAAAAAAAAAAGGTCTGAAAAAAACGGGTTTCTATTTAATTATTTTATTTTTATTCATGCGCCATTTGTATAATAACGCATGAATATAAATATGTAAATGACCGTCTCAAGACCGTGGCGTGTGGACTGTGGAAGTCCCTACAAGCGATCTATGTCCATTGTCCGCATTCGTCACCAGCATCGGTTGATGATGATGATGATTTTTGTATAACATTATTTAATTATTTTCATCAGGAAAAAGATAATAAATACCTAATGCATTTTTGAAGTGTAGAAGTTAGGCGATCCGACATGCTAATGTTTAAAATAGTGAGTCCGACCTTGAGTGCCGAAAACTAAAATTAGTGGTTTTAATTTACAAATTATGAAATTTTGAGTTTTTTGTAGATATGGTGATAAAAATAATTTACTAAATTTACTCAAGCACTGTGTACATGAAACCTGTAAGAATAATAAAATTATTATAAGGTATTATCTACTTAGATAATATTATGTGGCAGCACAGACACAGTCGAGTGCCGCGGATCTATTTAAAACAATAATGATGAATTTATTACCTACCTTACTATTTAAAGAGGCTGTGAAGTTGGCCTATAAGTAAGTAACCAAAAAGATTTTTGGTTACTTACGTAGCTTTTTTACTTTTCTGCAAACAATACTCAATATTTATGACACTAAGTTGTGGGTAAGTTATTTAAACAAACTCAAATGACGATATTCACATCACAATATCATAATTGACGTCGGACATTAAAAAAATGAAAACTTTGATCCTCACTTTTTGCTCGCCCCGCCCTCCCTTTTGAACCGAGTTCAGTAAAACAAATCCAATATAACAAGGACTCCTTGAGCGGCTAGTTGAGATGGAAGTGGGTGTCTTTTTAAACTGGTGATGGCTGTAATTGGAGCGGTTCGTTAAAAAATTTTAATCAGCTTTCGGTTGCCAAGCGTTCTGTTTTTCTAGGACATGTCCAGACTCCGCTTAGATATTCAAAAGCGTTTTCGACATTTCTAAGCATCTAGCACTATGCTCGCTGAAGATTATTTCAATTGACTAGGTTTTGCCTGCGACTTCATCCGTGTAGTATTCATAGCCAGCACTCGGGGATAATCTAGCTAGTAGATATTAAAGAAGATACCGAAATGAAAACGCCAAGGGGAGTGGCTACTAATAGCAAAGAAGGTAGATGCGTGCTAATTTCACACATGTGAGTTATTTAAAAACTGCCAAAAATTCAGTCGCGTTATGCGTCGTTGCAACCCCCTGCCTTAAACTTTTAAACTTTAAGGGCGTCTGGCAGGGCATTTCCAGTGTCCGGCAATGCAGACGTGATTTCTAATACTATTCCGAAGAAATGTAAAAAAGTTAGTCTTTATACTTTGACGTGAGATTTTTTACACCTATATTAGGTACACACCTGTTATCTCACAAAGCCACCATGATCCAAACTCCATAGTCGCTGATCATTCCTCTCTGCATTGGGGACAATACGCAATAACCAAGGTCTGTCACGCGCTTGCTCTCTATTATACAAGTTAGTAATGCCAGTCCAAAAACATGCCAGATAATAACAACTATGAGAGAGTTGGCTATAGTGTTATACGAATTATATCAACTTAAAATATGCAAATTATGTAAAAACTAACCAAAAATTCGGCTGCATTGAGAGCTATTTTTCAATTACCGTATTTATTCTCGTGTCCCACGTTTTAAAATAAAGAGATGGTCACCCTTAATCAGCTTGAAAAGTTTTACGAGCTGGCTATGAAAAGGCTTCTTTGTAAGCGCAATGGTAATTATGGTAGGTATGCATTGTCGTAATTAATTTTGTTGCTAATTTACAATTATGCCACAATTTTTAATCACCCATCTATATCATACAAAATTAATATCAGAGTCAAGGAGTCAGTACAACATTAATATATAAAAAACCAGCCAAGTGCGAGCCGGACTCGCACACAAAAGGGGTCCGTAGCATCCTATAAAATAACACATTTAAATTTTTTGTGATGTAACCACAAATTCACGGTTTTCGGATTTATTTCTTTACTCGTGCTATAAGACATACCTGCCTGCCAAATTTCATGATTCTAGGTCAACGGGAAGTACCCTATAACCTACCTGACCTATAACCTGGTTTTGAGACAGACACGACAGATAGACAGACAACAAAGTGATCCTATAAGGATTCCTATTTATCTTTTGCGGTACGGAACCTTAAAAATTGTAAAAGATTTTACTCGACTTGTTTTCAACGTACGGAACGGACCTACGGAACCCTACAAAAATTTCATAAAGAGCAGGACATGAAAGGACCAATTTCGCTAAGTAGCCCTTTTTAGACCCTACTACATGCAAAAAGGTCAATCGCCCAAATGTGTTTTCAATCAGCTGTCTATCTTTGATCTCAAAATTATATTTTGAGAGCATTCTTTGTATTACTATTTAATAAAACTTATTTTAACCGACATCAAAGTAAGGAGTTTTTGCCTCGATGCCTATTTTTCAATAGGGGTATTTTCATATCACTATAAATTCAAAACTTAGTGAACCAGATTTATTTGATTTTGTAGATAAGTATATTTTATTTTCATCACTGTTATAAATCCTAATCCTAATATTTATGTAAAATATATAAAAGGAAAAGGTGACTGACTGACTGATCTATCAACGCACAGCTCAAACTACTGGACGGATCGGGCTGAAATTTGGCACGCAGATAGCTATTATGACGTAGGCATCCGCTAAAAAAGGATTTTTGAAAATTCAACCCCTAAGGGGGTGAAATGGGGGTTTGAAATTTGTGTAGTCCACGCGGACGAAGTCGGAAGCATAACCTAGTATCTAAGTATTATAAAATCTGAAAGTTTAAATGTTTGTTACTTCTTCACGACTGAAGCGATTTGGCTGTTGAATAGAGATAGCTTGTACCTACTTACCATGAATAACAGATAGGTAAGGCTAGATACCTACTTTTCATTGCGGAAATTATCCCGCGGATGAAGTCGCAGGCATCACTATAGTGTTTTAATACAGGGTGTAACCAGAACGCTAGCAAAAACTTAGTGTTATTGTTATAATACCTAAATACATTCCAATACCAATAACCATTTGCTCCATTTTGTAGTTTTAGTGATTTAGTATTTTTCAAACCCGCAATGTATAGCGCGCAAAACTCGGTTCATTACCCCGCCTACGACGCGGCGCTGATCCGAGTTTCTACTCTCTGAGTGGCCTACTTACGCAACGTTTGTTGACCTCTAGCGTCAGTCAGATGTTTTATTTTCAATATTATATCGTAAACTTTTACAAAACTATAGATTTATTTTTTTTCACGTTTTTTTGTGGTATCATATCAGTAGGTAATCATCAGTAGATACATACTATCACCTGTCTTCGTTTGTGCCAGCGTTCTGGTTACACCCTGTATAAACGGTACCATTTGACCTATAGGGCACATCCTTGAGCTTGTTACACACGAGCTGCATCTAATCTTAGCGTATTGTGCATTGTACAATGAACAACACAAACAACCAGAGTAAAATGTCATTGAAAAATAACCTCTATTCTTTCACTATTAAGAACTATTCTACTACTAATTTGTATGATTATGGTATATGTGGGTATTATATAATGTACAGTCTTAGTGACAAAGCCGGAAATTACTTCAAGTCAGCCGTAGTTGACGCGCACGCGACTTTACCGCCACTTCTATGCGGCATGGAAATAGCGCAGCGTAGGTAGGTACAGTCCGCGACAGGTTGAAATGGCAATCGGGGTACGAGGCGAGAGGACGCCCCGCACACCCGCATAGCCCCCGCGTTAACTCGGTGCGGGCGAGCGTGAGTGATTTCCCTCCCCGATTGCCATCTCGACATGTCGCGTACTATAGGTATATTATACCTACTTAGACTTATAGTAGGTAGACAGTACCTACTCTACGTTGGTCAGGTAAAACAACTTGGGAGGACAATTGGAAAGAAATAGAAGAAGAAAGAAAAGAAAAAGAAAATCGGCGTTTGCCTGTAAAAACGTTTTACTTATGTAGTGAGTTCTGCTTAATTCTAGATTTTGTATTTTTAAAACTAATAGCTACTCGTTTTTAGGGTTCCGTACCTCAAAAGGAAAAACTGAACCCTTATAGGATCACTTTGTTGTCTGTCTGTCTGTCTGTCTGTCTGTCCGTCTGTCTGTCAAGAAACCTACAGGGTACTTCCCGTTGACCTGGAATCATGAAATTTGGCAGGTAGGTAGATCTTATAGCTGACATTTGGGGGAAAATCTGAAAACCGTAAATTTAGGGTTAGATCACACAAAAAAAATTAAATTGTTGTCATGAACCAATAATTAGTATTTTCAACTTTCGGACTGAGTGACTATATCAAGTGGGGTATCATATGAAAGGTCTTCACTTGTACATTCTAAAACAGATTTTTAATTATTTTTATGCATCATAGTTTTTGAATGATCGTGCAAAATGTCGAAGAAATACGACTGTAGTACGGAACCCTCATTGCGCGAGCCTGACTCGCACTCGGCCGGTTTTTATTTACACTAAAGAAAAAAATTAATTACAAATTTTTTAAAAGCACATTAGGTTCATTTTTCAAAACAACGCATTTTCCTAAAATACTCCCATCTACCTTAAGTGCCGAGAAAAATCGCAAGACCCCTTTTCCCTAATAAATAGCCCATGATTTATAAGAAGGAAGGAGTGACCATAAAAATGAAAGGAATTACCACCCTTGCCGTGGCATTGCCGTTTTGTTATTCATAAACCGGGAATATTTATGTGTTATCGTCAAAATATTTATTATTGTGTCCGTCCGGTAGCCCTTCAGCCCTTTGTGCGACGTACAAAAAAATTGGGGGTGTGAACAGAGTGGCTTCGGTTAGGGATGCGCCGTATAATAATGACGATAGTGAGCTTTTTTATCTGATTCTGGCTTATGCTCGCGACTTCGTCCGCGTGGACTACGCAAATTTCAAACCCCATATGTCACCCACTTAGAGGTTCAATTATTTTCAAAAATCCTTTCTTAGCGGATGTCTACTACGTCATAATAGCTATCTACATGTCAAATTTCAGCCAGTCCAGCGTCCAGTAGTTTGAGCTGTGCGTTGATAGATCAGTCAGTCAGTCAAGTCACCCTTTCCTCTTATATATCTGATATTATAAGGGGGTTTTATAGGTGAACTATATGCCAGCCCCATCGTAGTTTTACTAAATTAATGATTCGGGCAACTAATTGATGTAATTTTAACTAAACTAGTAGAAGAATAATTATTAGATATATTTAGAACTATTACCTACTATAAATCACTATTTACTCACCTATCTATTTTGAAATACAATTCTCTAGCTCATCAATTGACAAATCAGTCCCCTACGTATAATAAATGCTAAAGTGTGTTTTGTCTTTCAGTCACGTCGCAACGGAGCAACGGATCCACGTGATGTTTTGCATGGATATAGTTGAAGACCTGGAGAGTGACATAGGCTACTTTTATGCCGTAAAACCAAAAAGTTCCTACGGGCTTTTTAAAAACCTAAATCCACACGTACGAAGTCGCGGTCATCAGCTAGTTAATAATAATCACATGTTTAAAACATCGATATCTATACCTAGTATCGATAAAATTGTATTCTCGACGGCCCTAAACCTCGAAGAGCGTTTATGAAATATGCGATTCCTTATACAGGAGAAGTCCTTTATGCATCCCTCGGGAGACACTGGTCAAGTAGGTTATCACAAGTGGCCACGGGCGAAATGAAAAATTTATGTCTCAATATACTGGCGGAGTTGAACTTAGGTCCGTGTCTTGCATTAGATGTTGAGAATCATCTCGAGGGAGCGAGATGATATTGGACGAAATCGATTCTTCCAAAATATCGTATTGGCTATTGGCTATTGTAATCTGTATCGTGTGGTATAAAGAGTTAATCAGTACCTACCCTTATTATAAATGCGAAAGTGTGTTTGTTTGTTGGTTTGTCCTTCAGTCACGTCAAAACGGTGCAACGGATTGACGTGATTTTTTGCATGGGTATAGATAAAGACCTGGAGAGTGAGATAGGCTACTTTTTATTCCGGAAAATCTAAGAGTTCCTACGGGATTTTTAAAAATCTAAATCCAAGTGGACGAAGTCGCAGACATCAACTAGTGAAAGATAAAAGGATAAAAACTGTTCTTAAATCAGACGCGTACCTAGAGAGTGGAGTGGAGCGGAGGCGCAGCGTCATTGCTTTATTAGAATTGGTATAAAAATCCTATATCCTATTAATTAGGTTATATTCTAGTGGTTTTACTTGCACACATTCTTGCAATTTTCTCGAATTCCAGATGAAAAAGCAACCTTAGTCTGGTAGGTAAACTCGTTTATTGAAGCTAAAAGTTACACTCAAAGCACAGCTGTGCTTGCAACTTGCACCAAACTTTTGGTTTCTCGGTTAGTCTTTCTCAGTTAGTTAGTTAGTTCGTGCTAATCATGTAAAGCCGCAGAGAATTCAAGCTCAAGAGTGCGCATATACAAGGTTTTGTATGAAAACAAAATCGTAAAATGTTGGCGGGGGACAGTAGGTATCTCTGTGCAAAATTTCAGCTTTCTAGTCTGGTTTTACTGACCCAGTCAGTGAGTCATGACCTTTCTTTTCATATATCTACTAATATTTAGATAATATAGTATTTTTGACACAGTCTAAAAATTCCGTCTTACTTAATGATTGAAATAAATTATTGTAATTATAATAATGTTGTATAATGATTCAATTGTATCCATTGTTATGATAATGGATGCATTTTACTTACTTATTGTCTTGTGACTAGATTGTGAATTGTGACTGGTTAATTTGCATGCCATTATAACTACTATGGTTTCTTTATTGCATGTAAAAACATAACCAGTCAGCTACTTTACAACAATGTAAAAAAATAATGTACTTATTTGCATTGGTTTAGTAACAAGATAATATACCTACCTACCTTTTTTAGCTTTTTAGCGGTTTTGTAGAGCACTGTCTCGGTCGCTGAAACTGACAAAGCGTCATATGGGTATGAGTGATAGAGACAAGGCTCTACAAAAATAAAAATGTCATTCTAAAAGTCGATGTTCATCACTTTCGGCCGCGTACTATATATTTTCTGCCGCGTAGGTAAAAAAAAAAAACACCACGGGCCACGACGGTGAAGAAATTTCGTTTACGTCAAAACTTGTAAATTGTGTGAATGTGCATGTACCTAGTGTTTGCTTTCAAATGATTTTACATACAACGTCATGTAATTTAACTTTATGTAATTTAAGATCATTTTTGTAAAAATCGCTAGCGAACCTTTTCAATAAAAATAATAAATAAAATAAAATAAACTTACACCCGAGGGTCAAGCATTCTTCAACCGCAAAAAGACACCGTCAAATTACATTAAGAAGTACCGTAACTCGTTTAATTAGCCAAAGCCATTTGCAAATCAAAATAACACATTCGAGATCGCTCTCCGAGATAATATTATCATTAGCGGTGAGTGGGCAGGCGACAGCGGAACCGCCAGTCATCGCGCCGACCAGTCTGCTGGAGCCCTGTCACATCTTGTAAGGCAGCGTGCACACTGTTAAGTTAAGGTGCTGATAAACTTGAGCATTCACTTGTAATGAGCATTCGTACGAATGTTACATCACAGAAAAATACGAGAACATTTTAGCGAGCATTCTAGCGAGCACACGCGACCGTCAAGTCTGACATCTTCATGACGAATAGATGAGCATTCTAGCGAATGCTCAAGATGTTCGTAGCAATATTTGGCTCTATGCTTGACTCGGCTCGTTGCTCAGTTCGACAAAAATAAAAACGGCGAATGCTCGATGTTCAAGTGAATGCTCAAGTTTATCAGCACCTTAAGGCAGCGTACACACTTTTACTATTGTTCTATATTATTTTATTTCAAATTATTATTTTATCGGTTTTTCAAACTTTGTGCCCGCCTATGCTACTTCAGCTTCGCAACTCGTTTAGCTATGTCGATTACTCTGGTTCATTTCATATCCTTTAAATTATTTGGGGGTTGTAACACCTCTGTATAATTATTTTGAACTGATTGACAACATGTCACATAGATGGTTTGCGACAGAGATAACGCTCTACGAAGCTGAAATTAGCCGACTGTCTCTTTCTAAAGGTCGATGTTCATCACTTTCGACCGCGTACTGTAAGAAGAATATTACACAATTTTTTATACAATGCTATAAATTATTCTGTAGGAAAAATACATAGATATTTACATACATACTAACTATACTATACTTTAAGTTACCATACGAAATAATATTTTTTCATACTTTGTGCAAACCGATCCACATTTGGAAGAGCCAGTCATGTCATTCCACAGTTCAAGTGAAACTGGTCGATCTCTCAAAAGATGCCGAGGGGCTCCGTGGACAGTTGACGTTGATTCACCATTGTCCCCTTCGAGAATGACTTCACTTGTTATTAGATCGCACGAATGTGGTCCAGCGAGGCACCCGTCCGCATCTGTAATTGAAGATTTTAGTTTAATGATACTACGAACTAATTAGTATCATTAAGTAGGTACTGTTTTCTCATGTTTCATGGGGATGTAACTACAAGTCGTAGTTCGTACGACTTATAGGATCACTTCGTTGTCTATCTGTCTGTCTGTGTGTCTGTCTGTCGGTCTATCTGTCCGTCTGTCCCTCTGTCCGTCTGTCCGTCTGTCTATCGTGTCTGTCTCGAAAATCTAAAGTACTTCCCGTTAACCTAGAATGAAAAAAAATTGGCAGGTAGGTAGGTCTTATAGCACAAGTAAAGGAATCAGAAAACCGTGGATTTGTTATACATAATAATTTTTATTTTAATTTTTTTGTGGTACAACAAATAATTAAGTAAGTAGTAAGTATTTCCAATTTTCAAAGTAAGAAGTACCAAGTGGGGTATCATATGAAATGGCTTTACCTTTATATTCTAAATAAAAAACAGATTTTATTTATTTTTATGCATGATTTTTGATTTATCGTGCAAAATGACGAAAACAATAATAATTGAGTATGGAACCGGCCACTCAGCCGGTTTTTGTATTTTATTTCTATAGTAGTTGTACATAATATTTTTTTAAAAATAAATATCTTCACATTTACCCAATAGTTTCCTTTAATTATTGCAAAAAATAGTCTGTGTACACTTACGTCTAGATACGTAGGTACCGATGAAGTAATTTTTTAAAAATATCAAAAGTTTATGAGCAAAAATATTTTAGGCAAGCGAGCTCCATCCTAGACCTCATCATTGTTCTGTTTCTCCGGCATGATTGTGGTCAAGCGCAAGCCTATCTCGCAATAAAAATAAAAATAAAGTTACTTGGCTTCTGATAGTAAGTATCTTATGTAATTTTTTCGATACCACCTGTCACCGGCGATCAGGATCGCTATAACAACAAATGTTGACGTAATGAGCTCATTCAATCTAAGTTTTGGGTGGTCTTAATTTTAAATCCCCATAATATCACCTACCATTTAACTATTTTACTTTTACTTATACATTATTTTCTATGAAATAAGGTTCAATATTACGCTTTTTCTTACGATCGGCGTGGATTATGATATAGTATTATGACAAAAGAATTGTCGCGTCATCGAACGAGATTGTATTGAAAATGTATTTTATTTCGACGACACCGAGCCAAGAATAATATTATTTGGTTCGCTTGAAATGCCTATTTCTTTATGACCATATTTATTTATGTCAAAAACGTCTTTAGTTGTGTAAGAAGCATTGTACGAAAGAGTTTTTTAATTTATCTTTTTTGAAGTAATCACGATTTTGAGTTGATATCTTATAGTGTCATCGTTCTTGAGACGGTTTCGACTTAAATAATGTCGTCTTTCATGAAACGATTTGAGATTGTCACAGATTCGGAAAGAGTTATCTTTTTGCTTATAGGGAGCGCGTACATAGGTAGATTGTTCTTATTAATATAACCCCCCCCCCCTTCCTCCCTCCCCCCCAAGACAACATCCAACGAGTCGCAGCGACTCAATGGTTCCAGATTCAAGGCGGCCCAAATTATCTTCTTATATTATGTATAACAATTTTAAGAAAAATAATACTAACTCTATTTTGAACCTTAGAATATAACTTCAGTTAAAACAAATTCTGCAAAATAACCTATACCTAAGTACCACCTACCTATGATTTTAAAGTAATGAATCTGCTTTTCTCAATTACACTTGTTAATAAAAACTCAACTGAACATTCAATCAATCCTGCAGTTGGAAACTTCGGATCATATAAATCAAGTTTCCTTCTTACCCTTTCGGCACATTGTAGTAACTAAGACCCGTGACGTACATCTGCAGCATAATACCCTTTAAATACATGGCGTTAAGAGTTATAATAGCGTGAAGAGGTTTTTATGAAGTGTTTATATTGCAGGGTTGGCAGGTGCATCCATCGATCAACGTCGGCAGGCCGTGACAATTTGACGTACGAGACAATCGGGCCCATGCAAAACGGAGCGACGCGTCAACCTTTATTCCCGAGGTTACATTGACCGTTTAGCTTTATTGTATTTCCCCTACAATCTTTTTTTAAAAGAATATTAGCCAAGTTAATTACTGACTAATATTCCCCTTTCCCCTACAATTAAGCGTAAAGCTTGTGCCAGGAGTAGGTACGACAATAGTGCAACGGGTGGGATTTGAACCGGCGACCTTTCGGTTTTCAGTCCGCTCCTTTAACCGTTGAGCTATCGAGGCTCTGGCAATTTGCACAACCTACTAGGTGATGCCCATGAATTCTTCCGTGTGCATTTCACCTCTTCAAACCCCGTGGGAACACTTTGATATTCTGGATTTACAAGTATTTGTACTCTTTAAAACCGCATACACGGATGGACCATGAAAATTTAATAGACAGAGAGACATATGGACGGATAGACAGACATATTTTCGCATTTATAATATTAGTAATGATTTAAGTTTATTTTTATTAGCTGATCTTCCCAGGTTGGCGCTGGCAAAATTTCTAAAAATCATTTCTTAGTGCCTTTTTTTTTTTTTTTTTTTTTTTTTTTTTTTTTTTGTTTATTTGAAAGTAATCAACAGCGTAAATACATAATTATTATTTAAATTTAAATCTAGGTATAACAGAAGGCCAAAAGAGATTACTTAAAATTATAATTAAACTATTTTAACAGAATAGAGTTAGAATAAATGTAGGTATATACAATAATAAAATAAAATTACAACAGTGTGTGTATGATTGTATGTGTGTGTGTATGCGTATGTGAGTGTGTGCTTATGAGTATGTGTGAGCGTGTGTGCATGTGTGTGTGTGTGTAAATGGGAGTGTATGATTGCATGCATATTTAGATGTTAGCTACTTTTTTTTTTGTTTTACGATGATAGTTTCTTAATTCCTTTTTAAATTTATTGTTTGATAGGTAAAATAAGTCAAACTCAGCGAACTGATTGTTATAAGTACGTACCAAGCGTGGAATTATAGAATTTCGCGCATAATTTGAGTTAGATTTGGGAACATTTAGAAGGCGCGTGTGACGCGTTCTTAAAGGTTGAGCATTAAATGAAAAGGCTGAGAGTAAGCTAGGACAATCGATTGAGCCGGTTAAAATTGCTTGCAGTAACAACATATCACATTGTTCCCTTCTATGTTCCAGTGAGCCGATACCGTAGTGAGTACACGCTTCCTCATAACTATTAAATTTTTTAAAGTCTTTAAAAGCTAAGTATTTAAGAAACTGCCTCTGTATGGTTTCAAGCCTATGGGCATATATTATGTATTGAGGCGACCAGATATTACACGCATATTCTAGAATACTCCGGACATACGCGAAGTAAAGTGTTTTTATGCATTCCACATTACTAAAAGAACGGGTTACCCGTTTGATGAAACCCAATTGTTTGTAAGCTCTATTTACTACCATATCAATATGGACATCCATTGAAAGTTTAGTATCAACTTGGATACCCAGATCTCTAACGGTAGTCACTCTGGGTAAGTTTGTGCCATTGATTATGTAGTCAAATTCAATTATATTTATTTTACGAGTCAAAGTTATATGGTGGCACTTTTTAACATTAACTGAGATCCTGTTCCTTGCGTAGTATTCTGTCAAGGCATTGAGGTCTTTTTGTAATTTATAACAATCTTCAATGGAACGTATTTTGGCGAAAACTTTTTTGTCATCCGCAAACATTAAGTATTGCGCATGGTGGAAGCAGCTTCCAATGTCAAATATATAGGCGTTATATAAAAGGGGGCCTAGAATGGACCCTTGAGGTACTCCTGAGGGTATAGTCACGAAGTCACTTCTAGCACTACCCAAGACAACTGCTTGCATATGGTTTTTAATGTATGAAGTGAACCACCGGAGCAAGCTCCCATTTATGCCAAGTACACTTAGTTTTTGAAGTAGGATAACATGATCTACACGGTCGAATGCTTTTTCGAAGTCCGTGTAGACCACATCCACTTGACATCTGTCGTCCATGCTCTGCAGTACGTAATCCGTGAAAACAGCCAAATTTGTAACGGTAGAACGATTCTTCATGAAACCGTGCTGTTCATATGGAATAGATCTAGTTATAATGGGGCGTATATGTCTGTAGACCACTTTTTCAAATAACTTACTCATCACGTTCAGGATTGATATAGGTCGATAATTTTCTATTTGGGTTTTTGATCCGCTTTTGTGTATGGGTACTATATGTGCTTCTTTCCATTTGTCAGGGAAACTGCTGAAGACATTAATGGACAGGTTAAAAATTATGGAGAGCGGTATAGCTAACTTGATAGCACACTTATTTAGAAAAACAGGTGGAATGCCATCACTACCCGCTCCCTTATTAGTTTTTAAAGTTTTCAGCAGTTTACAAACATCATCTTCACTTACAGTAATTTTACAAATGGTTTCACTGTGGTTCATATTTATAGAACTTGTTACATCGTACGAGCTAGCCGGTTTTACAAAGACACTCTCAAAATATTGACTGAATCCGTTACAAGCTGAAGTTTCATCAGAGTAAGTAGTATTACCCAGAGTAAGCTTAGTGGGATATCCTTGTACACTATTTCTTAGGGATTTTGTATAAGAAAAGAGAAGTTTAGGATCTTTACGGATATAGCATTGCATACGCCGAGTGTAAGAGGTGTAACACTGGCTCTGTACAAGTTTTTGTCGAGCCCTGAGTATTACAAACTCGTCGTAATCGCGAGGGTTTCTACTTTGTTTCCATTGCTTGTGCTTTTGAAGTTTTTCTTTCACTATATGAGATAAAGACTTAGAGTACCATACAGGGAAATTAGATTTATATTTAACTTTAACTGGGACAAATTTATTTATGGCATCATTTAGAATGGAGTAAAAAATGTTTGTTATTTTATTAATTGAGTCAGCTACTAGTACATCGTGCCAATTAATTTCTGATAGGTATTCATTTATTTTAACATAGTCCCCTTTATAGAAATTGGGCCTTTTAACGGGTTTCTGGCGAGTATTATGAATAAGTAGATTTGAAAGATTAAATTCCAGACATGGATGATATACGTCTTCTGTAACGAGAGGATTAGGGCCGTGGTGAACAACAAAATCAACATTGCTAAACAAGAGGTCTAAAGTATTACCCTTAATGTTCAAAATAGTATTATGTTGTGCCAAGCCAGAAAGGTTACATATGTCTAAAATATTTAAAAAAGCATTTTGTAGTTCCACTGTGCCACGTTTTTGTAGAGTGGGGCCGGAATCGGTCCACGTAACATTCGATAAGTTAAAATCGCCAGCTAAGATTAAGTAGTCATTGGCGTGGGTTGACAGAATTTCAACGAGACTAGAGGAGATTGACTCAAGTCGAATAGGCAACTCTGAGTCTGGTGGCGCGTATATTAAAATAATATGAAGATTGCGGTGCCCTTGAATTTTCAGTGATTCAGCTGGTATTGTTGCCCATAAGGATTCGACACCTGGACAGATCCACTCACGTTGATGTTGGATATGTAACTTCTTTGATGCACACAATAGGACTCCACCACCCATTTTTTTCGTAGACGTTTCCTGGTTTCGATCGCATCGTAGGATATCGTATCTATTGTCACAAATCTCGTTATCATAGATACCGCTAGTAAGCCATGATTCCGTGATTAAAATTAAGTCGTAATCATGGATTAAGATGTTTTGTCTAAACTCGTTTGTTTTGGTGCGTAGACCACGGACATTCTGGTATAATATATCTATTGTATTAGCGCCCGTCAGTATGGAATAAGTACCAAAATATTGAATAAATATATGAATATATAGATAATATTGTAATAATATGAGATAATAATAATGTAAGCAATTTAAGACAGATTAAATTGTTCGGATACAAAATATAGTATTTGCTTGGAACTCGAAACGAAATAATTTTAATGCTTATTTTAAAGCCAGACTGGGTGCGATAATAATATTGTGTGTTGTATATGTGTAGTTGCATGCAAATTAAAGAAGAAATATATTTTATGCATTGATTAGTAAATTGTGTGTAGACTAAATTTAGAATGCAAGTGTTAGTGTGATGAGTGTGAATGAGAAACTGTTTGTTATGATGTGGATTTTTACAAAAGGTGCTAGAAATACTCAGCAAAAAAGGAATATAAATAACCAAATTAATTATAGATAAATAACTTAATGTTAGTTTAACATTCAAAGTCACTTTATTTTGGCTAAGTCCTTTTCCAGACGAACGTGCAGTGCCGGTGCTTCCTCGTTTTTCCTTAAAAAAATGTTGCAGTTCCTAACCCAGACAAACTTGTACGCTTTCTCCTTTGCTAAATTTTTTGTTGATTTTAATAACTGTTTGTTTTCAGGGGTTAGGTGCTCATTAACGAAAAATTTTTTCTCGGAGATAGTTGTGAAGATAACGAAGCTATTTCGTTTTTTAATTCGGCGAAGATAGTTGTTTTCAATTCTTCGACTATTTCATATTTAATCGATTGCAGCTTAGCATCTAGAATGTTTTCTAATCGACTAATTATTAGGTTTGGATCGTTGTATGTCAAGGCTGCGGGGACATCGCATTCAGACATCGAATTGTCGGAATCGGCGGCTTCAGTTCGCGCAGTTTGGCTTGTTTTTTCTACTCTCACCATTGTGTTACTGTTATCTCCACCTTTTCGCTCAGTTGCCACGCAGTTAGGGCACTTCCACTGCATTCGTGCGGACGTTGAATCGCCAGTAAATCTGACACATTCAGAATGGTATACGTAGTTGCAGATGGTACATTTTATGCGTTTCATCGTCACACTAATGTGTGCTTGGCATGCTTCACAGGTTCCAACCATTGTAAATTTTGTTTAAAAATATTAAGGAAGAAATATAAATTGAAAAAAGTCGCTGTCAAAAATGTCACTTATTAGTCAATGGAGCGAGAAGTTAATACAATATTTTTAGCACTTTTGCGAGCAGATATGGTTGAAAAACATTGATCACCACACAGTAGAAATCGTTAACTTTGTGCACTAAACACTTTTATTGTAATTACAGCAGTAAGTTCGTTGTTTTGCAATTATGAATACAGGAGCTATCGATATACGTCTACTCTGTCAAACGTCAAAAGATATTATATGATTTTCTTTAATAATTCAATGATGCTGATCTACGTTTATAAGAGAACCTACATGCAAAATCATAGGTTTCTATACCCAGCGGTTAAAACCTGCAGTTTCTCTTTTTATTGGTATGTAAAAACCGACATTGAAATAGTCTAACTACATATTATGCAAAATAATATTGTAAACTTACCCAATTACTCATACTTCGATAGTGTCACGAAATGTCTTACATAATTACAATATTTTTTATAAATATATTTTTCATAATTATATATGACGTCATTTAACAGTTATAATGTTAACCTTGGTATAATCAAATCATTGCTTCCGAGTTATGACAGTTTTAAAATTTTATCAGTATCTTAAATCGACCAGAACGAAAGATACAGTAAGTACGTACATTTAAAAACTTTAGATTAATCTAATTATTATTTATAAGATATAGGAGTTGTTTTACTAATCAACAATGGTCGAGTAAAAAACCAAAATCCTAGTTTGACTATTTATCTACTTATAAACCTAGGATTTTAGTTTTTCATTAAGAAAACTCGTTTAATAACATATTTTATCAAAAAAATATTCAATAATTTCCTTGAATATGGAAATGCTTATGTAAGTTGGTCGACCTCAGCTTCATATTTGGAATATTATGCATCTTTTTGCATTTCAGGTAGCTCCGGGCGCTACTCCATGTAGCCCTGCCTTAACTTTGCTTTGACAATTTACATCTTAAATTGATGTGAGGTGTCAAGTTTGGGGTCGATCAAAATTTCAAATAGACTCCGTAAGTGGATTTTTGGGGGTTCCGTTCTGTGTAAGCGGCGGGAAAATTGATGCTGTCAAAGAAGGCTTATTCAATTTGCGGCTTATTAATCAACGCCGCGAGGGTGCGGAAAACGCAACTTTATGAGCTTGATGAACTTGCGCATAAGTTATTTTAATTTTTAAAGATCCATTACTATAAATGGTAGACAATCGACATGTAAACGGTGTTTTACATAAAATAAAAATGATATATTTCTATTTTCTTTGGTATATCATGTTTGTAAGTGAATGCATACCTACATGATTAAACACGCCAAATTGCTGAGTTATTAAAATCAGAATAACAAAACAAACTAAGATAATTAATAAAATATAGTGGGCAAGTATGTAGGTATTAGATGTGAAAGGGGTTTTAAAGATGAGGCATAATATAATAGTCAGACATTTATTAACATGGCAGGAACAATGTCACAAAATATCTAAAGAAAAGTGTGTCACATTAGTCGCAAACTAACCATGAAACTAACTTTTCTGATTAACGCTAAAAAAATTGAGAAGTCACATACACAAAATCATTATTTCCACAGAAATAAAGGTCATAATTGAAAAATATTGTGGCCGTAATAACGTATAACCACGCTCGAATAATCGAAACGAAATTGTCATCGTCGAATTACGCAACATCGATTGATTCTTGCGATCATCAATTCGATTACAGCCGGCGACAGATGTCCGCAACGTGACGAATTTTGACTAAACGAAATAACCCTAATGGGACCCTAACTTGACAACTACACCCAATGGAATCTGGAACTTACAGTTTTAAAAATATGGTTGTAAATTGAATGGGGTATATAATTGGTTATTTTGGTAAGGCTTTCGTATTGGTAATCAGTCGGTGACCGCAAATTGTTGTCCCTCGATCAGCCGTTGTTGCCAGGAAATTACAATTTCGATTTTTATTCCATGAGGATTTGTAGTATAATTGGAATGTGTAGATACAATGTGATATTGTGATATTCATAGCAAGTAATTCAATATTTAAACAATGATTAATGAAAATCTTTATTGTAGGAAAGAACTTAAATTTTATTACAGCACTAGTTACGTTATATAATATATTCAACTTTGCCTTTCTGATTTTCTCCTTCCAAACGCGTTTCCTTTCCAAAGGGAGAACATTTTCTTTCCTAATTTCGGTAATTTCTCAGTTTTCGGATTCTGTAAGATACTAGAGGTAGTCGGTAAAAGAAAGGAGACGCTTTTGGACGGAGAAAATCAAAAGGAAATTTCTCTCAGCGTAAGTTTTGTGTTGCCCACATAAAACATAAAGGCTATATCGTATTGAGTTTTAAAAACACATTGAAAGTACATAATTATTATGTATTTATCTAAGTGCATATAAAAATAGCTAAGTTCATAACAGTCATTCGCGGAAGCATTCCAAAGAAAATAGTTCTTAATATTTTCCATGTTCTTGGCGGAGGCATTGTTTTTGTGAATGTCATCGCGGCAATGAAGGCCGCCGCAAACGATCGCGGTCGCCTTTGTGTCGAGCCGGCACTATATTGGCACATGTCATGAGATATTGGCTTCGATTCTGATGTTTTTCTCTAGAGTATCTGCACCTTTTTTTATATGAAAAGGATACCAGAAGTGAGTTAAAAAGTTAGACAGAAAAACAGGGCATTATAAGCTATTTTTTGATTGGTTATTGGACTGTCCTCTCCTTTAAACTTGCACGCAGACATTGGTCACACGCGCAGAGCTTACCGAGAGGTTTTACTCTTTATCTAACCTAACTAAAACATTAACCTGAACAGGGTACAAAATTACTACTACAACCAATCAATTAAAATGACCTAAACGCAAAGCATTTAATAGTCGAATGAGTCTGCATCTGGACACAGACTGCCTTAAAATTTTTTTGTGTGTGTTGTTTCGGATTGACTATGCTGCGTAGGCCCTATTGGCCGCTACAGCGTCACCGGGGGGGTTGGCGAGCGCGAAGCTCCGCCTGGGGGTGAGCCCTAGGGCTCGAAGAAATAATTCGAGAGGTCGGGGGGCAACGTCCTCCTAAGGGCGCCTCCTGTGAGGCTCGGACCACGGCTTAGGATGACGTTGGGATGGGTGGAGTTGTCGGTTTTGTTGGTTAGTCCGTACGCCCCCGAGGCCGTGGCGTGAGCCCACGTCCGGGTGACGTTAGAAATCGGGGACCTCGTCTTCGCCGGCGAAGACGCTGTGATGAGGTTGAATTGTGTAGCCCTACGAGATAGGGTGCATTGTCGGTCATGATTTGATCGTCGGGGTCATTAAGGACGTGCTTAGGGCGTCTTTTATCTGGGGGGTCGTTTCGGTCAGGGGTGTAAGTCGCTGCCTCAACTATTAGGGGGTTGGGGTGTCTAATGGCTTTCTCAAAATAATTTTTGGAAAGCTGTTTAAAGTAATGAGCTATTGTCGGGAGTTGGAGGTCTCTGTGGAGGTCCACGTTGCGCATGTACCACGGGGAGCCAGTGGCCGTACGCATAAACTTATTCTGTAGGACTTGGAGAGGTTTGAGAGAGGAGGGCGGCAGGTGTGCAAATGCAACACAGGCATAAGACATTATTGGGCGGATGCACGTTTTGTATAGCGTGACTTTATGTCGAAGTGACATTTTGCTCTTTGCGCATATCATGGGGTAAAGACGGGAGAGCACATACGCTGCGTTCTTGCGGACTCTACGAATGTGCGCGGCGAAGCTCATCTTGTCATCAAAGGTTACACCCAAGTACTTGGTATTAGTTTGCCAGGGAATGGGGCGGTCGTAAAGAGTTATTTCAGTCTGTCGAAGTTTGTATTGTGATTTCCTTTTGGACTTTTGAAAGAGCACTGCTGCGCTTTTCTCCGGGTTAACCTCTATCCTCCAAAGGCGGAACCAGTGGCCTAGGCTACTGACTGCCTTTTGGAGTCGAGCTTTAACGTTCCGGTAGTTTAAGTCGGAGCTGTATAGAGCGGTGTCATCCGCGAACTGGGCTATATGAACATGAGGGGATCTGGGAATGTCGCTGGTGTACAGCGCGTACAAAAGTGGCGAGAGCAGGGAGCCCTGAGGGACTCCTGCTCGAAGAGGTCTTGGGGAGGATAGGGTTCCATCCAGACGGTAGCGGAAAGTTCGATTGGTGAGAAATTCTCGTAGTAAACGTACGAGTCTTTCGGGCACGCCTAGATGGTAAAGCTTGTAGATCAAGCCGGCATGCCACACCTTGTCGAAGGCTTTGGCTACATCGAAGAAGAGGGCTCCCGTTGGGATGCCTCTCGTTTTGAATCGGTTGAAACCGAGAAGGATGTGCTCCGTGAGGCGGTGCACTTGGTGAACACATGAGTGTCTGGTTCGAAAGCCAAATTGCTCGTCGTTGAGGAGGTTTTTCTCCTCTACGACGGACCTAAGTCGGTTAAGGATGACTTTCTCATACACCTTGCCAAGGGTGTTGAGCAAACTAATGGGGCGGTAGCTAGTAGGGAGGTTCCTAGGTTTCCCTGGCTTGGGGATGCCTATAACGGTAGCTTCTTTCCACCTGTCGGGGAAGGAGCATCCCGCCATGAGGGTGTTAAAAATGACAACCAGGAGGTTGATTAATACGTCGGGGAGTAACTTTAGAGTTTTATTATTGATAGAGTCGGGGCCTGGGGCTTTTTTGGCGTGAAATTCTTTAATAATTTGACGAACTTCGCCGCTATTCGTCGGGAGGATTGGATCGCCATCTGGGGCGGAAGAGAAGATAGATGCTAGTTTGTTTTCGACTAGTTCTATGTGGGACTTGTCTACAGAGATGGTGCTCGGGGAGCATTGGGCTTCTAGGCTATCAGCCAAGCATTCGGCCTTATCGACATCTTCAAAGGCGGGTGGTTGATTGGGACGTAAAAGCGGAGGAGTGGCCGAGACAGGGTCGGCTTTGAGAGCTCTCGCCAGGCTGTAGTAGGCTACATGCGATGGCTTGAGCTCACTCAGCTTCCTGTCCCATTGTTCGTCGCGGAGTTCGGCAAGGCGAGCCTTTACCTCCCTCTGGGCTCGCCAGAGTTCTCTCCGGTTGTCGGCGTTAGGACATGCGTCATGGGCTCTACGTTTAGCGTTTTTGATGGTGATGAGCTCTCTGGCGTCGTCCGGCAACTGTCGACGGGTGAAACCGTTCGGCATCTGTCGGGAGCAGGCGCTTAGAGCATCGCGGATATGATTAGTAAGGTGCAGTGAGGCTGCATGCGCTTCATCTAGACTACCTATAATGTCAGGAATTTGAGAGATGTGCACAGAGTCTATAGACTTAAGATGCTCTGAGAGCTTCTTGAAGTCAATGACTGTTTTGGTCGGGGGGGCCGCGGTGGGCGGGGGTCCTAGCCGCATTAGGACGGGACGGTGGTCTGAACCTAGCTCGGACAGCACCTCCAAAGGACTCACCTGAAGGGCGATGTTCTTTAGAAGAGCTATATCGAGTATGTCCGGTCTGTCTGTTGAATTGTCGGTCATTGGGTAACGAGTCGGTGTGTCAGGTGCTATAACTATGAAGTTAAGATCGGGGCGGTGCGTCAGTCTTTCGAGTTGGCGTCCTCGTGTGTTCGGGGAGCGGCAATTCCAACTTTGATGTTTGGCGTTAAGGTCTCCGGCCACGATAACGGAGTCTCCTAATGAGAGAAGTGCGCGGATGTCACTTTCTAACAGATCTTTCGAGGGAGAGAGATAGACGGATGCTAGTATGACCGACGGATGGCCAGTCATACTCACCTGACATATGGAGGCTTCCATATTGGTTAGTTGTGGAGGATCGAGAGGAGTGCAGTGAAGAGCCCTTCTGTAGTATATGGCAGTGCCACCCTTAGCAGTGGCCCTGTCGTTTCTGACTATATTAAAATTAGCAATTCGGGGATTACTTCTACTAGGTTTCAAGAAGGTCTCTTGCACTAGGAGAATGTCGGTTTGATGTGCACATACAAATTCGCGGACTTCGTCCATTTGGTCGATAAGGCCGTTCGCGTTGTAGAACGCGACTACTAAGGAGTGGGGTTTTAATCTACCTTTGGTCGTACTATCCATTATGGGTTGCTTTAAGGTTATTAATGGAGATGAGCAGACCCAAGTGTTGGGTAATAGCTAATTTGGGATCCTTCCTGAAGGTCCGGGCGAAAACTTCCATCTCCACTATATCAATAGAGGCGAGGACAGTTTCGATTAAGTGGAGATTATCCGCAGCGTTAGTCGCCGCGGATGAATGGAGAGAAGGCTCTGCTTGGGGCTGGGGCGTAGGCGCGGAAGCCTTTACCGGGGCTGATTGGGCGGGCTTGGCCGGGGCTGATTGGGCGGGCTTGGCCGGGGCTGGTTGGGCGGGCTTTGGCGCAGGAGGGTTAGCCCTGGGAAGGGGTTTTTCCCATGCGTTGGTGGCCGGAGCCGGCGCAGGGACGAATTTCTGGGCGGGTTGGGGAGCTGCAGCAGGTTTGCGGCCGGCCGGTTTGACCCTTCGCTTTTGCTCCTTGGGGGCTTTAGGGCATCCGCGATAATTCGCGGTGTGCCCTTGAGACCTGCAAAGAACACAGCTCGGGGGTTCCTCGGTAGGTTGCTTCCTGGGGCAGTCGGAGGTGGCCTTAAAATTCATCAACCGCTCATATTTATACTTTTCGACACAGAATGTTGACGCAACGATCACGTGACTTCTGTCAGAGATAATAAATTATAAAGTGCGAAAACAATATTGCTAAAAAAGGACAGAAAATTTATTGTTAAATTTTAGTGCGCTCTTAAAAAACAATAGGCTCATAACTAGCACCTTAACTCACGAGATTTGACAGTTCTAAATTAAATTAGATTTTTCTGTCCTTTTCTTATTGGTAAGAAAAAGATGAGAATACCTACTCAAAAATTTAGTTGCGCTCAGAATCAGTACCATTACCACTACCCATGTTATAAATGCGAAAGTGTGTATGTTTGTTGGCTTGTCCTTCAATCAATATAGTTAGATATTGGGGGGACATAGACTACTTTCATCCCGGAAATCAAAGAGTCTCCAGCGATTTTTGAATATCGATGCGAAAGAAGACGCGGGTATCAGACACTCCAAAATAAATTGAAAGCCACAGCTACGAGAAAACGCTGCTAGCTTTTCCGGCCCATCCTTATAACCGATTTTGACAAAATTTGGTAATGAGATAGCTTGTATCTCGGAGATACTTTTTACTTTGACGGACAGACGACATCAGTCGAGTAGGAGGAATTCAGGCGATGCATACAGTATGGAATATGGAAGTCCCTACAAGAGATCTATCTAGCAGTGGACACCTATCGGTTGATGACGACGGCGCAATGGTCATTAGTCTAAAATAATTACCTAATAATGAAATATTTACAATTACGCTTTCTAATTAAACTTGGACCACGCATCTTGTCTTTGATGATCCGTCAGCAACTGTGACATTTGTGTGCAAAGCACATAACATGACTGTTATTTGCTATTATTAGTATCGGCAGTGGCTAATTGTTTAATTTACACTTTTTACATTCTATTCATTCTATTTTTATAATCTACTTGATAATGCGCGCGACTTCGTTCGTGTGGGCTTAGGTTTTTCACAAATCCCAACGGAACTCTTTGATTTTTCAGAATAAAGTAGCCTATATCCGTTTCTGCGATGCAAACTATCTCTGTACCTAATAGATGAATAGAATAGAATAGAATATATTTTTATTCAAGTAAACTTTTACAAGTGCTTTTGAATCGTCAATTAATTTAATTTACCACTGGTTGGGAATTATGCGCTCGAATTCATCCACGTTGATTTAGTTTTTTTTAATTTCGAGGGAACTCTGATTTTCCGTGACAAAATACCCCGGGAACGGTCTCGGGATGCAAGCTATCTCTGTCCCAAATTTAAACATAATATGGGCCGTGAAAGCTAGTAGAAGACAGACATACAGACACACTTTCGCATTTATAATATTTATAGATAGGTAACTAAAGAAAAATGTGTATTATCAATAATTAACTTTATAGCGACAATGACATGCAGTAGCCGGTTTTCTACTATACGCCGCCGCCGCGCCTCCTCACTACTAGAAACCATTTATATACGCCAAAGCAAACAATAATAAAAAGTCGTATTGCCCTACACCGTCCCTCGACTATCACTCATCGATACATTGTACGCCGGATGTCACATCACTAATACGACAGAGTCTTTGTCGTGTCCCCCCACGATAAAAAGAAAAAAAAAAACATTTAAAAATGGAACACAAATGTATCTAAGATTGGATTTTGGAATATCATCGGCGGATATATTTCATCTTGTCATAACATGGTGGGTCAAAGGAATGGATCAGAGCTTGATAAATTACAGTTCAAATTTGGAATAATGTCTTTTTCACTATTCACCCGCGGGTCGGCGGACTTGGTGAAGTGATGACGTTTGCGGATCGTCTCAACTCAGAGGGGTTTTGAGATGTAATAATTATTATATTATGAGTTTGGATCATGGTGGCTTTGAGAGATAACAGGTAACAAAGATGTAAAAATCTTATATCAAAGTATAAAGTCTAATTTTTGTATATTTTCTTCGGAATAGTTTTAGAAATGACGACATGTATTGCCAGACACTTAGTGTTGTGGCAACACCCCTGCCAGAAACCCTTAAAGTTTAAAAGTTTACGGGTGTGTGGCAGGGGGTGCTGCGTGGAGTACCAGCTCGGACGTGTGGCGGGGGACCTCGTTAGTGGGTCCCCGGTGGAGGGTCCGCCTCGTCGGACGTCGTTGGCTGGGTCGCAGGAGCGCCGGTGGGTTTTAGTGGGTATTCCGGTCACCTAAGGTCTGTTCGCACCTAAGCTGCTGCGCGTCACTGCACGTCGCGGCACAGAGCGTCAAAATATTATTTCTATCACTTTGTATGGCGCATACCGCACTAGAGCGGCGCTGCACAGCGCTTCACTTTGCCGCGCGTCGCGGCTGGGAGAATATTGTGAAGCGCAGCGAAGCGACGCGCGGTGCAGCGACGCTAGTGCGACATACCCAGCGGCGCGTCGCGTCGCTTCAGAATGCGTACGGCGCTCGGATAAGATACACGCGCATCGAGTTAAGTATTTAATGAATAGGCGTGATAGACCCCAAAATAAATAACGTAGTTTTAATTTTTGGCACATGATATCCTAAAAACTCCCAACCCCTAGGATGTCGGCTTCCACCCTTTCCCTCTTCAATGTCGCTCATCTTGCGACGTTGTTGTTCGTACGCGATCGGGCATAGAAGTGACGCGAGCTGCCGCGTACTGCAGTTGTAGTGCGGTGGGTACCGTGAGCGGCCTGAAGTGATGCTTTCTGCAGTCGGACTGAAGCGACGCGCAGCGCAGCTCAGGTGCGTACAGATCTCTACCTTCCCTCCAGTTAACTGACCGGCTGGCTTCCAAAGGGGGGGGGGTGCGTAAGCGCAATTTCGGGCAAATATAAAAAAAAGCGTCCGCTACTCGCGTTGTAGAACATAGACGGTAGGATTACTGACGCTTGGCTATTAAACTAGTCAAAAAGGGACAAGCCAGGTAATTACAACTTTAGTGGTAGGCAGTAAATCAAGGTAAAGGGAAATTAATCACAAGGCACCATTAGCTAGCTTTCTATAGTATCTGCCACCCAGGTTTCCCTTCAGACGCGACAGTATTAACGAGTGATCTGGTCCTAATAACCGTTCCGCGTCATTAGCGAGGCATCATTTGTCAGAGGTTCCATTACATACAACTCCTGTGACAAATCGTACCGCTCTATGAAGAGAGAAACGGGTGGAAGTTGTAAAGTTGAGTGATTAAGTACTTTTAAAGAAAACCTGTGCGTGGAAAGTCGGTTCTTTTTGTCCTCGAACGTTTTGCGAGGACCATTTTTTGGATATCTCACACAAAATTCTTGTGTATCTTGAAATCGACATTTTAAAAGAAATGAAATAGTTTTCTTATCCATTATCAAAAATTAAATTGTATTGTATCTACTACTCATTCGTTTAAATATTTTATGGATATTTTTCAGACGTTCCGATTGGCAGGCAGTGAGCACCGGTTAGTCGGTGCCGAAATATATCTACATTTCGTCGTTTTGATTAATTTATCCAGCATGTTCGTATGAACTTGGGCACACTTTTAACCCCCACACACAGGGGCACACTATAACAAAGAGAGACCCATTCTTAATCTTAGACTGGGGTGCTTAACATCATAGTTTGCATTGCTACAATCGCCATCACCTCTGACTGGTTCATACTCTCTCGTATTTCTGTAGCAATAATACCAAATCCAACCAAACAAGATTTGATATGGTAATGCTGACATACGGCGCCAACTACCTGAAAACCAGAACGTCTGAACGGCACTTCATCCAATTTCCAATTTACTTTTTGCTAGATTTTTGGCACACTAAATACCTAGGTATGTAATATACCTAACCTAGTGTAGGATGATAGGTAAATAGGTCCATTAGCACATAGTGTAGAGGCTAGAGCCGCTCCCGACAGATCCCGGCGCTCATTACGCGCCGCACATACATCATCGTCAGACCTTCGGCTGTGCAAGTCATCGCGTGGACCCTAGATATAGGTGCTCCACTAGTGTGGAATGAGATTATTGTAATAGAAACTTGTGGTGGATAGAAAAGTACTTACTTCATTTTTTTATTTTTTTTATTTTTTTTCATCTTATTAGAACGGCAGTGCCACTTACACTAACTAGATAATTAATAATAAATTTAAATACAAATAAAGGTACAAGAAAAAAGACATAAAATACAAAACGATAAAAATCAAAGGATTTTGAATATGTACGCTGAGAACATTGAATGACATATTCATGTAATGCTCTCAGCGTACTTCAGTAACTCCCGAACCAGTATTACAGACCCATCATTAAATGGGTCCCATTGAGCATTATTGTCCAAAAGCGCGTTGAACGATGCTAATGAACGGGGTATAGGTGACATAGATCTAGCAACAGTGCGATGATGTGGGACCACGAAAAGGTTATTTTTTCGTGGACGAAGATTACTAATATATTATATTCATAATTTAAATTAAATATTGGAATGTCGACTGGATAATTATCCGGTTAAATGCTCCTCTTAAGTGGAAATATAGTCCGCGACGGGTTGAAATGACAATCGGGGTATGAGGCGGGGAGACCCCCGCACACCTGCGTCTCGCACGTCATCTGCGCTCGCCCGCAACGGGCTAGCGTGGGAGCTGTGCGGGTGTGTGGGGCGTTACCTTCCCAATTGCCATCTTGACCTGTCGCGTAGTGCAAACATTTCAGCTTTCAAAGATTTGGGGGCTGAGTATTGATGAGTTTAGCTATAATATAATATTTTCTTTTTATTATTAGGTATGCTGCTTAAGCTGATGCCCGCGACTTCGTTACTCTGCTTTCACATTCATAGTATGGTTAGTGAGAAAATATGATACAATAAAGGTAAGCCGTCTCCATATTGGCGAACACTCGAATGACAAAAGAAATATCAAAGCGGTAGCTTTTATAGAAATTAACATAAGTATCGCTCGGAGCGGACGTCGCGCGGTGATTACGGGATATAATTAAAAACGTTGATCTTTGATTTATTCCCGAAATAGCAGCATCATCTGCAGCCCGGGGGAAGAAAGCGACCGTCATGAAATATGGATTTGGATCCAAAAGAAGACTCATCGCTCGGGCGCTCGGTGCCGATGACCAAAAATTTGTCATTATTTCTTGAGGGATAACAAAGGGATCATTTTTTATCCGACTAAAGAGGGGCTATGTATGCCTCTGTGTATAAGCATATGTGTTTGCCGGTGCATTATTTCGCTCATAATTTCCAAATTACAGCTAAAAAATTATACGAAAACTTTAAAATATGAAATCACACACTAGTCTAGTGCCTTTTTAAGATTTTCGAATAAATTTGTACCTACCTTGTAATCGCAGAAACATTTCCGGAGAAACACATAGGTGACACGATTTGTCCCGACGCTTTAGACCTTCTGGAGTTAGGTTTTGCACTCGTATCATAAATTCATTGTTAGTTCACGGTAACAAGGTCGTATCGACGTCGTATAGTAGGTATTAGGTAACTAGGTAGGTACACTTCTTAAGCATTGCATTTCAGCGAGATGCTACTTGCAAACTAAGCAAAACTATCGGTTTTTCGAACTATGTGCTATGTCGAGCTATGTCGGTTAATCTCGTTTCCTACAGGTCCGTAGGAGTAAATAAAACCTCATTTCTGATTTGACTACGTAGAGAGACTCCAAGCTCTTTCCATGCATCACTCACTGAGTGACTCCAGCTTTCTTCATATGAAGCCCATAGGATTCAATGTGGGGTTCCAAGGTGCTGAAGTGGCGACCTCGCACTGGAAAGCGCAGTGATAGAAGACCCCCCACTAAGTGGACAGGACGAAGATATACATTCAGACGGCTCAAGACCGTATGGAAATCCCTACAAGAGACCAAGCTATGTCCAGCAGTGGATGTCTATCAGTTGACGATGATGATGGGGCAAAACTAAAGAATAGCTACTTTTTATTAGTATTAAGTATATCCTCTATCCTAGGGATGCCTGGAAGAGATCGCTATTTTAGCGTTAAGACCGCCTATAATTGTACAAATATCTTTGTTTTGTATTTCTTTACGTAAATTTGGAGTAGATACAATCACTTCCCATATTATGAATGCGAAAGTGTGTTTGTTTGTTAGTTTGTCCTTCTGATTCTGATCGACGTGATTTTTGGCATGGGTATAGGTAGTTAAAGACCAGTAGGGCGATTGTCTAAAACCTGCATCAATCATTATTACAATCTCAATTGTTCTGATTGGCTGAATTTGTGCGATTCTTGTTGCAACAATGCATTGTGGCCAATAGTGAGCGAGCATTAACCAATCAGAGATGATTGCGATCGTGACATTGTAGCTGTCAAACAACCGCGGTAGGGCCACTGGAAAGTGACATAGGCTACTTTTTATCCCAGAAAATTAAAGGATTCCCACGGGATTTTTAAAAACCTACGCGTACAAAGTCGCGGGCATCAGCTAGTAAAGAATATTTTACTTTACTTTGACCTACCCAGGACAATGACGTTGGCTACTTCCCTAATCTCACCTTTCACACCTTTTATCCGGCGGGTCATTGTGAAAGCATCATCAGCGCTACCATTAGGTTCTCTTGATGTTCCGATAAATAATATCTGATTGGCATTGATACGTGCAGCTTCCATTTGGAAGTTCATTAAGGTTGCAGTCGCTGACGTAGGATAGACAGGACAGAAGTCATGGAGCGGTCTTATTCTTCATTTTTTGCTCTTTTGCCCACAACATCCACATCAATTAGTATGATTGTAGAGTATAATATATATTAGTTTATTTTATTAGTGTATCGGTATTTTACATATTATTTAATACATTTATTATTGGTTTGTGTTATTTATTATTCGTTTAGTATGTATCAGTTATTTGAATCAGGTATGTATATTATAATCAATTATATTAGTATATTACACACCAACTGCAGTCTAATTTTCCTCATATTTTCCTATTCTTAAGGTTGCCTGGTATTAGAGATCGCTAATTAGCGATAAGGCCGCCTTTTGTATCTTCCTTCTGTCTGTGTTTTTTATTCTTTTATTGTAATCCTTCTTGTGGTGATACAAATAAAGTATCCAGTATCCGTCCAGTAGTTTGAACAGTTCGTGCGTGCGATCAGTCAGTCAAACAAAAACAATAACATAGTAGGTACGTTACGTAGGTACTTTTCCTTGTTGGTGAATTTTATGTCGTTTCTTTTTAATGTCTTTTAATTTTTAAATCAAGAAATGAACTACCTAATTATTTCTCTAGAAAATATTTGACAGTCAATATAGAATCTCTACTCTATGGTTTTCCCTGTCCTATCCCCATTAGTAGCCGACACCCTCGCGATTAACGAATCACTCGGCTTTTGTCGTCTTTTTTTTCACTTGTCGCTGAGAAAACCTATGTGTCGGTGTCAAACAGGCGTTTTGTCAAATCATCGAGATCAAACGCGCCGGCAGGGAAACCCGCCTGTCAATACGAGTGAAGTGCTTCTACGGGGAAATCGTTAAAATGTTGTTAACTACTAACAGATTAATATTAAGGCTCTCATAGGTGGAAGTATCTACTAACTATAGTTTGCGACAGATTGAGATGGCAACGCCCCGCACACCCGCACACCTCCCGCGCTAACCCAGTGCGGCGAGCGTAGGTGACATACGTGTGTCCGGCGTGCCCTCACCTCATACCCGGATTGCCATCCAAACTATCGCGGACTATACCTACTCTATGTTGAGGTGTACGTCTATTGAAAGAGCGCACAGTAGAAAAAATCTGAGACCTGCAGACCTGCTAGGTAAGTGGTTAAGACGTCGACGTAATTCAGGGGGGTCTACGGTTCGATCCCGGGCATGCACCTCTAAATTTTCGGAGTTAAGTGTATTTAAGCAACTACCTAAATATTACTTTCTTTAACGGTGAAGCAAAACATCGTGAGGAAACCTCCATGCCTGAGAGTTCTCCATAATGATCTCAAAGGCCTGTGATGTCTGTCAATCCGCACTTGGCCAACGCGGTAGACTATGGGCAAATCCTTCTCATTCTGAGTGGAGAGCCGTGCTCTGTAGTGAGCCAGCGATGGGTTGATGATGATGATGTGGTTAGTTTAGTGTAAAGGCAATTACATGTTTTTTTTTTTAAATTCACATACAAGTTAGCCCTTGACTGCAATCTCACCTGGTGGTAAGTGATGATGCAGTCTAAGATGGAAGCAGGCTAACCTGGAAGGGGTATGGAAGTTTTCATTAATTAAACCCATACATTCCCCTTTTGGTTTTTACACGGTATCGTACCCTAAATCGCTTGGCGGCACGGCTTTTCCGGTAGGGTAGTAACTAGCCACGACCTAAGGCTCCCACCAGATCGGAGAAATTTTAGAAATTATAAGTAAGATTCCAAATTTCCTCTGCCGGGAATTGAACCCGGGATCTCTCACTAATTAAAGCGCTCACGACTGCGCCAGGGAGGTCGTCAAACTACCTTATTGCTTCCTAAAAGGGCATTACTTCTCGTTGTCGTTATCACTACCCCTATTTGTAAATGCGAAATTGTGTTTGTTTATTGAATTGTTTATTTGTTGGTTTTTTGGTTTGTTGGTTTGTTAGTTTGTTGGTTTGTCCTTCAATCACGTCGCAACGGAGCAACGGATCGACGTGATTTTTTTGCATGAGTATAGGTAAAGACCTAGAGAGTGACATAGGCTACTTTATCCCGGAAAATCATACTGTTCCCACGGGATTTTTAAAAACCTAATTCCACGCGGATGAAGTCGCGGGCATCAGCTAGTGTATATGTAAAAAATATGTAAAAAAACTTAAATAACAGAAGATTGCTTAATAAAAAACTCTTCCGTTGATTCTCGTAAAATTAACCGTATCGGTGTCAACGCCTCTCAATCACGAAGCGAATGATGTTTATTACCATGAGTATAAAAATATATGTACCTACTGTTATGATCTCTGAAATGTTAAATACCTTGGCATTTATGCTTTCCTGGTATCTAGTGTTTATTTTAGGTTATATTTTTGCTAGTTTCCTTGGCATAGATGAAACAGATAAGGTCAAATTGTATAACCGATATAACTTCAGACACGTACCTAAAGTCTGCGACAGGTTGAGATAGCAATCGGGGTATGAGGCCGGGGGTCGCCCCGAAAGTAATGTACCTACATCAGCCTTAAGAATGACATTTCGGTTTTGTACAGTGTTGTCTCTGTGACTCATACCTATATGACGTTTTGTCGGTATCAACTTCCACTTCCATCCGAACTTATTTTCTTATCCATTTAGCTAGGTAGGTACTCTGCTAGTTAGTAGCTTTCCATTTTCTAGTTACTTTTTCCCACTCTATTTTCAATGATGGGAGTCAAAAGTCAACTTTATCGCCGTCAAACTTCGTCAAGTTTATCCAGCTACCGACTTTGTTCAAAGTTGCATAACCAACACAAATTATGTTTAGTTTGATACTACAACTACATGCACTGTCGTAACAAAGCTATTTCAAATTTTATTTTAAACCAAAACGGTGTCATCGTTTCTTAATGACATATTAACATACCAATTACCAACCACGACCAATCGATCTTCGTAACACGACATTTTACACGATTTAGTATTTTTTTAAACCGACCAAGTGCGAGCCAGACTCGCGCACTGAGGGTTCCGTACTAGAGCAGTATTTTTTTTACATTTTACACGATAAATTAAAAACTATTTGTGCATAAAAATAAATGAAAATCTGTTTTAAAATGTACAGGTAAAGCTCTTTTATATGATACCTACCCCTTTTGGTATAGTTATCTTACTTTGAAAATACGAATTATTTGTTCATGAACACATTCTAATTTATATTTTGTGATGCAACCACAAATTCAGTTTTCGAATTTTTTCCTTGTGCTAGAAGACCTACCAACATACCAAATTTTACGATTCTAGGAAAACGGGAAGTACCCTGTATAATATGTAGTAGATAATATATATGTATGTAGTACGTTTTCTTGACAGACACGACAGACGAAAAGACGGACAAACACACAGACAACGAAATGATCCTGTATTATGAGGGTTTATTTTTTTCCTTTTGAGGTACAGAACCCTAAAAACACACTCGTCCTACGAAATTATATGTCAGATGCAGTCACACTGCCTATACCTACTTTAGGCTGCCTACTTTGTTTTTCCCCTCCAGATAGATTATAAGGTCTAACCTAAACCGGATGCTAAATATTCATCCTAGCTAAAAGGCTTCACATCACACCTAGATATCAGCATCGTGACGTCCTTTTAACATGAACTATCATATTTTATGTTATAACCCTGTACCGTACTTTAAATGGGCGTTTCATGGCATTAAGCGTTCGCAAATGATATTTCCCGCGCGCAAACCGCCATAATTATATTCGCATCAATCAGTTGCGCGCGCGCATACCCGCGAGCCTCTTAAATGGTTATTAGCCGGTTAATATACACGTTATATAATATACATTATACGAAATCGCTTGTATCTGTTATGATATTATGTCGATTTGCTAGTATTTTTTTAATCAACAGCAGAAGTTTCCGTGGTGGTCTCATAAAAATTTCTAGATCCAACTCCTTAATCCTGATGCTGCAGGGTTACTGCCCGCCTAAGTTATCAAGATTCAGGAAGATCCGGTCCAGGGCCACAAATTTACCAGGAATTTCCTGCTAATTTTGTGCAGGAAAGGAACAACAGTGTGGTGACCAGGGAAGGGACAAATAAAAAAGAATGCTATTATAGATTTATATTTAATAAGTAAGAGTACCTAAGTATTGTACAAATTATGCAATTTATATTTTTTTAAAGCAATATTAATTATTATGTATCTTGGGTACAATGCCTCGCTGCGGTGGTCTCGATGAGGTTAGAGATTTACCTAATTTAATTTGTTTTAATTTTCATTTAATGTTGTGTTTTTTAATTTTTTATTTAGATTTAAGTTTATTTAATAAAGTAAATTCTTTTAGACTAATCAAGAAAATATTACGATGTATAATACCTATAATCTATATACCTAAGTATTTATGTTCCTATTTACTTTATTACAAGTTTTACTACAAATGAAAAAATTACAATTAATTATTTATGGACCAGCTAAAGAGCTATTGAGTAACCAAATGCATAATCATCACCAAATAAATTTCTTTCGCAGCAAACATACCGAGTTCTTCCAAAACTCCTTGACGACCTCTCGTTGCAGTCCTGCAAAAAAAGAAGACTTCAGAGTTCAGGCGAGTTGGTTTCTATAATTCAGTACCTAGGTATATAGTTCGCGACAGCTTGAGATGGCAATCGAGGAGGGAACGTCCCACACACCCGCACCCGTATAGCAAGAGTCGCTTTTTCTTGTGAGATTGTCTCTGCGGAGTGTTCCTCCTGTACCTACCTGAAGACTGGTTTAGGAAGTAGGTTACCTACCTACTTAATGGCTGCATCAGCATGTACCTTATTAAGTAGGTACCTACTTAACCAAGTACCTACCTACCCAACCATCGCTAAGTGCCCAACAAATGCAACTGACACAGTAGGTAATCTACTTACCTTTAACGAAATAGAGAGAGAGCGAACGATGAAGTTTGGATCATGGTGACTTTGGCAGATAACAGGTAACAAAGACGTATAAAATCTTACGTCAAAGTAGAAAGCTCAATTTTTGTACATTTTGTTCTTAATAGTATTAGAAATCTCGTCAGGTATTGCCAGACACTTAGTGTCGTGGCAACCTCGTGCCAAACACCCTTGAAATTTAATAAATCGTTAAAAGATAAATACTTACGCGGCCTATGCCGAAATTGTCAAATGGAATAATGCGCTTTTCTCTCGGACATTGTGATTCAGGTTTGCAGACACCCGACCCGACAATTGTACTGCAAGTCTGTTCACCTCCAAATCCTGAAATAAAAAGCCGATCAAGTGCTTGTCGAGCCACGCGCAGTAGAGTTCCGTACTATATAACTGTTTTACACAACTAACAACTTCATTGAAGTAATTTTCAATGATCTACGACTCCAAGTACATTTAGCCACATAATAATAATAAATATATTTTATTCAAGGGGGCTCGAGCTCTTTTTGAAGAAATTGCGAAAAGAGTTATCGAGTCAACCGGGGACCCGAGAGCTGGCAGCTACCTTGGTCAAAGAATTAGTTTGGCCATCCAAAGGGGTAATGCTGCCAGCATCTTGGGTACAATGCCTCGCTGCGGTGGTCTCGATGAGGTTTTAGATTTAATTTAATTTATTTTAGTTTTAATTTAATGTTGTTTTTTTTAGATTTAAGTTTATTAATAGTTTATTTAAATAATTTAAATACAAATATAAAAATGTATTAAATATTTTTATTCAAGTAAACTTTCAAAAGCGCTTTCGAATCGTCGGATGCATCTACCACATTTTCTATTACCTTCTCGTTATCTTGTAAAGCCTACTTAGCTGTGATAGTTTTCCTTTTAATTTCTTTAAGTACTTATATCTAATATGTAAGTAGGTACATAATACAAGTATAGGTAGGTCCAAAAACAACCATTTAGCGGGTAGCAACCATTTAGCTTGAATTGACTCTAATAAAATTATGGACCTCTTTAAAACTTTAAAATTCCCTGAATCGAAAAACTTCACTAGATATAAGTAGATTTTCATAGATTTCCATTAGATACCTACTCTAATCTAATTCTAATCTCAATAGGTATGGGTTTTAATGAAAATTCTATAGGTACCTACCTACGCCTTCCAAGATAGCCCGCTTCCATCTTAGGCTGAGATCTACTAATTATAGAACGAACTTAGAATTTGCTGAGAATTATTATAACGCTGTCTCGTTTTAACCCTAATTCTGATCTATCGATCTTAACCTTGGACAGCATCATTACTTTACCATCAGGTGAGATCACAGTCAAGGGCTAACTTGTAACTACTAAGTATATAAGAATTAAAAAAAAAGTTTGATAGGTAGGTCACAAAGTGCCAAGCGGTAAAGCTTTTAACTTTTAAATCGGGGGGTTACAAATACGAGTAAAGTTTAGTGATGAAAATAAGGTAATGAATCCTATCCAATAAAAACCGGCCAAGTGCGAGTCAGGCTCGCGCAACGAGGGCTCCGTACTACAGTCATATTTTTTCGACATTTTGCAAGATAATTCAAAAAACTAAATATGCATAAAAATAAATAAAAATCTGTTTTAGAATGCACAGGTGAAGATCTTTCATATGATACCCCACTTAATATAGTTATCTTACTTCGAAAATTGAAAATACCTACTAATTATTATTCATGACTACAATTTAATTTTTTTTGTGTGATGTAACCACAATTTCACAGTTTTCAGATTTTTTCCCGAATGTCTGCCATAAGACCGACCTACTTGCCAAATTTCATGATTCTAGGTCAACGGGAAGTACCTTGTAGGTATCTTGACAGACCGACAGACAGGCAGACAGACAACAAAGTTATCCTATAAGGGTCCCATTTTTCCTTCTGAGGTACGGAACCCTAAAAAAGGAAAAAGGTAAAGGTATGTTATCCTTACCACGTGCGTGTAATTCGACTGTCAAACACAAAACAAGCAGACACGATAGTATGCACACTCTCGCCATTTTTATAAAATATTGTAAATCAAAGTAAGTTGTATGTAATGAAAACGATAATGCTCACAACAGCAAAGAAATAACTGCATAAAAACGAGAAATCTTTGTCTTATATAGATATCTGTGCTTTATTATTAATTATAATTTATTATCATGACCTATCAAAATTGACATTAAAATTACCTAATTAAATAATAGATAACGTAATTATATTAGACATTATCAGTTGTACCTAATACTAAAAACCAAGTAAAAAACCCATGAATAAATTACCCACGATAAAAATAAGTAAATAGATAGGCTAAATCAGGAATGTTATACCTACTCAATAGTTTCCTATGATAACTACGTAAAAACCGAGTATAGTCCGTACAAAATGACTCCTCACGCACCATTTTAACTCTATGGGTCAACTTCCATGTCAAAATTACGGTTCATCTTTATAATAATGACTAACATCGTACTGTTGATATGAAAACTGACACATAAATTTAATATGGGTAGTTATAATATTATTATGTACGGGTAAATTGCCATACTCCTTCCAAGTTATAAAGATATTTAAATTTTTTTCTACTTTGGGCTAGCTACCTTCCCTACCTATCTATTGAGAATTTCTTGACAGAAAAGTATTTTATAAATGACAATCATAATTAAATACCTTCTAAAAACGTTTCTGCATTAACCATGATCATTTCTATTGGTAGGTAAGTACCTAATACAAGCTTTTGTCATACTATTATATCTTCTGTGCTTTTGTTTTGTCTATTGTTTCACAAAAACATGTAAGTAGGCACTACATACAATAATAATAATAAATGTAACACTGTAATTGGATTACGCTAGGATTACGAGATAATGTACTGACAAGTAGCACCTTGACAAGTCTATTACAAGAAATATTATCAACCACAATCAAAATGTCCACAGTAAAAGTAATTTTGATGGATGAAATATTGTCTGTACCAAATACCGCTTTGATAGATGATGAAATCATCTATTTGTGAGCGACTAGTGGTCTTAATATATAAAAGGAAAAGATGACTGACTGACTGACTGATCTATCAACGCACAGCTCAAACTACTGGACGGATCAGGCTGAACTTTGGTATTCAGATAGCTATTATGACGTAGGTATAAGAAAGGATTTTTGAAAATTCAACCCCTAATGAAATGGCATGGCATGAAATAGGGGTTTAAAATTTGTGTAGTCCACGCGGACGAAGTCGCGAGCATAAGCTACTAGCTAGTAATAATCATGAAATTTGGCAAGAAGGCAGGTCTTATAGCACACTTAGGAAAAAATCCGAAAATCGTGAATTTGTGGTTACATCACACAAAATAAAATAAAAATGTGTGTATGAACAAATAAATAGTATTTCAACTTTCAAAGTAAGATAATAATACCAAGTGGAGTACCTATCATATGAAAGGGCTTTACCTGTACATTCTAAAACAGATTTATTTTTATTTTTATACATAATAGTTTTTGTTTTATCATGCAAACTGCAAACTGTCGAAATAATACGACTGTAGAACGGAACCCTCAGTGCTCGAGTCTTGCACTTGGCCGGTTTTTTGTTTGGAATGCATATTTCTGTTACTGTACGATAGGTATACCTACCTAAGTACGTAGTATACTTTATTATTTATAACTTCCAGCTAGATATCCATAAATTTAACACCATACTTTATGAAAATCTATCTACGTACGTATCTAGTCTAGTACCTACGTACCTACCTATAATTTAGACTTCGTCGGGTGAGTCAAGTCTTTAAGTTTAGAAAGTGTTTAGAACTTATAATTTATTTAACTTTATTACACCAATGGCTTTGATTAACTTTAGCGTTAGATGTGGAAACCAAAATGACAGGTATAGTTATCAAAATAATAGTGTTGTGACTGGGCGTGACATTTGTGTCGATACTTGAAATGTCAAAGCGATTTGTACCAAGGTTTCTAGTGTATTTACGAAACTGGTATAATACGGTATTTGACAATTAGTCAAATCAGTAACTCTTTATCAAACGTCAAAACGCGCGCTTAGTATGCGAGATTCTATGAAATACCGGTGTGTGACGTCACAATCATTTGACGTGCTTTTTTTAGTTTGATCGATAATTTAAAATGGTTATTACACTTAAAACCAACAAAGAACGTGGATTTCACGTATTTTGGAAGACCCTCTATTTAAATCACTGAGAAATAATTTATTTTTGGTGTAGTCAAATACCCAATTCTTCCGTTTCTTTTACTAAATTATCTGTGATCGTTACCTACTGTTTATCGTAATAAAATCCCTCTATCCACGGTATTTAATCGTAACACAAGCCACTGGGATTGCGGATTTGTTGGGAATGTTTTCCAACCTACCTGAGCCTACTTTCTATAACTAAATGACCCTACACACCTTCTTAGTCACTCCTCTCATCAAAAGTTGCCTGGCGGAGATTGTTTTGTAAGCAATAAGACTGCCTTTGCATTCGTTTTTTAACCAATATAGGCTTGCGCTTGACTGCAATCACACCAAACAGGAACAGGTGCGTCAGCACTAGACTGAAGTTTCGAGCTGAGTACTGTTATTTCGGCTGACGTCAAAATGACGTCATTTCGATGTTAATGAGACTTGGTTCCAGCACAATAGCAATTTGCGGACCTTATACGCAACTGGTCGAGATCGCAATCGGAGAGGAAACGCCCCGCACACCCACACAGCACCCGTGCTAATGCGGTGCGGGCGAGCGCGGGTGACGTGCTGGTATGCAGGGCGTCCGTCCCCCCGCCTCATACTGTCGCGGACTATACATATGGAAAGCATTGGGTTATGCTTCTTGCCAATTACATAAACCTGCAATCCACACGTTCTAACCACAAGGCTGGCTCAAAGTTACCATAGCGGAACAGCAAACAGATTTCGCCATGAACCGTCCACTCAATGACACTTCATCACCGAACAAAAGAACAAAGCGTCTCCATTATATTACACAACTTATATTCACGCCGGCTGAGCCACATAATGACATGTACAAAGCTCTAATGGCTGACCAAATCACGTCTAGCTAGGCAAAGAGCTACTGGCAGGATTTACTATTATGTAGAAAATATTAGGTAGTACTTACTTAGGTAGCCATTTTATAAATTCGAAAGTGTTTCGTTGTACTTACTCTATAATTTTCCGTGATAAACAGTATCCTATGTCACTCCCCAGGTCTTTACACCCATGCAAAAAATCACATCGCACGCATTATACAAACACAAAGTGTGTTCTTATGGTTCTATATATTATCTTCTTCACACTTTATCATATGGGTAGTGAATAGTCAGGATAATTATTAGTCTTATTAATAGTTAGGTACTTACCTAATACCTAGCTGTTAATACTTTATAGTGTAGGACAGGTTATAATATTCACGTTTTAAAAAGATTTGTTTAGCTTAGTACCTATTTGAAGTTTTGGAAAATAAACTGAGCATAAGATCACAATTTTAATATTAAAAATTAGAACCGTCGATTTTTCAGTTTTCAGTTTGCACCATGGCCGTTGCGCTGTTGTTTTTTTCTGTGATCGATGTATCTACCGACTACCCAAGCTATATTTTGTCAAGGACCCCTATATTATTATTCTCTAATTTATATTACTTAAAATGGACTATATTAGGCACCTATATTTTTCTTTCCGATGATGAAACTTTTGCTTATAAAGTGCCACCTTACTGCCTTACTATTCTACTTCTTACCTCTCGCCTCCCGTCCACAAACTTATCATCATCATAGAAAAAATACATTTTCAACTCTATCATTATAAAAATACAGATTATTGTTCATGCATCCTGAAATTTGTCTGCATCAATTGTCTATAAGTAGTGGCCAACCACCACGCCTACTCTTGCGACAACCAGGGACAATATTCTTTGCCTCAAATAGAATGGTGCCTACTTGAATTAGAATTTTAAAGTCTGAAAGGTTAAGTTGCTTTTCGCTTAGACGGTTTAATCATGATTTTACGAAAGATAATAAATTCAAATTATCTTTTTACATTGTCTTTATCTAATAATGCACTTAACATTTGAGGTGAGAAAATAAATCAATAAAAACTATGAAAAATGTATTTGAAATTTGTGCAATAAAAATATGGAAACTATGAAGTCTGCCTGTCACACGACTGTGGTTGAACTTGTCTAATAAATGCAGACGCAGATAATGATGGACTAGCTACATACTAAACATTAATACACTAATTGTAGTAATTATCTACTATCTATACTTATGTATATGCAGCAGAACGTTAGTCACGTCATACAATACATATTCTAAAAAATCCTGCTGATTTTGAAACATGACTAAGGTCAATTCCAAATCAACAAACTAAAATACCTTTTATAATGCAGTTATAATAGACAGTGTTCAAGCCTCAATAGCGCAACGTTTACAGGAGCGGATTTAATTCTGAAAGTTGTCGGTTCAAATCCCACCCGTTGCCCTATTGTCGTATCTTCTCCTAAGTAGCACAAGCTTTACGCTTAGTTGGAGGGGCTAATATTCCTTAAAAAAAGTGTTACACTTAATAAGAAGGCTTCAAGGGGTTAATTACAGATGAAATTGTAGAGTCGATTGACGGTTATATCTACCTAACTTCTGATACTTTGAAAAACTCACAAAATATTGTCGGGAGGTACTAGTTCTAGCTTCGATTCAAAACTTACAAAAAATTGGTATCAGACAAAAAAAACTGGTCCAAAGATTTCCGAACCACGTTCCACTCATACATGGGGTAATGATACGAATTACAATAATTGTGTAAGCGCGAGCGGGGCGGGGCCAAATGACAATCACGCGCCGCGACCTAATGAACGGGTGTATGCAGCTAGAGCACAGGTGCCGAGTAGGCAGGTAATACATCGATTATTATTATCGATATAAGTACATAATTTTAAGCTCGATATATCAATATTTTTCATCGATAACTAAACCATCGAGTTCACAACTTAGCGGTAAGTAGAACATTTTCAACTAAGTATTCAAGATTAATAAAACAGAAAGAAGAAGAATGCAATGGCAAATTTGTGCTACCTGTATAAAATATGCACCTTGTTTTATGTGATGCAGTCTGAGATTGAATCGTGCTTATCTGGAACAAATATGGTAGCTTCATAGACGAAACCCGTGAGATAGTTTCTCATTGCAATTATACCTACAAATTACAATAATTGTGTAAATGCAAGCGGAGCAGGGCTAAATGAAACTAACTGAAACCTGGCACCGTGGAACTAACTGTCCTCAAACTCAATCATAGATTGATGATCAGGTCGATCATCAATCTATGATTGAGTTTGGTCAGGCTCTATTAATGTATCTTCAAACTAAGAAAAATATGTTACCTATACCAGAGATAATATATTACTTGTTAATATATTATCTCTGCCTATACCTCACATATTTTTACGTTATTTTGTCTTAAACTTTTTTATAACCAAATATTCATAATATCTCTTAAATATTATGTCTTTAGCCTGCCTGCTACAACAAGATTTTCAATGCAATTTTAAATGAAAATCACATAATCACATGTTTATTTAGGACCTCAGTCATCAATGCTTATATACCTAGTATTCTAGTAGTAGTGAAATCACCTCAATATTAAATGATATTATTGGACTCTTTTGTTTTTAATTTTAGATTTATCGATACTTTCTGAATACCAACAAAGCACATCCCTACAACTCTAAGGCGCACGTATTGTCCCTGCCGAGTCATGTGCTGATTATATCATCTATATTATATGCATTATATACTTACGTGTGCCGTGAGCATCTGTCCCGAAAGGTAATTATGTTGGTTCTATTTTATAATCAGCAGTTGGTTAGTTAATATGCTTGTCAAGTGTCTATAGGTAATGTAATCCACACTAATATTATAAATGCGAAAGTGTGTCTGTCTGTCTGCTAGCTTTTCACGGCCCATCCGATTTTGACGAAATTTAGTACAGAGATAGCTTGCCCGAGGAAGGACATAGGCTACTTTTAATCCCGGAAAATCAAAGAGTTCCCATGGGATTTATTAAAACCCTAAATCCACGCGGACGAAGTCGCGGGCATCATCTAGTTTCTATTAAAAATGTGTATTGACTGCATGGCTCTTAAAAAAATTTACACTCCGTTATCTGTCGTATTGACAGTTCAATAAGAAAAGATACACCTTGGAATTTGTATTGTTATGATTTTTTTAAATCTAGGTAAGTGCGCTCCAACTTAGACTCATCTATGTTTTCCTTATAAGGTACTAGCTTATCCCTGCGGCTTCGTCCGCGTGGACTACACAAATTACAAATCCCTGTTGTACCCCCTTAGATGATGAATTTGTAGAAATCCTTTCTTAGCATACGTCTACGTCATATTAATAGCTATCTGCAAGCCAAATGCCTCATCCGTCCAGCAGTTTGAGCTGTGTGTTGATAGATCAGTCGCGTATCTAGAACGGTAGAAATCATAAAATGCCAAAACCCTGCCGGGAATCGAACCCGGGACCACCCACTAATAAGACCAAAGCGCTTATACCTCTGCGCCAGGGAGGTCGTCACCCGTGCTCGCCGTCACCGGGTTGGCGGAGACTGTGCGGGTGTGCAGAGCCTTCCCTCCCCGATTACCATATCGATATATCGCGACCCATCCCAAAATCTTGTAAAGAAATTGTCACAACTAGTGAAGCGTGCCCCGGATATAACTCTGAACCCTCCCAAATAGAAGGTTAACGTCTTAACCACTAGGCTATCACCGTTTCGAAGGTGTAAAATAGATCAATTTTCACAAGAGGAAACGCGCGATTTCCTCCCGTCCCTCCCTCCTCTCTCTCCCGTCCCTCCACAATGATGGGAATCGTCCACGCAATTATTCGGTGCAATTGACCGCGGTAAGTTCACGGGGACCTCCCTGTAAATTATTACACTTAAAATAATTACTACAGTATAGGTTATTATTTAGTAGATAATATACTTTGTTTCACACTAATAAGTAAGTGGGTATTAATAAAATTATAATTATGTAGTTACAAAAAGCGGCCACGTAGGTACGGAGTCAGACTCGAGCGCCGAGAGTTCCGTTTTGGAGTCGTATTTTTTCGACATTTTGCACGATAAATCAAAAACTGTTATGCATAAAAATAAAAATAAATCTGTTTTAGAATGTACAAGTAAAGCCCTTTCATATGATAACCCACTTGGTATAGTTATCTAACTTTGAAAATTTAAAATAGGTACTAATATTTGTTCATGCCACACATTTTAATTCTTTTTTCTGTGATGTAACTACAAGCTCACGGTTTTCGGATTTAAAAAATAATGTCAAAAAGTCAAATGATTTATTCAAAATTTATTATAAGTATTGATAGGTTTACTCTTTTCGATAGTCAGTTGTTGGATTTATAAGATATAGGGCCGGTTGTTTCAACAAACTTTGACGGACACGTAACCTTTAAATATGGCGCTAACGAACGTAAGTAAAGAAAAAGCGTTGATTCAGCATCTATTAGCGCTAACGTTCGTTAAAAAGTTACGTTTACGTTAACCAATGCTGGCGCCATTGGTGATCGTCAAATCAGTTCGTAACTTCATACTTCTTACAAACGGAATATTTTATTTACAAATTATAATGGAATCAATTTAATTCAAAGCTTTTAATGATAGTTTTTTTGAAGATTTTGTAAGAAAGAAAAAGTGTTTAAAATGCGAAGTAGCAATATGTATATAATTTAATATACTTAAAATGAAATAAGAAAAGGATACGGAGAAGTAAGTTAATTTTTAGGGTTAGTTTCGCAACCAAAATAACAATGACGAACAGTTTTTTGTACAATGAAGCAACGCACTTAAATTAACAGATGTTAAAGTTCGTCTACGTCCGTTAAATTTTAACGAACGGATCTTACGAAGACCAATGGTTTGAAACAACCGGCCCTTAGTGGTGATAATTATTACGAAAACTTAAAACTAAAGCTACGAGGGTTCCAAACGCACCCAGGTCTGAGAAGATTTATTTCTTTACTTGTGCCTACCTACCTGCCAAATTTCATGACTCTAGGTAAACGGGAAGTACCCTGTAGGCTTCTTGACAGACACGACGGACAGACGGACAGACAGACAGACAGACAGACAACAAAGTGATCCTATAAGGGTTCCTTTTTCCTTTTGAGGTAATAATGGTGATAACCTCCTATTCGGGCAGACCGAGATTCGATCTTCGGCACGTGTAACTTTTCAGAGCTATTTATAGATATTAAGCGATTAACCCCCCGTTCCCCCTTGTCGTTTGTAGGGCCAGGATTTTAATCGGATGTTCCAGTGACGTACATTTTGACACTAAATCGGTTTCCAGAAGTGTGAGTAGCTTCATATACCTAAAATGTTCTGCCACTGGAACATCCGATTATAATCCGTGTCTGACGAACGACAAGTAAGAAACTTGTAGGAAACTTGTTTCTTGTGTCTAAATTCTAAATTCTAAATTCAAAATAAATTATTCTTATTCTTATTCTTATTATGGGAAAATTGTAGAACACTCGTTTCTAAATTAACTCTGGTCTGCTAAACACAATCATATTTAGGTGCCACTCAATAACCAATAGCCACAAGGGCAATAAAGACAATTGCGGGTACCATAACAATTATACTTAAACCGAACCAGCGATATATAAAATATGTTCCACTAGATGAGGCTCTTCATAGAATAACATGTTCCAAGTTCCAACAAACATCCGCACTCCTGAGTCCTGTCAGTCGTAATCCGCTTTAGACGCAGTCCGTTGTAAATTAAACTTTTTTTTATTCAGATACAACTTAGCTCTTGACTGCAATCTCACATGGTAGTAAGTGATGATGCAATCTAAGATGGAAGCGGGCTAACATGTAAGGGGCATGGCAGTTTTTATTAAACACATGCCCCTGTGGTACCGGAACGTTAAATCGCTTGGCAACACGGCTTTGCCGGTAGGGTGGTAACTAGCCACGGCCGAAGCCTCCCACCAGGAGACCAGAAAATTAGAAATTATAAAATTCCAAACCCCTGCCAGCAATCGAACCCGGGACTTCCCACTAATAAGACCACAGCTTACTACTGCGCCAGGTTGATCTTCAAAACTTGCGCTATGTAGGTATATTTTATTTTATTTTTCTTTAATGGGTTTACCAACAGCTTAGTCATTTACAAAAACAGTCACAAAACAATTTTAACTATTTAAAATACATTCACAAAATGACAAGCTTATTATAGGCACCACAGCATGCATAAACTTATCATACATTTCCTAAAGCTAATTAACAAAATTAAATTAGATTACATATTAAATACAGATTAATGATTATTATTTACATACAAATATTTGTTGTATGTAAATACTTATTTATTTAATTATTTTTAATCGTCACTTCGCACCTATTGCTTAATACTATATCTAGAAATTTTCGCGTATATAGGTTTATGTTAGTACTAATAAAATGTAAAACCACTTTGATATACTTTAATAGACTTTTATTCTACTATTAATTTTTAATCAAGCACTATCGACTATTTTATTTTCTAAGCGTTACCAGGGAGGCTAGAGTTCCGTCGCCCCATAGTATAAGCTCACTCGTAGAGCAATCGACAGAGTAGAACGAACACAAAGGTTTTCCTGTCTAACATTACCTACCTAGGTATCTATAGTCTGTTTTAACTTATCTACTCGTATGTTCGTAGAAACCATGTAGAAACGGACTGCGTCCAAAGCAGGTTACAAGTGACAGGAGTGCAGACACTGATGTTCATTGGGACATGTTATTACAATACGCGGCCGAAAGTAATTTACAACGATATTTAGAAGGAGATAGCAAATTTGTAGAACACTGTCTCTGTCGTTGAGACCGACAAAACGTCATGAGTGACAGAGACAACGCTCTACAAAGCCGAAAAATCATTTTAAAGGCCGATGTACCTACATTACTTTCGGCCGCGTACTGTTCCTGCTATGAAGCGCCGCATCTAGTGGAACAATTATATCGCTAAACAGAACGAAAGCAAAGTAAAATCAAAGAATCACCACAAAACTTGGGATGTCGTATACTGAAATGACATTCATTATTTTTTAAGGACGTCATAAAACAATATTACTGCAGCGTACACTATACTTACACACTGTTCCATCCCAATTACCGGCCATAACTGACGGGTTCGATTCCCGCCGATAATTATAAGTTTTCCGTACAAACATATGAGACATAAATAACTTTGACGGTTCGGCGTCTCCGCTAATTGGTTGGGTTGTCGCTGATGCCGAATTAACATCCGAAGACAGGGGTTTGGGTCTTAAATATTGATATTGGGTTGCGTACCAAGTGTTATACCTACGAACAAAAAAAAAAGCTACATTCAGGACTAGCTTTGGTCTTCTTCCGCGTAGATTAGTTTTTTAATCACTAAACCGTTATCCGTTTGGTGAAGGAAAATATCGTCAGATAACCACCTGCAGGTTCTCTAGCTAGAGTTCTCCATAATATTCTCAACGGAATAGTTTCTAACTTTGTGTGTCGATTTAGGTTTAATGCCATGGAAACCCTTCATTTTCCCGGGAAACAAATTAGCGTACATGCTGATTGAAAATATCGCGATTTATAATATAGGTAGTTCATGGGTAATTCATTTCGTCGTGGGTAGAAAGAAGTAAAATAGATTGGTCGATAGTGTCAATGGCGTTTCGAGGGGTAATGTGACCCGCATTCTGATAGGTGTAATCGAATACCCTCAATCTATGAACTCGTCTAACTTTTGTAATTCACTCCGCCAACTTACAGGGACAGCCGCTAGCTCTCAACCTATGCCAGAGACCTATATAGAGACTAGATTTGGAATATAATTAAAATACACAACGCTTCCCTTTCGAGATGAGTAAAACTACAGTTAGGTACAACACAATAACGCTGCATAGGATAGTGGAAAAGCAAAGTGTTTGACAAATTTGTGTTGATTGTGCGGTTAGAGAGCCGCACGTGTAGTGTCGTGCCAGGCACCACTCCAGCATGGGGTGCCAGCCAGGTAACCTCCCAGTGTGGCTGGGTGCTGCTGGTCCCTTTTGGATGCATCGGGCATCTGAGGGGAAGAGCAGTATTCGGGCCGGTGCACTCCGGTAACATGGCTAATAATCTCTCTTCGGAGATATTGTTAGCCATGGCTAATGGCCTGGCGGGGGAGGTTTCTCCGCGTGTCCCTCTGACTAGCAGAGGGCACAGTGGACGAGGCGGATGATGGGACGCGGGCGACGTGCGTGGAATCTGCAGTTGTCACCCGTTGGGTCCCCGGGTCGGGAGGCGCACGCATTTCGTCGGTGCGCCTCGGACGTGCGGTGTGGGGACCTCGTGAGCGGGGTCCCCGGTGGAGGGTCCGCCTCGGCGGATGTCGCTGACTGGGTCGCGGTGGTTTGCTTCGGTTTTCTCGTGACCCAGTCGCCAGGCAACGCGCAGGAGTGCCGCTGGGTTTTAGTGGGTATTCCGGTCGCCTCTCGGCCGGCGAGTCCCACATACCTTCCGTCCAGTTGGTTGGCTGGCTGGCTGGCTTCCAGGAGGGGGGGAGATGTGTAAACGCATTTCCCAGCGTTAAAAAAAGGCACCACTCCAGCATCCAATTAACACGAGTTTTGACCTAAATCTTTATGATCTACTAGCTGATGCCCGCGACTTCGTCCGCGTGGAGTAAACAAAATTTAAACCCCTATTTTACACCCTTAGGGTTGATCTTTCACAATGAGATTTTAACATAAAATATGTCATACTGCTAATTGCAAAAATATTAACTACAAAACTTCAAACTTCTAACTTGAAAATTGCCTGACTTTCATACAAACTTCGAAACCCTATTTTATCCCTTTAGGGGTTGAATTTTGAAAAATTCTTTCTTAGCGGATGCCTACGTCATAATAGCTATCTGCATGCCGAATTTCAGCGCGATCCGTCCAGTAGTTTGAGCTGTGCGTTGATAGATCAGTCAGTCAGTCACCTTTTCCTTTTATATATATAGATTTTATTATAATAAAGCCAGCTCTATGAGATTCTTAAGCGTACGGAAAAGCAAAGTGTTGGACAAAGTTGTGTTGATTGTGCGATTAGGGAGGCGCACGTGTAGTGTCGTGCCAGGCACCACTCCAGCGTCCAATTAACACGAGTTTTTTAATTCCATTCCCCGTCGCGATGATATCGCCAAGGTTGACTGCAATAATTGAAAAGTTTCACGAAAATCGTGCAGTCACTGTGACGGTACTGATTTATACTGACACACTGTTTCTATGATTGTCACGCAAGTTGATGAATATAGTTTTTTTAAGCAAAAAGAAAATCGCCCAACAGCCTACAGAAGTTTTCATTTCAATAAACTTGTATTAATTTATTTACAGCTTAACGATTAAGGGGAAAACTGAAATGAAACGAAAAATGTAGATGTTCACAAACTCCACCCATTGCACTCTCGTGTCATACCTACCTAACACAAACATTAGATATTCGTTATTTTATTAGTTGTACTCGTTATTATTAACATGTCTTACTTTACTATTAAAAATAAAATAAATAAATAAATAAAAAAGGCTAAAATATTAAAAACTATAATAGCTTATCACCCTTACCACCCTTACCACCCTTACCTTAGCCACCTAAGCTAAGTTTTAATCGTCTGCATTTTATTAACAGAAAATTTTGGCTGTGGTGACTTACCTATTAAGTCTAAACTCTAAATTCTATAAAACCTAAGTATTGTTACATCACTAGGTTCTTATCCTTCTTATATCGATCGATTACCTTCCCTTGCTCATGACTAAATTACGAAGGGATGCTACAAAATTATGTTTGTCATATATTGTTTGCCATGTCGCCCGGAATCGAACCCCCCTCGCGACACTTTAGCATTTGTCTTCATTTCGCTACTTAGACAGAAGGGAGAGGCAATAAAATATCGAAGTCGATGGTCGAACATTTATTTATTTTTATTTTTCATTTACCGAAGTTATAGTTATGTACATAGTAGTGAACTATTAAATTAACATTGGAAATGCTTATCTCTTAACAGAGATTTCTTCCAGCTTCCCATTGAAGGTTGTGAGTAAGGCGTATTAATTCAGTAATTCCACCCGAACAAAGCCGTGACGATTCATCTAATGTCAACATAAAAACAGCATTACGTTACAGAGATATGTATGTAATATATTTGTGTATTAGGTAGGTAGGTATTAGTAAGTATTGTGTATGTAGTCTAATTTATAGTAACATAATATTATAGTCATATGCCTACCTAGGGTCATTTTAGGTTGCCGCACCAATACGTGCTTTCGTGATTCCTTTCGTCAAAGATTGCCTGCAAGAGATCGCTCTAGAGTTAAGGCCGCCTTTGCATGCTACAGCTATTAGGTTAAGATCCTTATGTTTTCCTTTATATGTTTACTTTGTGGTGTGTATAATAAATTATAAAATAAAATAAATAAATAAATAAAAACCTCGATACATCTTCAAAGCATAGGTAGAGCACATCACTAGAAGTATAGAACAAGCAACATTGATATTAATTTCGCCTTCGTGCACCAAATCACGTCGCTATCTAATTATCCGATACCGGTAAATATTAAATTATGAAATTCGCGACCTTCCTTCCTCCCCGGGGAAATAATAGGCATGTTTTTAAATGAAATAAGGAGGGAATCCGGCGGTAACCAGCCGTTCCGGTTTTCAATTAGGCGTTTTGTTGTTTTAAGTTGTTTTTGTATTGAAGTGTCGAATAATAAAACAAAGACAAATAATGAAGGGGAAGATTTTGATTTGATCATTTATTTTTCACTAGCTGGTACCCGCAACTTCACGAGGATTTAGGTTTTTAAAACTCCCGTGGGAACTTTTTGATTTTCCGGGATAAAAAGTAGCCTATGTTAATCTCCGTCCTTTCAACTATAACTCTATGCCAAAAATCAAGTCGATTGGTTATTTAGTTAGGGCGTGAAGGACCGCCGCGCCGCACTGCATGCCTGATAATGTTGTCAAAGAAGAGTAAACTCTACCACTCCGCACTTGGCCAGCGTGTTGGAATATGACTTAAACTCTTCTTATTCTTAGAGGAGACCCATTTACACTAGTGGACCAACGATGGGTTCAGATGATGTCTCAAAAACTTGTAGCCTAAATCTATAGGTAGGTAGGTATACAACAGTAGCTGTTACATGCACGACCTACGACAACATCCACAACCGAGCACCGAAAATTACGATACCGTTTACCGTAATGCCTGTTACCGTACCAATCAGACATCAAAGGAATGCATTACCAATACCAAATCGCCGGGGACCAATTACAACGTTAAAGGAGTCCCGCCGCGGGGCATGTGGGAACAGAAATTTGAATTTGAAATTTTGGTACCAATTTAGCTTGAGGACGGAGGTGCGAGGCGACAGATACCGAAACGCAATGGGAAAGGAGTCATCCAATTGTGTTGTATGTGCGACATTTTTAGATAAAATAAAAAATCTCTATATATATATAAAAAAGGAAAAGGTGATTGACTGACTGACTGACTGACTGACTGACTGACTGACTGACTGTCTGACTAACTGATCTATCAACGCACATCTCTAACTACTGGTCGGATCGGGCTGAAATTTGGCATTCAGATAGCTAGTATGGCGTAAGCATCCGCTAAGAAAGGATTTTTGAAAATTCAATCCCTAAGGGGGTAAAATAGGGGTTTGAAATCTGTGTAGGCCACGCGAACGAAGTAGCGAGCGTAAGCTAATAAATCATAAAATTTAAATCGAGGACCTAATCACTGTGGCGGCGATAGTCTAGTATAGTTAGGACTTCGGCCTCTTATTCGGAGGGTCCAGAGTTAGGGTATAATATTATGTGCGTTGTAAGCAATTACAGTTTACTTGCGTAGCGATATAGGAAAACATCGTGACGAAACCTGCATACCTTAAAATTTTCCATAATATTTTCAAAAACCGGCCAAGTGCGAGCCAGACTCGCACACCGAGGGTTTCGTTCTAAAGTCATTTTTCACGATAAATGAAAAACTATTATGCATAAAAATAAATCAAAATCGGTTTTAGAATGTACAGATAAAGCCCTTTCATACGGTACCTACCCCATTTGCTACAGGTACTTATCTTACTTACGAATTTTATTTGTTCATGAACACATTTTAATTTTTTTATGATGTAACCACAAATTCACGGTTTTCGGGTTTTATCCTTTACGTGGGCTTATAAGACTTATGATTCTAGGTCAACGGGAAGTATTCTATAGGTTTTCTTGACAAACAGACGGACGGACAGACAGTACTGTGAGATGTACCTACCTAAATATAAAAAGTGCGACAATCAATTAATTAAAATACCTTGTTCTAAATTTTTCAAGGAGGATTTCTTAATTGCCAGACTACTTTATATTATAATAAGCAGTAGTTAGGAATGATAATAATTGATGATGATGATGGCAACCACTGCGATCTCCAAGATTTTCGTTCGTAACGAAAATCAATTTTTCTTTATTTTTCCGCCTTCATCGGAAACATTTCCATATACTGGCACAGTCACAATATTAATACCGGGTCGCGTCGCTCCCGAGGGGTTTCTAAATCATCCGTCCCTGTCGCTCCCTCACGCCCGCCTGCGACATATAGTGGATACGACATTAGATACCATTAAACATAAATATTGATACCATACAGGTATCAATCAAATAGTACTTATAGAATACAAAAATGATATGCCTACCTTTTATACTGCAGGCCTAGCATGGGCCGGGAAATTTTCTCCCCGAGGAAAGGATAAAAATTTTATCCCCTCCGATAGTTATTTCCACTCTCCGAGCATGGGCACAGGGTTGGATATAATTATCCCCGGTGATAAGGCGGGAAAAGACTAGTCCTCAGTTAATGTCAAAGTGTTATTATTTTTTATCTGTGCTTTTGATTTTGCTCGTTTTCGTTACTCGTAACTCGTCTGTGGCTGCTTTTTATTTTAAAAGAGCTAGAAGCCGGAGCCGTAAAATAGTTTAAAAAAAATTCACAGAAGATTATGCACGTAAGTATTGTTATTGTTTGTGTTTACCTAACCTAACTCCACTTTTGAATTATCCAAATTAAAAAATAATCGAATAGTTGAAATTCCTAGCTATCACAGTAAGTATCACAAAGACAATTTGTGTTAGTCAGTACACAAAATTGAAGTGATAATATATTGATATTGTTAGCGACAAAGAAATGCATAAATTGTTGTTTTATTTGCAGACATGGAAATATGTACTTGAAGAAGGGCACTGGCCACTGACTGACAAGTATGATGAGGCAGCTCGGGATGTAGGACCACCGGGAAATGTCTCAATAGTGCCGTCGGTCACATATATGAGCACATAAGTGTTCAATATTAATTATCACTGTTGGGCATAAATGCTCAACAGGAATTGGACCTGAAGACTCCATAATGGGCCAGCCAGAGAGATGCGTGTATTAATTTAGTTCTATTAAATGTGTGTCTTGTATAACAAACTCAAAATAACTTTAGGTACCTACCTATTGGAATAGGTAAGTTAGGTACACATCTTATCAACATAAAATATTTTCATTATTGTTTGAGATGATGATAAAACTAACAGTTCAGCACACTGCACTGAGAAGAGTTCAATATCACTTAAAATTGGTTAAGCTGGTATGGTTTGAGCTATTAAACTAACCTAATTTCTTTATAAGCATGTCAAGCCAATGTTTTTTATCTTATGGCAGGAAATCTTTGAAGTGTCGGTGGTGGACTATGGTGAGACTGTCGTTTAACCCACTTTGTACACAGTGGGTACTTTATAAAACCAATAGCCCCGAGTGGTTTTCCTATAAATGCCAATAAATAAATAAAAAGCAAGTAGAGGATATGTACATTTTTGTAATTTGTAAATAGTTATGAATATAGGAAGTTATTCTATGGCAGTGTGGTTTGATTGAACATTAAACTTGTTACTTCCTTTTCTTAAGGATAATAGCACTACTTTTAGATCTGTTAAGTTAACATCAGAGATTTGTGTTCACCCAAATAAACATTGTTTTAATTGGTATTCCTAATATTATGCCTAAAAGTTTGTGTTTGTTACTCAATCACACAGAGTACTTAAAGCAAAATTATTTTTTGAAGAAACTTATTTTTTGTTATAGCAGCAATAGAAATAAGTACAAAATTTCAACTTTAACCTGTTACGTTTCAGGAGACAGACAGATGGAGAGCTGAGACTGTAATAGGGTCCCATTGGTACCCTACAGAACCCTAGTAGTAGTAGTAGATATAAGGATGGGTTTGCACAAGGTGGTTTTAGGTAATAGGTACTTAAAGAAATATATTTTAATGCAAATATGTATTTATTATTCCATCCCTTTTTCCCTTTTATTGTCGGGCAACAGTTAGCAGTCTGGTTTGATCCATAGATATGTGAGACTTCTTTATTTGTTACATTTTCTAGTCTGTCCTTTGGTTGTTCCATTGGAATTCTGAAATATACAATTTATACATTAATGATTTTCAATAATAATAAATTAAGAGTAAGAGGATATACTGAAATGGTCTATAAAGTATAATAGGCTAACATATTTACTCTTACAAAACACTTATGATGAACCATTATAATTTGTAAAGTGTTATTGTGTTTGTGTATCATTATGTATTTAACTATGATATAGGTGTGTATTTTAATTTAAGAATTGTTTTGTTAAATTAGACTCCTGCCTATTTTGTTCAAATAAATGATTTTATTATAATGCGTCATTGTGTTATTTTATATTTCCAATAATCCATACTAATATTATAAATGCGAAAGTGTGTCTGCCTGTCTGTCTGCTAGCTTTTCACAGCCCAACAGTCTAACCGATTTAGATGAAATTTAGTACCTACAGAGTTAGCTTACATCCCGAGGATGGACACCGGCTACTTTTTATTCTGGAAAATCAAATAGTTCTCACAGGATTTTCAAAACCTAAATCCACACAGATGAAGTCGCGGGCAATAGTCATCCCATGACCTTGACTTGTATCTCACTGGTAACTACCATCTGCCAAGAGTCTTATAGATGTGAGGACGTAGAATAAATAGAGAATAGCCGCGAATACCTATTTGTAGGTACCTACTACCTACCTAAGTAGGTAACCTAAATTAGGTACCTATTCGTTTGCACAAGATGGTTTTAGGTAATATAGGTAAGCACTTACTTACTTTTATGAATCCATCCACCGAATTAATCGGCTTTAGTGCTTCATTAAGCTGCTCGCACAAGTACAGCACATAATATTTGTCAATCCGAAACAAGTGTTGGAACTCAGAGTCGGGAAATTCAAAGGGATTACTTCCATCACTAATTACGTGCTCATGTTATTTTCGTTCTAAATTCTCTATTTCAAACTAATAAAAAAAGCGCGAGACATGTTTTTTGATCTTTTAATAATTGAGTTAAAGTTCTATGAGCTTATACCCACCTCTAATCTCGATGATAAAATTATCCCTCTCAAATGTCAAAAAAGGACAGTTTATCTTCTTTTATTTGGCCCCATGCTATAGACGGTGGATAAATAGTCCCCCGAGTCCCCGTGAAATGTCAAACGGGGATAAACTTCTCCTCTCCCCTGTTGCCGTGCTCTGAGGGGTGGAGAAGTTAATGTTATCTCCTGTGCAGTGGATAAAATCGGGGGATATAATTTTTATCTTCGGCCCATGCTAGCCGTGCTGGAGTAATAATATAATATCACTGGATCAATACGTATGATATTATGAAATGAAAATATTATACTTCATTGTACCTACACCTTTATACGCAACAATCACTACCCATATTATAAATGCGAAAGTGTGTTTGTTTGTTTGTTTGTCCTTCAATGACGTCGCAGCGGATCGACTTGATTTCTTGCATGGGTATAGTTAAAGTCCTAACTATCATAAATGGCGATAGCTTTGCTTGCGTAATTTTCTCAGGTATTGGTATCCAATTTCCAACAATTGTCTTACTAATAAATTTCTTCGTTTGCCTAATGTCCCACTGGAAATACGCATGCATCACCTAATAATCTAAATATATATAAAAGAAAAAGGTGACTGGCTGATCTATCAACGCACAGCCCAAAGTACTGGACGGATTGGGCTGAAATATGGCATGCAGATAGCTATTATGACGTAGACATCCGCTAAGAAAGGATTTTTGAACATTCAACCCCTAAGGGGGTGAAATAGGGGTTTGAAATTTGTGTGGTCGACGCGGACGAAGTCGCGAGCATAAGCTAGTATGTTATAATATCGAATTCAATTTTTCTTAGAAAAAAATCGCTTCTATTAAAATAAAAACTAAGGGAACATCCACACTAGTCTAGCAAGCCGCAGCGCCTCCGGTTACATTCGCTTTACGGTGTAATTTTTCTTATGTTATTTATTTATTTATTACGGAGTGAGTGATCTATATCACGTCATATCTTACACTCTTGTAAATGGGTTGGCATTTATTTAGACGCAGTGGCTTTGTCTTGGCGAATGTGGGATTGCCTTTATATTTCGTTGTTCATTTGGCGATGACTCGTGACTTTAATTAATAGGTACCTAACAGCCGTACTCAGAGTCGCTTAATCGTTACTTTAGTTTAGTTACAACGAGACAGAGATATCTCTCACATAAATCTGTCTCGTTTTAACTCAATCTTAAGTAACGATTATCGACTCTAAGCGCGGCTGTAAGTGCATTTTTTTGGTGTTTACTAATCAACATATCTGTATCCGAATCAGTGGTAGATGCTGTTGACAATTCGAAAATACTTATAAAAGTTTAATTGAATAAAAAAAAATTTATTTATTTATTTATTACATAGACTGTTGGCCTACCTGTTCAATAGCTTCTCTTATTACATTATTTTAAAAGAGGCAATTAAAGCAAACGTGCAAATTCAATCAGTTGGTATTAATTCTGTAACGGACACAATTTACGGTAGCGATATCTGTCACCGAGCGCTGCTGTGCGCTATCTGTGCCCTGACAGTGACTTACTCCACAGATAACTGTGGAACGAAATATAAAGCAGGCTCCAGATCAGAGTGACGAGACGTATCGTATTATAAGTCCCGAAAATTGCTATTGCGCTGGAACCATGTCTCATTACCATCGAAATGAATGACGGTCTGTTGACGTCAGCTGAAATAAAAATATACCATCAGCTCGAAACTACAGACTAGTGATGACGTCACTAAAATGGCGTCCACGCGCATTAGCAATTTGCTTATACAAATGATTTTACCCTTTTAAACTTTTTATCTTGAAATGGTTTGTGTAATATAAATATAGACATTACGCACTATCATGCATGTGCGTCACCTTATTAGAATATGCCCTTATTAGAATTTGGCTGGATACTAATATGTATTTATTGGTCGGATAGTAGGTAATAACCGGTCTAATAAGAAAACTAGAAAATCTTCAAATGGTTGAACAGATTTTCTTGGATTATAGCTAAGAACACTCTCGAACAAGCCACCTTTCAATCTAAGAAAACTAAATCAAAATCGATTCATTCGTTTAGGAGCTACGGTGCCACAGACGGTAACACAAACACACAGATACGCAAATACACAGATACAAAATACACAGGTCAAACTTCTAACACCTCTCTTTTTGGGTCAGAGGTTAAATAGCTGTGGTTGCCTATTGTTAGAAATGTAAGTAACATTACATTTTATGTCTAGATACTACTAATGAAAAAGCTATTTAAATAAAAATCTAAAAAAACTTGTAATTTTATTTTTATTTTTTATTTTATATTAATCACCTCAATAGCTTTGCATTTTTGATGTTCGCTTTCTTACCACGGGTGTGGGGGAAGCTTTACACTTCACAGTCGATAATGCGACACGCACGTCGATACGAGGTGTCAATATGACGTGAATTATGTCGACATTTCTGTCCGACGTCCTTATTTGTATCTCATTATTGCAGATGAGTGCTACTAAATACTTACCTGCTAAATACCAACACAATTATACATTCTAATAGCTGCATACCAAGTACTTGGCAATTATTTTTATCGATAACGTATTTAACGGGGCGGGGGTGGGCGCAGACTAGGATTATATCTAGCAGGTAGGCTGGGTCCATCTCTATTCCCAGCACTTGTCCGGTGCTGGGTCTGGCGGATGGCCTAGGGGGAGAGTGCAGGTCACGTAGATCCCCTAGGCAAGGCTGATGTGTTTACCTTCCCGTGGTTGCTGCCTGTTATTGGTCTGATCCCTTCTGAATCAGACGTAACAAAAACCATCAGCCGTATTCCATTTACCCTTTACCTTATTTTCCAGTTACCTATCCAACTTTCTCCTACCTCATCCTGCTCCCACTATCCCGCACTCTGCACAGTCACAAGATTCACTCTCCATCATACACACCTCAGCTATTCAGACAGGACACTCAACACCAAACAGACAGTTACACTTCAACGCCGAACATCGGGCGGCGGAAACTACCCCGACAACCGCGGGCTTGCTTGCGTTGGTTAGCAGGAACCAGGAGAAGTTAAATAATCTCCAAAAAGTCTGCGTGTAAGGCCTTGGGAAAGCGTTACAACTATTTTTCCCAACCCCCCCTTTTATATGAAAGTATGCCTAATGATGAATGTGTTTTGCCATGCAATCCGGGTAGCGACCGGCGCTCACGGGTACCCGGGCCTGTGAGTGAGAAATTGGTTACCGAAGACTGTGAGGTAGTGGGCAACCAGGCTACCCCATCAGTGAAGAATGTTACTGGCCAAAGTAATTTACAGCACGAAAGCAGAATATTGAAGCAGCAAGTGCTCAAAAATCCAACTACGTCAGCTCTGCCTGGGCATTTGACTAGGCAAAGGTCATCCTCTCTTGGAGACGTCACTAAGGTTACCCAACGGAAAATTGATCATTACGTGAATATAACACATGGACCTTCAACTGAATCACGAATGGATACTCAAGAAGCTACTCTTAAACCAGCTAATCCTCCTAGTTGGCAAAAAATTCCTTGCTCCAGAGGCCCGAAACGCAAACGTGATAGTACTTCTCCGTCGCCACATGATATTCAGACCAGGAATAGTTTCAGCGATCTCCCATTAGACCCCTCTGATGATTGCGACGAAATGCCTAGGACAAAATTTGCAAATAAACCCCCACCTATTATCCTGTACGGTATCGAGGATGTAAATGAATTGACTAAATTATTGGAGTCTACAAGCAATTCAGAACACTTCAAATTAAAAATAGTTAGTAAAACCAATCTTCGAATTGTCATCAACAGCGTGGATGAGTATAAAAAGATAATAGATGTTATAAGGCAAAAAGGCTTGATTGGGCACACATTCACTAGCAAAGATACTAAATGCTACCGAATCGTAATAAAGAACCTGCATCACTCAACTCCCCATTCTGCAATAGTTGAAGCCGTGGAGTCAACAGGGAACAAAGTTCGAGGTGAAATAATCAACGCCAGATACGGGCCGGACAAGAATCCTACATCTACCTTTTTCGTCAACGTGGAGCCGAGCATAAATAATAGATCCCTAAAAGATATTGAATATATATTTCACCAAAGAGTTAAGATAGAAAACCCTAGAAAATCAAAAACAGTTGTCCAGTGTCACAGGTGTCAACAATATGGTCATTCCAAAAACAACTGTATGAGACCCTATCGGTGTGTGAAATGTGGAGAAGGGCATAAAACATCAGAATGTCCTAAAAAAGATAGAAATTCACCTGCTAAATGTGCACTCTGCTCGCTTGACCATCCAGCTAATTACAAGGGATGCCAGGTTTACAGGGAGATATCTAATAGAAAAAAGAGTACTTATAACGCTAAATCTTTTCACCAAGCTAAATCTGACATGGATAACACTAAACAACATGACACGAATTCATTCACACGTCGAGGAGAAAAGGGAACACAAACATATGCCGAAGCAACAAGAACACGTAAAGCTCCACCAAACAATACCGAACCTCAATCAACTCCTGGATCTTATAATTCCATAGAAAATTTACTTCTAAAACAAAGTGAAAAAATTGACCTCTTACTACAACAAATAAGTACCCTGTTGGGGCTTATCACCACACTCGTTACTAAAATTTCAAAATGAATTCTTTACGCATCGCTACGTGGAACATAAACGGTCTCACTGGTAGAAAAGATGAATTAGTAGCCTTCATAGCCGCTAACAAGCTGGACGTTGTTCTTATTTCGGAATCCCACGTAACGGTCAGAAGCATATTTGAAATTCCTGGCTATTGTAGCTATTTGACTCCTCATCCAGATGGCGGAGCCCACGGTGGAACTGCAATAGTTATCAGGAATAATTTGAAGCACCACTTGCTAGATCACTACAAAACACCCCATATCCAAGCCACTACAGTCAAAGTTCATGAGAAGTCGGAGTTCATTACGCTTTCAGCCATCTACTGCCCGCCTCGTCACAAAATCGACGAAGGTATGTTTTCCAAATATTTTAAAACTCTGGGCAATCGATTCATTGCCGGTGGTGACTGGAATGCGAAAAATACCTTCTGGGGCTCGCGCTACACCTTTCCACGTGGAAGAGAACTGAAGAGTAGTGTCGATATAAATCATTTACTTACCCTTTCGACGGGCGAACCGACGTATTGGCCTTCTGATCCCAGCAAAAGACCTGACCTCCTGGACTTTTTTGTAACCAAAAATGTATCCCACCTTTATACTAAAATTGAATCAAGTCTAGACGGATCATCAGACCATTCCCCATTGATCTTGGAGGTGAGTAATACTGTTCTATCAACGAGTGAAAACCAAGATAAGCTGCATAACTACAAGACGGACTGGGAATCCTACCGAGATTATCTCAATAATAATATTAACCTTAAAGTTCCGCTCCAGAACACCGATGACATCGATAATGCTGCTGCATATGTGACAAATTTAATCCAAGTTGCAGCATGGATTAACACTCCTGTTCTAAATCCTAAACAAGATAGGATATACCTTCCATCAGACATAAGATCTAAAATTAAGGAAAAAAGGCGACTCAGACGTGTCTGGCAAAGCTCACGCTGCCCGCATGACAAAACTAGTCTAAATCGTGCAATAAAAGAACTTAAAAATATACTAGCAGACACATCTAATTACACGATCAGAAATCAACTTGAACAGTTATCACCGACAGGTCGTGGAGATCGATCTCTGTGGAAGGCTACAAAGACTCTTAATCAGCCTCAACAAATATTTCCGCCTATTAGAACAGGTTCAACTTGGGCTCGAACTGACAGTGAAAAGGCGGAAGCTTTTGCTGTCCACCTCAGCAATGTATTTCGGCCCAATGACTCCTCTGATCCAGACGATCCAGAAATTCAAGATATCCTTAGCCAAGATCTACAGATGTGTCTACCTCTAAAACCAGCTTCGCCTAGAGAAATTTCAAAAACCATAGCTTCTCTCGATTGCAAGAAAGCTCCCGGATTTGATCTGATCACCCCTCGGTTACTCAAGGAACTTCCTAAAAAGTGTCTAGCTTTTTTGGCAAACCTTTTCAATAGTATGCTCCGTAAAAGCCACTTTCCCGACATCTGGAAAGTAAGCCAAATTATCATGATACCCAAACCAGGTAAACCACCTGAAGAAGCCACCTCTTATCGACCTATTAGCCTTACTCCTGTTCTATCGAAGGTCTGGGAAATAATATTCCTGACTAGACTAAAAGACGCTCTGGATGGCAGTGATATTATTCCAGGACACCAGTTTGGCTTTCGCAAAAAACATTCGACCACAGAACAAGTTCACAGAGTCTACCATACAATACGCCAGTGTCTAGAAAAGAAAGAATATTGCTCTGCTGCGTTTCTCGATGTTCAACAAGCCTTCGATAGAGTATGGCACAAAGGACTGTTGGCCAAAATTAAGACATTTTTACCTCATTCCATGTTCCTCTTGCTGGCATCATACCTAGACAATAGAATATTTCAAGTAAAGCAGCGAGATGCTAGGTCTAGCTTTTATACATGCTTCGCGGGAGTTCCCCAGGGTTCAGTTCTCGGTCCAGTACTATACAACATCTTCACTTGTGACGTTCCACAATCACCAGATGTCACCATAGCTACGTTTGCCGACGATGCTGCTTTCCTTTCGTGTAATAAAGATGCCAATCAAGCTAGTAGCCGCCTACAAGAACACCTCAATAAAATCAACACTTGGCTGACCAAGTGGCGTATAAAAGCAAGTGCCTCCAAATCGCAACATGTAACATTTGCTTTAAAACGGGGCGATTGTCCTCCCGTGAAGCTAGGTAACGATGAATTGCCAACAACGACTTGCGTCAGGTATCTTGGATTTCATCTGGACCGACGTCTAACGTGGAAGTATCACATAGATCACAAAAGAAATGAACTTAACACTCGATTCAGAAATCTGCTTTGGTTGCTTGGTCGGCAATCCACGCTATCCCTTAACAACAAAGTACTTGTTTACTGCACTATATTGAAACCCATTTGGCTGTATGGCATACAGTTGTGGGGCACAAGCTGTAAGACCAACATCATGCGGATTCAAAGGGTTCAAAACAACATACTAAGGACAATAACTAGTGCGCCCTGGTTTACACGCAACGATGAATTGCACCAGTACCTGGATATGCCAACTGTTTCCGAGGAAATAAACAAGTACTCCAAAAAACACAAAGTTCGCCTTGCCAAGCATCCAAACCCACTCGCCAACTCACTTCTAGCTGCCCCTAGAGTAAAAAGACTGAAACGAGCTGATGTGCTCGATATCTGATGGACGTGGGAGCAGTGGCCAATGGCTCCCTCGTTTCTCAATAACAAATTCAGCACAATAAATCTGCTTATAGTCCCCCGACTGATTGCAGATAATGACAAGAAAAAAAAAAAAAAAAAAAAAAACGTATTTAACTTTATACGGATTAACTAGGAAGGTAGATAGGTACTATATGCCCTGGCGTGACTGGAGCATTGTTAGAGCGTGTGTGGTGCATGTGTGGTGCGTGTGTGGTGCGTGTGTGGTGCGAGTGTGGTGCGTGTGTGGTGCGTGTGTTGTGCGTTTATGGAGCGTGTGTCGAACGTGGGCAGCAGTAGAGCGTATGTGGAGTATTTTTAACCGACTTCAAAAAAAGGAGGAGGTTCTCAATTCGTCGGAATCTGTTTTTGTAGCACGTGTGGAGTGTTTGCGGTGAATGTATGGTGCGTGTGAGGAATGAGTGTGTTGCATGTGAAAAGCGTGTGTGGAGCCTGTATGGACCGTGAGTGGAGCATGTGTGGTACGTGTGTGGCGTGTAGAGCGGAGCGTTCTTAGCACAAAAATCTGAATTCGTATATCGAGTTATACGTAGCAATATACTTAGGTACATAGATATGCATATAATATTATTGGTAAAGCAGATGTACCACTTATCAACAATCGTTTCATCCGATGACACGGCAGAAAGGCTGTAAAAAATCGAATCCTTTGAGAATTGGTAACGAATTGTCGGTGAATTGGCATGTAATCGTCACCTGCCCTGACATCTGGCGGTCAGCGCTGACCGAAATCTCTACAATAAAACGAGTGAAGAATCCAATCAATGACGCCGCGATAGGGTTGGACTATCAATCGATATCGTTGAAAATACTATTTGTTTATCGATATTTATTTAACATACAAGTTAGTCCTTGACTGCAATCTCACCTGGTGATAAGTGATGATGTAGTCTAAGATGAAAGCGGGATAACCTGGAAGGGATATGGCAGTTTTTATTAAATCCACACCCCTATGGTTTTTACACGGCATCGTACCGGAACGATATATCGCTTGGTGGGGCTCGGCTTTGCCGGTAGGGTGGCAACTAGCCACGGCCAAAGCCTCTAACCAGACCAGACCAAAAATTTAGATATTATAAAATTCCTAAATCCCGCTGGCACTTCCCACTAATCTAATAAGACAACAGGTGACAACAGCGCTTACCACTGCGCCAGAGAGGTCGTCAAATCTTAGTCTGGACGTGGTAAAGAAAGCTGATTGCAACAGTTTAGTTGTAGATCTATCGGCACTCCGATCGGCTATCTGGCACTATTAACATTAGCATATCAGTGATGCGACCTTGAAGTTTTTATCCATACCAAGATCTCCCAATGCGCCTTTAAAGAAGTTTTCAATTCTAAAAAAAAACATGGTATTAAAACAACCGTAGAATGTAGATGCAGACTGCTGAGGCTATAATTATCTGAGACGAAGGTTTTCGGAGAGAAATGATGATTTAGTTAAACGTTTTCAAAGACCCGATTTGATTTGTTGCTAAAACATTAGGTTGTTGCAATACTCACGGCTACAGCCATCATCGAGTTACTATACTTTAGTTTTCCTTATTTTACTTGAAAGGTAAACAAGTAGCTTCTCGCTGAAATGCGTAAGAGATGTGCATCTCTTACGCGGCCCATACGACCTTGTTATCGCGATTTGACAATGCAATCATGATACCAGATACGCGCCGGTATGGCCGGTAGCACCGGGCAAATGGCGTTGCTTACGCGTTCTCCGTGAAGGTTTTTGCAGTTTGTTTATCTTTTAAGCAAACAAGGAAAACTAAAAAATTTGGAAAAAAATAAAGAGAAATAAGAACAGATTTGGTTTCTGTTTTAAGGAACTTCGAAATACTAGGGCTATATAAGCCCTATAGTCATATGGAACATTATGGCATACACCTTTGAGAACATTATGGAGAACTCTCAGGCAGGTTTTCTCACAATGTTTTCTTTCACCGTTAAAGCAAGACATATTTAATTCCTTAAAACGAACATAAGTTAGGCATGCCGGGAATCGAACCATGAATTATTTTAGCATCAACATCATCATTATCAACCGATAGACGTCCACAGCTGGACATAGGTCTCTTGTACTTCCACATACTACGTTCTTGCGCCGCCTGAATCCAGCGGCTTCCTGCGACTCGTTTGATGCCGTGTCGACTGCCGCCTAGTGGGGGGTCTTCCAACGCTGCACTTTCCGGTGCTAGGTCTACATTCCAGCACCTATAAAAATATAGTTTAGGATAGCTAAATTTATTTAAAAACGTTCGTACTTCGTAATAGCAGTGTGTCCATCGGAGGTTGTATCAAAATTGACGGTTGTCTTGTCATGTTACAATGGGGACTAATTAAGAGTCTTTCGAGTTAATTACATTCCGGTTTTGGTAATCCTTTCCAAGTCGCAGTCTTTGTTTCATTGTGAATAGCACCCGAGGCTAAACCGAGCTGAGATTGATTTGCATACGTAAGATAGACTTTAGTTTTTATGTCAGTTATAGCTTGCCGGATGGTAAGAGATGATAATCGTGGTTATGAAAAGAGCTTCTGTAGATAAATATACCTAGGTATAAGTCCCCCAAATTGCTAATGCGCGTGGCCCCCATTTTAGTGACGTCAGCACTAGAATGAAGTTTCGAGCTGATGGTAGGTATATTTTATTTCAGCTGACGTCAAAATGACATCATTTCGATGTTAATGAGACATGGTTCCAGCGCAATAGCAATTTGCGGGACTTATACTGTTAAATGTAAACTCGGTTTAAACGATTTCATACACTTTTATTTAAATTCCACACATTTTTACAAGTATCGACATTTCCAAGTGTCACTAGAGACTGCATAGATGCGCTGAAAGCATAGACACCGAAAACTGTTGTTAGGACGTGTCCATGTATACGTTACCTAGAACCATGAAATTTGGCAGGTAGGTAGGTCTTATAGCTGACATTCGGGAAAAAATCTGAAAACCTTGAATTTGTGGTTACATCACACACAAAAAATTAAATTGTGGTCATGAACTAATAATTAGTATTTTCAATTTTCTAAGTAAGATAACTATATTAAGTGGGGTATCATATGAAACGTCTTCACCCGTAAATTCTAAAACAGATTTTTATTTATTTTTATGTATCATAGTTTTTGAATTATCGTGCAAAATGTCGAAAAAGTACGACTGTATTACGGAACCCTCGTTGCGCGAGCCTGACTCGCACTTGGTCGGTTTTTTTTTTATATATCTGTCACAGTTTTTTTGTATGACTGTGTCGTCAAACTGTGGTCATTGTGTAAAGTGAACACGGAACCGCAATGCTGCTGATGCTGCCGATAACGCTAGACAATGGCCGCTCTCATATAACAATTTGTATGTGAGCCGCGGGAACTCACTCTTTATTCGACGGCTTTGAAGATGTAGACCGAACTTTTGTCACAGAAGATATAATGGACATGCCATTTTGAAATAACGACCTAAAGCGCAGAGGCAGACACAAAATATGACTGTGGTGGACTTTGGCCAAAGCCTTCTCATACTGAGATCCTTACTCTGTAGTGAGCCGGCTACGGGTTGATCATGTTGATGATGAATCAAGTGAGCCCGAGCTGAACTTGGAAAGCGCATTTTATATGCACGTATTTTATTACAATGACCGTAAGAATAATAATATAGTATTCTATTTTATTCTTAGAATAGAAAACAGTTATTTAACAAACACAGCAAAAATTAATAAAATAATAGCAAGATAATAAATAAGTGCGCCTGCGGTGTAGCGACACTATGCTAGTGAACACACTTACCTATGAGGACAAAGGTATATGTTTGCACTTCTTACATAAAAACAAATCCGGAGACTCGCCCGTTTCTGTTCCCGCCTCTGGAATATAAAATCGCAGTCGGCATACGATCTGCAGTTACCGTATCAAAATGGTCATGACTCCGTGGTAACAAGAGGCAACAATGGTGGGAGACATGCGTGGGGACGGTTGACACTCCGATAGCCATCTCCGTAACTGCGGTAGTAATTAGTGTACATACATACATACACATACATTCACACGATACAATGATTTGACCATTTATTTACACGTATTTTTGCGCCAACTTTTATTACGTATTATTATGAAACTGACAGTCATTTTTTAAATTAATAAACTACTTACTACTCTTAGTAGACATTTTATTTAAAACTAGTAAGCAATCGGTGATAGCCTAGTGGTTAAGAACTCGGCCGTCTATTCGGGAGGTCGGCAGTTCGATGCACGCAACGGAGTTATGTGCGCTTTACGGCGCAGGAAAACATCGCGAGGAAACCTGTATGCCTGAGAGTTCTCCATAATGTTCTCATAGGTGTGTGAAGTCTGCCAATCCGCACTGCTTCAATCATTTCCTATAGGTAGTCCTGTATGAAGAATATCCTGTATGAAGTCTTCTACAGAGGAATCACCAAGATTTGATTAAAATTGCATAAGAATAGCAATTGACACCTACTGCGGTAATAATTAAAGTAACCACTGCGAAATGCTCTTCCTGCTTCCACCGTCCGTATTTTGCATCACGTATAACTTGAGTACCTTCAAGGCAAGATTAGGCGTCTTCTGACCTCATCATTGCTTTCCACTTAGCATTTTTTTAAATTCATTATAGCCGCACGCTTGACCACGATCACACCTGATAGGAAGTGATGATGTGGCCTAAGATGGGACGCGGTTGCCTAGAAGGCGCCTATTCACTCTTGTTTTAAAGATACCCGGACATAATTGGCAGAAAACACTGATCTCGGAAGAGTATTCCAGACCCTAACAATGCGTATAAGGAATGATGACGCAAACGTTTCGTACGCGTTGATGGATTGTCGACGACATAGGGGTGGAAACTAGCCCGGTGCCTTACGGTACGACGGTACGGTGGTAGAAAGGTGAGGGGGGGGGGGGGAGACAAGATCGAACAGCTTCTGAGCACAATCTCCGAAATATATCCTTGTAAAACACCGATAGGGCGGCAAATTTTCGGCGGTGATCAAGACTATTGTTATCGTCAAGTCTTGTAGTTAAAAACCAGCATAGAGGTTGAGTAGCAACTAACCCATTTCCCAGGAAAAAACTATCAATTTTCCACAGACGATAAACCTGACCTATCCAATCTGTGATTACTGATTAAGCAATAACAACGCAATTACCATCTTCTCGCAGCACATTTGCATATAATGAGACAGATGTCACTGGTGAGATTGCCTTCAGAGATAAGTGCCGCGTTTTATCATTGTTTTTATCTCTGCTCAGCGAGCTCGAGCCTGCGACTTCATCTACTTGTGACATCTTTCTTAAAGAGATTGCATCACCCACAGCAGTTTTAATATTCATTATATTTATTCATGATACTCTGATGAACCTTTCAAGAAGATAGATCTCGTTTGACATTATGACCTTTAATTACAGATGCTTGAGGGTTTTTAATTTCGTCAATATCTAATGTTTTTTTTTAAATATTTATTCCAATCACAAAAAACTTCCGTCACATCTTTTGAACAGAATCCATGTTACATGATAACAGTTCCTAGCCCTGGGGTCGAAAGAATTGTTAAATTGTAGAATACAATGTCACATTTATACCATCAACAAGTTACGTTTTACATAATATACCTAATTCATGCTCTGAGATGAGTAACAGAGAAGATAAAATGGCACGAGAGTAGAGATAATAGGCTCTACAAAATTTGGTGAACCAAGTTTCGTAGTTTTACGAAATGAAGAATCTAATGTAGATTCTTAGGTGATGTATCTACATCACCTAAGAATCTACATTAGATACACTTATACTTCCTTTAGACAATACCTGATATCATTGATAGAAAACCTTTTTTCTGCAAGCCCTTATCTTCTCAGAAGTCTTGACGATCCCTTGATGTGCTCTAAGAAAAACATTAGGTAGGTAATTTATTGTAGTCGCTAAATTGGACATAAATTCAATTTTTACGTTGCATTGAGGAACTCCAAAGAACTTCGTGAAGCGGCTGGAATTTCTGTCATTAAGTCGTAAATTGCATTAAATTATATTGAAAATAATTTTTGCGGCAATAATTGAGATTGATACAAATTAATTGAGCTATTACCACTTCAAAGGTCACAGAGCCCTCATTATAATAATTGTTTATTGGCTCATGCATTTGCATACAATTCTGCGGGGGACACGATACTTTTTTTAACAAAACTCTTATTTTGTTGCCAGTAAAAAAAAACTCTTGAGGATTCAGTATGCACAGTGCAGTAATTCATATCAGATATGTTTACCTAAAGTATAGATAAGTACATTAGAAGCTGTGATAGTGGTTAGGAAAAAGTTTAGGTTTCCCTTAACATTTCCGACAACGATGTTTAAGGTAAACATCACCATCATCATCAATAACAACTAAGTACGATAAACGTCCACAGCTAGACATAGGTATCTTGTAGAGATTTCTACACGTCACGGTCTCTGCCTGAATCCAGCGGCTCTCTGTGACTCGCCTGATGTCGTCCGTCCACCTAGTGGGAGGTCTTCCAACGATACGCTTTCCAGTGCGAGTTCGCCATTCCAGCACCTTGGGACCCCAATGTCTCTCAGTTTTTCTAACCAGGTTTAGGTAAACATCATCATGATCAACCGGCCGGCTCACTACAGAGAACGGGTGTCCTCTGAGTATGAGATAGTCCACCACACTCTCCAAGTGCGGATTGACGGACTTCACACACCTTTGAGAACATTATGGAGAACTCTCAGGCAGGCAGGTTTCCTCACGATGTTTTCCTCAAGGGAGTGATATTCAATTTCTTAAAACGCACATACTTAATTCCGAAAGAGGTGTTTTCCCGGGATCGAACTCCTGACCTCCCGAATAGAAGGCGGACGTCGTAACCACTAGGCCATCACGGCTTAGTACCTACTTAATAGAATGACTCAACTAATAATAACAATCTGTCAGTTTGTCACACGACATCCTATTGTTTCATTTGCATGCCGCAAGACTATTAAATATTAAAAACCTCATTTGAATGACACTACTTTTAGCCGCAACTTTGTCTCCTTATCGTACTGGAATGTTCTTGTACAAGTGGTTTTTTTTTTCAAGCATTTATATTGTTGGCCTGGAAAACTTGTTCGAAGTAATCTGCTGCGTCCTACTTATTTCTCACTAGATGATGCCCGCGACTTCGTCCGCGTGGATTTAGCTTTTTCAAAAGTCACGTGGTAACTCTTAAATTGTCCGGGATAAAAAGTAGCCTATGTCCTTCCCCGGAATGTAAGCTAACTCTGTACCAAATTTCATCAAAATCGGTTAAACTGTAGGGCCGTGAAAAGCTAGCAGGCAGACAGACAGACAGACAGACACACTTTCGCATTTATAACATTAGTATGGATTGCGGAGAGTCGTGAACCATTTCTATAATGATGAAACGTCAGGAGTTATCTTGAGATACTAATGTCCTTCTCCATAAACGTGGCACTGGCGAAACACTCTGTGCCCAACTGGCACACCTAAAAGCCAATAATTGGGAATTGAATTGAGATACTAATGTGTTGGGCTACCAGATCCTTTTGCACACCTACATACCTACTTATCTACTTAGGTAAGTATAGGCAGGTACAGTGGCGTGCACAGAGTTTGAAGCTAGGGTAGGCATTAGTTAGGTAGAAATCTGTTTACTGGCAGGTCATAATGAAAATATGCATTGAGCTATTACAACTCGGGTAAACAGTGCATTTATGCCTCTATGACCTGCACGCCACTGGGCAGGTATCTATTTTAGCGTTCAAACTATCGTGAATGATTTCCATTATACATATATCACACACCGGCTCTACTCACGTGTTTAGTCGACGTTAGCCCGACTAGTTTGTAGTAGTTAGACTAGTAGTAGAAGTAGGTAATTCATTTGACAAAATCTATGAATTAGGCTCTCTACAGCGAATCTATGTAAAATTATTTACAAAACACAAATAAAATTAATTCACATTAGAGTTACACAGCAATTAATTTTCGCAGAAAATCGTTAAAAATGATAATTCGCTATTAAAAACATCATCATAACGTCCGCCCTTCGACGAGACATAGGTTCAAACGACTAAAAACCATATATTTTTAGAAATATTAATTTCCCTCCACGACAAACAAATGTAAGCTATAAATCTAAAGCCATAGACTTTAAAACTGTGTGTATTATTAGGACAATATTTCATGAAAATTGTTAAAGACTTCCCGCCCATTTGGGACTCAAAATTAGTACCTTGGAGTTGATGTCACGATGATAGAAAGTTGTTATTAATTTTATTTGAATATGTACTTTATGACATTTTCTAACACGACATTTAATTATATTAATTTATATTTGTATTCTGCTGTGATAACCTTGTGGTTAGGACTACTAGATGCTTTGATAGAACAAAAGGTAGGTCGTAGGTCCTAGATAATACCTATTAGAATCCGTGCAAGTGTCTCTATGTAGGACCTATCAATGCAACCTATTTTATAATACCTACGTTACATTGATTAAATCATTCATTAGTTGCATTCATTCATTTATTCATTCTGTTATTGCGGTTTTTATGGTTCCGTACCTCAAAAGGAAAAACAGAGCTTTTATAGGATCACTTTGTTTTTTGTCTGTCTGTCAAGAAACCTACAGGGTACTTCCCGTTGAATTAGAATCATGAAATTTGGCAGGTAGGTAGGTCTTATAGCAGCCATTCGGGGAAAAATCTGAAAACTGTGAATTTGTGAAAACATCACACAAAAAAATTAAATTATGGTCATGAACTAATAATTATTAATATTTTCCATTTTTGAAGTAAGATAACTATATCAAGTGGGGTATCATATGAAAGGGAATTACCTGTGCATTCTAAAACAGATTTTATTTATTTTTATGCATCATACTTTTTGAATTATCGTGCAAAATGTCGAAAAAATACGACTGTAGTACGGAACCCTCAGTGCGCGAGCCTGACTCGCACTTGACCGTTTTTTTTTTTTCAACTGAGGACGTAGACTCAGGTCCCCGTCATTTTAATTTGGGTCCAGACAAAAATAAAGAAGTCAAGTCCCAAACTCATAAGCAATGTCCCGCCTATTCAAGTTCAGGGAATCTATTTAAAATTCGCCCCTAAATTATTAACTTTTTATGGACATTTGAATATTGGCTTCAGGCTTTTTAGGCTCTTTTGTTTGTTGTGTGAAAGGCTTTGTTTGATTTCTTTTTATATTTGGTAACTTGTCATATTTGCATTTGTTAGATAATCAAAACGAGATATTCAGTCGTAGGTACTGAGAGTCGCAGTTTAGTTGTCTCGTTGACAGCTATATCTCTCACATAAATCTGTCTCGTTTTAACTCAATCTTAAGTAACGATTAGCGACTCGGAGTGCGTCTGATTGCTCATAAGTAGGCACATTTAAAACATTTTTAGACGATATTTTCCTTTAACGTTAAAGCAAGTGATATTAAGTAGGTCGGTAGTTGCGTAAAACGCTTTGAAGTAGGTATAACTCCTAAAAGTTAAGTTAAGAGAGAGGCCCGGGATTTATTCCCGGACCCAGGCCCGCAAAAATGGGTGGCCGCTAGTCAATATAATAATATCTACCAACGTATTAATTGTTTAGCAAAAAAGAAAATTATCTTCCACGAATTAAGAATTCGGAAAGAGATTACCACATGTGATTAATCAACAAACTCCTGAAAGGCCGGCATCGCATTGGCGGTTCCTCTGGTGCTGCAAATGTTCATGGGCGCGTTTTCTCGCTATTTTTATTTTAAAAAAACCATCAGCAAAACCTACAAATAGAGTCGTTCGCAACTTTGTAGTGAATTTGAAAAACACGTCAAAATATGTGGCTTCGTCACCGGAAACTGCGTCACGTCGGCGCAAATGTTTTTGAAATTCGAACGTCCAACGATTACTGTTTACAGCGGGAGGCACGCGCGTTGGCGCCAAAACTCTGTCGCCATTATGGCCAGGACAATGTTGCTGCACTTTAAAATAGATATTTCACTCAGAGAAACTGAGAAATACCACCGAGGTGACTAGGTACGTACTTATAGCCTATACGTAAGTACCTCCTAATACCTACGGATCAAGTGAAACTGCCCAGACACATCACACGACGATCGGCTCCAACCAAAATCCTACACCAAAGCCATAAAGCTCTCTATGGGCTATATATCTAGCCGAATTAAATGGCTATAAATCCTTCGGGGCGAGCTTTTAGCCGGCTTTATTTAGCGCGGAAGCTGCGGCGACCTACTTTATCATAAAACGTCAGCCATCTTGGGATTTACTTGTAGAATAAAACCAAAAACTTTATAGGCAAAGTAAAAACTTAAAAGTTGGAGAAACGAGTTTTTAATTTTTATTTTAGGTAAGTACCTAAGTTCTACCTTTACTAATTTTTTTATTTGGTAACTTTTGCTAACTCAAACTCAGTTGACTGATCTAAACTATCATAAGAGTTCAAATATCTTCATCTCGATCGTAACTAGGTACATACCTACCTACCTAGATGGGGAATAAAGGACATGCTTACTTGTTTTTTTTTAATTAAATTTAATTCAAAGTTTGCAGTTATACTTAATTACATAGATAGGTACGTAGACAACAGCTGAATAAACTGTGAGAAAAATTTGCAGGATCAAGTAGATAGTTATTGGGCAGGTAGGCTATCATACTATCAATCATATAACTCATTGTGTCATGCAGAATAAATGCACTTTTGCATATAATAGATTTTTAAAAGAAAACTGTAGCAGAAACCTTCATGCCTGTCGAATTAGAAATATTGCTTCACAAGTAGTTTCAAACTGACCATTAACACACTAATTTATCGGTTAAAGATATTAACCCTTTAACAGAGGTGTAAACACAAGTTTTTCAAACTAAAAACCCAAACGTCTCGAAGCATGGAGTAACAATTTCAACGACTACATTAAGACATAAAACACGCGTCGAATTCCAGTGAAATTGCTCAGGCATTCTATAAAATCGGACGCACTCGACGACCGTACGGTCTATTTCGGTAAAAATAAATAAATATTCTCGCGGCCGCACTCTAGAGTCCGTAGATGAAGTGAAACTGGATAAGCTACGTTCAAAGTGCTTTCAAAGGCTGCCAAGCTGAAGTGGCAATGGGCAGGGCACATTCGAAAAATCGATAGTCATCGGTATCCGAAGCTAGAATGGCGACCTCGCGCCGGAATGCACAGCGTTGACAGACCTCCCACTAGGTTGGCAGACGACATCAAAACAAGCCATTGGAATCGGTGCAGTGCAAGAGCGTGGCATGTAGAAGTGCCTACAAGAAACCTAAGCCCAGCCATAGTTGAAGATGATGATGATCTCAGTACAATACGTATCTATAGTACGCGACAGGTTGAGATGGCAATCGGCGTATGAGGCGGGGGACGCCCCGCACACCCGCACGTCACCCTCGGTATCCCGTACGATACGGTCATACGATTTCGTAAAACCTGTATCAATCATCATTACCATCGCAATTGTTGAGATTGCCTGATTTTATGGTATTCTTGTTACAACAATACATTGTAGCCAATAGTGAGCGAGCGTCAACCAGTCAGAGGCGATTGTGTGTCATGACATTGTAGCTGTCATTCTACCGCAATCGAGCAACGGGTTAGCGCTGGGGCTAGTGCGGGTGTGCGTGCCAACTGCCACCCCGATTGTTATCCCGACCTGTAGCGTACTATACCTACCTACCGGCTTTTTTTGTCTCTTCCAGTGTCTCTACACAGTGTTCTGTACCGTACGACAAGTCATCCAAATATAGCGGCACTTGATAACGACGTATTAGAGGCATCGATGCTTTACGTTCGCCGGTAAGTGTTTTAAATTTAAAATTAAAATCTGTTCGGACGCCTCATGGCGGCGGTTATGGGCCAATGACGAACTTCCGGCTGATTATGACGTGGGGATTTCAAAAGTGGAATCCTTCAATAGTCTGATGGACTGGCAGACTGATTTTCCTCAAACTCAAGGCAAAATTACCAGATTCTCCTTGCCACATATCTGCCAAGCATTCCTTACCTACAATAGGGAAGGTTGGTGTATCGTACTTAGCCATTGACTGCAATCTCACCTGGTGGTAAGTGATGATGATGATGCAGTCTAAGATGGAAAAGGATTAATTAGCCTTTATTAAACCCACACCTCTTTGGCTTCTACACCACATAAATCCGAAAACCGTGAAGTTGTGGTTACATCACAAAAAAATTAAAATGTGTTCACGAAAAAATTAATTTACTAAATCACATATAGATGGCTCAGTCCGTTATTAACTTGAACTTTGCAGTATTCTAAGTACATAAATGTGATACCTACCGTACCTTTATCTTGTATTATGGTACGGAACCCTTCGTGTGCGAGTCCGACTCGCACTTGACTGGTTTTTTATCCTTACCTTATTAGTATGCCCAATTTCTGCTTAGAACTTAAATATAACTTCCTAATAAAGTTTCAGATCCGCCCTACTTTCCTTCAACTTGTTACTCTGTAAGTAATAAGTATACTAATTTAAATAACGCCAAACAATTATAAATAACAGGAACTTAATCACTAGTGGGTCTCACACGTATGGTGACTACGGACAGTCCCAACGCCAAACATTAAATTATAATAAGCAAGATGCAATAATCGACGAAGCAGTCTCAGCGACGCCCATCGACTTATACCGGCTCCTTACTGGGGTGACCATGCTATATCTACCTGCAAATTAATATTTTTAAGATAGTTTAGTTTAGTTTAAGATTAGTTAGAAATTGTTTTTTTGTGTTTTTTCGTTTTCGTTTTGTTTCTTGTGTTCTTTCATCTTACGGTTGTCGAATTAAATCGAAAATACTTGCTTAGCTACGATTGGGAGCAATTGGGGGCTTCATTTTGTCACTAAGGCGATTTAGGTACATGTTGGGGACTTCGAAAATGAATTTGTTGTTGAATTGAATGTTTAGTAAATGAAACCTTTACTTTGTGAACATGGCTTGTAATGAGTTAAATTAAAGATATACAACAGATATACAACATAATGTGACTGCTCTGAGTGGCGAGTTTAGACTAGCGCACACCCGGCGTGCGAGCACAAGTTTTCTCGAAAAGATCGGGGTTCGCATGGCGAGATGTCCGCACACCGCACATACACATGCACACACACACACGACTCGTTCTTAGCGGCGCGAACAGTACACTTTAACATTATTTAAGTTAAGCTTTACAAAGTTAATGATTTTCAGCTTATTTCGTGGTTTAACGACATATTATTTTAATGTAGATAACGAGTAAATACCGCGATTAATTTGATGTTTTTATCTGTCGATATTTCAACCCAATTGCACGGGTCGTGGTCACGACGGGACTTTACGAAGTTATGCACATACGCAACTTATTTATTATTTTGTTCTGCTGTACCTATATAAAATACTAGGTAATCTTCCCTATTACAAATATTAAAGAGAAAATATTCGTTTGTTTGTAATCGATAGGTAAACTCTGAAACTGCTAAACCGATTTTAATAATTCTTTCATTCGAAAGCTACTTTATCTAGAAATTATTGGATGATGGTTGGCAAAATGGTTAAGGTCCACTAAGCTTTTTGTTTCTATCATTTGTATGGAATTCCGTAACAGAGAGAGCCCTATACTAACTTCTCGCCGTGGATAGAGTATAATAATTATTACTTAGAGCATAGATCTCTTATACACTTTTGACATTTTAGGAATAATCCGTCAAACAATTTAATTATGGTCACCATACATAAACGTGGGAACCGCATGAGCGGCCCAGTCAAACTGCGGCGGGCGGAGCGAACACTGCTTTGTTTTTCTAATAATTTCCGGACATCATTTACGAAAACACAATTTTCTTTGGCCTCCATTATAGTAATTAGGTGCCTATAACTTAAACCAAATTCTTTATCTGCTTCTAATATTTTAATTAACCAACGGACGCACGGATAAATGCAGCACTAGAAAACAATAAATAAATTATGCACAAACGACAACGAGCGAGAGAGCGAGGAAACCCCTGATTTGACAAAGTAGGTAGTACATTTTTCATTTCAGATTTGATAGGCTAGTCGCACTTATAATACAAAAAATCTTGATTGACTAGAAGATTAACACTAGAGATTACCTAAAACATACAAAAAGATCAGCTAAGTAGCTTGCGACGAAGTAACTTGCAACGAACAGACTAGATGGCGCCATAAGTATTTTCAATCACTTACTATAAAGCCTGAATCGCACAAATGAAGTTTTTACTACGGAACATTCTACAGGTAGGCATTATTACCTAGGTACTTATTATCCCATAGTTAATGACTTTCAGACTTTCTTGAGGCGAAGCGCAGGAGTCGCGAGCCTCTTACGATTTCGGGCTTTCCTGTCGTGCGAATCACCGATTTTCTTGTACCTATCTAAGAATATTATTTCGTCTAACAAAAATTACACTGTTGTAAATAGCTAATATACTCATAGGCACACCTTCGATCAATCATGCAATCAATCAGCCTGTTTGCGTCCACTTCTGGACATAGGCCTTTCCAAGAGCGCGCCACCGTCAGTCCAGCGGGTTGGAGGTCGTCCCATACTGCGCTTGTCGATACGCGGTCTCCACTCCAGAACACGTCTGCCTCAGCGGCCATCGGTTCTGCGGCAGACGTGGCCTGCCCACTGCCACTTCAGCTGGCCAATTCGTTGAGCTATATCAGTCACTTTGGTTCTCCGACGGATTTCCGCGTTACGGATTTTGTCCCTCAGAGAGACACCCAACATAGCCCGCTCCATAGAAGTGTACACCGACGGATCCAAAACGAAAACGGGCACAGGAGCTGGAGCCTACTGCCAAGAACTAAACATGAGAATAAGTCACGCACTCGGTAAGGACAACTCTGTCTTCCAAGCAGAGTGTGTGGGCATTATGACCGCGGCTATAGCCGTGGCCAATCGACAGGTAACAAACTTTAAAATTAACATTAACTCAGATAGCCAAGCTGCTCTTAAAGCCTTGGCTAGATTCTCGACGACCTCACAACTCATACAAGACTGCCACAAGACTCTGGAAACACTCGCCATGTCAAACGACATCACCCTAAGGTGGGTCAAAGGACATGATGGAGACCAGGGAAACGAGGCGGCCGACGCACTAGCACGAAAGGCTACGACATTGAAGGTGATCGGGCCAGAACCTATTGTTCCCATACCCTTCAGTGAGTATAAAACCTGGTTGCATGAACTAACACTAAAAGAGCATTCCCAACTATGGGCAAACACAACAGACTGCAGGCAAGCCAAAGAGGCTTTCCCCAACATAGACAAACGGCAAACTAACAAACTACTCCGCCTGGACAGAGGTAAACTTAGAAAGGTGGTGGGACTCATAACAGGGCATAGCCCACTAAACAAACACCTTTTCGTTATAGGTGTCACCGACAGTCCTTTGTGCAGGGCATGCATGGAGGTCGACGAAACACCGACGCACGTGGTCCTAGAGTGCACGGGCGTAGCAGAACAACGCGAACGCCATTTGGGTTCCCCGACCTCATTCCATGAAGCCCTCGGCAACCTGGGCGGTCTACTCGGCTTCTGGAGTGAGCTTGGATGGCTGGAGTGAAGACTTCAGCGGGGAGGGGCAATGCACGCACAACAGACGGAAACGTTTAAGTGCGGAAACCAGCCCAGAGCGAAGAAAGAAGAAAGAAAGAAGCCCGCTCCATAGCACGCTGAGCGACTTTAAACAGCTTGTGGACAAGGCCAACTGTCAGTGTCATTACTACCAGGCACACCTTACTAGGCCATCATAATATTCGTAGCTCTCAATTTTTATGGAACTCTTTCACATTATAATATCAAAGTTCGTCGCCCTGTAAAGAGCCGCATAAATTCACAATTTAAATAAACCTGGGTGGGTTTATAATTAACCGTTTCGGACGGACGTCGGTGTCATCGTGTCACACTGTCACCTGTCACACTGTCACTGCGGTGTCACGTTAAAAGCGCCTTTCACCCGGTGTTGAATGACCGTATTCGGTTCGTATTAAATTATTACTTAGGTATTTATTAAATTCTTAGTTATACCTTCCTACCTACATTCGAAACGGCAGAGTTTATGCAAAGTAAAACACGTTAGGTATATAGGTGCCTATAGGGCTAATTCTTTTTATTTTACACTACCTATTAATATGATGCCCGCGACTTTGTCCGCATGGATTTAGAGTCTGACTCGGAAGTCGCACTTGATCAATTTTTTTTGTAGTTAAACTAGTTCAAAGCGCAACAAAAATAAAATTCTAATTCTAATTAATAAATGGAGTCTGTGTTTAAAAAAAATACGAAACATTTCACTGAGGTTAATAGCCATTTGGTGACAGAAAAGCTGGTTCATTTTTTGCGCAAAGGATTCGTCGGGCTGTCCAGCGCGGAAATGCAGCCAGTATTCTTCGCACCTTATAAAGATAAGGCTATCTTTAAGTTTTATTGTAATTTAAAAAAATCTAATTTGTAACAAATCGATTCGAAAATCGCGACTACAAAGTACTATAACCTGTCCAAAGGACCTTTAAAGTTTAAACACAAAGGGGCCGCCGCTCACAAAAAGCGTAATCGATTATGTGTATCGCTGTAACTGAATCGATTATCCAATATCTCGGTGTCACCCATAACTAATCGCTCGCCGAACAATGGTATTTCTTCATCAGCGACAAAAACGCGAATGTGCCGCGGCAAAATATGAGATTATAGATTACGGGCTATTCATAATCTTAGCCACAGGGTGATCTACTGTTGAATAAAAATAAAATGAGTGACTGCTTAACACACGTTATCCTGCATACCTCTACCACATTTCCAATTTCTAAGCTCCTTAGCCTGTTATTAAATGAAATGAATTTATTTATTTCATGTTGGACAGCCTGCGCTACTTATGATACCAGTCAAGACTCTATCACCCGGTTTCGAAAGCAGATTCTACTTTGAAGAGCCAGCATGAAACTCTACAGTTGCTTTAAGCCATTTTAAGTACATCTAGGTATGGAGAACACAAACGTTTATATAGAAGCGTAACACCGACATCTAATATGATTAAATCTAACCAATGTCAACAGTGGTAAAAGATCAAATTACTTAATAGCAATAAGGTAGTATCTACCTATACGTAGTACGCCGTACGCGACAGGTTGAGATGGCAGTCTGGGTATGAGACAGGGGGATGCCCCGCACACCCGCACGTCACCCACGCTCGTCCGCACCTGGTTAGTTGGAAAGCGGGTTATAATTTTATTGTAGCACCCTGTAGATACGATGTCCAAGCCAGCGGGCAGCGTTTAGATGGTTCGCCAGCGGGGCGCGGGCGCCGGCGCAACCTTTGTGTTTTATCCTTTTTTGTTTAGCCTTTTTTTCTTTCCCTTCCTTTTTTCTCTCTCCGCTTAACATGCCGCTAGGTGACGGACTGTGAGAGATTATGATGATATGTTTTATTATGCATGTCTAATGCAGACTGCTTTCGTATTATAGAAATATCTAATCTTAAAATGCCTTCTCTTAGATCTATAGGTTGGGTACCTATCTAGGTACTCAGTCGTGCCCAAAAAATTTACAGAACGATAAACGTTAATTTATGGTCTAATCCAAGTTTTATGCCGACGAATATTGCTGGGCAAAATCATTCTGTCAAGTAGATAGGTAGGTATGTTAAGTCAAGTCAAGTATTGTAATAGGTCGAAATGGCAATCGGGGTATGAGGCAGAGGGAAACCTCGCACACCCGCACGTCACCCGCGCTATCCCGCACTGTGTTAGCGCGGGGGCTGTGCGGGTGTGCGGGGCCCCACCCCGATTACCATCTCGACCTGTCATGTACTATATCTACCTAGATATGTACAGCACGCGGCCGATAAATAAATAACGTACCTACATCGGCTTGTAGAATGACATTTCGGCTTTCTAGAGCATTGTCTCTGTCACTCACTACCTCAGGAGGCAGGGCCTTACACTAAAGCTTGTTAAACTACATGTTTGTTAAGATATTAAAGATTTTATTTATTTATTTATTTATACTCATACCTAAGTATGTGACTTTTTGTCGGTCTCAACGACAGAGACAATGCTCTACAAATTTTCTTCTAAAGGTATCTACATTACTTTCGGCTGCGTACCTACTGTACAGTCAAATCAAGTGGGTACAGAATGACGAATGCGTCATTTCTGTCACTTCGACGGCGCCTCAGCGTCACTGTCACATCGCCGGCACCTCTATCTCCGGCCCGCACTAATCAACGTCATTACCGCGATAATTGCAACGCGACAATGGCCCCGGCCGTTTCTGTGGTGTCATCCTCGGAAAAAACGTTTTGGAAGATCATTCCCGTTGATGAGCCGCGTTGTTTGACGCCTTTTGTAGCGCCGGCATGGGGCACATATTCAACGACGACATTATTTTTCTATCAGATTTCGTTTCGACTTGATCAAGACCACGGTAATATTTCACACCAAGCGAGAAAAAATCTAAAAATGTGTAAACAAGATACCTAGTACTTATTAGCAACTAGCTGATGCCCGCGACTTCGTCCACGTGGAATTAGGTTTTTAAAAATCCCGTGGGAATTCTTTGATTTTCCGGGATAAAAAGTAACCTTTGTCACTCTCCAGGTCTTTATCTACTTATACCCAAGTAAAAAATCGCGTCAATCCGTTGCACCGTTGCGACGTGATTGAAGGACAAACCAACAAACCAACAAACACACACACTTTCACATTTACACATTTATAATAAGGGTAGGTACTTAGGTACAGATAACCAATCGAAAAATGTTAATTTCACTTTATATTAAAACTGTGGCGTCTATACTTACCTATACCTAATTAACTTTTGATAGTTCACATTCCAAAGAATTCACCTACCAAAAAATTCACAGAAGTGGCAAAACTCTCGAAAAACTCATTTCATGCAAAATTAAAAGTCTCGGCTTAGTGACAAGACAAGGCGTGAGGACATGGCTTTTATTAAAGTTTTTTTAATGACAGCTTTTAAATCGCAAAAACCAATGTTTTCCATAACCGTTTTAAATTTTGATTTCTTAACTAACACCCTTATTTTGAGCAATTTAAGATTCAATTTTGCTTAATTTTACTTAGGGGTGATTTAAAAAATAGCAATGTCATCGTTTAGAAATTGAATCGGGGCGGTTTTTTGTCCTTGAAATATGTGTAGGTACCTATCACAATTTAAAGGGATGAAAAGAATCACGCTTATAAAAAAATCCGCGTCGTTTTAAATGTTAAAAGTGGTCACCACTCTACCAAGTTACTATGTCATGGATGATAAGTAGGTAGGTACCAGCGGTGAAGAGTCAATATAACACGATTCCTATCGGCTTCCCTTTAAGAATTGGCATAATATAGCGTAAGTAGGTACTATTCACATAAATTCCGTAATACGTTCGTTCGTACAAAGGTTCGATCGTCACAAATGCTAATTTTTCTTTTGTTATTAAGTACTAATTTAAGTTAAAAACATAACAGCTAATGTAAGTAACATACACCTACGTCCTACACCTTACAAGCCGTAAAATATGGGATTCCCTAGTTAGATTTTTGCTTAGTATTTATCTCTTTCATTTCCCTAGCGAAAGCGAAATGAGCGAACTAGGTCTGTCTCGCTCTACGGTCGACTAATAAAGAGCACACCAATTTAATCTGGCCCAGTAGCGAATACGAATTTGGAACTCTGACAGGTCAGACAAATTTGACGTAAATAACTCGGTTGGATCCGAGTTACCCTATAATACCTCCAAATTAAAAATTATATTAATAGTATTGTTTTAACAGGTACATGCTACTATTTTGAGTATTTTGTATTTTGAAGGGTTATTTGATATTGATACATATTTTGTTTTTGTGAAGCGGCCATGCTTGTTTGTTTTTAAAGTTGTTAGTGGTGTTTTATTTTGATATAATAAATTGGGGATGTGATTAATAACTTATAAGTGTAAGTTCACGGTAATTTTGATTCAGTTTGGTAAGCCAAAATCAGATATGGCCTTAATTCACATAGATTGTTGTTTAACAGATTTCTTGTTACGTAACGATAGTAATTTTTCTAAATTAAGTTTTGAAAACAAAAATCGAACAGCTGATATTCTTGTAGGTAAGTACGTTTCCGGCTTCCCTTTATCAGATTTTCACCCTTCGCCACTGGTAGGTACTTACAGTCCGCGACAGGTCGAGCAGAGGTAGCAGTGGCGTGCAGGTCATAGAATCATAAACGCACTGCTTACCCTCATTGTAAGAAATCAATGCTTACTTTTTCATTATAACCTGCCGTAAAACAAGTTCATACCTAAATGCATACCCTGGCTTGAACTCCTGTGCACGCCACTGCAGTAGGTAGGTACCTACTACCTAGGTATACCTAGGTGAGTTCCTATAGGTTCCAATCCTGTTTGGTAGCACGACTTTGCCAGTGCCCGGTAGGGTGGTGACCTGGTAATTTAGAGCACAAGTCTCTAACTAGAACAGAGTCAGGTTTTGTTGCTAGAGTAAATTTTAAAATTGCCTCAGCGGGGATTGACTCCGAAACCTAAGTACAAAATAACAGAATTCACCACCACTTCATCACTGCGCCAGAAAGAAATGAAGCTTTTTTATTCAGGTAGGTAGATACTAGGGTTCATGATTTCTCGAGCTTATCAATTTCTCGGGTCTCGAGAATTCTCGAGGCTAATTTCTCGGGTCTTCTCGGGTTGTCGAGAAATTTACATTTACGTACGGATTTGCATATTCTTCGGTTCCAATAATGCGATTAATCAACAAATTCAGTGGTTTCCTCTCAAATAAAAGTACCAAAATAATTATAAGACTTTTATTGACAGTCTTCAACATAATTAGCTTCTTTTTCTTAAAGAAAACTAAAAAAAATAAGCTATTCTGACATTTGTGACTTATACATATATACAATTACAGCACAAGCACAGCATTAAAAAGAAAAAAAATCAACTTAAAACTTCTAGCTTCTTTCTTTTAAACAAAACAAACAATAAACAAAAATTTCAACATGAAAACGTTAACCTTATCCTAACTTATAATTAAATTACAATCACAGCACCATTTTTGGCATGTTAATTAGAAAAAAAAATCAAATGAAATTTTTGCATTTAAAACAAACGGCAAACAAAAATCGTTTTATTTTATAATTTCATAGACTCAAATATGATTTCTCGAGTTCTCGAGTTTTCTCGAGCTTGATTTCCCGGGAACAAAGCCCAACGATTTCCCGGGAATTCTCGAGCCGAGAATTCCCGGGAAATCGAACCCTAGTAGATACCTACCTACAAGTTAGCCCTTGACTGCAATCTCACCTAGTGGTACCTACCTAAATGGTGATGCCGTCTAAGATGGAAGCGGGCTAGCCTGGAAGAGGTATGGCAGTTTGTTTTAAACCCATACATAGGTAGGTTCCCCTTCGGTTTCTACATGACATCGTACCGGATCGCTAAGTCGCTTGGCGGCACGCCTTTGCCGGCAGGGTGGTAACTAGCCACGGCCAAAGCGTCCTGCTAGACTTGACGAGAAATTTAGAAATTATAAAATTCCAAACCCCTGCCGGGAATCGAGCCCGAGACCTTCCACTAGTAAGACCACAGTGCTTAACCACTGCGCCAGGGAGGTCATCAAACGACGATCCTGGATAGGTACGACATCGAACCGTCAAATGCCGAGTCATGTTTTGGCAATTTGGCAGCAGATGGCGCCAGGAAACAATCTCGGATTAATCGACCATTGACAGTTGGGTCATAAAAAGGGGATCAGTGAGGGAATACTTAGGTAAGTACCTACCTGGATAAAAAATAGGGAAGTATCATATAGGAAGAAAAAATGCTAATAGGAAAAAAATCTAACTGGAAAAAGATCCCTACCTAAAGTAGCTGTACCTACCTACCTACTATCTAGTTACTTACCTGCTGTTTTAACGCTTCTTATAAGCTGATACTGCGTTCACAGCCTATCGGAACTATCATGTAGATTATGCCTAAAATAATTAGTCTATGGTTAGCGAATAGTAGGTACCTACCTACCTATATAATAAATGTCAAAAAAGAAAACCGTTACACACACGCCGCTGAAGAAGACGTTGTTTTTATTGTTCCTTCTCCGTACCTGAAAATTAGAAGATCTGCCTATCGGGTCTTCGGTGTTAGTTCAAATAACTAACACCTACCTAGGTATAGGTAGGTACCTACTTAGGTAGCTATAACTCATCATCGTCACCATCTCATTACGATCCTACGGGCCTTCGCCGGCCCACTACTGAGCACAGGTATCCTTTCAGAATGAGAAGGGTTTAGGCCATTGTCTGCATTATACCTACACTGGCTAAGTTAAAATTGGCAGACTATAGGAACTACTTACCTACACTATGGAGAACTCTCAGGCGGGCAGGTTTCCTTACGATGATTTTCTGAGACTTCCTTCACTACCTAACAGGTACCTACCTATAGGTACCTACTATCTAGATACCTACTTAAGTACCTAGCCTATCTATAGTAAGTACGCGACAAGTCGAGATGACAATCGGGGTGGGAACGCCCCGCACACCCGCGCACCCGGTGCGAGCGAGCGAGGGTGACGTGCGGGTGTGCGGGTCTTCCGCCCGCCTCATACCTCGATTGCCATCTCAAACTGTCGCGTACACCTACCTAACTCTGAAAAGTTTGAGGTGTAGGTACGTACTTATGCCCGGGATCGAAACCCCGACCTCCCGAATAGAAGGCCCACGACTTAAACCACTATAGGTTATCACTGCTTCTAATATACCTACCTACCTGGCTATCTTACCTATATCTGTCACCAAATCTCATAGTTCTTACCACAGCTAAGAGTTACTATCATCAGTGATCTTACAACCGAAATGAAACTATTAAAAACAAATCAAGCAATAGTGGTTCTATAAAAAACCTTTTCACCAACCACGTGACAAGGCGTTGAGGGCGTTGACCTCTGACTCTGAACATTGTCAACTCGATGTCATTGGAGGCGGGTGACTTTTCCTATTGGTTCCCAGTGTCGCGGGCGGTCTTGTGACATTGTTCATTGGTCGCTTTTGTCACATGGCGGGCGGGGCTAGGGCGTTCTGTTTTTAAATAGACACGTGGTTTGAATTGAAAACATTCCTTTGGTTCTTTATTTGAAATGTGAATAAGTAGTGAATACTGAATCGGGTTATTTTCGTTGCAACCACGACCGTAGCACCTAGCAACTTATCTAGGTAACTCAACTTAGGATTACCTACGAGAGAGATAAGCCAGTTAGTTTGTTTTAATTCCCTTCACGGGTCTTGAAAGACACGACAAATAGACCGACAGAGAACGAAATGATTCCTACCTAAATCCTTGTTTTTTTAACTCAATAAAAAATACCTGACTGGGTAGGCAGTATATTTTGGCCTGCATAGAGTGCATGTCACTGCTTCCAAGTCCCAAAACATTATTTTCGCCATCGACCACCTATCACACAGTCTCGTAATAAATTTAAAATCGATTCGTCGCGTCGCATCGATACATCGGTCGTCTAATGAACATTTCGATTTTACGACAACCTACTGTATTATCGAAACACATAAACTACCAATCGTATAGGACTAATTACTTTTAGCCTGATGCGAGCAAGTGTAAAGGAAACACGACTTTGTAATGAGGAGATAAGGTGTATAAAAGCTTAACGTAATCTGCGGACAGCGGAGGTAAAGAAAGGCTCTCATTACACCGTTATGTATCATTATTTAACTTTTTGATCTGGGTACCTATCTGAAAATATACCTACACATGAAAAGCAATTACATACGTAGGTACGAAGCTTCATAAGTAAGTACCTACTTACCTGTGAAAGTACCTACTACCAAACTCAACAATGCAAAATCTTGTTAGAATCTACCTAAGTATCTAGGTACCTAAGTGACCTTAAGTGTTTTACCATTAGTTTTACGATATACCAACGATACGATCTAGGTTCCTATAATGTTATAGGTAGATAGGTATCTAGGTAGACCTACATACCTAGTAACATTTTTTGAAGAACGTGTGAAGTTATCAAAAGGTGCGTAGGTATACCCCGGGGCTGTTAGAGTCGTCCTACGCCACGCTTTTCAGTGCGAGGTGGCTATGAACAAAACAAATAGGTATCTACATTTAGAAGCAAATACTTACCTATCCATGAGAAAGATATCTATACCTAACCTCATCCAAGGTGCACAATTAACCTGACCAGGTTTTAATAAGTAGACCGTAGGTAAATCGTACCGGCTATTGTGTTAGGTACCTATACCTAATATTTAAAATGTAGCTATGTTTGTTTTTAAAATGAAAGATAAATAGGTGGGTAAGTACTTACACAATTCAGGCCATCGTAGTCAGTCGTACCTAGAATAATTCATCAATCCTCACCTAAAATAATTTTGTTACGATTTGGTGTAACACACGGTCTGCTACAGAGTAGGTAAGTACAGATACAGCTATAAAATTGATCGTTAACTTCGATATGATGCCGTTTAATCTGCGACCCTAGAAAATCCCAACCACTAGGTAATAATTTCTTCTACCTAGTACTTAGAATTTGAGAAGATAGGTGCCAGAAGAAAATGAACCCAAATAACCCGTTGGGATGTGTCATCCCAACGGGTTGCGAAGCTGAGGTGAGCAATGGCCGGGGTATTAGGTAAGTAGGTACTTAGGTCTTCTTCTTCTTGAAATTCCGTCTCCTATCGGAGGGTGGCAATGATTAGGGCTATCCAGTGGCGTGCACAGGTTTGAAGCCAGGGTAGGCACTAAGTAGTTAGCTAGGAACCTGTTTATTGGCAGGTCAAAATGAAAAATATGCATGAGCTATTACAACTGGGGTAAGCAGTGCATTTATGCCTCTATGACCTGCACGCCCCTGGGGCTATCTGTACCTTGGACACTGCTGCTGGGAAAAGAGATCGGGTAGGTACTTAGGTAGGTACTCTTACCGTATCATTGCATGGGCATAAATTCTTTAGCCACGATATTCTTCATCGGCCGGGTGGTCTTCTGCCGGCTGATTGTCATCATCATTTCTTGTATCAACCCCCTGCCAGACACCCTTAAAGTTTAAAGTTTAGGGTGTCAGGCAGGGGGTTGCCACGATACCTACTATACTTTGACCTAAGATTTTTTACACCTTTAGATATGCCTGTTATCTCCCAAAACCACCATGATCCAAACAAACGTTCTTCCCAATGAGGGAACTTTCAGCTTTTATAAAATAACGAAGGTCTGGCACACGCTGGCTCTCTCTCTCTATAGGTATCTACAGAGGAGACAATAAAATATCGCCATCGCCACTTTAAAAAGACCATCCACCTTGATCAACGTATTTTGAACATAGTGTTCCAAAATTGAATTTCAGAATTGACGATGGATGTCGACCTTTAGATACAACTTTATTGCATTGTGTTAGAGATGAATTTTGATTGCAACTCAAGGGTTGAACATTGGACAAATAAGATTGTATCTGTTTGGAGATATAAATAAGGCAGAATTGAATTCAATTATTGGGCACGCCGGATTGGTTATCTGATGGTGTTCACGAGACTACGTGTTGATGGAATTTGTATTCTTATGTAGGTACCTACTTAAGTACTAAGCGGTGAAAGCTTGGTGGTTCAGACGTCGGCCTCCTAGTTGAGGGGTCCGGGATTCGATCCCAGGCATGCACGTCTATCTAATCTCTAACTTTTCAAAATTCGATTTAAATATGTACCTACCTATAGATATGAAAATTTTATGGTTGTCCTAATAAATATAAATAAATAAATTCGATTTCCCGACCCCCCATAGAATGAAGACATCTTAACCACAAGGCTATTTAGATAGAAGGTACCTACCTACCTCAGACAAAGAATCAAGGTGGATTTGTCAGACGCGTATACTCGAAAGGGCAAAATAACAGAAGGAACAGAAGAAATCATACTTACGAATGAAAGGTTATGTTCCTTAATTTCCGCTCATGCAGCCGATCACACAGCAATGTACCTACCATAAATAAAATAAAATAAAATAAAAATAAAAATCTTTTTTATTCGAATAAACTTTTACAAGTACCTACTTACGAATAGTCGGATGCATCTACCACTGGTTCGGAATGCCTTTCCTAAATGGCATTCTACACACCCTCAATCTTGTCTGTCAATTTGTCTGGCGACCGACAAATGGCGGTATAACCATTTCCAAGTAGCTAGACTTGACCAAATGACACAGCCTGGTGTCGGGCAGCAGCAACACCAGCGAAAGCAAGTCTAGGACTGCGATGGCCAACACGCCTGCCCAGCGTGGTCGTTATGGGCATATTCTCCCCATGAGTAGTGACAATACACAATGGCCCCCAGTCCCCGGCAGCCCTACTATTCCCGTCCACGGTAAAGAGGCTGGCGGGAAGTGGCTGGATGAGGAAGGCTGAGGACCGGGTGTGGTGGCGCTCTTTAGGGAAGGCCTATGTCCAACAGTGGACGTCCACAGGCTGATGATGATGATGATGATGACACCCTCAATACTAAATTTAAAACAGAAAACTAAATAAAAACTCGTACCTAATATTCGCAATAAATCACAGGCAACTATCACAGAGGCTTTGTTGGGCACAGTTGTCATCTGTGCTTTCTATGGGCCATGCGCTCACTACATCAACTCCGCACCATCAGCGGATCGCCTCACTCGCAAGCTGCACATACCTACAAGCGCGGCGAGTCTTCTCGCATGCTAGCCTTGCTGCTAACGCATGGATCCCGAGTGTACCGCGCATTGCCAGTGAGTGATTCACGCTAGGGATATTCGAGATCTAGTGCCAATCGCTGACAGATTAATTGAAAATTTGTGGATCACGCGAATCGCGATGTCCACTCATTGACCACGCAACGTTCACTCGTTGACCACGCGAGGTTCACTGGTGACAACGCGGAGTCCACCCGTGGAGCGTGGACCACTTGTCGACAAACAACGAGTGGACGTCGAGTGACGAGGCGGTGCTGATCGGGTGCCGGGAGGCTCTGATGAGCTTTGACCTTAGTTATCCTCAGCAAAATTTCTCACAATATAATCAATAACTTTGACACGCCATAATCAAAGAATTTGATTGTTATCAGCAAGATTTGCGATAACGATAACTACCTTCTTGGAACTCGGACTGCGAATGGCGGGGTGCGTCGTGTAGCCGATATTACATTTTGGTTTTTGGGGTTCCGTGTTGAAATTGTTATGCTCTTTACCTACCTTGATCCGAATCCTAGAAAAATAATAAGATATCTATAAATTTTCTTTTATAACAAGTCGTACCTACCTAATTAAAAAACACGAATGTCCTGACAAAAAACGAACTAAAAAGTAAAAAGTAAAAACAATCTCATTTGAAAATGGCGCCATATTGAATTTCATTAATTAAATTATAGTCAGTGCCACTCTGGATCATGTAAGGATTCTAACAATAGGTACCTACCCTAAATATCAGTTCAGGCATTTAAAAGTTATGATCTAGTTCTAGTAGGTAACTCTAAAACTAAAACTCTACATAGGTGGGTACATGAACTCTGAAAACATTAGGTACCTACTCGTTTTTTTTGGTCAGTCGCGGAAAAACTACCCTTAAATCTATAATGTACCTACCATACTTGGTACCTAACAGTATGATAAATTATTGTTAGTCGTAAACATCTAATACCTAAGGCCTGCATAATAGGTATCTTCTTAAGGTACCTTATACCTTTAGTTAACATGTACATACTAAAGGTATAGGTATAGGGATATTATGAAACTCCCGATAGGCAAATCTCATACAAATATGATACAATTGTACTTTTAAAAGTCAAGACAAATTCGTACGCTTTGGTGTGTGACACATACCTACCTACTACCTACATAGTAGGAGATTGGTGCGGAGTTTACCTTTGACAGCTTAAAAAGTGCTTCAAAAAATTACAGCCCCTCTGGTTGGTAAAGTGTAAGATATTTTGTTTTTTTTAATTTCATACAGAACCCTTTAGACTGAAGCTCGACTGTCACTTTGTTCTTGTTTATTTTTAAATCTGTGAACCGCTCCGCGATATTGGACACGGCGCAGTGTTGACAGTTTCGAGAAAATGACTCAGCAGGAAAAAAGGAGAATCGATTTTAAATGAGTTTAAATTGAAATCTCCACAACGGTATTTGACGGCTCGGAGTAAACTGAAATAAGACGAGTGGCGATGTCACTGTCAGTGTGCTGAATTGGTGCCCCACAACACTGACCTCTACTAATCAATACAAGTAGGTAGGTACGCTGATCTTGCGATTGTTGACCCCGGGTACCTCTAACTTTAATGCCAGTCCACACTTAGTCAGCGTGGTGGACTATGGTGGGCAAAACCATTCTCATTCTGACGGGGCCCCGTGCTCAGTAGTGGGTCCGCGATGGGTTGATCATGATGATGATAATATTAGTAATACGTACCTACCTAAGGTCATTCATAGTATGAATTTTGGAAAGAGCAACCGCTGAGTTTCTTGTTGGTTCTTCTCGGTAGGAAAGGCATTCCGAACCTGTGGTAGATGCAGCTGACGATTCAAAAATACTTGTAAAAGTTGAATTGAATAAAAACATTTTTTATTTCTTTATGAATTTCAGCAAAGTGAACTTGGTATTTTTCGTCGGTCATGAAAAGAAGATAATTATTATTGCCATCTAATAATGGTAATTTTTGATAATTTAATACCCATGTCAAATAATTCTATTATTACATCTGCAGTCTGCACATAATTAACTTATTGTTTATAACTTTCTAAACTAAATACCTACCTTGTTAATCCCCCCTATAAGTAGGCAGATATAAATCCCTTCCAAACGGCGCACATGGCAACATTACATACATCTGTCAGGCGCGCCCGCCGCGGTTCACAAAAAGAACGCAACACAATGCGTTCCGTTGATACACATTTGAAACGCCGCCCAGCGTATGTTGACCCGCGATATACGAGGTTTTTTTATTAGGTTTCTCTGTTTGTTTTAAATTTTTTGGGTTAAACTTATTGATCCAAAAATTTTATAAATTATATATCAGCAAAAAGTACCTACCTACTAAAAACTAAACTGAAACACAAAACCACAACCATATGATTGAATTCAGGTTTTCTTAACCTCAAGATTTAGGTTGGAATTGAGGTTGGTATATATAGGTATTTAGAACGAAATTTTTAACATTTATTTTCTCTTTTTTGAATCTAAGTCCTACCTATCTCTACTTGTTGCAATTTCACGTTTTATAAAAAACTTCATGGAAACCATACTTCCATACTATCCATCCATGCTAATATTATAAATGCGAAAGTGTGTCTGTCTGTCTGCTAGCTTTTCACGGCCCAATTGTCCAACCGATTTTGAAAAATCTATTGAAATTTGGTACAGAACTAGCTTACATCCCGGGGACGGACATAGGCTACTTTTTATCCCGGAAAATTAAAGAGTTCCCACGGTTTAAAAAAAATCTTAATCCACGCGGACGAAGGATGTTGTGGGCATCATCTACCTAGTAGGTACTAAACAAAAAAATCGGCTAAGTGCGAGTCAGGCTCGCGCAATGAGGGTTCCGTACTACAGTCGTATTTTTTCGACATTTTGCACGATAATTCAAAAACTATGATGCATAAAAATCTGTTTTAGAATTTACAGGTGAAGACCTTTCATATGATACCCCACTTGATATAGTCACTCACTTCGAAAGTTGAAAATACTAAGTATTAGTTCATGACCACAATTTAATTTTTTTTTGTGTGATCTAACCCCAAATTCACGGTTTTCAGATTTTCCCCAAATGTCAGCTATAAGATCTACCTACCTGCCAAATTTCATGATTCTAGGTCAACGGGAAGTACCCTGTAGGTTTCTTGACAGACAGACAGACAGACAGACAACAAAGTGATCCTATAAGGGTTCCGGTTTTTCCTTTTGAGGTACGGAACCCTAAAAATCACGAGTTTGGAAAAAAACTCAGCCACTTGTTGCTATTTTATTAGGCTAGTAGCCTTTATCACTGACTTTGACCGTCAGTTTAAGTTTTTAAATTAAAGATCCACCTATCCGTAATCTGTCAATAAGTTACTTGGCGACGTTTTCAACCAACGTCTAAAAAGTAGGTGGTTCTCAATTATTTTTTTAATATTTCTCAAAAGATAGGTAGGTATGCCATATAATTTTTGATAAAAATATAAGTAGGTAGGTACGTTGCTAAATAGCCTCGTATCGTTGCAACTCCCTGCCAGCCCAGGCACCCTTAAACTTTTAAAATAACGAAGGTCTGGCACGCGTTGGCTCTTAGTCCAACAACAAAAACCCAACAGTAAACTGCTTTAATTTGAATATTCTTTAGTTTGAATGTCATTTTAATAATATTATAATATTTTATTATAATTATTATATTTACAGGTCTCGTTACAATGGTGGTGCGCTGCGGCGCGTCGGCAGCGCCGCGGGCGGCAGATGACCGCAACATGATTTATGGCGGGGACGGGTACAGTCAACCAAGGCATTTACATTCGTAAATGTGATCTCTGTAATTATGCGCTTGTTTCGACTCGGCCATGCGAGTTCTAACAGTGTTTTTTTTAAATTTTCATCTCAATTTCTAAATATATTAAAGGAAAAACTGACTGACTGACTGACTGATCTATCAACGCACAACTTAAACTACTGGGCGTATCGGGCTGAAATTTGACATGCAGATACAGATAGCTAGTATGACGAAGAAATCTGCTAAGGAAGGATTGTTGTAAATTCAATCCTTAATCTGGAGTAATATCAGTAATATAGAGTTTGAAATTTGCAAAGTCCACGCGGATGAAGTCGCGGGCATAAGGTAGTTTCTTATAAATTTTGCAATGATAGGAAAAATAAATGTAAATTAAGTATTAAGGTAACTAATATTTAGGTAAAAATATTTTTTTATTGTACCTATAGTATAAAAAAATATTGATAGGGTAATAATTTTATACATAGGTACACACCAGTGATGTGGTTGTACACATCTAGGTAAGTACTTACGGGAAAAAAATATTTTAGATCCACCGAAATATTTTTTCGAAAAATAGTTTTTTTATTTTATAAAAGACATTTACCTATCTCTAGGCTCACAACAAAACTACGTAATCAAAAACGTTTCACAATAAGGTTCTAACATCTACTTAAGCACATGACATTCATTCTTTCATTCATTTTCTTTTTAATCTAAGTAGGTACGCTTATTTAATCTACGCCACTACGCCTAACTAAAAGAGGGTACAAAGAAAGCATCTCTCGTATCGACACAATCAATAATCCTCCAACACCATAAAAGGGGCATCGATAAAGAACCAATTTCATCCCATATTGTTTGACGAAAATTCGATTATGTCCGGGCTTTGATGACAAAACGAGCACACAAAAAAACTAATAAAACGAGTAAAGAAACGAACGCATCCCTCGAATAAATGAGGATGTAACGGAACGTTTGTATACGAGTAAATAAACTTTTTTTGGTGGTTCCATTTTTTATAGAAAAATGTGTTACGGGTGGGTGTTAAAACATGATACGTATTCCAAAATCGAAAATGCAACGGCTATATTCATCATCATCATGATCATCCCATCGCCGACTCACTACAGAGCACGGGTCTCCTCTCAGAGTGAGAAGGGTTTTGGCCATAGTCTACCACGCTGGCCATGTGCGGATTGGTATCGACTTCACGCACCTTTGAGAACATTATGGAGAACTCTCAGGCATGCAGGTTTTTGTACGATGTTTTCCTTCACCGTTAAAGCAAGTGATATTTAATTAATTAAAACGCACATAACTCCGAAAATTTAGAGGTGCGTGCCCGGGATCGAACCCCCGACCTCCGAGTAGAAGGCGGACGTCGTAATCACTAGGCTATCACGGCTTACCCTCCTTATTTTACCCCTTTATTATGTTAATCTATTTTCAAAATTTTATTGATATTAATTCATTTCGTAGATTCAGTTATGCGTTAGCCGTTAACGAAAATAGTTATCATCATGATTTTACCGCAACGAAAAACGATTCAGTTTGAGTCTATTGAATACAAATAATTATTTTGAGTTTGAGTTTCTGAATTTACACAATTGAAAAACTAAAAAGCGTCTGCGTCTACGTGCACCCATATTGAAATTAGAATCGTCTCGTTCGATGAACGAGGCGTGACATTTGAAATTCAGTGTTGTCAGCATACAAAAACTGCATGAAAATGGGGAATAGTTGTTAATAATACATCTAACGGAGTTCTGTTTTTTGGAGGGCGCATTCACGTCATCGGTATTGGTAGATGGATGATGGGTAAAAAGGATTGTCATTAAAATAAAGTCCTTTGTTACAGTTTCCGCTCCCTTTGTGATATCAATTCTGTTGGTAGAGTTTTTGAGATCAATTTTTTGTTCATTAGAACTTTCTTTTTTTAATTCTTTTTTAAAATTTAACTTTACCTACTCCAACGTCGTCGGTATAGTACCTTTACCTTTTTCTGCAAATAAAGATATTTATTATTATTTATTATTATTATTACCTAATCGGAATAGGTGTTTGTAACTGTTTCGTGGAGGAATCCTAGGTTACCTAGGTATGTTTCAAGATATTTAACTGTTTACTTTCATAACTAATTTTAAAATGAGAAAATTGGTGATACAATGCCCACTTTTTTAAATTCCATTTCATTCACTATTCTGTAGGTACCTAAGTGATTCTATAATTTTTGGTAAATAAATTATAAAAAAATATTTCCACAAAAATATGCTTATAATTTGAAAACTATACCTACCTAATTAAATAATTGTCACGGTATAAGTTAGGAAATGTCTAGGTTACGTGAGTTAGGTTAAACGATAGATATATAAAAAAATCCTTTCCACAGAAGGTGTGCACGCAAATGATATATTATGATTTACCTACGTCGTAACAAGCCTACATCGTTCCGGCCCGGTTCAGGTGTCGTTCGCATCTGCTGATATTAATAACCCATTGTGCGCCATATTATATCGATTTATGGCCATTCAAATGGGCCCCGTCCAAACAGATGTATTGTAACAGTTTTACGAAGATCTAAAAAAATATTTGGATTCACTCCCCCAGTTAAGATCATTAAACAAAATTTTTGTCAAATAGAAGTACCTACCTATTACACAAAAAAAAATAACAGTGAATTTTTTCGTTTGGACAGTTTTTAGGTGACCGCAATACCTAAGTAGTTATTTTTAAAATTATTTAAAGAAATTAACTCTTTCTTGTTTGATATCTTTCTGGACTATGTACGCGACAGGTCGAGATGGCAATCGAGGTATGAGGCGGGGGATGCCTCGCACACCCGCCCTTCCCCCTCACTCGCCCACACCAGGTCAGATTACTCGTACTCGTAGGTACTGGTAGTCGTTCCATAAACCGAGGACATTATAGTAGGTGGGTAAAATGTAAACTTCCACAATTTAACCATACCAAGTAAAAATTACTGAGCAATTTCGCGCCACAATGGGGCAATTTACGCGACAAAGCGTGGCGACAGCTCGACGCGCGACAGTTGATTAATTGCGTCCCCGTGTCGCGATGTCGCCGACCGTGTGAACGCACCTTATGACGCCTCATGGCGTAGTGTTTGTACTTACACATACATGTACTTATACATTGATAAGTAAGTAATTAGGGTAGCCAAATAAGTAGATAGGGTAAAGCCAAGGGTCCACACGCAATAAAACTTGCAGAAGTTACTTAAGTGCCTAAAAAGCACTATGCCTCTATAATTCGCGACAGCATAGATTATTTACTATATTACCAGAGTATCTGCTACCTATAATCTGCGACAGATTGAAATGGCAATCAGTGCATGAGGCGCACCATATTAATAATAAATCAAAACTGCTTAAAACCCCAAGCGAAAGTAATAAACGAAAATTTTCACACATTACTGCAAGTAAAAAATAATTTACGAACGCCATTAAAGGCGCGTACACACTAAGTGACGGTTGTAACGCAAACAAGCGGGACAGGCCAATGCAGCAATTTACCGGCGAATTTGCATAATTACCATAACCGCGCGCCCCAGGCCGGCGGCGTCGCTTCGGTGACAATTTTTTACACAATTTTAATCGCTTTTATGGTGAAACTTAACGCCTTATTAACCACACGCAAGCTTTAATGATATTTGTTTTATGCAACCGTATTCATAGTCAAGCGTAAAACAAGTCAAGTTTTTTTAACTGTAAAGGATGAGTCGGACTCGCACACAAAGGGTTCCGTACCAACGTACAAGATATAACACTAAGCACTTACCTACTTTAAAAAATTTAATTTGCATGCCATTTTGAAATTCACCATTTTTTTTCATTTGTTGTTATAGCGGCAATAGAACACACTCTATAAAACTCTCTGCCTGTTTCTGTTCATGAGATACAGCCCGCTGACAGACAGACAGACGGACGGACAGCGCAGGTAAGTTCCCTACTACTAAAAATCGCAATATATTGCAAACAAAGCACCTGACTGACGCTATAGGTCAACGAACATTGCGTATAGAAGGTACCACGGCGTCAATGCCGTGTCGTAGAAGGGGCATTGACCCCGACTTTTGCAAGCTATACATTGCGAGTTTGAAAAATACTAAATCTTTAAAGTATAAGGCAAAGTGTTTTTCGTATTGGAATGTGTTTAGGTAGTGTTGTGTTTCTTGTTTAATTAAACTCTTTATAATATTTAAGTAATTTATTTTAGATATTCTTAATACATTTATTACATATTCAAGACATAACGTGACACCAAAGATCCCGAGCTAAGAGCAAACAACCATAAACATTATCTATGAATGTCATAGACAACATCTTACTTTTACTACACCTTTCCCTTTTAAAATGTATACAAAACAAATTGCATGCAAATAGAAATCCTACCGACTGCGCCATGTTGTGTTTCTTGTTTAATTAAACTCTTTATAATATTTAAGTAATTTATTTAAGATTTTCTTATTACATTTATTACATATTCAAGACATAACGTGACACCAAAGATCCCGAGCTAAGAGCAAAAAACCATAAACATTATCTATGAATTTCATAGACAACATCTTACTTTTACTACATCTTTCCCTTTTAAAATGTATACAAAGCAAATTGCATGCAAGTAGAAATCCTACCGACTGCGCCATGTTGTGTTTCTTGTTTAATTAAACTATTTATAATATTTAAGTAATTTATTTTAGATTTTCTTATTACATTTATTACATATTCAAGACATAACATGACACCAAAGATCCCGAGCTAAGAGCTCTATGAATGTCATAGACAACATCTTACTTTTACTACAGGTGGTACATAGTAGTTTAGGTAGCGGTAAGTTTTTGCTGGCTAAGTTTAAGTTTTAGTAGGTATGTATGTTTTGGAATAATTTATGTGACAAAAGCGGAATTCGTGAGACACGCGTGACACCACAACAACAACCACATGACGCGAGTCGCCACCACGTAGGTACCTAACCGATAACCGAATCCCGACCGCTAATTGTGATGGCAACCGCACTGCGATCAATTCGGCATTTCGGCGTAATTTGCGACATTATTACGTCAATTATCGTCATTATTGTGATATTGTCGACGTGGAATTAAGATCACGCGATGAGCTGGAACATGTTTTATGTGGTAGGGAATTATTTATTGCGGTGAAATGTAATAAAAATGGAAATGAAAAAAAATCTGCTAGGTAAACGTTGTATTACAAAAATACGTAAAAACCGATCAGGGATATGGATTTAATGAAACTGCCAATACCCCTTCCAAGTTAGTCCGCTTCCATCTTAGACTGCATCATCACTTACCACCATAAAATGCAAAAAAAACTCTTTCATTAATAAGGTAGGTATTGCCATCCTTTTACAAACTCTTAACAAAATAATATGCAAAAGTATAATGAGAAATCTAGATGACGCCCGTGACATTGCGTAGATTTCACTGAATGTATATGAAATAAGGTTGTTTACCTAGATTTTATAGGTTTTTACAAAATCCCGTGGGAATCCTTTTATTTTCCGTCTCCGGGTTGCAAGCTATGATGTACATACCTAACAAATAAATATAGGTAATCGCGACTTTATACCCGTGGATTTAGACTTTTAAAAATTCCCTGGGAACTTTTTGATTCATCGGGATTAAATGTGGCGTAGGTAGGCACTAATTACCCATGTCCATCTTTTGAATGTAAGCAATATCTGTACAAACACAGAAATCGACTAGACGAATGGAACACGAAAGGATAGACAGACACACTTTTTCAATTATAATGCAATAAGTATAGACATTACTTATTGTTAAAAGAATAATTACATAGATAAGTACTTAAGTAGATAGGTATTTCACTTTTGACTAGTAGGATATTTTTATAGTTAGCAGTTTAAAAGAAAAAGAAAAACACCCAGCGGTTTTAAATATTCAACCCGCTCAACAATGAATCGTTATTCAAAAATTCACAAAATAGAACGCCATTTTATTTCATACGGCCTCTGTGCCGTTTTATGTACACATCCCTCCGTGCACCCATAGCAATTAACCCTTCAAAGGCCTGTCCCTTCCTTTTGTTAACCCTTTAATACTCCATTGTGTCAACTGTCAACTCGAAGACTGAATTAAAAGTGGGTGTATTAAATTTTTTTGCCGCCTATTCTTGATAGTTGATATGAAATTGTTAGGGGTAAGTGGTGGGGTGGTGAGAGGGTAATCACGGGGTTGATGGCGAAATGACAGCCTTTTAAGTTTCAAGCATTTTGAAAAAAATTGTCGTTTAGTTTTTGTCTGAGTGGCAGTTTGACTTTTGGAGCGGTTTTTGTTTTATTAAATTATTGTGAATTGGAATTCATTTTCCACCGCCGATAGAGAGAGCTAGGAGCTAGCTTGGAGTTTGTTGGGAAGTGGCAATGGGTACGGCAATATATTTCCAAAAACCGATACGGAAAGTGTAGCATTGGAAGAACACACTAACTGGCCATAAGAAAATAAAGATATTCATTTGAAATTTCTTTATAAAAGAAAGTTTTTGTTTTTTTATATACAAGTGTAGAGCAAAAGATAATTACAATTTGTCCGTAGGTACGTTGTAGGCATAGCGGGGACCCGAGGGTCTATGACAGCTGTTTAAACGGTCACGCGATGGGTCTGATGTATGTAGGAACAACGTGTATTACAAACTAAATCTTAAGACACAAATGATTGCTAGCCTAGTGGTTAAGACGTCCGCCTTCTATTCGGGAGATTGCGGGTTCGATCCCGGGCACGCACCTATGACGTTTCGGAGAAATAATATAAGTGATTTATTATAAATAAATAAATAAATAAATAAAGCCTTTATTTCCAATCGATAATTCAAAAGTTACATTAATTTTTATAGTTCATTTGGTACAAGCATTTTTATTTGTACAATTCATGACAAAATATGACTATAGTAAACACAATAGTTAAAGATAAAGCAGGTATTACAATATTAATCAGTCTATAATATTATTCTTATTATTTAATATTTTATTTTTATGTCAATTCAAGTAGTCAATATTTAGTTTTTAATAGTGTTGATTTATTTATAGTACTTATGTCAAAATTTATTATTAAGTATATTCATAATTTCAATGTCTTAGTACCCATTTCTATTTATGTTCTGTTTTAGTGTATTTTTTAAATTATAAATAACGTCTTGTAATGTCATTGCAATTGGAACGCCCATTTTCGGGCATAGGCCTCCTCCATCCTTTTCCATTCGTTTCTGTCCCTCGTTAGTCTGGTCCAGGTATTGCCTGCCGTCTCAGTGATGTCATCGCACCAGCGACGTCGCGGTCGGCCTCTTGGCCGGCGCGCGTCGCGTGGATACCAGTACAGTATTTTCTCAGTCCATCGCCCATCAGTTGCTCTCGCAATATGTCCTGCCCACCGCCATTTAAGGAGACATGCTAGTTTTGCCGCGTCAATAACTTTAGTCTTTTTTCTTATTGATTTATTACTAATTTTGTCCTTTATTTTTAGGCCTAGCATGCTCCTTTCCATGGCTCTCTGGGCAACCTGTATTTTGTGTATTACGTCCTTGGTTACTGGCCATGTCTGGCAACCATACAGGAGAGTTGGTATCACAACGGAGTCTAGAGCTGTTTTCTTTAGTTTTATGTCTAATTGTGATTTGAAGATATTTTTCATAGACCAATATGAGGCCCAAGCTTTTTTAATTCTTCTTTCTATCTCTTCAATATAGTGCCCTTTAAGTGATTTATTATAACGGTAGGAAAACATTATGAGGAAACCTACGTGCCTGCAAGTTCTTCATAATGTTGTCAAAGGTGTGTGAAGTCTGCCAATCCGTACTGGGCCAGCGTGGCAGACTATGGCCAGACTGAGAGGAGATCCCTGTAATTCATAAGCGAGCCGGCGGCGATGAGTTGATCCCACTAATAAGGATTGGAGTGGTAGGTATAAGATACCTAGCCTAAATCTTTGAACTGAGAAAATACCGATAGACAATGCAATAATACAATGTTTGTGTCTGATTAATATACCTATCTGTTTGGGTAATAGAGTGACATTTTGATAGAGAAAACTCTAGTGGTTAATTGATTAGTTATTATTTTTACCTAAATACCTACCTAGTTTTTAACTAAACGTAATTATTAAATAAAAAATATTTATTTTTAATATTTTAATATTATGGTAAGGTTATTAATTCTCTATTATCTCAAAGCACCGATGACAGTGTATTAATTGAATTCATTATTTACTGCGACCAAACAATCTTAATCGTTGCGTCGAGTTACGTTTATTACCCGTTTGACACAAAAACCCGTGTTTAACACTTTCAATTCAATCGTGTATCTGTGAACATTTTCGCGCTTGGTAATTAATTAATAGATTTAATTAAATGACTTTCTTAGTTATTTTAATCACATTATGATTTATCTATTTATTTCAATTTGTAACTTTAGTTAGAAATTTATCTTTTATCTACATCCATACTAATATTACCTATAAATGCGAAAGTGTGTCTGTCTGTCTGCTTGCTTTTCACGGCTTAACAGTTTAACCGATTTTGATGAAATTTGGTACAAGCTTCATCCCGGGCAGGTCATGTCTGTCGCAGAACCGACAGCCGATGGTTCAGAACGTGTTCTGGAGTGGAGACCGCGTACCGGTAAGCGCAGTGTGGGACGACCCCCAGCCCGCTGGAGCGATGACCTGAAGAAGATGGTGGGGAGCGGATGGATGAGGAAGGTGGAGGACCGTGTTTGGTGGCGCGCTTTTGGAAAGGCCTATGTCCAGCAGTGGACGCAAACAGGCTGATGGATTGGATTGGATTCATCCCGAGGAAGGACATAGGCTACTTTTTATCCCGGAAAATCAAAGAGTTCCCACGGGATTTTTAAAAAACCTAAGTTCACGCGGACGAAGTCGCGGGCATCTAGTCATCTGTATATATAATAGGAAAAGCTGACTGACTGACTGATCAAACCACTGGACGGATCGGGCTAAAATTTGGCATGTAGATAGGCTATTATGACGTGTAAAAGTAAATCCACGTGCACGATGTTGCAAAAATTATTTTGTTAAACATAAATAAAGAAGTAAAGTAAATATAAGTACCTACACTTAATTTCAAAATCATAGTTGAATCCAGTCAATGTGTTTGTTAAATTTATTTCGCTTGGTCTTTTTCGCTTTATATCTCAAGTTCCGATGACAGTGTATAATTGAATTCATTATTTACTGCGATCAAATAATCTTAAGCATTGCGTTGAATTACATTTATTGCCTATTCGTTTGACACAGAGATGCGTTCACACCTACTTGATTGCGTACTATGTATTTATGGGCAATTAAACGCTCATTTCAACTTGATAACAGAGTCTTGTTCACCTTTACCTACTTGTTGCATTGCAAATAATATTTTAGATACAACAAGAGTATTGGCTAGCTATGTTGCAATATCGACATTTCTATAGTTTAAACGTCAGTCAGTCAGTCACCTTTTTCATTTATTTACCTATTTAGATTTAGATAGGTAAAGACAAATATTGGTTGGCATATAGATAGTAGGTAATATAATTTAAGCTGGAAGGTAAATAATTTCCATAGAACAATCTCCAAACATCTGATTACAAAATGGCGTCTCAGCATTTCGGGTGAGTGAATCGCAATCCTTCACCTGAATCAGTCACCTTTTTCTTTTATTTACCTATTTAGATTTAGATAGGTAAAGCAAATATTGAGGCTGATTCTCTTGCACACAATCTCTAAACTAAACTAAATTAACAGGTCTAAATCTAGTGCTGTCTTTTTCCGCAAGCAACATTATGACAGGGATCGCAATACTTAGATTTAGACGTGTCATTTTAGTTTAGTTTAGAGGTTGTATACAAGAGAATCAGCCCCATTGGGTGGCATATAGATAGTAGGTAATATAATTTAAGCTGGAAGGTAAATAATTTCCATAGAACAATCTCCAAACATCTGATTACAAAATGGCGTCTCAGCATTTCGGGTGAGTGAATCGCAATCCTTGCTCAAATAACAAGGGGTCCCCGCGACCCGAAACGCAAACATCTCAATTACGTCGCTTATTAATTCAGAAGGGTGATTCTTAATCATGCTTTGTCTCGTCAAATATTAGGATCTGTGACGTGGAAATTGTTCAACGTTCTATATTTTGTGGTGGAATAGAGGGTTCGAAAGGATCCCTATTTCCTATTTACTTATTATCTATCTACCCAAACCAATATAGGAACTTAAGTACCTACGGGTAGGATATTTATAATTTGCCTGTTTGTTAAGCTAAAAAAAATTTTTACAAAAAAAATAAAAACCGACTTCGTTACACAAACACTAAAAATTTAAAAATAATTTAATTTATTACCGAATATATTATGTATACAAGAGTTAATATAGTTCCATAATAATACTTTTTGGTGCCGGTGCCAATTAGCTTTAGCTGCGCGAATCGTCTAGACTTCATATTTTTATGCTACTCCACCATGGCACCTCATTGGCACCGACCCCAAAAAATATTATTATGGAACTATATTAACTCTTGTATACATAATATATTCGGTAATAAATTAAATTATTTTTCAATTTTTAGTGTTTGTGTAACGACGTCGGTTTTTATTTTTTTTGTAAAAAAATTTTATTTCACAATTTTTAGTGGCCCCATGGAATTATGCTATGACTGGTTAAAAGTCTACTGTTTACTAAGCTATTACACTGATCGCGAGCAATTTACTCTTATCCGTTGAGGAGTTCCAGTATCTATCTTCGAAGATGTTCATCAGATCTTCACCAAATTGAAATGGGACCAACTTTGAAGTATACCCTTTCAAACAAAAAAAGAATTTTCAAAATCGGTTCGAGGCGTTTTCGAGTAATCGGGGAACATACATAAAAAAAAAAAAAAATAAAAAAAAAAACCGACGAATTGAAAACCTCCTCCTTTTTTTGAAGTCGGTTAAAAATCTTTAAATAAGACACTAATTCAATATTCGGAACTATTGATAATTTAATCTCGGTACTTCTTGTGGTACCTAAATAGGTAAGTAGATATGGTACGTATGTAATTTTATTTTAAAACCAACATTTTAGTTCTTTACTATCGAAAGCAGATAAATTTTCGTGGGCGACGCTCACGAATTTTAAATCCCCTTTTTTTGTCACGCCCACGTAGACCAACGTCGAGTCTCCTGTGGACCCCTGGGCCCTGGGGACCCACCTTGATCACTTTGGGAACCAATAAATCCTAATTCTTATTCTAAGATGTGACCTATTCTCAGTAGTGGGCCAGCGATGGTTTGAGGAAAGGAAGATGAAACCATTTCCCAGCGAAATATCTATCCTGTGTCCATCTCAGCTATCATTGATGACTGGCCAGTAGGTATGGTATGACGAAATCAAGAAATTGTTTGTTTTTAAATTTTCAGTTTAGATTTCATATTAAAATTCAACGAAATGTTGTGTTGAACTTAAGCTCTGGTACCTATACGTAGGTTAATTAGTGTCCTAAGTGTAGTTTACGTGTTAATCTGAAGTAAGTAGACTTGCACGAGGTGCTTTTATCGAGGCATTCAGCTGTTCGCTCTCACGGACTTCCCATTGCCATATCACTACGCCTTATCGTTATCATATTACCTTTCATGGTTTCTCCTGCTCTTTAGCAGCTATGACAATTATACTATGCGAAACTATAAGCCCAAAAGACTTCAACCAAGACCACTGACCTCGAAAAGAAAAGCTGCAGTTTTGCTAGTAGCTATAGTTTGTATTTCTGTCTCGAAATTTTTTTTGCTATCGTATCGAGTGGGTTGTCAAATGAAAGAGGAGAATTTTTTTAGTTCATAAATATAAATATACCACAACATTAAAATATACGAAACGACAGAAACACAATTTTACCATAATATTTCAGCGTTTATTAAGACGATCGTTTTAGGTTTGAACGTCTTCTAAATAAATACTTATATGAAAGGAAAAGGAGACTGACTGATCTATCAACGCACAGCTCAAACTACTGGACGGATCGGGCTGAAATTTGGCACGCAGATAGCTATTATGACGTAGGCATCCGCTAATAAAGGATTTTTGAGAATTCAACCCCTAAGGGAGTGAAATAGGGGTTTGAAATTTGTGTAGTCCACGCGGATGAAGTCGCGTGTTTAAGCTAATTAATTATAAAATCTGGTTCGAAGGAGCAATTATTATTGTTGTTAGGTATTATGCCACTCACACTCATCCAATTAAAAGGGCCTTCCCAGGCCTAATTTTCTTCGTAAATGTAATCGTGTCTAGGACCTCCGTTCACTGGTTGAGATTTCACTACGAGCTGTTGTCATGCGATATGTGAATTATGGCGTCTTATGGGTCTCGAAGACATAATTTGCGATATCTTTTATTATCCTTAGTGGGGTGGTGTTAAAATCTATCTGTGTGGCACTCACGATATTAATATTTTTGAATTGAAAACTTCTTTATTTATTGGAATGGGTAAAAACTTCCAAGGTCGCGTCACCAACATGCTAATGTTAAGTAGTTAGTAGACTAAGTTTATTTATCAAAACTTGACGTTTTTACTACTAAAAAGAAATGATTAAGTAAACAGTTTTATAAAAAAATTCTAGTATAATAAGTAAAAAGAAAAAAATACCGGCCAAGTGCGAGTCAGACTCCCGCACCGAGGGTTCCGTATTAGAGTATTATTTCGACATTTTGCACAATAAATCAAAAACTATTGTGCATAAAAATAAATAAAAATCTGTTTTAGAATGTACAGGTAAAGTCCTTTTTATTTGATACCCCACTTAGTAGGTAGATATAGTTATCTTACTTAGAAAATACTAATTATTTGTTCATGAACACATTTTAATTTTTGTCTTGTGATGTAACCACAATTTCACGGTTTTCGGTTTTTTCCTCTACCTACTTGTGTTGTAAGACCTACCTACCTGCCGAATTTCATGATTCTATGTCAACGGGAAGTACCCCATAGCTTTTCTTGACAGACACGACAGACGGACAGACATACAGACAAACAACGAAGTGATCCTATAAGAGTTCCTTTTTTTCCTTTTGAGGTACCGAACCCTACTTAAAGTTTGACTTCTAAAATAAAATATTTAAGTACCTACCTACTTGAAAATATAAAAGTAGATTAAGTACCTATAGGTAATTATAATACTTACGTACTAAATAGGTAGGTAGGTAGATGAACATGAAATTATCATTATGATACTTTGTGTATCATTTTCATGATATTATAATTAGGTACTCTATACTATAGGTACGAGGAAGTAAAGCAACCCTTCCCTGTGAACCGTCACCCCCAATTTGCAAAACAAATTAGCGCTCCTTGGCGACGTAGCCATACCTATATTGTACCTATCTATCCATCCATAGAAGGCAGCTATCCCATAGTTATACCCATTTCTACTCAGTGGATAGGATATGCCCGAAGACTGACTTTATTTTTGTTAGGTACTTAATCTAAGGACAAATTAGGAAAAATACGATACTCGAGAAATATAAAAGTATTAAGTAAGGCATATGAATGGCTTCTCTATTTCGATTTTTTAATAACAGAAGTAGTGCTTAATTTATTTGAATTTTTAGGGTTCCGTACCTCAAAAGGAAAAACGGAACCCTTATAGGATCACTTTGTTGCCTGTCTGTCTGTCTGTCTGTCTGTCCGTCTGTCTGTCAAGAAACCTACAGGGTACTTCCCGTTGACCTAGAATCATGAAATTTGGCAGGTAGGTACATCTTATAGCTGACATTTGGGGGAAAATCTGAAAACCTTGAATTTAGGGTTAGATCACACAAAAAAAATTAAATTGTGGTCTTGAACTAATAATTAGTATTTTCAACTTTCGAAGTGAGATAACTATATAAGTGGGGTATCATATGAAAGGTCTTCACCAGTACATTCTAAAACAGATTTTTATTTATTTTTATGCATCATAGTTTTTGAATTATCGTGCAAAATGTCGAAAAAATACGACTGGAGTACGGAACCCTCATTGCGCGAGCCTGACTCGCACTTGGCTGGTTTTTTAATAACAGAAGTAGTGCTTAATTTATTTGAATTTTTTTTTTAAATAATCTCAAAAGTCGAATAAGCATTAAGTACTACTTATTCTTTAAGTTTAACCCCTGCCAGGCGCCCTTAAACTTTTAAACCTATAAGGGCGTTTGGCAGGGGGCTGTCACGACATAGCGTCTGGCAATGCATGATGTGATTTCTAATACTATTCCGAAGAAAATATAAAACAATTAGACTTAATACTTTGACGTAAGATTTTTTAAATATCTTTGTGAGCTGTTATCTCCCAAAGTCATCATGATTCAAACTTCATAGTCGCTGATCGTTCCTCCCTGTGTTGGGAACAATACGCAGAGAAACTTTCAGCTTTTATAAAATAACGAAGGTCTGACACGCGCTGGCTCTTAGTCCATTCGAAGCCAAGAGTGGTAGGTAATACATTACCATTTGATTAAATACACGTGACTTACTCCGTGACTGACCTATCTTTAACACCTAACTAGCTTATGCTTGCGACTTCGTCCGCGTGGACTACACAAATTTCAGACCCCTATTTCACCCCCTTAGGGGTTGAATTTTCAAAAATCCTTTCTTAGCGGATGCCTACGTCATAATAGCTATCTGCATGCTAAATTTCAGGCCGATCCGTCCAGTAGTTTGAGCTGTACGTTGATAGATCAGCCAGTCAGTCAGTCAGTCACCTTTTCCTTTTATATATTTAGATTAACACCTAATAAGACATATGCGACAGCAAACAATCAATAGGTACAAAATATTGTGACAAAACATCATTTCACTTAGCGCCATACGGCACGTGCTAATCAACGTAAATCATTATTATTATGCCAAAGAGCATTCAACTCTAATCTCGAAACTTTAGGGTTCTTATTCCTGATATGGGTATGACAAAGGTTTTGTTCTTTTGTCCAATTGTCACGTTGTCACTAAGCATGTGTATCGATTAACACGTTGATTTGATTGTATAAACGATTCTCACAATTTATGAGGAATATATTGTGATATTATTTGTTTATTTGATTAAATAATATCGATTTCGAGATAACAATCGCATTTTATATAAAATTCTATAGGTACCTACTTACCTACTTATAGGTTGTTTCTAAAATGGTGATTCATCTTAACCGAAACTTAATTAAAATTGGCTTTTGCCCACGACTTCGTCCGCGTGGTAAGCAAGTATCTCAGGTAATTATCGTGACTTTTAAAATCGATCTAATTACTTAGTTCCTTAATCCTAAATCGTTATAAATCATGCTCTACCCACCTTCGTACAATGTATCTACATAGGTACCTACTATATCAATCACCATTAAAATTGAAGCCCCATGAAAATCGACGGGAAAAAAATGAATCGTCCCACCCTTTTAATCAGCGCAGCCCCCGTAATGAAATCTGTGCCGCCATTATGGGATTAAAAATAATAACTACCCTCCGGCTGCGATTGGTGCGGTCAAGGGCCCTTAATAAGCTTTTGACAATTTTAGGGGACAGACTGGACCTCGGGTGCATTGAGAGAGCCTGACATAGATGTGAGCAAAATAATGTACCTACCTACTTTGCATTCAGTTGCCCACGAGAACGAATAACATCAAATTCTAATAATCAGTACCCTTATTATAAATGCGAAAGTGTGTTTGTTTGTTGGTTTGTCCTTCAATCACGTCGCAACGGTGCAACGGATTGACGTGATTTTTTGCATGGGTATAGATAAAGACCTGGAGAGTGACATAGTCTACTTTTTATCCTGGAAAATCAAAGAGTTCCCACGCGATTTTTAAATAGTCTAATTCCACGCGGACGAAGTCGCGGGCATCAGCTAGTAATTATATACTTATTCAAACTCAAACTGTGATAGTAATAGGTTTCTAGTTACTGAAGTAGTCAAGTATTCTAAAAAATACTAATTGTTTGCTAAATATTGTATTGAATACCTACTTGCAAGTAAACACGACATTTCCAAAAATTTGTTACAAAGCAAAAATTATCACAACAAATAATGTCTAGTTACGTAGACATCAGCAGAAATACCTGCGTAGAGTACGTAGAATCATGAAATGTATACTCAAGAAACAAAGAGCGAGATTATTTTTATTCTTCTGGCTTTACACAAAAGCTAGAAAAAATGCATTCTCAAAGCCAAAAGAAATGTTTTTCTCAATGTTAGGGAAACTAGTAATATTATGAAAAATTGGGTAAAAAGGCGGCAAAGTTTTAACATCAACTTTGTATGTAACCCTACGAAATCTAAACTATTTATGGAACAACTTCAGACATCTATATAAAGCAGAACACCTACGATTATTACCAATAACGTTTAAAATTTTATGTCCACACATTACGAGCGTATTGTTATTGTAAAGTAGCAGCATTTGCCGCGGTAAAGGGTTAAACATCCGACGGTGGTCTTGTCCACAAGTCTACGGCACCAAACATTGCATTAGCAAAGAGTAGGTTCACTCCAAAATGTCGTAAGTCACACAGACTTGCTAGTCCCTTACGCCGTATTTACCTAGGTATAGTCCGCGACAGGTCGAGATGGATTGCCATCAACTGACAACCTGTCGCGTACTATACGTGTCTATTCTAGAATTAGGGGTGCCAACTTTTTCTCTGTTTGATATTTAATGTTACAAAAGTTGTTGTCAAACATCCGACGTTGGTTTTGTCCACAAGTCCACAGCACCAAACATTGCGTTATCAAAGAAGCTCGAAAAATGTCGTAAGTCTCACAGACTTGCCAGTTCTTTACTACGTTTTTACCTATGTACGTGTCTACTCTAGAATAAGGGGTGTCAATTTTTTTAAATGTTATAAAAAATTAGTTGCATTTACCACGAACGCTAGAGGGTTCAACATCCAATGGTGGTCAGGCGAACACTTAACAAGAGCTTAACATCAATCATTGCATTACCAAAGATTGCTTGACAAAATAATATCGTCACTACATTTTTACTCTACTTACGTATAGCTACTCTAGAGTTAGCCCTTAGACATAGAATAATACCTTAAATAAGACCTTATATTTAGACATAGAATGATGATAGACAGCCCTGCCCACAGTGTGATCCTGCATTAGCCGGCCACAGATTATAAAAGATTAGAATTGACGTAAGGCAAAAGCATAAGTAGGTAAATCACTTACGACGTTTTGTTGTCGAGCAGGTTTTTAAAGGAGTTTACACAGTCGGCGTAGTAAAGGTCCGATGTGTGTACAAATAATTAGTGATTTTCATGGACCTCCGCTGTGTGGCGCTAGCATGAATAACTTGTGTCGAGTAAGTGCTGCATTTGGTGTATTTAGTAATGATGAGAAATGTTTAGGTTACATTTTACAAAACAATAGTTATTTGTCATGCAAGGCTGCAAAGTTGTTATTTTCTCGCGGGAGTTTGTATTGAATTCCGAGCTAGCGAACGATTTTAGATTTTAAAAGGTTACAAAAGGATTTTAGATTGTAGATTGAAAAACAGAACCCTGAGCGTAGCGAGGAATTTGAAGGCTCGAGCGCAAATACATTTGCAGCTGTGCGAACACACAACTTTTCATTTCACTACAGCGAGGAAAACGCTAGATGCTTGATATCCAAGAGGCACCTACCGTGGAGGTTTCAATAAGAAGTTTCTATATTAAAAGGGCGCAAGTCAGACTGGGAAGGAGGGTCTAATTCAATAATATTCTATACATTAGATAATAAAGTTTTTTTCAGGTGCATTCAGAATTCAAATTTAAAATTCTTAAAAAAAATCAATTCTACGAACTTCATTATATTGTTTACTCAATAAATTAAAACGGAGTAGGTATTATGTTGAATTTAAAAAGTTGTCTGAAGTCTACCACTCCGCAATTGGTCAGCGTGGTGGACTCTGGCCAACTCTTCTATTCGGAGAGGCAAACGGTACTTGTAGTTACCTACTATCACAATTTTGACAATTTTACACGATGAAAGGAAAAAAAAATCCTTCAGCTATAAACAGCTAAATACAACCTACACGGTACCCGTCCTAGTGTCTGGTGGTCGGCTTCGGCCGTGGCTATTTACCATCCTGCCGCCAAGCGATTTAGCGTTCCGGTACGATGCCGCGTAGAAACCATGGGCATGGGTTTAATAAAAACTGCCATACCCTTCCAGGTTAGCCCGCTCCCATTTTAGACTGCATCATCACTTACCACCAGGTGAGATTGCAGTCAAGGGCTAACTTGTATCTGAATAAAAAAGAAGGAGTGTTCCAACGCTGCGCTTTCCGGTGCAAGTTCGCCATTCTTACGTACCGATAAACGTTGGACCCCGACGTTTATCGGTATTTCGAACTATGTGTATGCCCATTGCCACTTCAGCTTCGCTACCCGTTGAGCTATGTCGGGTACTCTTGTTCATTCTGATTTGATCATGTAAGAAACTCCAAGCACATCTGAGAGCTCTCTCCATCACCGCTGACTGGTATTTTTTAATTTGTAGATTAGCGCTTGGCTGCAATCAGACTTGCTGGCAAGTGATGCAGACTAAGATGGAGCGCGCTTACCTAGAAGATGCCTATTCACCCTTGACTTGAAGGTACCCATACGCATAGGAAGGTTGTCTAAAATACTCGTATTTGTACAATATTACCATTTACCACCCATTCCCATCGTCCTGTGTGCATCCCTGTGCCAACATTGGACGCAAACATTGACTCGGCGAACCCCGGTAGCTTTTAAACAGTTTGCTCGTACCTACCATGCTAATAGCTGTCCCGCCAGATGCCGCCACAGCGTCAACGGACTTTTTTTGAAAATGGAATGTGAAAAAATGTTACGGGTTATAAAAATCGACCAAGTGTGAGTCGGACTCGCACTCGAGGCTATACCTAGGTACCATCGTACAAGATTATGAATTTTAATGTACCTACGTGACGACCATTTTGATTTTTTTAATTTTTATTATTTGTTGTTCTAGCGGCAACACATTCATGAGATATTGTAGCCCGCTGACAGCTCATAAGACCTATTAAAAAACTCCCTCTATCAAAAAACATTCGAAGTTCAATTCAAAAACATAGATTTTTTTGGGATTGGTTGGTGACAACTGACACAAAAATATGGTAAACGCCCACTGAGTTTTTCGCCTTTGTCATTTCTATAGGATTACGTTACAGGTTCTCTGTAATCTCTATACCTATACTAAGTAACTTCTCTCCGTGGATGATGTAGATTGTAGAGTATGATGGACAGAGCAATGCAGCGGGGCCACAGGGACGCGACGGAGGAGAGATTATATCGACCGGCAGAAGGCGACACGGCATTTGAGTATTTTTCTTACTAGCACATATTAATTATTATTTTAGTAAAAATTTCCTTAAACCGAAAAAAAGGAAAATAAACAGTTCCGCGGTAACCCTTTAAAGTAAGTAGGTATGTTTCGTAAAAATAACTCGAGAATTTCACAAAGTCGCATACAATAAAATCCTTCAACAGTTTTTGTCATCACTTTATTATTTTACCGCGACAAAAATCTCTTGCCATTAATAGGTATACGCGAAAATAAATCTTATGTGGTTGTTAAAAGGATAATTTGAGCGCAAGATGATGGTCGGTCAGTGGTAAAAAATCCGAGTGATTCACTTTGACGCATAAAAGTTACGAATTAAAAAGGACAACACCGGACAAAGAGGCCATTTTGCATTGTACTGTGACAGTCTTCCTTGAGATGCCGCTTTTGTAGAGCTTAGAATTTGATAGAGGTGATATTAAAGTTTAAGGACAATAGGATTTAAGCTTACTGGTAGTTTAGATGTTAGTTAAAAATCAAGTTGCAATGGCATATTTCGGCTCACTCATATACAGGATGTAACCAGAACGCTGGCAAAAACGATGATAGTACTGATGATTAGTGATATGATAACACAAAAAAAACGCGAAAAAAACACGAAAAAAATATATTGAAAATGAAAAAGTTCACGATATATTGCAAATAAAATATCTGACTGACGGCTAGAGGTCAACGAACGTTCTGGAAGCAGGCCACTCGGAGTCAATGCCGCATCGTAGGTGAGCCATTGACCCGAGTTTTGCACGGTATACATGCGTAGTTGGATGGACGACATCAGACAAGTCGCAGGAGCCGCTGGATTCAGGCGGCGCAAGACCGTGGCGTGTGGAAGTCCCCACAAGAGGCTTATGTCCAGCAGTGGACATCTATCGATTGATGATGATAATAACCTACCTACGCGGTACAAATACCAGCCAAAATTTATAATATTTTTTAGCCCAGCTCTATATTGTTGAAGGTCTACCAAAAACGCATCAATACTTCTTTGTACGCGGGAGTGTAAATTCGGGTTCAGAGTGTCGCCGCGTCGTTTTAACACTGCATCGCTAATTGGACACTTAAGCCAGGGTTAGGGTTAAAACTGTTTTTATCCCGTAGCTCTGGTCAGCGGCACGGACGAGTTGATCTTGCCGTCATCTTATTTTGTATTGATCTCTTACTGTGTTGCCAGTATTATGGTTTTAGACTATTTTTAGTGTAATTTTAACTTTTGGACTAAGCTAAACTTTAGGCATCAAAAAACGATGTATAGTAGGTACCCGCCTATACCTCATTTCTAATTCGAACCGCTAAGATTTGGAACACCCTTCCAGCATCACTTTTCCCCTCCAATTATAATATGGTTACCTTCAAGTCAAGAGTGAATAGTGAAGGCTACGTAAATTATATGAGTAGTAAACACCAGAAAAAGTATAATAATCAAGCTCGTAGCAAGTACCTATATCTAATAATTAAGTATCACACGAATTTCATAATACTTTGTTACTTATTTAACTTTACATTGGTACTTATTCTCACAGTTATCACTACAACTTACAAAGTTACTACTTATATGTAAAACGACTTGTACAGTGTACACTCCCTGAATAATCAACAATCACTGACTAGCTGACTTCTAAAAGTTATTATGTTGTCTCGGCATGCGCTACTATCGCTTTCTGGTGACAAACAACCTACACTACTTTTGGTGGGAACGAATAGGGGGGGGCAGCATGTTACAACAGTGCTGCCCTCCTCATAAATCTTAAGTTTACCAATTACTTTCATATTATTTAAACTTTGACAATAAACTTAAACGTATCTAGATGTTAAACAATATACATATTATTATACACTTACAGCCGTCTTGCATCGCGGCGACAACAATAGGCGTTTTCTAGGCAAGCGCGCTCCATCTTAGGCTGCATCATCACTGATTGAAGCCAAGCGCTAGTCTATAAATTAAAAAAAGTTACATAGGTAGGTAATAATATTACTATCGTGGTCAACCTACTGTTAGGTTGACCACGACGACTACAGAAGAGAGATACAGAGCACAGGTATCCTCTCAGAATGAGAAAAAGCAATATTCCACCACGCTGACCTAGTGCCATTTGGGAGACTTTACACTTCTCTTACAACAACACCAACATAATAATATTATAGTCTGTGATAAATTAATTTTTAGGATTCCGTACCTCAAAAGGAAAAACGGAACCCTTATAGGATCACTTTGTTGTCTGTCTATCTGTCTGTCTGTCTGTCTGTCAAGAAACCTACAGGGTACCTACTTCCCGTTGACCTAGAATCATGAAATTTGGTAGGTAGGTAGATCTTATAGCTGACATTTGGAGAAAAATCTGAAAACCGTAAATTTAGGGTTAGATCACACAAAAAAAATTGTGGTCATGAACTAATTATTAGTATTTTCAACTTTTGAAGTGAGTGACTATATCAAGTGGGGTATCATAATATGAAAGGGCTTCACCTGTAAATTCTAAAACAGATTTTTATTTATTTTTATGCATCATAGTTTTTTAATTATCGTGCAAAATGTCGAAAAAATACGACTGTAGTACGGAACCCTCATTGCACGAGCCTGACTCGCACTTGGCCGGTTTTTTTATTTTATTAAGTACTAGCTGATCCCCGCGGCTTCGCCCGCGTAGATTTAGGTTTTTAAAGATCCCGTATAGCCTATGTCACTCAGGAATAATGTAGCTTTCTACTGGTGAAAGAATTTTTAAAATCGGTTCAGTAGTTCTAAAGATTACCCCCTACAAACAAACTTAACGACATTACCTCTTTATATAATATTAAAATCGGTCCAGTAGTTTTTGAGCCTATTCAGTACAAACAAACAAACAAACAAACAAACAAACAAACAAAGTTTTCCTCTTTATAATATTAGTGTAGACAACGGGCCGTGCAGCAGAAATCGTAATATTTTAATTTCGCCATAACTTCAAAACCAAACGTCCAATTTTAATCATTCAAAGACCAAATATTATCTCCATAAACTGTTCTTAGTGATGAAATCATTTATTTTGATAAGGATTAATAGCATGAGTAAAATAAACGCGTTTAAATGTAGTCCAAAAAAAATTCAAGATTTTTAAATAAAAAAATGGTTGCTGTGCCTCACTCGACATAGATGGGTATAGTGTGTCGCGGACTTTTTTGTAGATATTTATAAGATCTACAATTAATTAGAACATTTTATGGTTCTATCTTTTATAGTTTAGGCAGCGTACGCAAAATAAGTAACTTTTCTAGTTGATTTTTTACACCTTGTGTCCGAAAAACCCAAATATCTTACGGAACCCTATTTTTTTCCAAAATAAAATATAGCCTATGTTACTCGTGGATAATGTAGCTTTCGAATGGTGAAAGAATTTTTAAAATCGGTCCAGTAGTTTTTGAGCCTATTCAGTACAAACAAACAAACAAACAAACAAACAAACAAACAAACAAACAAACAAAGTTTTCCTCTTTATAATATTAGTGTAGAAGACAATGGTTTAAAGTCACCATTGCTGGCAACCCTGTTTTAAATAGCTGTCATATTATGTATACTCGGCTTTAGTTATCTATCTAGACTCAATAACAATAGTAGTGTTAAATATCTTATAAGTATAATGAGATTAAAGTTTGGAATGTGGTGGTGGTGGTGGTGGTAAATATTTTTTTAAATCCTTCTTTTTTATCAAGCTACTAGCTTTACTACTTCATTATTATACCTACTTCTTATACTTTCCTACACTTACAATCATGCAATAAATGAATAAATCTAAATCTATTTAAGAAGGAATGAAACACACCAACGTTTAAATGATTCTGTACGGGAGCAGTTCTCTTTTTTAGGGTTCACTTTGTTGTCTGTCTGTCTGTCTGTCTGTCAAGAAACCTACAGGGTACTTCCCGTTGACCTAGAATCATGAAATTTGGCAGGTAGGTAGATCTTATAGCTGACATTTGGGGAAAAATCTGAAAACCGTGAATTTGTGGTTACATCACACAAAAAAAATGTGGTCATGAACTAAAAATTAGTATATTCCATTTCGAAGTAAGAGAACTATATCAAGTGTCGTATCATATATTTTTATTTATTTTTATGCATCATAGTTTTTGAATTATCGTGCAAAATGTCGAAAAAATACGACTGTAGTACGGAACCCTCATTGCGCGAGCCTGACTCGCACTTGGCCGGTTTTTTTTTCAAAATATGTAAATAATTAACTATAGGCTTGCGCTTGACTGTAATCACACCAAGCAGTAGATGATGCAGCCTAAGGTGATGAACGTCTGCCTGAAAGGTGTCTATTCACTCTTCTTTTGAAGGTACCAATATTAGCATTCCCAGAATTATTGAATATTTATATAGGTACATACCTACGTCACGAGTTACCTACGTCTAGGCTATAAGTTGGTATAACATTCAAACTTCCACCCCCTACACGAGCAAATTCAAATAACGCTTAGGTAGGTACATAGTAGGTATACCTATACTACATACCCAAAAGGAAAAGTGACGCGTCGTCAAAAACCACCCCATCGAATGCAGAATTAAAACGCTGACCCTCGACACAAACAAAAAACATATAATTGGCAAATAAGGGGACGCACAGAGTTGGGCTTCTATTCCACTTTGCTCCCGTTGATTATACTTGACAACGGAACAAAAATATTAATTAAAAATTTAATAAAGCCTATGGTTTTAAACCTGAAACTTATAATACTCGTAGTCATATTCACTACGAATCACATAATAATAAGTACTCGTGGTTCTAGAACGTATCGTAGAACATGTATATGCCCTAACTCTTCTCAGACCTGGGCGCGTTTGGAACCCTCGTAGCTTTAGTTTTAAGTTTGCGTAATAATTATCACCACTATATCTTACAAATCTAACACCATACCAGACCATCAATAAGAGTAATTTATTACCTATTTTGAATAAATCATTTGACTTTGACTTTGGCTAACTAGAATATATTTTATCTGGTGTGATGAAGGTAGATGATCGTACGTTGGCTCAGAATACATAATAGTAGGTAGGTGCGGTGGCTTTAGCGAGTGGTGTGAAAAGATCAGAAGTGGACGCATGTAGGCTGATAAATGAATGGATAGATGAAGAATTTAGAGACGTACATACCTAGATGTTTTGAAAAGATGTTTAAGTACACTTAATACCAACGTACTTCAGTTAACCTTACACAAACAAAAAGCCGACATTATTAGGAACAAATTCGCAAAGTTCTCTAACTGATTTCCATAATAGGTACCTACATATTATATCTACTTGTGTATTGAAGATATACGTAGGTACAACCAACACTGATATTTAGTTCATCTATTCAAACTATTCGTATATGAATAATCATAAAAAGGGGAATTGTTCCCACAGCACCCAGTCCCTGAAATTGAATTCATTGCCGCTGTGACGCTGCTATTGATGATATTATGCAGTAGCGAAGAATTAGGTACTAATTTTTAAAATAAGAATAGTGAGTAAACGAGTAGGCAGGTCAGGTCCGCCTGATGTTATGTGTTCTAAATAAAATAAATGACTACAAGCGATGATAAGGCCTCTGTTTTCCAAATTATACGAATTGCAATCCTAACTTATCTATATTATATATACATAGTCACGGGGATAGTCTAGTGGTCTACAAGAATCTGTTAGCAGTACTTTTCTTGAGATTTGTGTGGGCTTTTTTTTTGAACAGGTGCGTTTAGTCTTCGTTTTATTCAAACGACTAACTACTAAGCACCTCAGATTATCATCCGCAATTTCAAATAGGTAGGTAGGTACTTTTGAAGGATTCACCATCCGCAATTTCAAATAGGTAGGTAGGTACTTTCGAAGGATTCACCTGGAACTTGAGATAAATAATGATTAGCTGCGTAATCAATTGGACTCTATGACTGTTGTATTAGAAATCTGTCAATCAATGTGATATTTATTTGTAAGTTTAATTTCATTTGGCGATTACAAAAACAATGGTAAAGATAATATTTTTTAGAATTTGAATTATCAATGTTTTTATATTTATCCACTTGGGTATTTTCTTGCATACATATTATCTCGGGAAATTTGGTTTCCCGGCATCGTCATAAATCAAATACCACCCATGAAGTCATATTTTCAAAGCGAATAGGGACATGAGTAGGTACACCTGACATCACTACAAAGTCCGATTCTCGTGGGAGGCTTCGGCCAAGGCTAGTTACCACCCTATGGGCAAAGCCGTGCCGCTAAGCTAATTATCGTGCCGGTATGATGCCGCGTAAAAACAGCAAACCACGGGTTTAATGAACCTTCCATACCCCTTCCAAGTTAGCCCACGTCCATCTTTAACTGCATCAGCACTTACCACCAGGTGAGATCACAATCAACGGCTAACTTGTATCGTGCTTGTATCAAAATCAAATCGAAATCAAAATCAAATAATTTACTCAAAATATGTAATAAATTATACTTTTTGATTGTCAGTTGTTGAATTTGTAAGATATAGTGGTGATAATTTTTATGCAAACTTTAAACTAAAGCTACGAGGGTTCCAAACGCGTCCAGGTCTGAGAAGACCCCACAACAAACTCAGCCGGGTATTTTTTTATTGTCACCACTTTACAACAATTTATTAGAACTATCGTAAAGCTGTTAAGCAGCTCATTCCCAAGCCTTCTTATAATTTAAATAATACTTTACATTGTAATAGGATTTTTCAATAAGTCATTGTAGCTAATTCAATTGTACACAATCTCTAAACTAAACTAAAACGACACGTCTAAATCTATTGCTATCCCTTTCATAATGTTGCTTGCGGAAAAGGATAGCACTAGATTTAGACCTGTTAATTTAGTTTAGTTTAGAGATTGTGTACAAGAGAATCGCGGCCCCATTATCAGTATAAAAATAAATTAGAATACCTTTATGTTGCATAACACCGCCCTGCGACACTACCAAACGCACATAATCCGCTCACGAGAGCACTTTTCATTCAATACTCTATCACGACTATATCCATACATTTTCAATCCATTCAAATGCTAAATCACTATGCCTTTGGGAAACTCAACTAGTCCATACTTACTTCCCTATTTCAATGAGATAAGGTTCAATTTGGTTTGAATTTTTGTGAATTTTGTGTGTTAGTTGTGTGTGTGTTCTGTTTGTTCAAACGGGCACGGGACTGACGAGTGACGGGACGGGCGTATGCCATTTTGTAATCCTAGCTTATAAGTGCACTTTGTCAATACTAGGGGGGATGGGGTGGCGTTATATAATACTAGCTGTGGCCCGCGACTTCGTCCGCGTGGAATTAGGTCTTTAAAAATCCCGTAGGAACTCTTTGTTTTTCCGGGATAAAAAGTAGCCTATGTCACTCTCCCATGTCTTAAACTATACCCGTGCAAAAAATCACGTCAATCCGTTGCACCGTTGCGACGTGATTGAAGGACAAACCAACAAACCAACAAACCAATAAGCCAACAAACCAACAAACAAACACACTTTCGCATTTAGGTATAATAATGGTACTAATTACCCTGCTTATTTTTTTTTTTTTTTTACCCTGCTTATTTAGGTATTAATTTATAGCTATATTAATTACTAGCTGACCCGACCCGGCTTCGCTCGGGTGGAATTTATAAAATCGGCGTGGGTGTAGAATTTCCTGAAATCTTGAAACACGTATTTCTTCATTGGTAACTGAAACCCCAAATACCAATTTTTATGGAAATAATATGGGAAAATGACGATTAGATACATTGGTTAACAACGGGCCTTAAAATGAATTCTACCAATTCTACTGTAGAAAGAGTATATAGATAAATGCAAGCAAGAAAATAGATTAATTCAAAAGCTTTGAGACTATACCTATCTACTCTCAAATTGAGAGTAGATAGGTATATCGTTTCCTAGTACTAGTAAGTAGTAACACCGCTTAGATCTCAATCCTAGGTAATTTTAGCCCGAGATAGACTTCCGCGTGCTGGCCGGCGTTGGCTCGAGTCGTCCGCATTACTGACGAACGGCTTTTGAAGTTTTGATAAGCTCCGATAAGTTACACTTAGCTTTACTTCTAAGCCATAGAGAAACTAATTTCATTCTTAAGCCAACTCGAGTGCCTATCCAGATTTGATAAACCTAGGGTCGTGAATCTAATGAAATACACACACACAAACAGTGTCATTTTTCTAACAGGCACAGTACCTATAGGGAAATTCAAAAACGGTTTACATGAATTCTCTGTGATATAACTATAGGCTCTGAAAGAGGTTTGAAAGACCGGCACAAACTTAGCGTTATTGTTATACTACTTAAACACAATCCAATACTAATAATCATTTACCTCATTTTGTAGTTTTAGTGATTTAGTATTTTTCAAACCCGCAATGTATAGCGTACAAAACTCGGGTCAATGCCCCACCTACGATGTGGCATTGACTCCGAGTGGCCTACTTACGCAACGTTCGTTGACCTCTAGCGTCAGTGAAATGTTTTATTTGCAATATATCCTAAACTTTTACAAAATTATAGGATCTTTCTTAAGTATATATTTTTCTTCGCGTTTTTTTTGTGGTATCATATCAGTAATCATCAGTACTTTCACCTGTTCTCGTTTTTCCAGCGTTCTGGTATGGTGCACTATCTAGTGACTAGATAGTGCAACACATGACAGTTTGTTCCGGCGCTTCATTTGCTTGTTCTCAGGTGGAAGAAGCGCTGGAACTAGTTCTTAGTTTTAAGATGTGATCTGTGGCACAGCTATGTAAATAAACGTCTTTTCTTTCTTTCTTTCTTTCAACGTATTTTATGCTTAGAACACTTTACTGATTCAATTCGTACGAAGGGACCTATAGTTATCAATTAAGTAGGTATTTATCGGTACCACTTTTCAATTCAAATTAAAACTGAAAACTCAAATTCGAATAAGCTCAAGGCATGAAATTTGCACAGCCATTAGCTGTATTTGGGCCTCTTCAGACCAAATTAAATGGCAATCGATTTCGAGCAGCCGTGATTGGGGAAGTAAAGAATGTTACTCGCGTTAATGATTCTAGATTGAAACAATTTTGGCTTTGGCTGTAGCTAGAGGCACCCTATCGGCAAAGCCGTGCCGCCAAGCGATTCAGTAGATATGGATTTAATCAAACTGCTTTACCCCTTTGAAGTTAGCCCACTTCCACCTTAGACTGCATCATCACTTCCACCAAGTGACATCGTAATCAAGGGCTAACTTGTAACGGAATAAAAATTGAGAAAAATTTACACTTTTTTAGAGCTTCAGAGACTTTATGGTGATGCTTGAGGATATATGTAAGTATGTGGCTATCAATTTAATTTCTATTTTTTAATGTGATTTCAGTGAGAAGTTTTATTATCTATTTATCTAGCCATACAATTTTAACGGCTGATATTACCACGCAGTGTTAGTGAGTTATCGATACCTTACGATAAAACTTCACTTCTTACACATTTCAATTTCAACTTCAGAAAAATAAATTAGCTAGTTAGAGCTAATAGGTATTTTCTTTTGTGAAATTGGTGTAAATGGGAGCTCCATACCTATATATCCGTGGCCCCCTAGTGAATTTACACCGTAACTTACCTCCATACTTACCTACCATGCAAACATTATCGTTACTGATATAGAACCTATTTTTAAAATGACATTTAAAAGTATAATGTACCTAGAAAAATATGAGTGTTTTAAGAGCATCGAACTTAATAGCAGTACAGAGACTACACCTAATAGAAAGAAGGAAATATTCTAATTAAATATGGATGCAGCGTAATGAGTTATGCAAATATTGTAGACGCTGGCTAACAATTTAGGAGGGGAGGATTAGGGGGGGCGACATCGAGTGTTTACTTTGAAATCTTTTGGCTGTTTTCTTAACAATTTGAGAAGGGTTTTCATTGGGTTGTAACAATTTAGGCCCTTAAGGGTTACGTGTTCCTGAAATTTTAAAAACGAATATCAGAATAAGAGCATAAAATAGATACTAATAAAAAAAATTGAAGGAAAACATCCCCAGAAAACATTAGTGGGTGTAACTTGAAGTTCTCCATAATGTTCTCAAAATAATATAAAGTCTTGCAATCCACACTTGGCTAACGGAGGAATGTTCTGAGAGGAAACCTGTGCTCAGTAGTGAACCGGTGGCGATGGGTTGTATTCATGATGATGACGAATAAATGGTTGTTAGGATTATTATCATACTAATGTCCTCTCGACCGAATTTCGGCCATGGCAGCCAATCTACATAGAAATTAGTCATCTGCCCGGAAGATATCAGTAAGCAAGTGTGTGCGCAAACACAGGTTTACACTCTATTCCCTAACTCTCATAGTCCGATGGGACGGCAATCCGACACGATCGGAGAGAGATCAATGCTCAGAATCGGCGGATTTACGAGCTCTCCGAAGCACAGATTTGAAACAGGTAGGGTTCAGTGGAGCTTTTGGAAATGCTTTATTCGGCAATTAGCTGATGCCCGCGACTTCGTCCGCGTGGTATTAGGTTTCTTAAAAATCCCTTGGGAACTCTTTGATTTTCCGGGATAATGTCATGTCTGAATATGTCACTCTCCAGGTCTATTGGCAAAAAATCACGTCATTCCATTGCACCGTTGCGACGTGATTGAAGGACAAACCAACAAACCAACAAACAAACACACTTTCGCATTTATAATAAGGGTACTGATTCTTAGAGGTAAAAGATTTGACCCCTGCGGCCTAACCTCAGTAAGTAGACTCTTTTACCGCTTTACTTTTTCAGTTTGAAAATATAGCAGAATGTTGTACCAGCGGAGTAACAAAACTCATTATAATAATGTGCCACAGCTGGCTCGGCTTAGCCAAGTTTGCTCAGTCAGTGCCCAACGGATAAATAATTCAGGAGACGCTTTAGAAATATTTCGCCTTGTTTTATACTTAAAACAGGAACATTTTGGATCAGGCAACTTTTGCATTACAAAAATGATAAAAAGGTAGATATTTATTTGGGTGGGGCCGGACATAAGCATTAGACATGATTTTCGTCTTACTCCTATTCATTTTTAGGCCCACCTGCTGAGAAGATCTGCTAAGGTCGTTGAGCATTGTATTGAGGTCTTCCAGAGTCTCTGCGATAACGACTTTGCCGTCGGCAAATTCGAGCTGAATGAGATTTACCGACATAGCTCAACGGATTGCGAAGCTGAAGTGGCAATGGGCAGGGCACATAAGGGAAACGCTGGTATAGTCGTCAGTGTACCGATACCCGTCAGATTGTAAAAAATGGTCAGTTATTAATTTCTAGCAAAAACTAAATGAAAACTTTTTATGGCAACATATTTGTGATAGTATTTTCCATAAATTAGTATAAAAACATTTAATCCAAACTATAATAGCGTTGGAGAAAAACGCATTCAAAGTTAGCATTTTCAAAATTTGTGTTTTTAGCCAGGTTTAGTCACTCAATCGTAGTCCTACATGCTAGTATTCGAAGAAAGTTTTGAAACATCTATTGGCCACTCTGGTAAATCTGATTATTTTATACAACAGTCAAGTTAATTTTCTAACGAAATAATCTATAAAACTGTGTTTATTTTATTATTATTTATGATTTAACGCATGTGACATCTATTGGTACTTTGAAATCCCTACTTGACCCAATACTCGTCAAAATTCATACTATTTTGACGGTTACTGGGACACACTAGAAAAATGAACGTAATACCAACACTGTTCAATTTTAAACCTTATTACAACGTGATAAGAGTTTCAGTTGCGGTACACAGACAGTGACTGTTTTGGACAGTTAATCTGTACTTAAATTGACCTTTAAATTGAAGATGCAATGTTTTTATTTTTTAACCTGACTACGACGAAGTTAAAGTTTTATAATTTTAGCATGCTGTGTAATGTTTATCTGTTCCCGTATATATTTGACCGAGCGAAGTGAGGTCTCTGAGTCTACTTGAGTGAAATTGCTGTGAACTTGTCCGTCTGTCCGTCAGAGCCTTATAACTTCTGAATTACTGACCGCAATGACTTCAAATTTAAACATAATATGAAAACTGACGGCCTTCAGCCGAATATTACAAAAACACATACAAAAATATAAAAGCTTTATTTCAGCAGGGCTCTCATATGAAATAGGGAGTTTTAAAGTGGCGATTGAATTCACCGCTATATGTCAAAAACGGTGACATAATATTAGAAATTGAAACGTGTGTATAATTTCGGTTATATCGTGCATCGAGACCAATAATTAATCTATGATATCGTGTACTTGAACAACAAAAATTAAAATCAAATATATGTTATAAAGAAACGAAATTATTTCATTTTTAATGGGCATCAGTATTTTTAACATAACTTTACAATAATCTTAATATTAGGTTGGGGAAAAAGTTTATTCGCATTTTTAAGAAAATTAAAAAAAATATAGTATAGTTTATTTACATTTAACTAAAGTATGTAGGTACCATTTTATTCGATAACTTTTTGCCATCTTGTAGGTAGGGACATGATCCCATTGCTATAGAAATTTTGGGACTTCTGATCAAAATACCGCGACAAGTGGTTTTGGCAGTCCTCTAGTGATGTTGTAACCTGACACTGCCTAAAGAATTCTGAAGAGACCGAAACAGCTGGAAATCTGAAGGTGCAAGGTCAGGACTATACGGCGGATGCATTAACACCTCCCAGCCAAATTTTCTTAACTTTTGCTGAGTGGCTAAAGATGTGTGAGGTCTAGCGTTATCATGATGAAAAACCACACCCCTTCTGTTGATTAATTCCAGCCGCTTTCTCTCAACTTCTTGCTTTAATCTTATCAGTTGTTCGCAGTAGAGTTCAGAATCGATGGTCCTGCCTGGTGATAACAGCTCATAATGAATAATGCCCTTCCAATCCCACCACACACACAGCATCACCTTGTTGCGAGTTAACCCGGGTTTCGCCACAGTCTGTGAAGCCTGACCGGCCTTTGACCACGACTTTCATCATTGAAGCAAGTGATTTAATGATTTCAAGCTTATTTCTTGGTTTAACGACATATTATTATGTAGATAACAACTACATTCCACGATTAGTTTATAATTTGATTTGTCGATATCTCGACCCAATTGCACGATCGTTGCAATTGGGTCTGGGCGATGGAGAGACTCTGAGCTTTTTTATGAAGTTCATAGTTAGCAATCATGTCTCAAAACCATATGTCAACAGGTATACATACCTACTCGTCTACAATATCGAGTGCAGAGCTCTTAATGATTACTGGGTGGGGCAGGCCATGAGCCTTAGTCATGATTTTTGTCTTACTCATGTCCATTTCTAGGCCCACCTGTTCTGAAGCTCTGCTGTCATTGAGCATTGCATTAAGGTCTTCCTCTGGTGCTGCAAATGTTCATGGGCGGCGGTATTCACTTAACATCAGGTGACCCGCCTGCTCGCTTGCTCGCTATATCTATTAAAAAAAAAAAAAAAAGTCTCTGCAATAACGACTATACATTGTCATCGGCAAATCAAAGGTGAGTGATGTACACGCCATTAGTGTTAATGCCAAGACCGTTCCAATCCTGAAACTTAAAACAGTCTTCTAAAGCAGCGGTAAAGGGCTTCGGGGGGGTTACGACTCCTTGCCTGGTCCTCAATGCGGACTGACATCGTGGCGGTTTTCGTACAAGCACTTCAGCACTTGAATATGCCAGTAGTCGATTTGGCACCTCTATGGCGATCTCAATACAGCCTATGTTTCCAAGGAATCTAAGGCTTTTTCACAAAAACATTAAACAAAGTGGCCGATTATATTCTTCAGTCTTCTGTATAACCTGCCGCAGCGTGTGGAAGTGATCCAGGTCCTGAAGCCCTTTCGGTATTTTTTGCTATCGAATTGAGTGGAGTTTCAAATGAGAGAGCGAGAAAATTTGGGGTTCATAAATATAAATATTAAAATATAACAAGCAACAGAAAAACAATTTTAAAAAGAGCCCTATTTGACTAGTAGTCATCATTCCTATTTGAACAATATCTAAAAACAACTTGAACAATATAGTAGGTAATGCTACCTAATACTCGTAGGTGGACCCCCCACTACGTGGACGGACGATATCAAACGAGTCGCAAAGAGCCGCTGGATTCAAGTGGCGCAAGACCGTGGCGTGTGGAAGTCCCTACAAAAGACTTACGTCCAGCAGTGGACGTCTATCGGTTGATGATGATGATATATCATAGACAACGTAAACGGCCAAGGACGAGGCGCGGATTTCCTGCCATGGCTTGAAATCCCAGAATCCAATAGTTTTTCATTTAAAACGACTAGTTAAATTTATATTTTACACATTTTCTCAGCTCGAGTGGCCATGTAAAAAAAAACACAACTTGAAAATGAAATTAAAATAAACCTTATGTCTACGGTAATAGAGTTTAAATTATTGTTAAAAATTGACGAGTTCTGGGACACATTGACGATTATTAGGACAAATCTGACGGATACTGGTACAAATCACTCATTTTTGTATTTTTTAATTATTAAATAACATTAATGAAACTTATTAATTCCAAAATTACATTTAATAAATACATTATAATATCTGCTTTCTTGTCATGTAATTAGTTTTGTTCTAAATTCACTAACAGCAACGTGGCAAAGCTGCAAAGTCAGCTAAATTGAGAAACCGACGAGTATTGGGACATTTCCCTTACATAGTTCGTAAAATCGATACAGATTGGGATCTCAAGGTGTTATAATGGTGACCTCGCACTGGAAGACGCAGCGTTGGAAGACCCCCCACTAGGTGGACAGACGACATCAGACGAGTTGCAGGGAGCCGCGCGCTGGATTCAGGCAGCGCAAGACCGTGGCATGTGGAAGTCCCTACAAGAGACCTATGTCCAGCAGTGGACGTCTATCGGTTGATGATGATGATGATGATGACGATATTTATTTGAAATTATAGAAGTCCTGCTCCGGCTTCTTTCGATGGAAGTGGGTGTGCATGAGTGCATACGTGCGTGCGTATGTGTGTCCTCTTCTCAGTAGGTACAAAAAAAAACACATCTAGCTTGAAACCTAGAATTCGGTAAGTAAACAAAACTTACCTGATTCCAACGCTCCTATCTACAAAAACTAAGATTTAAAAGTACCTAGGTACTGTAATAAAATATTTTCTACTTAGATTTTAATTATACCAAACTAAACAATTACAAAAGAATGAAAAGCGACTAAGTACTGAGTAGGTACTCTCTCCATTATTAATCCACGTCCCTTTAACCCTTAAGCGCGACGTTACATTTTAATAAAATTCCGCGTACATTAATGAAGTCGGGACTAACAGACCCCGCCATTGTGGAACACGTCCCACCATTATGATTTTAACCGAGATAATGCACGGGAAATGACGGCAAAAGAAATTTAACTCGCGTAACGACGAAAGGGTTATGGGTCGGCTTTGATAAATAAAGCCGGGAGGGACCCGGAGGATATTACGGGGCCTTTTTTGCCCCACATATTGATATTAATGCTTGTGAATTTTGACAAAATTGCGCAGGCCTTTGATTCGGTACTGGGCGTACGGGGAACTTTTTTAATTTACGTACAAAGCTTTTGTATTGCGCGCTTTAAATTGTTATGTTTGATTAAAAATAAATAATTACCTAGTCAATTATGTAAGTACTTAGATACTTATAATGAAAACAGATTACAGAGATTTTAGTAATATTAAAGGATTACTAATTATTTAATAAACAACGAATGATTAATTTTATCAAAGTATTAAATGTTTCATTTAAAAATTTCATTTTCCTTAAAATTATTTTGTCTGACTTGTGGTCGGGATCACACACCCACACTGGGCACGAGTCTCCTCTCAGAATGAGAATGATTCAGGATATAGTCGACTAACTTTGTGTTGGCAGACTTCACGCGCCTTTTAAAGATGCAGGTTTGCTCGTGATATTTTCTTTCATCGTTAAAGCAAGCAATATTGCATAAAATGCACAAACCGTAAACTATAAACTTATCTCCGAAAAGCTATGCTAGACATAATTAGTTTCATAATTTATGCTTTAGTAATAAGTTTAACGATTTTGGAGACTGGCTAAAATCTGAAAGGTCGTTGCTTCAAACTTTTCATCACTATTTTCGTACATAGGTACCTACTCAAAGTCGAACATTAGTATTATAATAATATAACATGCCTAAAATACTTTCCTTTAATATCTTAGTCGTGTTTATTCTGTTAAGGTTTATTTCTTTCCCAATTTAATTCAAATTTGATCAAAATTTCCCGAACCCAGCCAGCCTATAACAAATTAATAGTTTCCAATATTAAAGCCAATGTTTATCGTGTACAAAACTCCACCCTTGCTTATTAAATTACTAAAAGCGCTTTCAGACACGTGAAATCCCAAAAGTCGAGGAACCTTTAAACATGTCTGTATCAGATACTTCATTAATATTTTGTACCCATCAGTAATTAAACGGGGTCGCTATGCGTCGCACAGCGAGGGGTTACATAGCTTCATATTGAAATTCATACCATATTTTGCTTTTATCGAAATGAAAGCGTATTTAAAATAGTCAGATACTTATGGATCAGTAATGAATCACGACCCATATCAGTACCCTTATATAAATGCGAAAGTGTGTTTGTTTGTTGGTTTGTACTTCAATCACGTCGCAACGGTGCAACGGATTGACGTTATTTTTGCATGGGTATAGATAAAGACCCGGAGAGTGACATAGGCTACTTTTTATCCCGGAAAATCAAAGAGTTTCCACGGGATTTTTAAAAAACCTAATTCCACGCGGACGAAGTCGCGGGCATCAGCTAGTTAGGTATAATTGCGAAAATGTGTTGTTTTTTAGTTTATTGGTTTGTTGATTTGTTGGTTTGTCCTTCAATCACGCCGCAACGGAGCAACGGATCGACCTGATTTTTTGCATGGATATAGCTGATGCCCGCGACTTCGTACGCGTGGATTTAGGATCTAAAAATCCCGTGGAAACTCTTTGATTTTCCGGGATAAAAAGTAGCCTATGTCACTCTCCGGGTCTTTATCTATACCCATGCAAAAATCACGTCGATCCGTTGCTCCGTTCCGACGTGATTGAAGGACAAACCAACAAACCAACAAACCAACAAACAAACACACTTTTGCATTTATAATAGGGGTAGTGATTTAAAATGGTTATTACAATTAAAACTAACAAAAGACATGGACTATACATATTTTGGAAGACCGTCTATTTAATAATCAGTAATCACGGATAAATAATTTATTTTGGACTTAGGCAAATACCGTATTCATCAGAGCAGTTAAATTTCTTGGATAAAAGCTAATACGGTAACATTTTTGTACTCCTAACCAAGAAGACGTGGACAGACGTGTCGAAATATCATCATCTACATACTAATTAACTACCTAACCTTATATAGGTATGGATATACATACAAACATACATTATACGCTTCTAGTCGTGAGTAGAAAGTGGTTTCATGAAACAGTGGGCATTAGTATAATTAAAAACACTGCCACACGAATTTCCCCCTTGTGTGGTTCTATGACAGACATGTAAGGATTATTATATCGTTGAAGGCCGACCACGTCTTTAAAATTTCGGCAGCTCTAGTACGGTCAGCAAAAAAGTATCGGCAAAGTATTGATAAGTATATCAAAAAGGCACGGCTAAGTTAAAATTAATAAAATCCATCGGCAATTATATTAAATAAAGTAAATAAATATATAAAAAGTTCAAAAATCTCCCTCACTTAGCGTAACGTACCAAAAAATCTTCAAGTTTTCATCTCCAACACTCAGTTTTCAGTAGCCTTAAATGTAGCTATAAATAGGATTTCATCAACAACAACATCATATCAATCCATCGCTGACCCTCCTCTCAGAATGAGAAGGGTTCAGGCCATAGTCTGCCACGCTGGTCCAGTGCATATTGGCAGACTTCACACACCTTTGAGTTATGGAGAACTCTCAGGCATGCAGGTTTCCTAACGATGTTTTCCTTCACCGTTAAAGCCAATAAATAAAACACCACCACATTACACACACATAACACATTTTATTTATTAATTATTAAATATAAATAAGTAATAAATAAAATTTAACTTCACCGTGGCGTTAAAGCATAAGATAGGTCCTACTTATAATTTTATCCCTTAAACGCACATAGATCCAATAAGTTAGACAGGATGGACTCCTCCGACTATAGGACCGAACGTCTTAGGCTGAGATCTATAGAGCGCACTTTGACTTTGTTTAGTCTTGATATTGAGTTAAAACGAGACGATTTATGTGAGAGATATAGCTCTGTCTCGTTTTAACTCTGTCTTAAGTCTACGCTAAGTCAGAGTGCGCTCTATAGATCTCACCCTTATAGTCTATTTTATATTCTGTGCCCTTATAGCCACTAGGCTATCTCGCACTAGACGCATACTTTTAGATTTTTAATAAGCATGAATGAGGTTTGTGCTGACGGTACTCGGTAGTTACACGTCCCAAACATTATATTTCACTATCAAATTCACACGATCGCATCTGAACATCTGTCACGATTTTCAATACATGCAACTTGTCTTCGTAAAGCACCGAAATATGCGATTCCCAAAAATACTGAAAATAGTCTAACAACAGAATAAGTTCTAACAGCTTTAAAGGACAAACTCTACACAAGTACCTTGTCTATCACGACGTATAAAAATAAAAACCAATTTCAAAAAACCGGCCAAGTGCGAGTCAGGCTCGCGCAATGAGGGTTCCGTACTACAGTCGTATTTTTTCGACATTTTGCACGATAATTCAAAAACTATGATGCATAAAAATAAATAAAAATCTGTTTTAGAATGTACAGGTGAAGACCTTTCATATGATACCCCACTTGATATAGTCACTCACTTCGAAAGTTGAAAATACTAATTATTAGTTCATGACCACAATTTAATTTTTTTTGTGTGATCTAACCCTAAATTCACGGTTTTCAGATTTTTCCCCAAATGTCAGCTATAAGATCTACCTACCTGCCAAATTTCATGATTCTAGGTCAACGGGAAGTACCCTGTAGGTTTCTTGACAGACAGACAGACAGACAACAAAGTGATCCAATAAGGGTTCCGATTTTCCTTTTGAGGTACGGAACCCTAAAAACCAACCAAGTACGAGTCGGACTCGCATACGAAGGGTTCCGTACTATCGTACAAGATATTTTAACAATTTTATGTGCAACACTGCAAGACAATCCATCTATACCTATGTGATTTGATAAATTTAAATAAATTTATCAAATCACATATAGATGGCGATGTAATTAACATTCACAATTCACATTGTGCGCTAGATAACTGTGAAAGGAATTAAATACTCCGCTTTTAATTGAACCATTCTTACAGATTTTTTCAAACTGAAACTATAGGTATGCACTCTTGAAACGGATACCTGCAAACTACTTGATTCTCTTTCTCAGAATCTATTTCAATAATTTCTTTAGGATTTTGTACGTTTGAGTTTTAAAGTTGTTTGGCTCCGTCGATGTATGGCTCAAAATTATCATCCGCCCAATTCATAGCCCTACATTGACATCAAAACTCCTAACGCACCTCACATATTTTATTTAATACGCTCATTATTTTTTATGCACCATCTTTGCTGTGTCTAACTGTACTTTCTTTAGGAGATTGATTATTAAAATTTCGTACGCAGTTAATTATTATGCTCGAGATAATTGAGTAATTTATGGCGAAGTGTTGGGGGCAAAGATGAAATTAAACAATGTTTGATAACAGATAGGAAAACTGTCAAAACTCAAAACTCATATTATAATAGGTACCTATCTATATAGTCCGTAAAAAATGGCTTCTCGCGCGCCCTGTTGGGTCAACAGCTGTCATGTCTAAAGTACAGTTCATCTTAAAAATTGAGGACTGAAATATTACTTTTGACAAGACAATTGACACCTAAAATTAAAATGGCGCGTGAGAAGTCATTTTGTACGCATAGTGACAATATTAACATAAAATTGTGGTCTCGACGAGGTTTTAGATTTAATTTAATTTATTTTAGTTTTAATTTAATGTTGTTTTTTTTTAGATTTAAGTTTATTAATAGTTTATTTGTTAACCATTGATAATAAAATATTAAATTCATACATAAAATTATATATATATATATATATATATTATTTTGCAGAAGTGTCCCCCAAATTTTTTAGCTTTATTCGGAAACGTAGCAATTATTTTTCGTATAGGATCACTTAGTTGTCTATCTGTCTGTCATGTCTGTCCCGTCAAGAGGATCAAAACCTATAGGGTAATTCCAGTTGACCTAGAACCATGAAAGGAAGGTAGCGATCTTTTATAGCACAAGTAGGTACCTAAAAGGAAAAATCCGAAAACCCTGAACTTGTGGTTTCATCACAAAAAAAATGTCTTGTAGTACCTACAACTATACGGAACCCTTCGTTTATGACTCCGACTCGCACTTGACAGGTTTTTTGGTATCTAGGGGAGTTATCAAGTTTGACGCCACGCTACACTTTTTGCGTTATTTAATTTTCTTTGCCAGACAGAATCAAGGTCATGAGATCAAAAGCTTCGAACTCAATAACCACTCTATTGTGTATGTAAATATCTTTGACTGGAAGCTATTGCAAGCGGAAGGAGACCACAATGACATAACGAGTTACTCTTGCTTCGAAGAACTAATCAAATATGTTTATAATATTTTGGTAGGGTAAGTTTCGACGGAGAAAGATTGTTCAACGTACCGTTTATAAACTAGCCAGATTGTATCGGCATAATATAATATTTTGCATAGAATATCGGGTAGGTGTCGACTAGTGTAGTAGTAGGGACAAGAAGAGAAAATGTATGCCTACACTATGTTACATATATAAAATAAGTTTTTCCTAAAGAAAGCATTTTATTAATAAAACGAATCTAAACAATTGAACATAAAAATTACCAGATCGAAAATATCATCTAAACCACCGCAACGAGGCAGGGTGCCCAGAACGCTGGCAGCGTTACCTCGTTGAATGGCCAGCCTAATACGCTGACCGAGGTAGCTGCCAGCCCTCCGGTCCCCCGTGGATTCCGCGAGACGGGATGAAAGGTCCTTAAAAAAGGATCTAGCATCCTCGCCCCACGAACCCATGGTCTCCACCCCAAAAGGCACAAATATGAAACTATTTTCTATATTCTTATATTTGCGCCTCTTGGCCCTTTCTGCCTTAGTAGTTGCCGCTCCGGCCGCCACGGAGGTCGCCTGTACCTACGTGTGACAGCGCGAGCGCCAGTGTATCCACTAAATAAATGAATATAAAATGACATTATACGAATAAAATAATCGGCCATTGCCATCTATTTCCTCCTACAAACTATAATTTCTGTTACGAGTACTAAAGCGGCTGAAATCAGTAATTTTGACGCCGTTACGCCGATTCGGCGTGTCGGTCAGGCTATATAACCGTGCAACGTGTCATTTGCGGCTGAAACATGTTCATTATCGGCTAATGACAGCTTTGTTTTCGACAGCATTTTGTGGAGAATTTCGGAAATCATTTTCATGAAATTTTGTTCAGTGATAACAATCATAATTTAAAATATCCAAATTAATAATTTTGATACAGATTCCAATCCAATCCATCAGCCTGTTTGCGTCTACTGCTGGACATAGGCCTTTCCAAGAGCGCGCCACCAAACACGGTCCTCCGCCTTCCTCATCCATCCGCTCCCCACCACCTTCTTTAGGTCATCGGTCCAGCGGGCTGGGGGTCGTCCCACACTGCGCTTACCGGTACGCGGTCTCCACTCCAGAACACGTCTGCCCCATCGGCTTTCGGTTCTGCGACAGACATGACCTGCCCATTGCCACTTCAGCTTGATACAGTAGGGCGATTGTCTAAAACCTGCATCAATCATTATTACAATCTCAATTGTTCTGATTGGCTGAATTTGTTCGATTCTTCTTGCAACAATGCATTGTGGCCAATAGTGAGCGAGCATCAACCAATCAGAGATGATTGCGATCGTGACATTGTAGCTGTCAAACAACCGCGGTAGGGCCACAGATTACCTACTGATAATGACGGTCTAATGTGAAAATTAGACTTACCTAATACCGTAACCGTACCGTAAGTCTCTAACCTACACAACGTTGGTAGTAAAAGGCAATTCCTAATTCCCTAAAAGAAGAAAAATAATTTTCGCGGTTCTTATATACCTACTCTAGGAAGGTATATAGAATTAGTCTTATGACCATATCAAAAGTTATGTTAATGCGTCTTAGCCATTGATATTATTGTAAAATAATATTAACGTAAATTTAATAGATACTTATTCTATCTAAAAACTTACTACAAATATTAAATCCGTATCTACCATTGACTTATATATTACTTCGTAAGGACAGGGCCATTGAACAAGCAAAATGGCACCGATTCATAGGTCCTAAAATGTTTATTTAGCACCAATGCAACCTCAGTGACGTCTGGATTTCAAACGGGTCGTTCATTAGTAGGTATCTAAGAGGTGGCGCTGATTTATTTAGTTCCAAAACCGTGAAAAATTTTGTTCGCTTGGGCATATCTTGTCATTATATATTATCATTGTATATTGATCTACCTACTGTATCTACTTGAGATTATTGGTAGATTGGGTAGTAACTAATGTCCATTTCGACCTTGTACAAATTAATCTAAAGTTAATTCAATATTATATCTAACTAGCTGATACCAGCGACTTCATTCGCGTGGAAATAGGTTTTTTAAAAATCCCGTGGTAACTCTTTGATTTTCCGGGATAAAAAGTAGCCTATGTCACTCCAGGTCTTTATCTATACCCATGCAAAAAATCACGTCAATCCGTTGCACCGTTGCGACGTGATTGAAGGACAAACCAACATACCAACAAACCAACAAACAAACACACTTTCGCATTTATATTAAGAATACTGCTGTAGGTAGAGTATTGTATTTTTGTACTGGGCCGTATATCGATCATTAATTTGCAATCACAACCTTGACAAAAATATTGATTAATGTGCTCTTCTGAACTCAGAGAACTGGGTCAAAAGCCTCCGTCCATCACGTGATAATGGCCACTCAATAGGTTTACCATGAGAGTGAATAAAAAAAGATTCCGATGAATTGAGAACTTCCTCCTTTTCTGAAATTGGTTAAAAATAGAGACGAATTTGCAACGTAACTTAACAATAAAAACCGACCAAGTGCGAGTCAGGCTCGCGCAACGAGAGTTCCGTACTACAGTGGTTTTTTTCGACATTCTGCACGATAATGCAAAAACTCTGATACATAAAAATAAATAAAGAACTGTTTTAGAATGCACAGGTGAAGACCTTTCATATGATACTCCATTTGATATAGTTATCTTACTTCAAAAATTGAATTACTATATAGGTATAATATAATAGGTTTAGAATATAGAATATAGAATACATATAGAATAATTAATTGAAATAAGTACTAGCTTATGCTCGCGACTTTGTACGCGTGGACTACACAAAATTCAAGCCCGCATTTACCCCCTTAGGGGTTGAATTATGAAAAAGCCTTTCTTAGCGGATGCTTACGTCATAATAACTATCTGATTGCCAAATTTCAGCCCGATCCGTCCAGTAGTTTGAGCTGTGCGTTGATAGATCAGTCAGTCAGTCATCTTTTCCTTTTATGCATTTAGATTGACAAAGACGTCGACAATCTGGACAATCCAGCTGAAATCCTTGACCTTCAAACCAATCACCAATCACCAATCACAATCATAACCGCGAGTGATCGCAATCACTCATCTCAAAATTTGCTCTCGTTGCCTCATCTAATTACTGAATTAAGAAATCGTGCCCGATATCTCTTGTTAAGACAATAAACCTATCATTAATCATTAGGCATTAGTCCCGCAATCATTAATGGTATTGGGTGTTTTGTGCTTTTGGATTCATGGGTGGTGTAAGTGAAAAGCGAATAGATTATTTTTACAAAAAACATCTTTGTATCTCTCATGATACTTTATATCTACTACCTAAAGGTTACCTTTATCTTGATAATTCAGGATTTATCTTGATAAAAATTAATTTTGAGTTTAGAGTTTAAATGCTGAAAATTGCTTTGTGGTTCTTCTGCTTTGCCTGATAATGGTAAATCAGAACTGTTAAGTAGCTGGTTCATGGTGGGTTCACAATTTTTTAATTTCAGTGAAACTGTCAGCAGTTTTTCGAGTCCGTTGTTAAAGTCAATAATAGAGCTTAATTAGAAAGTCTAGCATCTACAAGAGATTCTTTGGTAGTGATCCAAATAGGAACTATGCCGCCACGCATCAAAACTTAAGCCAAGGGCCTAAAAAAATAAACAGATGGAATTGGTTGGTCTAATAGTTATAAAAGACTAACCCCTTACTTAGACCTAATTCCCTGAAAATGTTGACTTTAAAAAACGATAGTTCAGCAGCCTAAACATAAATTAGTGCGACGCTTTTACGCGCGTTTTCTTCGACAAAGCGACATTAATTGTCGAATAAATACGAGAGAGATAACTTTATATGTATCGTGATGACCTGTTCATTAAAAGAAAGAAACACAAATGGTAAATGTCTGCCTATAGAAATAATATGTTACGGTTAAGTTAAGAAAAAAAAATTTTGATCGGTTGAGATAGGAATATTAGTTTGGGATGAGTAAAGGACATTATACTTAATAGGATGAGACGTCATAGGCGTGGAGCTATTTATTACAAGAAGGTGGGGCGTTCGTGGTTGTGCTTGGAACAACTCGACGCGGCAACTGTTGCAATTTTTGTTGTAAAAAGCGACAACTAATACGAAAGAGGTAACTTAATGATGATATGATGACGTGTTCGTCAAAAGATAGAAACACAAATGGTTAATGTCTACCTATATGTACCTTTTAACCGCATTAAACATTTTAATGCCTAAACAGTTTTCAAAGTTCTAGATATTTATACACAGAAATGCCTTGACTTGGGCCACAGTCTGTATAAAGCGCACAAGAAGGCGTGGCGGTCGTGATTGTGCTCGGAACAACTCGACGCGGCAACTGTTGTAATTGTTGATCATTAGATTCACGCGCCTCTCGCAACCAACCCTTGAATACGAATTATAATTGTGGTTCATTATAATGATCCTTTCAGTTCGAGGAAGATCGTTCCTGTGATAGGTTGTTACATTCAATCGATCTATTTGTAGATCCTTTAAAACTTTAAGTGATCGTTTCTTCTCCAATTTTATTCATTGGAGATGCTGATTTATTATGATTGCCAAAACTTCTTATATCAATAATCTACATTCTACACCTGCACTAATATTATAAGAAGGTAAAGTTTCCAAGTTTATTTGTAGGAATTAATCTCTCTGGAACTACTGAAAATTCTTTCACCAGTAGATAGCTAGATTATTTCTGAGTGACATAGGCTAAGTATATATTTTTTCAAAAAATTAGAAATCCCTACGAAAGTTGAAAAATTGATGTACGCGGCCAAAAGTGATGATCATCGATTTTTAGAAGGAGACAGCAGAATTTGTAGAGCACTGTCTTGGTCGTTGAGACCGACAAAGCGTCATTTGGGTATGAGTGACAGAGACAACACTCTACAAAGATGAAACGTCATTCTAAACACGGAACAGAAAAAACTGTTCCGTGATTCTAAAGGCCGATGTTCATCACTTTCGGTCGCGTACTGTACAAACATGTGAAAATACACGCCATGTCATGTAGTTTCCAGAGTAGTTGTATATTCCAAGTGATACTGTGCGCTTAAGCCCTGGTAAATATGTATGGAAAACGCCGGGAGCACAAGGGATGGCGTCAACGTACCCACATCAAACTTTCAGCTGCCCATCCGCGCTTACATTAGGGTGTGGCAACCCTGGACAGTGGGAGAGAAAACTGCTGTAAAATAGAGTAAGTTTGAAAAGTTTCCTAAATATCTAAAGTGCCACCCTACTCAAATGTTAAAAGGCGCAGTTTTGCGTATCCTGCTACCTGACTTATGTGAGTTGTGATTGTGAATGAACCTTGAATGAACTATGGGTTGACTCACAACTTTGACATTTTAGATGATAAAAAAAAAGAAAATGACGGCTAGGATCTTCAAAGACCTTTGGCAAATATCTCGGACTAAAACTGTCAAAAGACAAATTGATTTTCCTCGGCTAAAGGTTTAATTGACAATAGACAAATCGGCCCTAAATTAAAATATACTTACTACCATATCACTATAGTGACCGATAGTACTGAAAGCTCGGAGCATCATTGCAAGTGTGCGTGTATGAATATTGCAGTGTGCGCCTTACTGGCCCGATGGACTGACTTATTTCAAAGGGTAGTCGATGATGTGAAGCGGAAATTAGAAAATTGTAATGGTATATACCTTTCTATGAAGTAATTCATGCTAGACCATACCGCAACCGTGCCTGACCCTGGCGCAAATGTACCTACCTAGTACCTAGGTACCGTACTGCCCAACTGCAGCATGACCCAACCCTTGCGTGATGTAGCGTATCTACAGTAGATATACCTAAAACAATTACAACTAGGATAACACTTTAGTGCTCGATAGTACTGAAGGCTCGTAGCATCACTGCAAGTGTGCGTGTATGAATATTGCAGTGTGCGCCCCACTGGCCCGATGAGCTGACCTATTTCAAGGGGTAGTCGATGATGTGAAGCGGAAATTAGAAAAATTGGAAATGTACTTCGTAATTAGAAAGAAATCATGCTCCTACATAAATTCATGTTAAAGAGATTTTTTCAATTGAAAGATAAAATCTGTTCACTTGGAAATGGGATTTGTAATATCTAGTCCTTCTAGCATGAAAGCTTCCTTACGAATAATGTCATCCTAATAATGGTTTCCTATAATAATTATAATAAAGTAGAGTTCATTTATAAATTCTTACCTTTCCCCGTAGATACACTTTAAGAGTAAACATTTCATAACACAGATTTTTTTTTTTAAAAGAATATTAGCCATATTAAATGACTAATATTCCCCTTTCCTCTCCAATTAGGCGTCAGGCTTGTGCTAGGAGTAGGTACGACAATAGTGCAACGGGCGGGATTTGAACCGTCGACCTTTCGGTTTTCAGTCCACTCCTATACCGGTTGAGCTATTGAGGCTTGAGATTAATCTGGGAACGGAGAGATAAATAATATAAAAAGTCCCGCAAATTGCTAATGCGCGTGACCTCCATTTTAGTGACGTCAGCACTAGACTGAAGTTTCGAGCTAATGGTATATTTTTATGTCGGCTGACGTCAAAATGACGTCATTTCGATGTTAATGAGACATGGTTCCAGCGCAATAGCAATTTGCGGGACTTATAGTAAACTCACCCCGGTAGGTACTTACCTATCGCATGAATGGATCTACACAGTCTGTTGACTAAATCTGAATGTGTTAAGTAGGTACCTAAAAAACTGACCCTAAATGCATTTTTTCATTCCCTTCATTGCACTAAGTTTAGGAGTTGAGTAGGTACTTACCTACAATAAGCCTTTTCATACACACACGAATTGCGACTTTGTTTTATAGATTAAATTAGTTTTTACTACAGAACATGACAACTTATTGAGCACCCAATAACTGCCTTAGTAAGTACGGCCCAAATAAACCACTGCGTTCAAACACTTGAGAAATACTGCACCCTAGGCTACAGTCACATCTGCTCGTTCCCACTTCCCAACATTCACCCAACGGATTATTATAATACAAAGATTATTCAAAATGGCGCATAATGAAACGCACGATGGCGGAGGACACTTCAGTATGAATGGGCCTGTCTTTGATTTTATTCTAATGTGGATTGACGTTGTTTTGATTTAATGCGCCTCTGTGATTCTGTATGGGACTTGATAGAGCGTTTTATTACTATGTAATTTGGTGCTACATTTATTATCCTGTATCCACTCTTAAATGTAGATAGCTACTAGGTAAGTAGAAATATCTTAGTACAAAATATTTATACGTAGGTAGGTACCTACCTACTAAGTTGGATATAGGAACAACACTGATATCAATGCATGGCGCAATGATTATTTAGCTATCGCTTCGCAAGAAAGTGGTCTTAGGTTAGTTTTTCTATTGTATTCGTTGAGGAAATGAACATTTAGTTTATAAATTGAATCTGGACGCCCGTAGGTAAGTACCTCCTTCACAACTGCGCATAGACCGGCTAGGCTCAACGCTTGTATTTCTTTCCACAATATTTCCACAACAGCTGAAATCGAACTAAAATTTCAAAATAACTGTCGATTGCTAAAGGCACTTCAACTTATCTAATCGGAATACCAAAAAATACAAGGTATCAACACAAACAGGAGGCGTGCGTCCCGGTGACCGCTAAAAGGGCTCGCGAGGCGTATCGAAAAAAACACACAAAACGTCTTTTTTACCCTCCGGGAAGAGAACAGCTGCACTTTTGTATAACAATGATACAGCCATGTTATTTCCACCGACCCCGGGCAATTGGCACACTGGGCTGCAAACCTGACAAGAAAAAAATACCACGCATTGCTATATTTTTACTCTAAATCTGTAACCTCTTTAATTTGGTAGAATTGTAACCGATTGCGCAGCCCATATACATCGCCCTTTGTAAAAAGTCACGCTTGATTTGGGGCGAAATCGTGTCCTTTTTGTTATTTCATTCTCCGTGATGAGTGGAACAATTATGGATATTGTAACAGAGTTACACAATTTCATACAAATTGCACTAGAATATGAATGCATCATACAGTTACTTATAGAAATTATCTACGCTTGTAACATTTATTTTCAAACTAGCTGATGCCCGCGGCTTCGTACGCGTGGATTTAGGTTTTTAAAATCCCGTGGGAACTCTTTGATTTTCCGGGATTAAAAGTAGCATATGTCCCTTTGCAGGTCTTAAACTATACCCATACAAAAAATCACGTCGATCCGTTGCTCTGTTGCGACGTGATTGAAGGACAAAACAAAAAACCAACAAGTGTGAAAATGTGTTTGTTTATACCTATAAACAAACACATTTTCACACTTGTTGGTTTTTTTTCACTTTCACATTTATAATAGGGGTAGTGATTCATCGTCTAAAACAAAAGGTGATCTAATTCATCTGTGTGTTAAAAAAATGGCAGAAAATTTAAAAAATTTAGGACTACATTTTACAATAATAAAATCCCAGAAGGGTGGGATAGGGACAAGTGGAAAACGTTGGCTAGAAAAGTCATTGGATGGGTAGGTACCTATAGTAATGGAAATTTTCATAGAGTGATGCAATCGCACATGACAGACTTTTTAGAATTCCTATAGGTAGATGAATTTGGGAAAAAGGTGCAAAAACTGTTTATATCTAGCACCTAGGCAGTTTTTATACGTGCAAGTATTTTAACAATCCTTTCGATTGGCACTATTATCTACTAAGTTGAAAAATTCAACTGCAACTACTTATAAAATTACAGATATAGGTAAACTTGTTTTTAAACATGAGTTTGTAGGTACCATAACGCCATTATATCTACCTAGAACGTCAGGAATACAAAGCCAGATCAAACAATAGAATCTCGGTACATAAGGCGACATTGCGGTGACATTTTCCTGTTCCATTTTCGAATGCTGCGTCCCGATTGGTCGGGGGTTTGGTGACAAATGGGTGACATCGTAACACGGGCGTCCAATGGGATGACCGCAATGCGACGCGCTACTTGTTGAATAGTAATTTGCTGCGATTCGAGATGGATGAGCATGTTCTTTTTTTAAACGGGATAAGTGGATTTGTAGAGATAGATAGATGTCTTGATAAACTGACAAAAAATAGGCGAAACAGATGAGGTGTACTTAAATACTGTGTAGGTAGGTATGTAGGTAAAGTACGCGACAGGTCGAGATGTCAATCGGGGAGAGAACGCCCCGCACACCCGCATAGCCCCCGCGCTTTTTTGAATTTTCTGTCCCTCCCTCCCCCTCTGGTGAGATGTCGTGAGATTTTATTCAACCCCCTCCCCCAACCCCCAATCTCACGTGAGATTTTTCAAAATGTGGGTTTCTTACGTAAACGCGTAGGATTGTTATTGTAAAAAGAAAAAAAATTTGCTTCGTGCTTTTATTTACGACTAGTTAAGACTAGTAATCAATACTTATTGCTGAGATGAAACAACAAACCAACAAACCTAAACAAACACACTTTCCACCATATTTTTATGGTGGTTTGACAGTCAGTAGATGTAAGAATAACGTCGAAATATGAATGAAATTATTTTCTTTCGAACGAATTAGTGAATGATCTTAATCGTATTACGATTACGCTTAAGATTATATCTTACGCATCTACAATTACTATCTAGATTAAATGGACCAAAATAGTATAATTTTTTTTGTTTCAATCAGAAAAAAAATTGCGTGATATTTGCCGATGCCCCCCCTCTCTCCAACGTAAGAGAAGATGAGATTTGACTCGACCCCCTCCGCCCCTTAAACATCTCACGTAATTTATGGATGCCCCCTATGTCTCCAGTACTTAGCAGCCGGGTTCGGTCCGACTTATAAAACCTCACTGCACCGGGCGTTCCCGTGCGCTAGCAATGTTTAGGTATGTTCCGAGTGGATAGAAAAATATATGACCACTATCTGATGCCCGCGCCTTCGTCCGCGTGGAATTATGTTTTTTTTTAATCCCGTCGGAACTCTTTGATTTTCCGGGATAAAAAGTAGCCTATGTCACTCTCCAGGTCCTTATCTATAGGTACCCACGCAAAAAATTACGTCAATCCGTTGCACCGTTGCGACGTGATTGAAGAACATACCAACAAACAAATATACTTTCGCATTTATAATAAGGGCACTTACTGATGATTCGTGTTGCCCGCTATATCCATCTTGCCCTTCCTTCCCCTACTGCTAACGTGTCATTGACAAACGTTACCCACCTTTAATAAAAAAAAACCGGCCAAGTGCGAGTCAGGCTCGCGCAATGAGGGTTCCGTACTACAGTTGCATTTTTTCGACATTTTGCACAAAAACTATGATGCATAAAAATAAATAAAAATCTGTTTTAGAATGTGCAGGTGAAGACCTTTCATATGATACCCCACTTGATATAGTCACTCACTTCGAAAGTTGAAAATACTAATTATTAGTTCATGACCACAATTTAATTTTTTTGTGTGATCTAATCCTAAATCGGTTTTCAGATTTTTCCCCAAATGTCAGCTATAAGATCTACCTGTCCAATTTCATGATTCTAGGTCAACGGGAAGTACCCTGTAGGTAGACAGACAGACAGACAGACAACAAAGTGATCCTATAAGGGTTCCGTTTTTCCTTTTGAGGTACGGAACCCTAAAAATTAAAGCGTGTTGTAGCAGGCAAGCAGTAGGTATTGTCGGTAATTATCAACTATTACACGCTGTAACATAGCCGACAATGTCGTGGCGATCGCCGCAAAGATATCGCTCGCACTCAATTTCACCCCCTAACTGGGTTAACAACTGATGCTATACTTAGTGCTACGTATAAAAGTTAACCACTCAGTAACTGATCACGACATCACTAGATCCAAGAAACTTGAAATGCGAATGCGGTAGATACTAATCTACCTAAACTTTTATCTAAAGTTAGGTATATATATTTTTTCTTTTTAACCGACTTCTTAGTAGGTAGGTTCATGTTACGTCGGTATATAGTCTGCTATGCTTGCAGGCCGCACAAACAAGTAGCATTTAAATGGGAACCTGCCGAAAAAAGGAAATCAGATCTTGCAACAGTAACCTGAAAGTGGTCTAAGAATTATAGGTGAAAAGAGGGTCTTACGAGGACCCATGCCAAAAATAGAAAACTACCTAATTATGCAGCCCTATGTTCCCACATAGAAATATCAATCATAGTGGTCTCCTTTGATTTATTCACTCAAAACGACGATTTGTGCCCATTACAATTCACAAAGCTCCAAAACTAATCAAAACACAACAACTGCGTGACCTAACGAATCACACGCCTCGACTCGAAGCCGATCGTCCGATAAGCCGATGTCATTTGTTATGTTTTTCTGTCCGTGTGTCGACGCGGAAACGTGTTGATTGCTGTTATTACACTATAGATGGCGTCTGATAGCAGCCTGGTTGGAGTGGGCTGGTAGGTTAGGTAACTCTATTGGTGGGAAATGAAATTGAAAACTGTTTTCTACTTATCTGTAAACATTCTAAAGTGGAAACTGGAAGGCACGGCCAGGGGTGATGAATTTGAAAATATTCTACTTTTCCAGGAGTTGATTTTTAGCCATTGAGTTATAATGTAGGTAGGTACTAACATTATAATTACACCTATAGTACAAGGAGTAGGGGGAACGCCCCGCACACCCGCACAGCCTCCGTGCTAACCCGGTGCGGGCGAGCGCGGGTGATGTGCGGGCGTGTCCCCCCCCCCTGTCTTGAAAGCTGAAAGCTGAAATGTCATTCTAAAGGCCGATGTACATTACTTTTGGCTGCTTACTGTACCTACCTAGGTAAGCTTCGTACGTACGGACAAGTCGATCAAATAACCAGTATTAGATGAACGCTAAACATGCCCAAACAAGCGTTTCCGTGGGACTGTCAAAACGAATGTTTGCTCAAACAATACCAGCACTTAGACACCACATGATGCTCATCATTAGCGTCGGGCCTCGTGATGGACCAGTTTGATGGTGGTTAGTGTCAATCATGTGTTTGGGAGCAATGTTAATTAACCAGATATGGGACGGACTCTACATTATCGTAGAAGTACGTAAGAAGACAATTCGGAAAGGGTTCCGTACCTCAAAAGGAAAAAAAGGAACCTTTGTAGGATCACTTTGTTGTTTGTCAAGAAACCTATAGGGTACTTCCAGTTGAATCATGAATTTTGGCAGGCAGCAATGATAGCATCAGTAAAGGAAAATATCCGAAAACAGTGAATTTGTGCTTACCTACATCATAAAATATTAAAAATACTTAGTAATTTTGTACGATGGTACGTAACTCCTCGTCTGTGAGTACGAGTCGCACTTGACAGTTTTTTTTTATCTAATAAAATTTAAAATAACTATTTATCGACAATATATGAAGACTCTATTATCAGTTCAAAATATAGGTACCTATAGTAGTCGCCAGAGCCTGATAAAAAACTAAGTTAGCCCTAGTTTTTTTTTTTTTTTTTTTTTTTTTTTTTTATTCAGATACAAGTTAGCCCTTGACTGCTATCTCACCTGATGGTAAGTGATGATGCAGTCTAAGATGATAGCGGGCTAACTTGGAAGGGATATGGCAGTTTTTATTAAACCCGTACCCCTTTGGTTTCTACACAGCATCGTACCGGAACGCTAAATCGCTTGGCGGCACGGCCTTGCCGGTAGGGTGGTAACTAGCCACGGCCGAAGCCTCCCACCAGACCAGACCAGAAATTTAGAAATTATAAAATTCCAAACCCCTGCCAGGAATCGAACCCGGGATCTCCCACTAATAAGACCGCAGCGCTCACGACTGCGCCAGGGAGTTACTGGTTATTAAACGGTAAGTAGGTACTAGATAACAGGGAGGAGCTGTGACCTAGGTAAATCTACCACAGGGTGAGCTCTAGAATCTTGTCCAAGTCATCCACCGAAGCAGTTTTATGCTAGGCCCAGCCAAGCTATGAGTTTTTCATATTTATCTAATACCTAACGTTGACAGCCAGAGCAGTATAGGTAACTACCTATAATACTCAGATTTTTGACGTTATGTAATTCGAAAAGACCATAAAAGTTCGTAAGCGACTCAAATTTTCGTTTTGCGTCCCTTAGCAGACTATTTTAAGTTTTAATTTTATAAAAATTCACAAGTTATTTCATCTTAATTTAATACGGATACATACGTTAAACGTCCCAGTAACAGATCCCTTTAACACATCTGCTATGTAATTACAGTAAATAAATAAATAATCCAATGTTTATTGTGTCACAAGCTTATTCTTAACACGACCGTTTTGCCACGACCTACTCCTGCCCCTTGAGTACTCAACGTTTGAGATACACAAGGGGTAATTTAATAATGTGAGAAGGTTCATTTTATGGTGGTGGGGTGAAGACCTTGTCATTCCCTGTCACGACATATGTGAACCATTTGTTTGTGCTGTAAATAAAGTCGTATTCAACGCAGACCACATGCCGTAAAATTGTGTTTATGTGCCCCCAATGAAGTGTCATTCGTGGGCTGTTGGTACTGTTTGAGGTAGTTGTATGTAACGGGGTTGGTGACAATTTTGTAGGCATACCTACTATGTAATGCAGGTTATATTTAAACGTAAAGACATTGGTTAGCACGCATAATGTTATTTTATTTAATAGTGTAGAAAGTACTGAGCCGAGTAACCCATCGGGCGATGGAGAGCGCTATGCTTGGAGTTTCTCTACGTGACTAAATCAGAAATGAGGGGATCCGTAGGAGAACCAGAGTCCAGAGTAACTGACATAGCTCAATGGGTTGTGGACAGACGAGATTGCAGTCAAAAACGTAGGTATAATTCACTCGCTATTTTTGCTCTATCTGTCAACTGTCGTGTCAAAAGGTTTTAACCAAAGAAGTTGGAAGTACTATTTAACTCAATAGCTATTATAGCAATAGCAATAACAGTTTTGTTAAAACGCCAGAACTATCTTTAAAAAGTATCAGGAACTCTAGAACTCTTCTGCATGCGAATAGAACTCCTTTTTATTTTTGATCTGCTAGCACATGCTCTGCTAAGTTCACGGACACGGTTTACCCCATAGAGATTCATGCAAGATTTACCCTGATTAAGGACTAAAATCCTACTTTTGATATGACGGTTGAATATAGCGAAAATGGCGAGTGAGTTATCAAAATGTAGGTATGCATTATACCCTACTCGGAAAAACTAAAAAGTAATTGTCATCATAATATTTTCTTTTCATTGAAAATTTTTACGCACCTCACAAAATGACGGTCGTTAACATAATTACAGGGTATAAAGTCATAAGTAACGTCATTACACCAATTTGGTGCACGAAGGCCATAAATCCTCCCAATCAAAACACATACTTAAGGTGACATGGAGCTGGAACGGCTAACTTCCGGCCGCCATGACCGGAAACGGCCGGCCGCCGGAAGTTGTATACAAAGTGAAGCCTTCGCGTGCCGTGTAACGGGAGGGCACTGGAAATTCATGAAACATTTTGCTATGGAGATTTTTTTTTTTTAAATCTACCTACATCTAAATCTAAATATTTAAAAGGAATAGGTGACTGACTGACTGACTGACTGATCTATCAACGCACAGGTCAGACTACTAGACGGATCGGGCTGAAATTTTGCACGCAGATAGCTATTATAACGTAGACACTCGCTAAGAAAGGGTTTTTGAAAATTCAACCCCTAAAGGGGTGAAATAGGGGTTTGAAATTTGTATAGTCCACGCGGACGAAGTCGCGAGCATAAGCTATTAAAATAAAAAGAGAAAAGTTGACTGACTGATTGATCTATCAACGCACAGCTCAAATTACTTTACGAATCGGACTGAAAGGCGCATGCATTCCCTAAGAAATGATTTTTGAATATTCAAGCCCTTGAGGGTAAAATAGGGTTTTGGAATTTTGTGTAGTCCATGCGGGTGAAGTCGCGTATAGGTCGCGGTATCTCTACATCGCGAACTGAATCACATCAGTGTCGCAATAAATACAGGGATCGCGTGTCGCAAAGTGCCCGCACCAAAGGGTGGGGCGACTAATTTGTTGATAGCAATCGCTCGCTATTTATTGCTAAAACCTATCTGCCATACATATCTACCTAGAGTCTATACCTATATAAAAAAGGAAAAGGTGACTGACTGACTGACTGATCTATCAACGCACAGCTAAAACTGGGCGGATCGGGCTGTTTAGCATGCAGATTGCTATTATGACGTAGACGTATAATACGTTTTTCTTACTCATATGAAAAGTTTTTTCATCGTTTCTGATACGAACCGCTTAGGTTTGGAACGCCCTTTTACGTAGGTACCTATAACTTACGCGTAAGTAGGTATCTTTAAGAGCGAATTTAAACTTCTAGGTAAGCGCGTTCCAACTTCATAATGATCATTGCATTAAATTCCACACACTGTCACGCACACACACACACACACACACACACACACACACACACACACACACACACACACACACACACACACACACACACACACACACACATACACACCACATGTATACACACATCTTTTATTTAGTAGTAGATTTACTGTTTAACTTAATGTAACTGTAACTTTAAAATTACCCACAGCTACTTATTTTTTTTTGTTTTTTTATTTTTTATTCAATTGTATTAAATGTTATGGAAGAGCGGGGCCGCCTGCCACAAGTACAGCCACAAGTACTATAAGTAGTAGGTACGTAATACATAGATATACCACCACAATACTAAAGTAAAGTCTACTCACCTTCGTGAATTGCAAGAACTGTACCTACCTACTATGTAAAATTGTGCTACCGAAATAAGTATTTTTGAATTGAATTTGAATTGCTTTCCACAAGGCATGAATGTCGTCAAGCTTAATGAAGTAGTGAGCTTAGATAGCGCGTGATGGCAATAATTTTTCACCTTACCTATGAATTTCACCGTCTCTAGTAGGTATAGTTTCTTACCTACAAAAATAGCTACACATTCGAATCAATCAAATAAAATAAATAGCCGGAATGTATTGCGTCATGGCTATCCGTAATGATTATATAGCAATTAATGTCAAAATAAGCTATTTAGAGACAAACGAACAAAGAAGTCCGCCCATTAATCATGAGAAACAGATTGAAGGTGCGACCTCGGTGTACGATTTTTTATACATTTGTTACTTTGTTTTTGTACATAGGTAGGTATAGGTAGTACTATAACTAGATGAGGATGGACTACCTGTAAATGCGTACAAAATGAGATGAGTACGAAATGAGATTTATAATGCGTACAAAATGAGTTCTCACGCAACGTTAACTTTTTGTGTCAATAATTGCTATGTCAAAAGTACGATTATAGTCCTTATTTTAAAGGTGAACCGTACTTTTGACGTGACAGTTGACACTAAAGTTACAATGGTACGTGAAAACTCATTTTGTACTGACTATATCTATAAATTATATAAAGGGAAAAAGTGACTGACTGACTGACTGACTGACTGACTGACTGACTGACTGATCTATCAACGTTCAGCTCAAACTACTGGACGGATCGGGCTGAAATTTGGCATGCAGATAGCCATAATTATGACGTAGACATCCGCTGAGAAAGGGCTTTTCAAAATTCAACTCCTAAGGAAGGTGAAGGAAAACATCGTGAGGAAACCTGCATGCCTTAGAGTTCTCCATAAAGTTCTCAATGGTGTGTGAATTCTACCAATCTGCACATGGCCAGCGTGGTAGACTATGGCCAAAACCCTTCTCACTCTGAGATGAGACCCGTGCTCTGTAGTGAGCCGGCGATGGGTTGATCATGATGATGATGATGATACCCGGTTTATATCATAAGGGGCTGTCAAGTTGTCGTCCAAGTGTGTGTCAGTAAACATATCGGTAAGGCCTCCCACACTTGACAGACGTGATTGTCGCAACCCGCGATGCCACGTGGGTGGTCGGATATGTATCTAATTTACTTTTCTTGTATCATCTACCTTTATAGGTAGACTTTGCAGTACGCGACTGTGACGTGCGACAGCGACTAGCGACATTTGCGCACTGATTTGTATAGAAACGTATGGAGAACATTTGAGTGATAAATTTTTTTTAACCTACCTACTCGATTAGATAATAATAAGTAATATGTGTAAGCAGAGCCCCTAAATATTATTTATGATAATAATTATTAGGTAAAGCAAAGATATTAGTAAATGTGTATTTTTAGGGTTCCGTACCTCAAAAGGAAAAATGGAACCCTCATAGGATCACTTCGTTGTCTGTCTGTCTGTCGTGTCTGTCAAGAAACCTATAGGATACTTCCCGTTGACCTAGAATCATGAAATTTGGCAGATATGACACGTAAGGGGGAAATCTGAACGGAACCGTGAATTTGTGGTTACATCACAAAAAAAATGTGTTCATGAACAAATAATTAGTATTTTCAACTTTTAATACTCATTACCATACCACGTGGGGTATCATATAAAAGGGCTTTTTATACATTCTAAAACAATTTTTTATTTATTTTTATGCACAACAGTTTTTGATTTAGGTACCTATTGTGCAAAATGTGGAAAAATTTCGACTGTAGTACGAAACCCTCGGTGCGCAAGGCTGACTCGCACTTGGCCCTTTTTTTAAATAAGAAATGATGTTTTAAATAGGTGCTAAAAAATGTTTGTACTAGATAGAGTTTTTAAAGAAAATGTGACTCATGTGAATCATGAAGTTCAATATTATCATCACTGTGATCATCCCATCGCCGGCCTACTACTGAGCATGTGTCTCTTCCCAAAATGCTACGGATTAAAGCCATATATAACCACGCTAGTCCAGTGCGGCTTGGCAGACTTGACACACCCTTGAGAAAATTAGGAAGAACTCTCAGGCATGCCGGTTTTCTTCACCGTTAAAGCAAGTGATATTTAATTGCTTAAAACGCAACTAGCTTGATAATTAGAGACACGTGCCCAGGATCTTATGGACTTAGAGATCCATGCGAAAATTGTAATAAGCTACCCGTGCGAAACTGGGGCGGGTCTCTATTATGATTATATTTTTAGTAAAAATATGAACCTTATTTTGTTGATATACCTAATACTTAATGGACCGACATTTATCCATACTAATATTAAAAAAGCGAAAGTGTGTCTGTCTGTCTGTCTGCTAGCTTTTCACGGCCCAACCGTTTGCCCGATTTTGATGAAATTTGGTACAGAGTTAGCTTATATCCCGGGGAAGGACGTAGGCTACTTTTTATCCCGGAAAATTAAAGAGTTCCCATGGGATTTTAAAAAATCTAAATCCACGCGGACGAAGTCGCGGGCACCATCTAGTATTTTATAATCAAAAAAATTCGTCTAGTCGCGCGTGTATACATAGCTTTATTTTCAAGAGAACTCATCACCTCTCTGGGATCGCACGTTTGTACAGCGCCTTACAGTGACAACGACATTATCCTATTCTCGATCGACAATTGTTTATTTTATAAACATTGCCTCCTACACCCAGAACTATTTACACTTCACTAATCGACTTTAATCTCCTATCACGTTATAACTAAGGCATAATTTAGATTGATTTTTGGTTTTGTGGTGTTCGATTAAGTTTGTAAGACGGTGAGGACATGTTGTTTTGAATAGAGGTCAAAGACATATCGATGGGTGAGTGGCGTGTGAGAAAATAGACTGTTTAAATTCGTCTATTGGCTTTCGATCCGATCAGATCTGTGATAAATTGTTCATTTGTGGCTTTTTGTTAGGGATATTGAACAAAGACTTGAGGAACTTCCTATTCAATGGAACTGTATCTTAAAACTTCATAAATTAAGGGCCGATATCTTCTTAAATATATAAAAGGAAAAGGTGACTGACTGACTGACTGACTGATCTATCAACGCACAAAAACTACTGGACGGATCGGACTGAAACTTGGCATACAGATAGCTATTATGACGTAAGCGTCCGCTATGAAAGGATTTTTGAAAATTCAATCCCTAAGGGGGTAAAATAGGGGTTTGAAATTTGTGTAGTCCACGCGGACGAAGTCGCGAGCATAAGCTAGTTTCAGTATAATAATTCATACACAAGTAGATAATTTAAACCAGAGATAAAAATAGAAGAATTGCTTTGATTGAAAAAGCTGTAGTAAAAGAAGAAGAAAATTCATTGAAAAATAAAAAGAAATGAAATATGAACATGAGAAAAGAAAAACGTAATTTGATTGTGGATGACTATTTTACTCTAATAGTCATTATTTTAATATCAATCAATATTTCATACCGTTGACAATTTTAATGCCTGAATCATGCTCATTTCTAGCTACCTATAACTAACACTAGAGATCCCAAGAATGCTTTCTGCAATAATCTAGAACATCTGGGATGCTACGTAGTGACGTGCACAGGGTGTGAAAATGCAGGATAGGAATTTGTTAGCTAAGTCAAAGATAATATACTTGTTTAATATATTATCTTTGGCTAAGTATAAGTCCGCGACAGGTTGAGACGGCAATCGGGGCGGGGGGACGCCTCGCATACCCGCACGTCACCCCTGCTCGCCCGCACAGGGTTAGCGCGAGGGCTGTGCAGATGTGCGGAGCGTTCCCTCCCCGATTGCCATTTCAACCTTTCGCGTAGATATAGTATCTATCTATGTAGCTCTAGTTTTAAGTTTGCGTAATAATTATCACCACTATATCTTACAAATGTAACACCATACCAGACTATCAATACGAGTAATTTATAACCTATTTTGAATAAATCATTTGACTTTGACTTTGATGTATTTTCAGACTGCTCGTAATGAAAACTGAGCATTGAGCTATTTCAACAAGGGTAAGCAGCGCTTTCATACCGGCCTGCATCTCTTTGGCAATATATTTCCCCTATGTTATCCCGTAACACCCACATCTGTTCCTCCCAGGGCAAGTCAGGCCAGTTGACATGCGCGCACGCAACCCATTGTAAACAGACGTTTATTATCATCATCATAAAATGCTGCGTTTATTGGTGCAGTGTGGGTGGTCCCTCACTTTATGGACAAATATGGTACCTATACATACTCTTCGGCATTTTGAATTTTCCCAGATGAACGTATTTTGTTAAGAATATCTACAAATGGTACAGTTCTTGCAATTCACAAAGGCGAGTGAACTTTTCTTGTGATAACGTCGGATACATGGGCATTGCGTAAGTGTGCGTTATGTCGGACCAACAGTCGCGAGCAAACGCTCGCAAACGCACACATTTAGTCTACCTTACTTATCTTATACCGATACGACCAACACAAGCATGAGACACTCGCCTTCGTGAATTGCAAGAACTGTAATGTGAACACTTTACGTGCTTCCTTTCGCCTAGTACCTAAGTACTACCTAAGTAAGATCTTGAGTTTTATTCAAGTTGTAGCTTATGACAATGCCAATAGTGAAACGGTAAAACTAAAGCCCCAAGCGATTCAATGTTGCGGTAGGTTGCTACGGACGTCCCACGTTTGGGGGCACGTAGTGTCCCAGTGGTGGGTCCGTTCCCACGGATTATATTCCAGCGGATACCCACTTGTGGACTAACGAGGAGTTGAGGAGGAGGTAGTCAGCGCGCAGCGGTGAGATGGAACTTCGTGAAGTTTGTAGTCGATATCAGTCCATCATGGATAGGTACCTACCACCGTGCTCCCTCGTGGCCAGTGGTAGGTATCCATAGTAAAGTAATTAATTAGTTAGGTATCAGTTTAAAAGTCCTCAATCAGATTATAACTTTCACAGAATAAAAATTAAAAATGATGCCTTTACCAGTGGTACCTACCACTGCTGCACTTAAGAAGGATATTCGGTGCTATTCAGGATAATGGTTTTTGGCGCATTCGTTACAATCACGAACTGCACGAACTTTTTAAGGAACCGAATGTTGTCAGGACCATACTGTCAAGAATGCGATGGGCAGGACATGAGCATGGACGACACAAGAGCTGCGAAAAAGTTGTTAGACAGCAAACCAGAGCGTAGTAACCGAGAAAGACCCAGAGGTCGGTCGATAGACTAGGTGGAGAAGGCCATGAGGGTTTTGGGGGTTCGGAGCTGGAAGGGAGCGGCTTCTGACCGGCCCGGATGGCGGAGTTTGCTAGACCAAGCCAAGGCCCACCCGGGGCCTTAGCACTTTGTTGATTGATTGACCTACCACTCCAAAACAATGAAGCATTCTGGTATACACTTATTATTATAATCATAGAAGTCAAGCAAATCATAATACCTAGGTACCTACTTACTTAGAATGATTTTATGCAAATGTTACATGTCCGAGGTGCCGACTGCAGAGTTTTATCAGCTACAGCATTACACTGGGGAAAGTCAAATAAAACGCAAACCTCGGAAACAATAGTCAATATCTAATACTCAAGTACACTTACTTCGAAATGTAAAATCATAAACTCATCCCAGGAAATCTATTTCATTTTAAACCTCGCAGCCCACGGTTTTATTAAGCAATATCGGTAGCCGTGAGAACTTATCGGATATCGGTTCGAAATCTATTATTGTACCTGAACTGTGATCTCTTACACCCTAAACTGCATCAGGATTCTGTCGCGCTAACGAGCCTGGACTAACGCCTACAAACTTATAACTTGCTCTCCACAAACTTTATATCAAGCAACAATAAATTTTATTGATATTCAAATAAGGCGCTGTAGAAATTTATTGACGGTAGTTCGAAAATGTTAGACAAAATTTCAACAAACTTATTTCTACCTTTAATTAAGTTTAAGACACACCAAAATGAATCTTAATTATTAAATAATAAGGTTGTTACGTATTTAGGTGATTGTAAAAAAAATGGGTAATCGGAGTTTATGGTAACAATTAAGCAAGTTTTACGGTTTTATTGACGGGATCGCCATCTCTGTCATCTTCCGAGAACATTGGGTGTCATTAGGGATTGTAAATGAGATGACAGTCGTAACGAGGTAGCTAATAAGCTCTTTATGGTCAAAATATGCCGCAATTCAACGGCGTCCGATGGCCTGTGTCGGTGTAATTAATTGTGTGGCTTCTTTTGGTCTAATGAAGACATTAAAAATAGACATAACCTGTTCTATACCTACCAGTTTAGCACAACAACTTCTACAATAGGTATAATCCGCGACAGGTTGAGGTGGCAATCGGGGTACGGGGCGGGGGAACGCCCCGCTCACCCGCATGTCGCCCGCGCTCGCCCGCACCGGGTTAGCGCGGGGGCTGTGTGGGTGAGCGAGGCGTTCCCTCCCCAATCGCCATTTCAACCTGTCGCGTAGGTACCTACTATAGGTAGTGTAAGAGAAAATTAAGTACCTATGCCAAATCCTAATGAAAACTTTCCGTGTTACGTAGGTAGATGACAGATCTGCCAATCTTGCCCACTGGCCTTCCGCCTTACTAATAAAATCAATTGACCCTACCTAAGTACTCGTAATTAGGGCTGGATTTGTAATACTGCCATACCCCTTCCAGGTTAGCCCATTTTATGCATCTTAGATTGCATCATCACATTACCAACAGGCACCAAGTGAGATATTGCAGTGAAGGGTTAACTTGTAGGTATCTGAATAAAATAAAAAAGGATCTACTGAACCATCAGAAACACTAAGATAGGTATAAAATGCGTGTCTCTTTTTTTAATTTGATGTATGGGCTCACAATACATAGAAGTAGATACCTACATCCTGAAGGAAACCTTTATTTTCCCGTGTTTAAAGTCCCAGCTCCAATAGGTAGGTACACTCCATAGTAATGTTAAAGGAAAAAACAATACCTAATCAAAACTCTTGGATTTATGATATTAAACTAATATAATTAAGTAAGTAGGTACCTACCTATATCCATTTAATATTTCAATACAAAAAAACTATATATAGTATATACAATATACATACAGAAAAACTTATTACTAATTGAAATATCTTTAGGCTCATAGAGTCAGTAATAGAACTCAAATAATATAATCTATGAATAATCTTCCCAAGGTTAAACAAAAATAGGCTTAGTGCAACGATAAAGAACTATTGCACTTTAATTACAATAGAGCTAATTTTCTTTTGTAACCAACCAAAACACGTAGGCTCACTGAAGAAACGTCGGCACAATAAAGCAACCGATACGATCGCGTTACGGATCCGTTGACATGCGTAGGCGCATCTCTATATCCACCATCTTAACCAATACACTTAACATAAACATTAACTCAATGCATTAAAGTTCCTTTATGCGTACCTCAACCGTACAAATATAAAATGGTAATTTACACCACCAAACTAAACAATACTATCAACATGCACTCTAACTGTACGTATTAAAGTCTATTCTCGAGTAGCTTAAATGCACAAATAAAATGGTAATTTCATGTGAAGCATAAATTCATACAAAAAGAATCAGTATCTAATTGCAAGCATCATAAGGCCTATTTTACGCTGCTTGGTTTTAATCTCGTAATTGATCTGCTGAGATGCAAAAATATTTCGTTTGTAGCCTCTATAGTTTTTATTTCATAAGGAACAGAGTCTCTATTGGCTTGAATTAATTTATTTTTAAGATTGTTTTGCGATGCGTCGTCGGTAGGCACATGTTGTGACGATTGCACAAAAGATCTTTGTTTTGTTAGAAACGCGTAGATGTGCAATTTACTTTTATATTGGGCAATTACAAAGATTCTTATGGCACCAAAGTGGATATTTTATTGGTTTTTACTGAGCATAGATTGAGAAGCGAATAGGTATACCTACAGCACATCGCTAGACATAGACTTTGCCGTAAAAAAAACGCCCTCGACAAACAAACTTTCAATTTTTTTTCCGGTATGCAATAAAGTGAAACCACAGGTGCAACGTATTATAACGTTATACCTACCTCCTTAAAGGCTACTATACTTACTAATATTATTACATTCATGTGACAATTGTGTCAGTCTATCTGTTACATTTTCATGGCGCAATCGCTGAACCGATTGTGACAAAACAAATCACAAAGAGATAGCTTGCATGCTGGAGATTTTAAATACTTAGGACAATTTTTATCCCGTGAAATCAAAGAGTTCCCATGTGATTTATAAAAAAACTAAATCCACTCGGACAAAGTCATGGACATCAGCTATCTAACGTAATAATACCTAGTATATTTTGATCACTGCGTATTTTAAAGTTTAGCTGTGGCTCGCGGTGAATTGATAATAATATTTATGGGTGCCGCAGGGGACAGTCGTCGGTTTGATGCCCCGTCAGAACAGACGCGCTGTTACAATACACGGAGGATGTGCTAATAGGGTTTGTAACCGTTGCTTCATTTCAGTTTTAATTATCATACTTATTGAATTTAATATTTACTGAATGTCAGAAAAAAGCAATACCTAAACGCATAGAAAAATCTAACCCCAAGCATTCATAAAACAAAAAATTGCAGTTAGGATGCAGTTGACACAACTGCATCGCAACAGCCGACCGACTGCGCAGTCCGCATGCAGTTCACACTGAATGCCCGTACTAGAACTGCACGCTGACTGCACGCGGACTGCATCCCAATTGTACTTTTGTAGTCGACTTGCATTCCACATGCAGTCGGTCCACGGATTTCAGTTTGTCACCATGCCACAGAACATGCTAATAGGGTTTTTTACCCTTTTTTTAAGTGTCTTTTTATACTAGAGTGATAATGTGGCTAATTCCGTTGTACACAATTTCTAAACTAAACTAAAATGACACGTCTAAATCTATTGCTATCCCTTTCATAATGTTGCTTGCGGAAAAGGATAGTACCAGTTTTAGACCTGTTAATTTAGTTTAGTTTAGAGATTGTGTACAAGAGAATCGGCCCCAATAAACTACCAAAAAATTTACAATTAATCGATCGATAAGTGCAATAAAAATGCGTTTAAATTTTACGTTTCAAACGTTGTGAAAACGCTACCCGCCATCGCACCAACTTTTTCGGTTTATGAGCTGTCATGACGTCACACGAATTGGCAAGCAACGGCGTTTTCTTAGTGAAATACATTACAACTTCAATCCATGTGACGTCACACACGGAATTTACATGGCGGCTACGGTATCATGCATTTGGGATATATTTTGTAGAACAGATAAAAAAGTGAAATCTTTAAAATGAATTATAAATTTCATTACCTATATAATTTTATAACAAGCAACAACATAACAATTTATAACAATTTTATTTTTTAGCAACGCACAAGACTGCAAATACTATTTTATACATGGCATAATCTTGTACCTATATCAAATATTTGAAAAGAGCAACCGCCGAGTTTCTTGCTGGTTCTTCTCGGCAGGAAAGGCATTCCGAACCAGTGGTAGATGCATCCGACTATTCGTAAGCAATTGTAAAAGTTTATACGAATAAAAAAGATTTTAATTTTCATTTTCATTATAAACTGAAAATAACATTTTTCGATTGCTAATAGGTACTATCTTGTTTAGTGACCTTGGGGGTCGCTAGCTATGGGCCTCATAAGAAAGCTCAGAGTCATTCAGCGGGCGATGGAGAGCTATGATCAAATCAGAAATGAGGAGATCGGTAGGAGTACTAGAGTAACCGACATCGACATAGCTCAACGGGTTGCGAAGCTGAAGTGGCAATGGGCAGGGCACATAGTTCGTACAACCGATAGACGTTGGGGCCAAAGGTGCTGGAATAGTGACCTCGCACCGGAAGACGCAGCGTTGGAAGATCCCCCACTAGGTGGACGGATGACATCAGACGTGTCGCAGGAAACCACTGGATTCAGACTGTGCAAGACCGTGGCGTATGTAAGTCCCTACAAGAGACCTGTGTCCAGCAGTGGACGTGGATGATGATGATGATGACTATCTCATTTACTCATTTTTAGATTTTTCTTGCTTGGTGTAAAATATCGTATTGTCACCACGCTTGTTGCCACGTTTATCATCACGCTTGTCTTCGCGGTTTTCCCTGAAACAAAAGCAAAGGCCTTGTGGTAAATGTACTTAGACCTACGTTTGTCGCGGTCCGCTTGCCAGTGAGGCCGGTGTATCCTGGTTGTTGAAACATGGTCATATCTTCGAAATCATCGGCTTTACGACGCCTCTGATGCAATAGACTAATCAGTTTCAGTAAATTGATCAACATGATTAAATCAACTGACCAGCAAAAGCCATGAGTTTCGATTTTTTTATACCTGCACTCGTTTTCAAAATCAACATTTAAAAAATTCTGAACATTAAAAATTAGAAAATCCTTTTTACTATGGTCCGTAATAAATGACTCCTCGCTTGCCATTTTAACTGTATGGGTCAACTGTCATGTCCAAAGCAAAATGTTAAAGTGGCGCGTGAGGAGTTAAATTTTACGCGTTATAGTGTATACCTATCAGTAGGCCATAGCATAATAAGTTGTAGTCCTGACCCATAAACTATGAAATCTTTTATCTTAGGGGAGTTAGGCCCCTCTGTTTTTAGGCTCAAATAAAACATGGCAAATTAAGTGAATTCGCAAACTTTAGTTTGCCCTTCTAATTCTAGGAGGAAATCAGAAAGAAGTGGGTGACGATGAGATGATTGACTGAGCTATAAGTTTTTATCATCATTCATGAATACTCCTAGGCCTTTCCGAGAGCGTACAATCTAACACGGTATTCCGCTTTTCCTTATCCACCCTCCTTTCTAAATTCTACCACTCAAGTTCCCTTGAGTTCAATACAAACAGATCTTAAAGATTACATCTTCAAAGTTAAAAGATTATCCTAAAAAGAGATTACAAAACAGTGTCAAATTCTTAACACAATTTATGTCAAACATTTTTCCCGGGCCCCAACCTTTTTACCCCACAAGGCGATGACTGACCATATTTCACCAGCAAACGAGGAAAAAATCCGGGGTAAAAAAGAAAAAAAAACTCTTGAGATATCAATTTAGAGGAAATTACCCGCTAATCTGTCACATCGAGATACGCCCGGGGCATAATCCCGTCTTCCCCATTTTTATTTTCCCGGGAAAAATCCCGTGATATTTCACTGCAGGAGGGGTGGGAATGCTCTGTTAATTTATCAATTGTGTTGCGTGACGCTATGTTTTGTGTCGTAAGTAGATCATTATTAATTAATTCTTTATTATTAAATTTACCTACTTCAATGCATTTGGGATGATCTGCCATACGAACGGTGTGTTGATGCTAATGCCTTACACAATAAGTTCTTGGTTTGATTTGTACTAAAAACATCTTAAAAGTGCTTTTGACGAGAGAAAAATTAAGCAGTGCTATATAAATAATGCGATCTACTTGTAACCAGTTTCAAAAATATGTATTTGATGGTCAATTTCACTCTTACATACACACATAGCACAAAGTTCGAAGTCCTGATAGATCTTGAGATCCAAGGTGTTATAACCTTAGACCGACGACAGCAAACTAATCTCAGGAAGCAGCTGGATTCAAGCGGTATGGCACAAAACCATGGTAGAGACTTCAGTCTCTACTAGAAATATAATGTCCAGCAGTGGACATCTATTGGTTGATGACGACGACGACGATGGCCAATTTTGGCGAAGACCAGTCTCTATCTAACTGTTTAATAATTAGTAGCTTTCTTTAGGTTCACCTGAGTCCTTTGAAGTTTGAAGATTGTTTCAGTTTTCGTTAAAAAGAACTCCGACATTTTAGTGGTATAGGATAACACAGATAGCGACCAAATAGAGCTCTTACGTCTTATATAGCACTGTATTATCACTACCACTATTATATCACATCATATCACACTAAGTGGCTATTTTATTAGTGTAACAAAGATATGAGAATTTATCACAAGAAAGTCTTTTGTCACATTAAGCTCAGCAAGCCGTTTAAAAGAACAAAGTATCACACGCTTAATTCTTTCCCCTCGCCGAAATCTTTTAACGCGACTCCCGTGGGATTGCGCTTTTTTATCTCCCCCTATCCGACTCTGGTTCTATTGCGATTCGACGATCGAGATCGGTTCGAGAACTTTTAGTACTGATTTTAATAACTATTCGATCTCGATTTGACATTGACAAATCTAACCCCAGTGAGGGACAATGTAATTGGCTCATTGTTTTACGTGAACGATTCATGTCGTGCGTTTTGCTCACTTTTGTTTGAGTTGAGAGCGAATGTAGAGTTTCGCACACATTTTATTTCCACAATAGTGTTGCCAGTAGCTCAGAATACATAAGAGTACCACAGATAATACTATCTATCTGCATGCCTTTAGGTAGGTACCTAGTGAGTATATAAACACATTATGCAGTACTACCTACCTACCTAAAAAAATCTCTAAATTAATTTTCTGAAGCTCCAAGTTTGCAACCTTTTATTTGAAAATTTCCTCCTTTAAAAGCATTCTATAGGTAGTTTAGTGTAGATTTGTGGAAATCTTTGAAGTCTGACACAGCAAATTATTATCATATCACCCAATCACCCAATCATAAAGGCTATTTTCTTAATCGATTTGATATCTCATACCTGTCTACAGCATAATTAACGTCATAATACAGCTTCCAAATGTTAAATAGCAACGATTTTACTTATTGGCCAAACCGTTCAAACAAACGAAGATCAAATAATAAACCGACTCTGTTTGTGTGATTGCGTATAGTAATCAAAACAATATCCGCCATTCGGAACAAGTTTTTGTGAGCATATTAAGAATTCACAACCTGATGAAACTCTGTGATCGTCTTTGAGAGGAGTTTATTCGTGACTAGCTAATACCTGCAACATTGTCCGCGTGGATTTAGGTTTTTAACTATCCTGTGGGAACTCTTTGATTTTCTGGGATAAAAAGGAGCGTATGTCACTCCGTCCTCAACTATACCCATGCATTAAATCACGTCAATCGATTAGTTCTGATGCGGCGCGGTTGCATAATGGGTGGTATTAAAACACGAGATGTGAGTTTAAAAAACAAGCCACAGGCGAGTTTTTTGATAGCATCACACGAGTGTTTTCATACCTTAAGAACCTATGTAGAGTTTCATACACTAGGTATACTTTATCTAAACTGATATTATCTTAAAATCCAAACCATAAACCCTTTGTAACATATTTGGTCAAACTCACAAGCTTTTCTTGATAAATATTGCAAGAAAAAAGATCGAAGTAAAATTATTATTCTCCGTATTTAGGACCTACCGTGCATAATATATTTTCCATCACAATAAAATTTATGAGCAATAAATATAGTTAATTAGTTAGGTATTAAATGTTACTATAATAAGTAAATGGGCGACAAATTTTTGCAGCCCAACGCGCATACGCGTGCCGTTTGTAGATTAACAGACTTCATTCATACACCTTTGATTTGATATGGAGATCTATCAGGCCTGCATGTTTCTCACTAGTTTTCATGCAACGAGTTATGTAACCCAAGAAAGAGAATGGTTGCATTTCCATTGCATTAAACCTAAATACACACGGACAAAGTCGCGGGCAAATTTGTGTGCACTATAAGAAGCTTACACGGACTTCAATTATTATTGTAACAGATTATCGGAACGTGTGTGGCAAAAGCAAGAGTCAAAGTGGCCGTGTTCTTGAGACGTGTAACATTTTTTTTATAAATTAGTCCCAGGTCCATGATACGATTTCACGCAATTTCAGGTGTCAAAACAGTATTACTTTGTAAGAGCCCGCGCTTACTAGTTGTAACTTGTAAGTATTTTAGTCGGATTTTAGTTTTAAACACTTAGACAGCAGAACTGTCAGTATTGTCTCATCATCTTTCGAATACTGGGACCACATGAAAGCCAATGGAAAACGTGAGTACACTCGCGTACATAATATGCTTCTATTTAATCTAACTATTTCAATGGAATTCCGCTGAGTTTCTGGATTAAGTAGCTTTTCTCGTTCCGAACTTTTTTAAATAAAATAGCGAGCATTGACAAAGCTGATGACCCATCAGATGTTAAGTGATTACTGCTGTCTATGAAATATGACCATTTGCAGCACCAGAGGAAACGCTGATGCGTTGCCGGCCCTTCAGGAGTTTGTTGAACCGCTCCTTGAATAACCATATGATGAAACATTCGCCACTTTTCTCTGCTGGCCGGCAGCCTGGTACACTCGTGCAAAGGACCGCTCACAGCAGAGTAATAAGCTTTGTAAGATAATTAATTCTGTAAACTGAAAACTAAAGCTACGAGGGTTCTGAACGCGTCCCAGGTCTGAGAAGAGCTCACTACAAACTCAAGTTCAGGTCTTTATTATCCAAGCAAAAAAATCACGTCGATGCATAGCTCCATTGCAGCACATTTGAACTTTGAAAATCAACCAAACATACTTTTGCATTTTTAAGCTCTGTACAAAAAAGTAAGACGATTATTTGATTGCGAATTTCAAAACACTTTTGTGGATGACGCTGCTTCGGGAGACATCATGTCCGCGAGGTAATGACATTGCGAACGTGCGCCAATCGCGCCACGGTACGACACGGCGAAGCGACGTGCGCAAATATGCCACTTTTCTACGCAATCCTACACTATAAGCCGGCTGCACACGAACAACAATTTGCGTCCTAGGAACCTAAAAGCACTATGAAAATTTTTTTTTTTTTTCTAATAAAGGTTAAGACGCCTGTCTTCTTTTCGGAAGGTCAGGGATTCAATTCCGGGCACGCACCTCTAACTTTTCGGAATCATGTGCGTTTTAAACAATTAAATATCATTTACTTTAATGGTGTTTAGAAAATATCGTGAGGAAACCTGCATAATGCACCATAATTTTCTCAAACCTTTGTGAAGTCTGCCAGTTCGCACGTGGTGGACTATTGCCAAACCCTTTTCATTCTGAGAGAAGACACGTGCTCAGTAGTGAGCCGGCGATGTGTTGTTTATGATGATGATGATTAAATTGTCAAAATTAGTATGACAATGGAAGTTGGAATCAAGAACGAGTTGTACGTAAGTGATGCAACCCACAATTATATTGTTGTTTGGAACGAATTTTTCAATGGTTAACAATTTTTTTTATTTTTATTTATTATTAACATACAAGAAAGATTACATATAAAAGATAGCACGCATTGTAAAAAACCACAGAGGTTTGACCCTCAATGCGTACGTCTGCGCATTACATCATGCCTACTTATATCATAAAAAACTTCTTACATGTATCATGTCGCATAGCAATGGAGGTGTGCACGCAGCCTAATGTCCCGTATATATACGCACGATGACGGATATCTACTCGTGTGCGATGACTCTTGTCCACAATACGTGAGCAAATCTGCAAGGAAACTGCCGTCATTAAGTTTGTATGGACGCTACTGTTTCATACGAAATTGATTTTAAATTGCCAATATCATTGCGTCGTCCCAGCGCGTCGCTATGTCCGTCCATCTGGCCTATAAATTATAAAATCTTCAATCTTGTATTGCAAATATCTAGATAATAAACATAATGAATCCTAATGTAGGAATTACCAGTTCTACAGTTTTTTATACGTAAAGCTTTCTATTCCTAGATTGTAAAAATATATAAAAGCCGTGATAGCCGAAAGGTTAAGACGGCTGCCTGCTATATTCGGGAGTTCGAGCCCGGGCATATATTCTTAGGGTTCCGTACCTCAAAAGGCAAAAAGGAACTTTTATAGGATCACTTTGTTGTCTGTCTGTCTGTCTGTCTGTGTGTGTGTCTGTCTGTCTGTCTGTTTGTCCGTCTGTCCGTCGTGTCTGTCAAATGGTTCTGTGAGTGAGTGGTTCTGTGTGGTTAAATCCCAAAAAAAATGTGTTCATGAACAAATAATAGTATTTTCAATTTTCAAAGCTAGATAACTATACCAAAGTGGGGTATCATAATATGGAAGAATTTTACTTGTACTTTCTAAAACAGATTTTATTTATTTTTGTGCATAACAAGTAGCTATTGATTTATCGTGCAAAATGTGGAAAAAATACGACTGTAATACGGAACCCTCGGTGCGCGAGTGTGACTCGCACTTCGCCGGTTTTTAGGAGTTGTGTCACACATCACCAGTTAGGTTGGTTAGGTATTTGAACGCCGGGTTTTTGTACCCGCCCGTGCACGCCTGTGCAGTATCAAAACTTACAAAGGTAAAACAAAAATCCAATAAGCCAACCGTCCTCGCCACTGTCGCATCCCCCCGTAATTGCAACTATGTGATCTGTCACCCGGAAAATCCTCCGACTAATATTATTCAGAGGCGCGCGGCCGCGAGGCACGACAGCTTTGACTTTTAATCAGCTAGCAAATATTTGCCTGCATATTGAGGAGGTTTGTGCAATTGTATTAGCGTGGCCAGTGAATAGAGGATTGGGATCGGTTGGCCGCGTTTCCGCTATGTCGCGACTGCGTTTGATGTGTTGCTAATGTGAAGCATTGATATTCGCTGTTGTCATGCCTAGGTACCTATCTAATGTTTTGATATCCCTTTTCTGTGTGTCACAGCTGAGTACCTCGAGTGAAACTGTGTGAAATTTCGCTCACTTCTCTTATAAGTATAATAAACCAGCTTATATGCTTGCAATTTCGTCAGCTTGGACTATACAAATTTCAAACCCCTATTTCACCCTCTTAGGGGTTGAATTTTACTTTAGAGCTGTGCGTTGATAGATCAGTCAGTCAGTCAGTCGCCTTTTCCTTTCATATATTTAGATATGCGATTGACACGCACTACGGACACGCTGCTGTTGATGCCACAGTTTAGGCGATCCATTAGTGATTTTAACCGCTGGTATGTGGTATAAGTACAAGTGGTATGGTACAAGAAAAAGGTATAATCCGCCAATGGAGTACTTACCTACTTAAAATACTAACCTAACACACTGGAGATTTGGCTCATTGTCTCTTTAGGCATGCTTGAAATTCTAGTCCGTGGTCAAAAAGACCGCCTGTGGGCCAGCCAAACCCACGAGCTGACAGTATTTCCGCGAAATAAGTCGTAGGTATAGTCCGCGACAGGTGAGACGCGAGATGGCAATCGGGGTATGAGGCACCTACGCTATCCAGCACCGGGTTAGCGTGGGGGCTGTGCGGGTGTGCGGGGCGTCCACACCCCGAATGCCATCTCGACCTGTCGCGTACCAACACGAGCTAGACCGTTGACCGCTGACTCGCCAACAGATCGGGCACTTAACAGATTACCTATAAATATGAAATCTTCTGTTGAAAAAAACGATCGCTCAGGCGAAAATACCAACAGTTGAATAACAGTTAAGGAGAAACTGACTAACTGACATATTACCTAACGCCACACCACAAGCTCCTGGGTCTAAAACATGTAGGTTTTCTGTATCCTGATAGCCGAGCGAAGCTGGGATGGATCAGCTGGTTGGATTTCAGCGTTAATATTTTAGATTTTCGATTACAACTCCATTTCCCTTTTACTCGATTTCTAACGATTGCGTATAAAGTATAACTAATTACATCCCGTTTTACATTGTACCAGTAGATAGATAGATAAAGATAGATACCAATTCTAGATAGGATTACGTATTTTTTGATTCGCAATCGCCCAAATCACCAACAAGGCGTCAATGATGGCCAATTTATGGAAATAATAAACCACTTTTCATCTGCGGGCGCTAGGTATCTGAATCGTGCAACAATCGCGAGGAAATTGCGCACAGACAATCTCAGAAGGAATGTTACAAAGAAGGCGCTTGATAAAGAATTTCAACAATAATACTTATAGGCGAAGAGCCCACCGAACAAAATATTTAAGTAAGTATTATTTTTATTATACCTACAAGCTAACCCGCTGCGGATCATGGACATGCTAAAACTCAAGTTTAGTTTCATTTAGGTTTATATTCAGGTTATTCTTTTATTATCGGTTCTAATTTTTATTACTAATTTTATTTATTTTTCATTGTTTATAGATTGCAATGCATGCATTATCCCTAATTTAGATCAAGAAAAATGACCTTTATCTAGCACCACTAACCTAGAAGTAGTATGGCTTCGTATTTACTTATAGAAGCTACACAGGAAGTTAGAGTATGAAAAAGAGAAATTTATTTTTACCTAAGCTTTATTTTCTGGTACCATATTCATGTCTGTCATGTTCAACTTGTTTAAAAAGTCACTGGATTGTGTGCACAATTAGCTAAAACAATTTAGAAAATTCTATTTTGAATTTTTAATCAATGTCAAAGTTTGGTTGCAAGTCAATATCTATAAATATTGGTAGGAAAAGCATTCCGAACCAGAATGGTAGATACAATTGACGATTGAAAACTAGCCTATAACCTATATATAAAAGTTCAATTGAATAAAAAATATTTTATTTTATTTATTTATTGTTTGTATTGCTGTTATGGAAATACCTGTCATAGGCTCTTAGACTCTATAGCTGCCGGCGAAATTGACACATAAGACCATTCTGTAAAAGTCACGACTGTGAACACTGCACCACATATCTCCGTTATTTCTATCCTTGTCTGGCGGTGTGAAATAAAGAGGGATGGAAAAGAATCGTGAGTATTGAGACAGGATTGAATCCCGAAATTATGGCACAATCGTTACAAGCTACCATTGAGTGTTGGCGGTTTATGGTTTTGTGAGACTGATACCTACCCAGCGCTCTGGCTTTTAACCTGTTTCTATATTAGACTTTTTCTCACTGCAATTTTACCGGTTGCGAATGCAGTCTCAAGGTGGATTCATGCTACACCGTGTGCGTGCCGGTATACGGAGAAAGAAATGACCACGTTCTCGTCTGCTACGATTACGAAACTACAGTCAAAACCACCAAAACTACAGACCTACAGTCCATCCAATAGTTTGAGCTGAGCGTTGATATACCTATCAGTCAGTCAGTCAGTCAGTCAGCTTTTCCTTTTATATTCATAATACATATAAGTATACCTAGATTATAGACTCATTGGAGTCAACATTAGGTACTTTAAGCCCGAAAGTATTGTACGACTCATTCTACGCATTATATTCCTTACTAGATGATGCCCGCGACTTCGTTCACGTAGTTTTTTTTTATTTTTTTATTTTTTTTTTAAAAGAATATTAGCCATGTTAAATGACTAATATTCCCCTTTCCTCTCTAATTAAGCGTCAAGCTTGTGCTAGGAGTAGGTACGACAATAGTGCAACGGGCGGGGTTTGAACCGTCGACCTTTCGGTTTTCAGTCCACTCCTATACCAGTTGAGCTATTGAGGCTCTGAATTTAGATTTTTGGAAATCCCGTGAGAACTCTTTAATTTACCGGGATAAAAAGTAGCCTATGTATGTCCTGCCCCGGGATGTAAGCTAACTCTGTACAAAATTATACAACTTTGTAACTACAATTTTGGTACATGAAAAATAAAAATAAAAATAATTAAATAAATAAAATTTCATCAAAATCGGTTAAACTGTTGGGCCGTGAAAAGCTAGCAGACAGACAGACAGACAGAGAGACAGACAGACACACTTTCGCATTTATAATATTAGTATGGATTGCTGAGGGTAACTAACATTATCTTGTCACATACACAAATACACTTGCTAACAAGGAGTCACCACACTTGACCGCTCTCAAACGTTTTGACGCCGTTCCACGAAGCGCCTTTAGACCCTCCGATGTACAAGGGTTAACTATCCAAAAACATACAATTTTACCCCTTATTACATACACATAGAGTTCAAGGCAAATGCACATATTGCGTTGGTAGGTTAGCGGTCTTTTGTAAAACGTATGACGGATAGTAATTTGACGAATTCCTTTGTGCTATCACAATCAATTTCCAACAATGGAATTTTCACTTTATTTATAGAATTATTAAGGCGGAATTTTGAAGAGCATTCTATAAGTGGTTCCGTCGTTATAATGTTGGAGATGTAGTCATGAAGATGTCAGCTGTCAGAGTAGATATCAAATGACACACGGGTAAATTTGAATATATCGTGCGGAGAGTAAATTTCACTATTTTTGACTTTTTGACAGACGCCCCGTAGCTTTCCTGTCGTATTCCTATAGCGAACGAGTGTGACATGGATTGTGATAGCTACGCCCAGGCTTAGAGTGGGTTTTGAATAATTTACAGAATAGATTATGCTTGTTCGAATTGTTAGTTGCCTACTGCCGCTATATGCGCAAAAGTAGAATAAGACGCGGAAAAATCCAGACAAACAGTGTGGATCTCAGAAAATACTAAAATAATACTCATTTTTATTTATGAGAACATTATTTAGAGCAGATAGGTTCTAGATAAGCATACCTACTTACTAAGTTTTAGCATAAGCCTGCCAGATACCTATCTAAGTACTTAACTATCTACTACTTTTCTAAGATATCTTCAGTGTCCGTGCTTCGTGGTTTTTTTGCTGTGTCTAAATTGGATTTGTTAAACATTCTTCATGTTAGTAATTAAAAAATTAAAAAATAAAATTATCACACCTTTACCCTCTCTAACGTGTTGAATTTAGAAAAAATCTACTTTTCTAAAATGTCCTTCATCATAACATAATAGGTAATACCTACATATTAAATACTAGCAGATCCCCGCGGCTTCGCCCTCGTAGATTTAGGTTTTTAAAGATCCCGTATAGCCTATGTCACTCAGGAATAATGTAGCTTTCTACTGGTGAAAGAATTTTTAAAATCGGTTCAGTAGTTCCAAAGATTACCCCCTACAAACAAACTTAACGACATTACCTCTTTATATAATAAAGTATAGAAGTATAGATTAATTACATTATGTTGGTAGATACTTACTCTGGTATTAGGTACATCTTTTTATTTGACTTATTAAATTCGTACCCGATTGTTGATAGAAGATTTTGACGCTTATTTTTCCCCATGCCGTATACTGACTAGCTTTTTGTTCTGCTAAGCAATTTATTACCAAAGGTAGGTAGGTACATAGGTTGACTATGAGCCATTTTTCATAGCAGATCAATATAAACACGAATATTTTTAATATACGAGGTCACCTTAAAAAATCTTATTATCCGTATCTATACTTCCTACGAGTCAACGAGTCAAGTCTCAACCATCAATCAAAGGTGATTTAAGAAATACGTCCTCCATTGCAATAGTACACACGGGGCGAGAAATACGTGACTTTTGATCTAGCAACAACTAATTCAAAAAAGAACGATTTCAAACTAACATCACCTTTATTTCTTGTGTCATACCCTACAATGTTGCGTGCACTATTTTAGTATACATCAGCTAAACTTGTCGGTAAGCCATGCTAGTCGTTTACTGGACATTTTCGAGTTTAATATACCTACGTGAGTTTGAACAAGAAAATTACAAGAAGATTGGATCAAACCTGTCATTTGTTGAAACGACAAACTGCAGTATGATTTTAACATTACATGAGTTGGTTATTGAAGACGTGATCACATGCTAGAAATTGTAGGGACATTACATAAATGTAAGTTGGTACTTACAATTTGTAGAATGGTATGTTTGGACCGTTGTCAGATACGTTCTCAACTTCGTATATAGCGTCGGAAAGAGTCTGAACAATCATCATTCTCATCATCAATCTAATGTCTAAATCAGCCTGCACTGCCAGGCAAAGGCCTCTGTCCGATCCTTCCACCATTCCCTATTCCGTGCCCCTTAAGGCCACGTAATCGTAAAATGGCACACGAGGAAGCATGGGGAAGTAGACCGCTGGCTGACACAAGCACTCAGCGGCCACGGGGTGTTCAACACCTACCTTTTCGCAATAGGGAAAGCGCCTACGGAAAATTGCTACTTTTGCGGAGAGGAGGACACCCCGATTTTTGAGTGTCGCGCGTGCGCGGATCTTAGAGAAGCAGCACAGGGAGCAAGTGACAGTGTCAACGCCCAAAACCTGGTAGCCCGTATGGTAAGCGAGGATGAGTGGCACAGATACGGTCAGATGCTGAGGGCCATAATGATGAAAAGGGAGGAGAGAGAAAGGCAAGAAAAAAAGGAGAGAGAGCAACCAGAGGGTCAGCACGAAGTACTGTAATACGGTTCCGTGCTGATCTCGCAGAGGGGGAGGTCGTTTAGTCCGTGCGAGTCGGACACACCCTGTCGATAGACAGAAGTCCGTTAGGGATTTTTCCTCCACCTAGAGAAAATAAAAATAAAATCGTAAACTTATCTAATTCATCACGCCAACGTCACCTCGGCCTACCACGCTGGCGTTGATCAACGTCAATCGATACATATTAAGAAAGAGACTTTCTGTTAACGATGCAAGCATATTTTTAATAGTGCTCCCTCCCCCAAACAGCAAAGTAGCTACACAGCTTTCTACGGAACCCATCTAATTTTTGTTATATCTAACGCACGACTAGGTTTTAATTGGCTTGTCAAGTTGATGCAAGTAAAAGTAAGTTATATCTGCTAATCAAATTATATATACTCAGTCCGATACGTCCAGTAGTTTGAGCTGTGCGTTGATAGATTGCAGTCAGTCAGTCCGTCAGTCAGCTTTTTCTTATATATTTATTTAGATTTCTCAGACGGTGTAGGAATAGTGGTAGGAATCCCAGTTATTATATTATCAACTAGCTTATGCTCGCGACTTCTTCCGCGTGGACTCCACAAATTTCAAACCCCTATTTCACCCCCTTAGGGGTTAAATTTTCAAATATCCTTTCATAGCGGATGCCTACGTCATAATAGCTATCTGCATGCCAAATTTCAACCCGATCCGTCCAGTAGTTTGAGCTGTGCGTTGATAGATCAGTCAGTCAGTCAGTCACCTTTTCCTTTTATATATACCTAATACGTGTTTAGAAGATACATACGATAGATCGAATGCAGGAAGTGGACAAAACGCAATACAGCATCGATGCAGTGGCAAATTCGCCGATCTACAGTGGCCCTTAGCTTAGCTACATCGCAATGGGTCATTTCATGTATTTGTTCATTGTCATAAATAGATTGAATGTCAAACTGTTTTCTCTTATACATAAAATATGGATAAAGGTAAACTTTAGTTACATAGAAGTTATATTTGATACCAGTCCTACTTTTTTGCCTCGAACACTGATGACATTTTGATGTGGACCTATTCGCTGTACATTTTATTAAATCGCAGCGGGTCACTTCGTCTGTTTGTACGTGGATGTAAATAGATTGCACTACTGGAAGCGTCTATTTCTATAGATAGACAAAATTAATAATAATCAAATAATTTATTCAAAATAGGTAATAAATTACACTTTTTGATTGTCAGTTGTTGGATTTGTAAGATATAGTGGTGATATTTTTACGCAAATTTTACAAAACTAAAGCTACGAGGGTTCCAAACACGCCCAAGTCTGAGAAGAGCCCAGATGTTTGCGTAAAACAAAACACTGACGATATTTTGATGTGGTCCTACTCGCAGGTACACTTTAACACATCGCAGCGGGTCACTTCGTCTGTTTGTACATGCATGTAAATAGATTGAACAACTGGAAGCGTCTATTTCTATAGAACAAAGATAGACGACATTATGTTTGCGTAAAACACTGACGTCTGACGATATTTTGATGTGGTCCTACTCGCAGGTACACTTTAACACATCGCAGCGGGTCACTTCGTCTGTTTGTACGTGGATGTAAATAGATTGAACAACTGGAAGTGTCTGTTTCTTTAGAATAAAGATAGATGACATTATGTTTGCTCAAAACACTGACGATATTATTTTGATGTGGTTCTACTCGCAGGTACACTTGACAACATCGCAGCGGGTCACTTCGGCCGTTTGTATGTTAACGTAAATAGATTGAACAGCTGGAAGTGTAAATTTGTATAGAATAAAAAGACAAACATGTTTATGCTGATGGCCGACCTACTTAATCACTGCATAGCGGGATATATACCTATGTTGTGCATGTAGTAGAACTATTTTCAAAAAGCCAATGTTTTGTAGTCTGCCTAAGGATCGGTTAACAGTAGGAACATGTTTTTGTAGTCTTCACTAATTGTTCTATGATTAGAAATATCTTTACCTCTCTGTTCTTAGTTACTTAATAAATCTTATTTAGATAACCTACATATGATCTCTGAAGGTACGAATACGTATCACCGTATTTGCTAACACAGATAGTTTGAAACTTCCTGCTAACTTTATTCACAACTTGATCAAGTTACCAACATTATTACATTTTATAAGTAAGGTTACGTTGAACCGTGCCTTACAGCATATGAATAGTGCTGTTATTATACTTTTAAATACAGGTTGTGCCACTTCCAGTAAAGCTCTACATCTGAAACTACAAGCCCAATATAAATAGGCAAAAAAGTGACGCGTCCATTGCGCCTCCGATCGCACCGATAATTTTTCAACACACCATCTACTTATTACGATCATAGGCAGAGCATTAACTAACGCGTTGTCTTTCAATCTGGAAACCATGCTACACAAAAATCTACCCTACTTATAATACAAATAAAGTTGCAATTTTATCGGTGGCGTCAATAATTTCGTTGAGACGTGATTAAAGGAAATTGTAATCAGAGTTGAAGGTGGTAAGGTGTAATTTAGGTTGTTGGAACGCGGGAATGGAGCCTAGCATTTCAACTCGACATCGGTCAAAGAATCGTGACCGGCCCAACCCCGCCACCTGACGACCACTTGTTCGGTGTAACCTCGATGTAACTATACAGCAACCTTACGTTTGAGACTGTTTTAAATACAGGTTCCGACGACGTTCCCACTTGGACGTGACTTTCACGATAGAATTATGGATGGTGGCAGAGCATTAGCGCAAAGTCGTGTTTGATAAAATATTTAGGTACTAATATAGACGTCAACACATTTTTTGAAAATTGTAATAAGTACGATGATTTTTGTACCTACATGAGAAAATTTGGAGAAGAAAATTATGGAGAAAATTGTGTCTGCTGAAAATTTTAAAATTATGTTATATTTAAATTAAATTAACGATTTCTCTTGCACATTGCTACCATTATGTTTAAAAGAAAAAATATTATACCTACTTAGGTTGAAATACAGATGTGTGCCTTTTAGAAATACCTACCTATAACTTAATGTAAATTAATTTACGATAAAAAAAATAACGCACTCACTAAATCTGTACGTATTTCATGTAGCTAATCCCACTCGAAATTAAATAAATAAATTTAATCAGGCATCCGCTAAGAAATATTTTTTGCAAATACAACCTCTTAGGGGGTGAAATAGGGGTTTGAAATTTTTATAGTCCACGCGGACGAAGTCGCGGACATAAGCTAGTACAATAACTACAATATAAGTACCTAGGTATATTTTCTGGTTTATATCAGGTAGAGAATACAAAACGAACATAGTAGATACCTACGCAGTTCTCATGATTAGCCCGAATGTCTATCGGTTTTCCGAACTATGTGCCCTGACCATTGCCACTTCAGCTTCGGAACCCTATGCTATGCTATGCTATGCTAGCTATGCTGGTTACTTTAGTTCTCCACCGGATCTCCTCATTTCACATTTGATCACGTATAGAAACTCCAAGCATAGCTCTCTCCATCACTCTTAAATCCTAGTAGGCAATTATAGAATTACGTAATATTCAGAGAATGCAATACTTTCAGCCTATTTCCATCTGCAGCCCTAGTAATATGTAATTACAAAGCATACTAATTTCAAAACAATTTGTCCCGCACGGTCTCACGAACTAAACACCGATCGCACATCCATAATAGTCCACATGCAATTCATAATAGTCCACATGTTCTTCATAGCGCACGTCGCGTCGTCGTGACTGCCCTGACAGCTACTTTTTATGCTCCCCTAGTACTTAGATACCTTGCGTGCTCTCTTTGTCTACTCGCATTTACCTCCCGTCTGTTTCGCTTGCGATTATTGTTAAGACTAGTTAAAAGACAGATGTGTAGCAGCAGAACGTAATCGACCAAATACCTACTAGATGCTTACCTTTTTTCAATTTCCACCAAGTGTATTAGTATAGTCCAGAAGGTAATAACGCCCACCAGTCTGCATTCAACAAGCACGTCATGTCCCGTCGTTGTTTCTGAGTTCTGACACCTATTTTGTCTGCTCTCCTAATAACTAGACAAAAGCCATAAAGAAAGCACGCAAAGTATTTACGTAGACCTTGTCTGCGTTGTAGAAAATGCACGCAGAGTAATTAATGTTGACGCGCATTTTCGACTCTACTGTTTCGCGTCTGTTTAAATAATTGAAGATAGGCTATGCATAATATGCAAATATTCTAATTATTGTATGGATTACGTTTAATATACTAAGTGTATTATTTTTTCAACTAAAGGGCGTGCTAGTCGTGCAAGTGTTGTGTGCAGGCCGGTAAAGTTAGCTGCAGGTGGATCATCGCAAGAAAGCGATTTTATGAAGCTGAAACGCGCGTTGCGTCACACAAAATCGGGGTAAAGCTAGCGTATCAATCAAAACATTGACATCATAATTTTTTCATGCCTTCCCAAAGGCCAAAACAAATTAAAATTGTTTACTTACACAGTAAACCATCACACTAGAGTATTCTGGAACATGGTATAGGTATCTATTCCGTTTTCTTTTTCAATTTTCAATCTGATAGGAATTTCTAACATTTTTTATTCAGATACGTAAGTTAAGTTAGTCCAGTCCTTAACTGCAATCTCACCTGGTGGTAAGTGATGATGTCGTCAAAGATAGAATAGAATAGAATAGAATATAATGTTTTTTTTATTCATGTAAACTTTTTAAAAGTGCTTATGAATAGTCAGGTAGTTTTAATTTACCACATTACCAGTTTTTAGATAGAAGTGAAACCTGATGAGGACTGCATTAGCTAGGGTAAGTAATTAGGTACATCAGACAAATAAGTAAGTATTACTTCTGTTGCATACTTACTCTTTGTCAATAACAAGCTCTTGTCCCAGCTCTGCGGAATGCCATGGGAACGAGTAGCTGCAATAATGCGTATTATTGAGCTATTACCTATACACAACAGGGATTGTGGCGTATGACTGAAAATAACTTTTTAATGTGTTTAAATTACCTAATTTTTAAAAAAACCTTCTTCTTAGTTTAGACCTATTTTGTCCCGAGATTTATCTCCAAAATGCTATAACATGTGTTTTTCGTGCAATTCTAGACATACCTAATGCTTAATGTCCTTTTCAGAGGTGATAGCCTAGTGGCGTCGGCCTCCTAATCGAAGGTCGGGGGGTCGTAACTCGGCCATTCGGACGAGTTTCTTTCGGTCGAGATGTCACCCAAGTCTATCTCGAGCACGCACCTCGTTTATACCTAATCATTTGCTTTAAAACTGTGAAGGAAAATATCGCGAGGAAACCTGCATGCCTAAGAATTCTGCATAATGTTCTCAAAGGTGTGTGAAGTCTGTCAACCCATTGGCCAGCATGGTAGACTTCGGCTAAGCCCTTCTCATTCTGAGAGGAGATCCGTACTCAGTAGTTAATTGGCAATGGGTTGATGATGATGATGATGATGATGATGAATTATATTAATATACTGCAAGGCAGATCAAGATGAGCAGACAGTGAGGAAGTGCAGGTCGGATGGCACAAGGGACAGCGCACGTGAAAGTGATTAGTGCAACACAGAGATGCGTTGTCGCGGACAAGGGCCCCTTGTGCTGGGAGAGGAGGCGCGGGATAAATGGGACACAACAAAAATGTGCTGCGGGAAAAAATATTTTGTACGAGAAAGTAAAAGTTATATTTATATTTTAAAATATGTAACTGTAAGTCGTATTATTAAACTCATCATCATCAGTTAACAGACTTTATTTGCTGAACATAGGCCACTTAAATAGATATTTCCGCTCGCCACAGTCTTGCCCCGCCGCCGGCTGCCTGGATCCAGCGATGATCGCTCCCTGCGATGCAATCTAGTGGGGGGTCTGCCAACGCTGCACTTACCTGTGCAAAGTCGCTATACTATTACCATAGACTCCCAAAGTCTATCTGTTCCTCGAACTAAAGTAGCTTATAGCTACTTAAACTAACTAGTAGATTAATAGTAGACTAGGTGTAGTACAAATATATTACAAAACTCCAAATGGACAAAGCTTATAGATTCGTATTTTGCAAAGTAAAGACAAATTCATATGTTTGTGTGTGTAACACATATGCCTATGCGCATATTTCACCTACAGATTTCACCTACTTTCGCGATGTTACTTGTTGCAGTAGGTAAGCGTGCTTCAAAAAATTACGGATGGCCTGTTTCCACGTAGGTACCTATAAAAAATTAAAGGATAGCCCAATGTACATTTGGTCCCCTATCTCCCCAAGGCAGTGCGATGTCGCGTGCGATCGAATTTCACCACCTACAACGGCTCCTTTGTCTGTCCATAAAACCAACACAACCGACAGAGAACAAAAAGCGTAATGTGTTAGCGGCACTTCGCGATGCAATTCCATCGCACAACGCTAATTATGTGATACCCGTGATACCAAGATGTTTGTGGTTAATTGTAAGAATTAGTGTCTTGAGTCTTTTGTCTACACTTTGAGGTAGGTACCTATTGGTACCAGCTGCAGACTCACATTATACACTCACTAGACTCACAGTATACATCTGTGACTCATCTGTGACTCTCGATGATCGACCAATCAATGGACCCCAGCCCCCAGGATACTACAACAGACCAGTGTATACGTTTATACATCTTAACAGAGATCGCTATCTGTCGCACGACCATGCATGCTGCACCTGAACGTCCTGAAGTCTTGCAGTGCGGTCCAAGCATATTTTAAACATGTTTTTAATTTAATAAAACAGTTTCGAAGCTGTTTCTAATCTTGTTATATTTTTTAAACTGGTTTTTTCCAACCCTGGTGCAGCAATACAATATTTTGCCGCCACCGACATTTGCGTTGACAAAATATTGCGAGAAAGTGTTGTCATTGTCATACTGATTATGCTTAGGGTGCTGACTGCTGGTCAGACACAAGGTGCGACAATACACGACAAACGATTCTACCGTGCGTTATTGTGCGTTCCAAGCTTTATACGTCAAACGCGAGGTCACGCATAAAGACGGGTCTATACCGCCGGTCGTTGCGCAGTGCCAAATTTTGTAAAACCGTCGTAATTGCAAGACAAAGCGTTACGTCTCATGAGCACTTGACGCCATTGTCGGCATACAAGGAGGTCACAGTGTTACAGTCTTAGGATGTTAACATTGGATGTTAATCATTTGTTATGGAAATCGAGAGCGATTTCTTAACACGTGTTTGTGAAAACTTTGCTAATTTGTAGGCTCATTATCAAAAATGTGGATGTTACTAGTCTTGTAGTTTTTAGCTATTTACCAACTTCTCTGTAATGGAATGTAAAAAACTAGCTGATGCCTAAAAGCCTCAATAGCTCAACGGTTAACGGAGCGAACTGAAATCCAAAAGGTCGGTGCGCGGTTCTAATCCCACCCGTTGCACTATCGTCATACATACTCCTAGCACAAGCATTAGGTAGGTATATACGCTTAGTTGCAGGAGAATGGGGAGTATTAGTAATGATAAATATGGCTAAAAGTCTTAAAAAAAAGTAGGTATGTGTATGATAAATACTTACTAGTCCAATAGGCATAGACTTCGAATAGTAAGTAGGTAATAGACGGAAGAAGATTTATTCATGTTAGTTCATAAATTCATTAGATGTTATGTACTTACATATTATAAATGTTGACTTACAGTCTAGAGATCAGAAAATCGCCTAAAATAGACAAAAACAATAAATGGCACACACGAAAAAAAAGCTTTATGAAAGTTTATCTAATAGAAATTGATATAAAAATATTTTATTATTTTCATAAATAACCGCAAATTGAACTAATTGTGTTTATTATAATATTTTATAATACAGTGAAAAGATAATTATTTATAAGCAGTAGGTATCTACTCAATAACCCAACCAGTGTACAAAGACGGCTTTAAAAAGACAGCTAAGTAGGTAGCTACCTACCCTTACGAGTACAGCGAAAATAATTTTGAGTACAGGAAGCGTGCAATATTTATTAAAGCACTCGATAAACCATCGATATTGTAAGAGAGATAACTCGAAAATTCCGGCAATTTTCCAAACAACCCTCGAAAAAAACGGGCAAACAAAAATTTGGGACTACTCAAACTGAGCGTGAAATATGGAAAAAAATGCACTAACGCAAGTGAACAACGGCCCTTTTCAATGCCGTCATAAAAATATGATTGACATGTTTCTTAATATGACATCTTTTCGAGCGGTGATATTTTTTTGTCGCACGCCTGTACCAAGGGTTACTATTAGGAACTATTCACATTTTCTTACACTCTAAATTGATATCTATTTTTTGGGTAATAAAAGCGATTATCAAATTGTTCGTTGTAAATCATAAGGTCTAAAATTTTCAGCAAAAAATTATAGAAAAGATATATTAAGTGCTGTGTAATCCAATTTCATGTTCTTTGTCAAATTTCGGATGTGGATTATGTTTCCATTGAGCCACCATGTTTTCGCTGCGATATGTGACTATGTACAAAAGGGATGTCTGTGGGTCTTTTTGTCCCTTTGTATTGTATGTATCATCCATAGATTGTAATGACATGGTTGATGATACCGACAAAAGTTGGTAGGTAGGTAGGTACCTACGTAATATTTGTGCAATGATCGCACTCATTATAGGCACACGAGTAGATATTATATAGACCAGAGGGGAAGCTTCATACTAGAGGCTGGCTGTAGGTTCACTCACTCTAGCGCAGCTCACGCACACCACGACGTGTCACGACGCGCACAGAGCGTCCGTGGCACGTCGTGGTGTGCGTGAGCTAGTGTAAAGCTTCCCCTCTGGTTTATAATATCTACGTTTATAATATCTACTCGTGTGTTATAGGTACGTTATTTGTTATATTACTATCGCAAATTAGTTGATGTCCATGGCTTCATTTACTTACGTGGATTTAAGTTTTTTAAATATTCATTTATCTTAAAAACTCTTTTATTTTCCAAAATAAAAAGAATCCAATGTCCCTGTCATCAACTTTATGCCTCTCGTCAAGATCGGTTCGATGACAGACAGATAATAAATGTTCTAATTTTTTATATTCGTAGATATGGAAGTTTGTTTAGAAAGAAATTTTTTACAAGTAGGTACCTACCTACCACGCACTGGTTCAGAATACCTTTCCTATATTATGAGAAATTAGAAGTATTTCTAGGCGTACTTATCTAAATCATCTTAGAAAAGTAGAGAGGATTCGAATTAAAACAGTTTGTTTTTCTCAAGTAAAAGTCGTGCACTATTATAGCTATAGGTAGTAGGTATTTTGAAACCTAACATTTACTTTCAGTGCTCTAAAACACCGAGAATATGTTTACTTTTATAAAGTCCTTTATATAATAGGTATATCTTCCTATATCAATAACCATTTGCCTCATTTTGTAGTTTTAATGATTTAGTATTTTTCTAACTCGCAATGTATAGCGAGCAAAACTGGGGACAATGCCCCCACTACGACGCGGCATTGACTCCGAGTGACGTACAACAATCGTTGGTCGGTTCGCGATAGTCTTTGTAAAGTCTACCTATATTGTACGTATACATTTCTGCTTTGTAGAGCGTTGTCTCAACGACAGAGACAATGCTCTAAAAATCTCCTATCTCCTTCTAAAGGTCGATGTACATTACTTTCTGCCGCGTACTGTACCTACATACTGTACTATATTCTTACAATACCTACCTACTTGTTTACGAATTTTGGCCCAATGTCCATAACAGACCGACAAAAGACAAACTAATTGACAGATATGTGTCACATTACTTATTGCACATTATATCTAGTTCTGTGAAGTGGCAGCTTGATAATTTATCGGCAAAGATAAAGGACGTCGGTCCCTCGGGCCCGCAGTGTGTCTGTGGGTTAACATTTCTAGCTCACACCGACAGGGTTATCGGTTTATCACTATTTGTGTCATAGGCGACACTGTTACGCATGTTATTGCGAATTTATAACATTTTCATTGTATGTATCTGATATTACGAGCCTACCACCCTAGTCGAGAGATTCTGTTGCATACGATCATATCTACTATACTTGCGTACTAAATAATTTTATAATACTTAAACGATTAGAGGCCGATTCTCTTGAACTTAAATTAACATGTCTAAATCTAGTGCTATTCTTTTCCGCAAGCGACATTATGAAAGGGATAGCAACTGTGGCTAATTCGTTTGTACACAATCTCTAAATTAAACTAAAATGGCACGTCTAAATCTATTGCTATCCCTTTCATAGTGTTGCTCGCGGAAAAGGATAGCACTAGATTTAGACCTGTTAATTTAGTTTAGCTCAGACACACTGTACAAGAGAATCGGCCCCAATGTCTCTTATTTAATTTACACCGACTTAAATGCATTTATTTGTTGTTGGCGTCACAGATAAAGTAGCCTTTCCACGAATCTCCTCATACCCCGATTGCCACCTCGACCTCTCGCAAACTGTACTTACCTACATAGCTCGAAAAACCGGTAGACATTGAGGTCCCAAATTGCTTAAATGGCGACCTCTCACTGGAAAATCAAGACCCTCACTCCTCAAGAGAGGTCTAAAATCAAATCTAACATCGATAAAACAAGTAATCAATACTGTAATCAAACCTCAAACAAGTCAATCCGTTGGTAGTTGTAAATTACATTTAGTAATAAAGTTTATTACGTTAATTAAATCTTTTGGGGAATAAATTAAATGTCATTGGTACAACATCGAATGGCAATAACATAATAATTAGCTAATTGGTCACAGAGTAGTTTACGACTGGGAATGGTTGAAACCACGTTGAAACATAATAAAATACGTCAAGCGGGAGCGGTCTTTACCTTGCCAAGGTTCCGTAGATAGCACGTTTTCTACTTTGTGGTAGATAGAGTCAAATATTATGCTTAGGACGTAGTATTACTATATATTCTCTGGCTTAGGTAGGTATTTTTACAACGGATCGCCGTGATTTTTTGCATGAATGAATTTGGTTAAAGTCCTGGGAAGTGGGTGGCATTAGCTACTTTTTATTTCGGAAATTCAAAGAGTTTCAACGGGATTTTAAAAACCTAATTCCATGTGAACGAAGTCGCAGGCATCAGCTAGTAAAAATATTGATAAATATAGGTGTTTACGCGCCTTTGGGTAAAACAACACTTTCGACTTTCGAGCATGTTTCAAAACAAGTAGACCCGTTGGCCGTTACAGTCGTAGAAGTTGTTGATATCACAAAATAAAATTAAACAGAATCCAGATATACCTAGTGCGTGACAGGTCGAGATGGCAATCGGGGTATGAGATGGGGCATGCCTCGCACACCCGCACATCACCCGCGGTCCCCCGCACCGGGTTAACGCGAGGGCTAGCGGGGCGTCCCCACCCCGATTTCTATCTCGACCTTGTATATACATACAAGCAGACACTTAGGTAAATATCCTAACTCTAAATACAGAACTCTAATTATAATTAGTCATAAATCGGACCGTGGCGACCGTCGATCGAATCTCGATACCGCTTCTCGAGTATCGATTATTATTGATGCGAGTGTGTCTGTGTATGTGTGTTTGTGTGAGTGTACGAACAACAGATTTATTGTTAATGGTGTCCCGAACATAATTAAAATGGTTGATGTTTTGCCCGGCCCGCCGCGGCCAGCGTCCTCTTCCTTTGCACAGAGTAGATTCCTCACAGAGACTCTAGTTTAAGGTTAACTTTCAAGTTAACGTTAACTGTACATGGATCTGTCATGTAGTATGCGGGTGTCAAATCATGACGAGACCTTAGATAGAACTCTAAATATGACTTACATATTATATATTCAATGTGGCTTATTCTATAGTATAGGTACAATCTCTTAGGTCTTAAACTAGATGCAGCACTACCCTTTAGCTTTTAGCAGAAAAGAAACACACTAGATCTGGACCTGACAATTTAGTTTAGTTTAGAAATTGTGTACAACAGAACAATAATATGAATTCCTTGTATAGATCTCGATATAATAATTCATTCACCAATTTTGATTATTTAGTGAATTTTAGTGTATATCAATTGACAGCTTGATTTCTTCTCTTCTATATTTTGGGATAAATAATATTATTTTCTGGGTATTTTGAGTTATTTCTACATTTTGACAAGTTGCCGAAGGATCTTAAAGCTTATCCAGTCCACACATGCCACCGGCTTGTTCTATGATTTATATAGGATACGTAGATTACCTGTGGCTTAATCAGGTCAGTGAGAAACGGCGGGTGGACTTGCTGGCGGCTTTTTTGCCACGTGTAGGTAGATAAATGGATACACAGATGGGCAGTACCAATAAAGATTACAAATCGAGTTTTAGAAAGCAGTTTAAGTTATGCTCTGTTACTCATACGTACCTGTGACCTTTAGTCACTGATATGTCAGTCTCAACGACAGAGCCGACGCTCTACGAAACCGAAGCTACCGATTATCACTTTTGATTAAAGCTCGATGTGTAAGCGGACGACATCAGACGAGTCGCAGGGAGCCGGTGAATTCTGGCGGTGCAAGACCGTGGTGTGTGGAAGTCCATAGAAGAGACCTATGGGCGTCTATCGGTTGATGATGATGATGTGTAAACTTTATTGCCGGGTAGGCTCAGCTACACAAAATTCAAATCAAATCAAATCAAATCAAATATTCTTTATTGCACATGTGGGTATGTATATACAGATGTTACAGTTATTAAAGTTTCACCACAAATAGCCATATTATGGCATGCAAGAAAAAAAAAATCGAGTGAACTCTCTGTGTAACATCTGCTCTACGGCCATAGTGTTATAGATGATGAGCGATAAGCCTCGACTCTCTTCGTGCTGGAGATGGTCTCACCTCGTACAATATATTGAACGTGCAATATGGCGCCACGGGGCCACATATTGCACGATCGATAAAATATGTAATGGAAATTGGATTATCGAATTTAAAATTATATTCTTCTACTATCACTTCAGGCGGCGAAAGAGCGTGGCATGTGGAAATTGTTACAAGAGACCTATGTCCAGCTGTGGACATCTATCGGTTGTTGTTGATGACGATGATGATTGTGATAGTCATCATCATCATCATCATCATATCACAACCGTGATAGCCTAGTGAACAAGACGTCCACCTACTATTTGGGAGGTCGGGGGTTCGATCCCTGGTACATACATCTAATTTTTAGCGATAGGTATATAAGGAAAGCATCGTGAGGAAACATACATGCCTCAGAGTTCACCATAATGTAAGTAAAGGTGATGTTATCTATTATCTAGGTATAATTATGCCTACGGATGTCGCCTTAGAGCGTCAACCAAATGTGTTACAATATTTTTATCGGTTAAGGTCTAAAGTTGTACCTACAGTAGGTACGCGGCCGAAAGTAATGTACATCGACCTTTAGCAGGAGACCGACCTGTCGTTGAGACCGACAAAACGTCATATAGGTATGAGTGACAGAGACAACGCTCTACAGACTTCAAAGCCGAAATGTCAGTCTAAAAGTCGATGTACATTACTTTTGGCCGCGTACTCTAAGTAGTTTAGAAAGAGCATTTGTTTTGCCACATACGGTAACAAAAACTATGTCTAAGAAACTACATCATTATGTTTCAAACTACAAAGTTTCTGTGGCGTCATTCGAGGCTTATTTAGAGACTTTGTTGACTATTTGATTTCTACTCATTCTCAAGCAGTGGTACTAAACCGTTTGTTGATACGGTTATACCGGTAGAGCTTTATCAAAAGAAAAGAAACGAAAATCTAATAACGTTATTTCACAGCGCCATTAATCAAAACTAACCGAACCGAAGTTAATTATTAGACAGGAGTTTATTTAATTTATTTTCACGTGGAATATGTCGGGGGACGTCCCGATATATCGGTGTTACGCCCCGCCATTATAGCGGACGGGTCGCAAGGAATTAGGGCTGCCAAAAACGATTTATTTTTTATTAAAACTTTACATTGTGTGTCTGTAACTAGCATTTTCAATGCAATAGTGAACTCCAGAATCTATCGAGTTCAGTGATTTGAACTTATGAAGTACTAGAAAATGCCCGTGACTTCACGCGCGTGGATTGTGGTTTTTCAAAAATCCCATGGGAACTCTTTGGTTTGGTTAGGTTATTTATCGGGATAAAAAGTTGTCTATGTAAATTTCCGGCACGTAGGCTACCTCTGTACCAAATTTCATGTAAGTACATCGGTTAAACGGATAGGCCTATAAAAATCCCGTGGGAACTCTTTGGTTTTCCTGGATAAAAAGTAGCGTATGTCCGTCCCCGGGATGTAAGCTAACTTTGTAGCTATTTTCATCGAAATCAGTTAATCTGTTGGGCCGTGAAAAGCTAGCAGACAGACCGACAGACATACAGATAGACAGACAGACACACTTTCGCATTTATAATATTAGTATGGATTAGTATGGATGGATAATATCTACTTATTTTACAATGTCTAGGGATATTCATGAATTAGAACTCGGAAGGGCTTTAAAGTGTAAAGGCAATTTTAATGAAATCTCCAATTTGACAGCCCTATTCAGTCATACATCTTGTGGACAAAATTACTATTTCTCTACTATACCTCCGTCCTCCGTGTTCAAATTTAACAAAAGGTGAAGTTCAAAAATTTAATAATACGTAATAGGTAGGTAGGTGCCGATTTATAATAAACATACCTATAGGTATATACCTACTGTATCCTGAGTGTAAGTTTTCAAGAAAAAACGCGCGAAAAACCAAAAAATGTAGCTACTTAAGTATTTGCACTCGGTGCCTCGACTACATTGGGAGACTAGACCTTTCCTATCTACGAGAACAATGTTATACCTACACTTCGAATTAGGCAATAACAGTATAATGCACGTACGTACTTAGTACCTACCTTTTAAACTGCTGCCTCGCTTAGTTTCCACTTGAATCCAGGAATTTTTGATGAGATGATGTTGAATTTCGATAGAAAGATAGAAATGGTTTTCGCAGCTGCGTTCTTTTCCGACTGCTGATCAAGAAAAGCGTCCCACTGGAGCTATTTTATTCATGCATTCAAAATTGTAATAAGCTTTGTCAAATCCCGACGATTGTCTGATCATATTATAATGATAAGTATAATATAAATTAGTGATAATCACTTTCATAGCTTAAATATATCTGATGTTTGAGAAATAGGTCTGTGAGAGTTAAAACAATATTGTAAAATCAGATTAGTAACACAAAAATAATAATAAATCGTATGTTTCATCACATGTACCTACAAACATAGTAAACTCGTACATCCCAGGTGTAAAGGCTGCTTTTTATTCTCCCTATAGCACACTCCCTGACTGACCCTGTCTCTTGATATGAAAGTAGGTACCACTATGATAAATGATTGTAAAACAAATCGCATAATGAAACAAATGTTAATAGATACCGACCATTGACGGCTATCAACTAGCCATGTGTTCCGCCCAACCGGCGTTTTGTAACAGAAAGTAATCCAACAAATCGTACGATCACCATTTTTCAATCGGCGTTTTTATGAACAATTAATAATACGTAAAAATCATTAACGAGCGAGACAAGGGAACAAACGTCGCCGTCCTTTGTGGTCGGTATAAAAAAGGAAGGGGAGATAAAAAGGGATAAAAAAAGGGATAAAGGCTGTGCGCCCCGCGGGGCGGCGGAACATCGCCACTAAACCAACACAGGACGTCGAGGCTGCGCGTACGCATCAAAAGCTCAGTGCTCATGTATTGTGTGAACTGTAACCATCGAAATAAAAGTGTAGGTACTATGTTTTAGTGGAGCTTCTCTACGTGATCAAATCAGAAATGAGGGAACGCATAGGAGAACCAGAGTAACCGATGGTTCTTCTTCTCTCTGGGCTGGTTTCCGCACTTAAACGTTTCCGTCTGTTGTGCGTCCAAAGTAACCGACATAAACTAAACGGGTTGCGAAACTAAAGTGGCAATGGGAAGGGCACATAGTTCGAAAAAATTGTAGATATTGGAATCCCAAAGTGCTAGAATAGCGACCTCACGCCGGAAAAAGCAGAGTTGGAAGGTTCAACCCCTAAGGGCGTGAAATAGGGGTTCGAAATTTGTGTAGTCCAAGCCGACGAAGTCGCGAGCATAAGATAGTAATATGTATGTGAATGTGGATAATGTGTATACCTAATTAATAAACTTTTCGATGGGATCAAAATAATTTAAAAATAACACAATCTGCGTTAACAACTTGACAATCTGCTATCTATAATATTTATATCGACGAGTTACTTTGTTATTCGTTAAATAAGTTATGAAACTTGAAAAAACCAGCCAAGTGCGAGTCAGGCTCGCGCAATGAGGGTTCCGTACTACAGTCGTATTTTTTTTGCACGATAATTCAAAAATTATGATGCATTAAAAAAAATCTGTTTTAGAATGTACAGGTGAAGACCTTCCATAATGATACCCCACTTGATACAGTCTCTCACTTCGAAAGTTGAAAATACTAATTATTAGTTCATGACCACAATTTAATTTTTTTTGTGTGATCTAACCCTAAATTCACGGTTTTCAGATTTTTCCCCAAATGTCAGCTATAAGATCTACCTACCTGCCAAATTGCATGATTCTAGGTCAACGGGAAGTACCCTGTAGGTTTCTTGACAGACAGACAGACAGACAACAAAGTGATCCTATAAGGGTTCCGTTTTTCCTTTTGAGGTACGGAACCCTAAAAATATAAAAAATGTTGCTAAGCAGGTAGGGAACTTACTCATGAATTTGCACTATGTTACGTAGATGGTATGCCGTATGTGTATTGTGTACCCAGCTTTACATCGCTATTGCTATTGAAACGCAAACGTGTACCGATGATGTACGAAATCGTTTTATAAGTGCTCGTAACTGAAATGTAGGGTGTCGTTTTTGATATTAATGGTCGATATTTACAACGAACTGACGAAACGAGGGGTACAGTGATGTAGTGACGTCATAGTAGTCACTAGTCGCTTTATGAAGATGCAATATTATTATGAAGTCGCAAGTTTATTGAAAAACACCAACATATTATTGTGTCCCCTGTACACGATGGGCCAGCTTGATAAGTCTGCGTAGTCGCCAAGAATAGGAACGATTTTTACAATTGATGTAGGTATGTTTATTTTTTATGCTGCATTGCCAACCAACGGCAAAAATGTGAAAAGTGGCTCTCTACCTTGGTTAACAACATTTGGCCAAAATGTACTGTACTATACTTAATACTTCTTTATATCTAAACCTAGATCCTAGACAAAATGGCCTATAAATACTTCAAGATTCGAAATTTTCGACCATCCTGAATTTAGACCAATTTTAAGCATCTTGTACACATTGCCCAACGAGCTCGGCGAACATAAATTGCCTATACAGAGTCATTTGTTGTACTTATACCTATTTGCAGTGTATGGCCAGGGCTAGCAGGTTTGCCGACTGTCGTCAATTTCAGAGTAGGTACATCAAAAGACCTTGGTATATATCTACGATTCGTAAAAACGTTCGGAAGCTGCTTCGACGCACAGATCACTGATGGTGATATTATTTGCCTCGACGGCATTCGATGGGGCAAAGTGAACTGGAGACTTCACACCATTGAGCTACCTACTTACTTTATTATTAAGGCTTTCCTAAACAATAGCGTTTACAGCAATCAGAACAAAATTGTTATTTTAACGCAACATCTGTCAGATTTGACAGGAACAAATGCATTTACCACCACAATAAACTATCAGTCTATTATTACCACTTATTATTATCTTTATCTCTCTTAAACTAGAAGCTTTTAAAGCAATCAACACTTATTAAAAAAAGTGGTTATTTAATTGATACGTCAATTCAATTGTGCGGTTTATCTCAGCGTCAATTGTACAATAGCAATAAGCTTATCGATTCGGGGCCAGTCTAAAGTGAAACAGAGTTTAATGGGACGAAGACGTATTCTGTTGCTAATGGTAATAAATAGTTGGGCCTTGATAAACACTATAACTATTATTTAGATTCCATAGGCAGTAGGTACACGTTTGACCACAACCCCACCTGAGGGAAAGCGATGATGTGGTCTGAGATGGGACGCATTTGCGTAGAAGATGCCTTTTCACACTTCGAGTTGAACTGGTGTGAAACACTGATCGCCGTCTTAAGAGAATTCTAAACCATAGACATTAGGATAGTTTTGAATTTGTAAGCAAACGCAAAGGTTTCGCTTTTTCGCATAGACATTAGAATAGTTTTGAACTTGTAAGCAAACGCAAAGGTTTCGCTTGATGATGATGATGAATCTTGAATGCGAAGCTGGAAGAAATCTCTGTTTAGAGATAAGCATTTCCAATGTAACTTAATTTATTATTACTTTGTAACTACAATTTTGGTACATGAAAAATAAAAATAAATAAATAAATCAACCCATCGCCGGCTCACTACAGAGAACTGGTCTCCTTTCAACACCACGCTGGCCAAGTGTGGATAGGGAGGCTTCAGACACCTTTGAGAACATTATGAAGAACTCTCCATGCATTGCATTCCTGAGGTTTCGCTTACCTACGTGCAAGTAATCTAGTGTAACTATGTCACTCACTATGTTTTTGCTGAAAAGGATAGCATTATTAGTTCAGTTTAAAAAAATTGTTACCATCAGAATTAACCCCATTATCTCCTTATATTCATCTCATCACTACCCATTTTATAAAAGCGAAATTGTGTTTGTTTGTTGGTTTATTGGTTTGTCCTTTAGGTAAACATGCAACGAGAAACGGATCAACGTGATTTTATTGCACGGATATAGTGATATAAACTACTTTTTATCCCGGCAATTCAAAAAGTTCCCACGGGGGTTTTAAGCCCTAAATCCACGTGGACAATTAGCGGGCATCAGTTAGTAAAAATATAGATTAAAGTAGTTCGGTGTCCCACAAGGCGCGTCTCTTGGCCCGATAAGTTTGCTTATCCATAAAACCGGACGTGTACTTTATGACCTTTTGTCACGACACCAATTGGATGTCCCGATAATTTACTGTAACGTGACGACATTAATACCGGCCCGTGGGCACTCGATAATGTAAATAAACAACCTCTAAATAACCGAGCCGGGGAGCTTGCTGTGACAATATGGACACTGCTGTGATATACGGACGTAATTCGAGACTTAATTGACTGGGAGACCCGTTCAGTTTGCGGTATGATATAAAATTTATTATAAGTAGAACCTATCGCAAAATTTATAAACGGGATTCGCACACACCTTAATTAAAAACCACTATTATAAAAATAGATAGGTATAAGAATTAGGTAAGTAGGTAGATTATGGTTGAAGCTCGCGACTTAGTCCGTGTGGATTTAGGTATTTTCTTTAAAGCGATCGAAAGCAAAAAATTGACAAATTTGATGCAGCATCGGTGCAGTCGCGAAATTGCTTATGACCCTTTAATCAAATTCATACTTAATTTGCATACCGGGAACGGACATAGGCCACACGAGTAGATATTATAGACCAGAGGGGAAGCTTCGCACTAGCTCACGCACACCACGACGTGCCACGGACGCTCCGTGCGCCCAGTTTGGCGGCAAACGGAGCGTCCGTGACACGTCGTGGTGTGCGTGAGCTGCGCTAGAGTGAGTGAACCTACAGCCAGCCGCTAGTATGAAGCTTCCCCTCTGGTCTACATATCTACTCGTGTGCATAGGCTACCTATTTTCCGGGATAAATCCCGGAAAATTAAAGAGTTCACACGGGATTTTTAAAAAGCCTAAATCCACGCGGACGTAGTCGCGGGCATCATCTAGTAGTATAGTCCGCGACAGGTCTAAATGGCAATCGGGGTGTAAGGCGGGGGGACGCCCCGTACACCCGTACGTCACCCGCGCTATCCCGCACCGGGTTAGCGCGGGAGCTGTGTGGGTGTGCGAGGCGTCCCCACCCTGATTGTCATTTCAAGCTGTCGCGCACTATACCTACATAAGTCGCGACACGCAACTATAGTAAAGTAACGTATTTTAATTAACGTGATCCATTATGGGTCTGTAGCTCATATCCCGTCGCAGTGGTTGTCACCACGGCCGTGTACCACCGCGGGTGGTGGACCATTGATCGAGTTCAAATGACCGGCGCCGGCGCATATTGTGTCCGGAATCTTATTATTAAATGATAGCATTGAAATTAAAACTAAAATTATGTCTTATCATACCTAGATATTCGTATCCGTGATTTTTTGTCACTTCATTTAACATCCTATTAGACATAGCTAGACTAGACGTAGGTACACAAATACGAAAGTAATTAGGTATGGTTTTTCTTTACCGTTAAAGCAAGTGTTATTAAATAATTGCTTAAAACGCACGAATCTACCTAACTTCGAAAAGTTTGAGGTGTGTGCCTGGGATGCAACCTCGGACCCTTCGACCATGAGGCTGACGTCTTCACCACTAGGCTATCACAGTTTTTTATAAGACACACACTCTCAATAAAATCTCATCAAATCATGACCGTCTAGATATCGTTCCTACAAAACAAGTTCGCATTTAAATTTTCAAACAAATTCTTTTAATATGAGTAAAATGAATAAATTGAAACCCATCCGACTGTCACAGAATCATCCTCCATCACTTGTCATTTGTCATTCCGCCGCCAGAAGTTGGGAAAGCAGGAATGACGACAAAAAAACATTGAATTATATAATGCAAAAAAATGACTTTTTCGCTCCAAAGGACTTAGCCCATTTTTGTCACAATGCGGTAGCGCCACCGCAAAATCATCTAACAATGACGTGGTGACATTTTGCTTTATGCTGCAAAAAGGAATAAATGGCTAGAGGGTAGGTACAAATATAAAATCCACTTATTTTATTGTACTTTTGTTGTTCTGTTTTAGTTTTTGCGAGGCCACCTACGTCGAGAGTAGCGTGAAATGACAGTTGAGAGAAAAGAAAGAATGATACTTTGGATTAGTCGGAGTCGCTTGTCGGCATCCGATTACGTGCAAAATTATAATACGTACTTAAATGGATTTTGCGATGTAGTATTTCGACTTGAGACACTATTTATTATTGTATAAATATGCTAGTTTCTTCGTATGGATTTGCTCATGGACTAAGAGCCAAAGCGTGCCAGACATTCGTTATTTTATCGAAGCTGAAAATTTCGCTGCGTATTATTTCGCGATCAGCGACTATGAAGTTTGGATCATGGTGGCTTTGGAAGATAACAGGTAATAAAAATGTTAAAAACCTTACGTCAAAGTATAAAGTCTAATTTTTTTATATTTTCGCTTAAAGGAAAGGCTTTTGGAAGTAGAAAATTAGAAGGAAATTTCTCTCAGTGTTTTACAAATTGAATGTTTCACAAATACCTAGACCTAATTAAAATTTTGGTACCTAGGTACCTATTCCATGCTAACTTGGTTGCTCTATATCAATTATGATCATGACAGAACCGTAAATAAACGGAACAGAAAATAGAAAAATGTGTAAAAAAAATTACCTATTAGGTATGTCCAAGTAGGTAGGTACCTATGCACTCAAATTTTACAAATAGGTACCTATATAGTAATTTTAAGATATTAATTCATTGTTGTCATTAGGGTACCTTACATAAACATTCCCTCCTATTTTAAAATAGTCCAGTTCAAATGTCCATTCAAATTGTAGCGATTTTTAAATCCCCATATTATTATTGCGTTCACAATAAGTAATTCGAGCTAATGCGGTTTTAATGGCGGGCCATGGAGGCATGTTGGCAGGCGGACTCCGAACGTTTAGGGCAAGTTATTTATTATGGCGATCACCATTGTTTCGAGATTTTGACTGATGCCACTGATGGCCGTGTAAATAATCATCCGTTGTGTTATTTTTAGTTTTTTTAGGGTTCCGTACCTCAAAATGAAAAAATAACCTTTATAGGATCATTTAGTTGTCTGTCTGTCTGTCGTGTCTCTCAAGACTAGGGGAATCAAAACCTATAGGGTACTTTTCGTTGACGTAATCATAAATCACGAATAAATCATAAAATTTAGTAGCAATGTCTTATAGCACAAGTAGGTAGGTACTAGGTAGGTAGTAAAGGGAAAAATCCTAAATCCGTGAATTTGTGGTTACTTACAATTATTTCATTAAAAAGTGTTATTTCTTGTAGAATGGAACGGAACCCTGAGTGTTCAAATCTGACTCGCACTTGACCGGTTTTTTATATTCATTTAAGTTTCGTAATAATTTTGAGTTGTGCCATTGTTGCATGTTTAATAGTGGCATAAGTTAGATATGACATGTAATAAAATAAGTAAGTAAGTAGGTACCTACCAAATGAGATTTTTTACTTTTTAATTTTGTAACTATGTACATATTAATTTTAAATTTTGAAATTTTGTATTTAGATGATACGTATGGTTAGTTTATAAATGAATTGTTGTGGAATTGTTGTGTATTTTCGAAGAACTAAAAAGAATACTGAATTTAGCATAGCGCAGTTAGCATAGCATACCTACCTAAAGCGATGTAGGTATAAGTAGATATGTATTTAGGTTAAATTTTTTTTTTTTTTTTTTTTACTACGTTATTTTTTTTTTTTTTTTTTTTTTTTTTTTTTTAATACAATAAAACTTAAAGCTAGCCTTATCTAATTACTATATAAATCATGACCGCGTGGAATGGTGCCAAGAATACTGGCTGCATTTCCGCGCTGGACAGCCAGGCTGATCCGCTGCGCAAAAAATGAGCCAGCCCTTCTGTCACCAGTTGAGGCTATTAATCGCGGTGAAATGTCTCGTAAAAAATTTTTAGCACTAAGACTCCATGGCCCCAGGGTCTCCACGGCAAACGGCACAAAAATGTAACTCTCTATAAGAGAGGCATACTTGCGCCGCTTGCCGTTTTCAGCTGTTTCTGCTGCGGCTCCCGGTCTTGATGCTGTCTTCCTGATATGACACGGGGCCAATGTGTCAACGCAAGTTGCGTCCCACATTAGCGCCCGTCCCCGTTCCCAGGGAACCAACGTCAATCCATCAGGTCTCTTGCCATCATCCCGACTAATCCCTGCCGGCTCAATGAGCGCAGGAATATTTATGGTGGCAAGAGCTCTTTTAATTGTATCGTTAAGAGAGCCATGCCTAAACAGCCTACCGGAGCTCCTTTGGCAAGAGAGTCCGTGGATTCCAAATTTATCAACCTCTTTTCCACACGGACATCTGTGCTGATGGCACAGTGGTGTTCCCAATCTGAGACCTAGAGCCACACGAAAACTTTCGTTATCTAAAAGTGTGCCGAGATTTTTTGATGGCAAGGCATGCAGCCAATACCCAGATTCCTTTTCGGATAATGCTAGAAGCCTGGCACGATCTCTGTCACTTGTAAGATTTTGAACCAAATTCGTATGTGTCAGTTGAACCAATGGCAAATCCCAAAGTTTTTGTGTAGTACGTTCCTTCGGGATGTCGACATTGGGACATCTGACCTTCCAACTCTCTAGGGCCTCTGTGGCATAGGTCAATGATGAATTGGATTTGAGAATTTGAGAGCTAAGCTCTTTTATACTATGCACAGAGGACAGAAAAGCCGGAAGAGCTACACTGGAAATTTTCCTCACGCCGATGCCACCGTACTTGACCGGTAAAGTTGCTTGGTTCCAGGAGTGCTCATCAAAAGTTAAATTTAGAATTTGTTCTAGTGTACTTTTAAGGGTGGCATCCATGTTATCGAGTAGTCCATGAAATTTCCAAATTGGGCTCGCGCGGAGAATGTAAATTAATTTAGGTACAAAAAGGCAATATTTTAGGATTGAAAATGCAATGTGAGAATTTAGAGTGCCCAATTTGTCGGTATTAGCCGAAAATGTTCTGACTTTTTGATCCAAGAGTGGTTGTATGGATTCATTATAAAGAGGAGCACCGAGAAGGCAAAGTGAACGTTTATCAAGTATTTTAATATTAGGTGAAATTTCATTGAATAATTCAGAGGCCAATAGAATTCTTTCTTGCGACAGTTTTTCTGTAAAAAACAATTCGCATTTCGAAAAATTAAGTTCTAAACCAATTTTCCCAAACTGTTGCTTAATATGATTAAGATCTTTTAGAACGTCATCCACGTTGCCCCCAATGGTTCCATCATCAAGATACCATATGTTAAATTTAGATGTTAAATTTGAGATATGGTTATGGATCCCTAAGCTGAACAGGGCCGGACCTAAAGGATCCCCCTGCTGAACGCCTACAGAAGACTTAATATCGCTATCTCCAAAGAATAATTTAGAAGCAGAGCTGTAACATTGCCAAACATATGGGTAAATTTCAGGAAGTTGCGTTGAGACTTCTGTCAGCAAAGTTGCCCTGTCCAAAGAATTAAAAGCATTCTTTACATCTACTTTCAGCAGTACCTCAACCTCGCCATTCGTTAAGAAAGTACGAGCCGAATGAACTGCTGCTTCACAACCTCCTTTACTGCCGAATCCAACTTGAATAGGTTGGAATTTATCCTTTAGGGTAGAGACTATGTGACTACACGCTAATTTTGACGCCAAACGGCGAAAAGTACAGCCAACAGCGATGGGACGGATGCCACCATCTTCTTATTGAAAGCACAAAGCCTCGCGCCATAAAGGAATGGTAGAAAGGATGAATTTACCTCGCCAGATAACATGAAATTACATAGTCTGGTAATGTCGCTCAGTAGCGCCTTGCCGGCGTCCCCAGCAGTAACTCCCACAAGATCCTTAAGATGTTGTGGCGTTATGCCGTCCATGCCACCAGCAGAGCCACTAGAAAACGACATTATCGCAGCGTAAGTTTCTTCATCCTTTATCTGTAAATAAGAAGTGTTAGAAGGTGGATCTGGCAGCACAGAATCGGTATTTGGTAAGGGATGCTTGTCACGTAAGGCTTCCAGCGTTATATCATTGAATGGAGCCAGTGTATCACTAGAAAACAAAATGCGGGCGGCGTTTTTAAGATCCCATCCATAACCTTGTTTTCCACAATTTTCTTCAAATTGTAATTTTGTGTTCGAAATGAGCAGTCAGGGATTGGAAAAACGCGATCAGCCAAACTATTTTTTTTTAATTTTGTACATAGCGACCCGATTTCTGACTTATTAACATAGAAATGTCTATATGCAAAAAAAAAGAGGTGTTGCCAATCTAAAAGTGAATTTGATAGCACATTTTGGATTGTATGTGATAAGGATCTAGCTAACGATATCCTAGCTCCTCGCGGAATGCGTTTTATTAATGGAATATTTTGACTGTATTTGGATAATAAAATTTCAAATGGTACCTGGTTATCGCTTCCTGATTGGGTTTGATCGCACATCAAATTTGGGCAAGTAAGAGGCCGTGTAGGCGGTCCGTGACAACGTGCGATGTGAATATTAAGGCCTTTGCGACCCTTAAACTGCCTGCCATCGCTACAGTGGGGGCATTCTAGGTATTCACCTTGAGAAGCACTGGGGTTAGGTTAAATGCCTACCTACCTTATTAGGTATATGCATATTTTTGTACTTACATAAATGTATTTATTTATACATCATTATTAATGATCATAGGATGTTATTATTACAATCGTAATATCTAATATATCACCTACATACCTAATAAGGTAGGTAATAGGTATGTAAGGAAATTGAAATCAAATGATTAATGCATCGCTTATTAAAAAGTTCAACATTTTTTTTTCAAAATTACTTAAGTGAACTAAAAATTCAAAAGAAACCTAAAGTTCTCATAATAAAACGTGCAGCACAACAATATTTCTTATCGCGCCATCTGTGCTCAAAACTAAAACCCAGCTAATTGGCCCGCTATCAGATCGCACGATAGGGCCTAGCTGACACGCAATAAAATGTATAACGATTCTGTCCGGACCGACCCGCCATTGTGTTCTCGAAAAACAGAAAAAAATTAAAAAAACATCGTCACCTGTCGTGTCATTTGGTCCCAATAAACATGCCGCCAAAGAAAACACGAAATTAGGAAAAAAATTGGAATCGCCGAAAAGTGACCCAACTTGTCTTATGACAGTATTCGTCTACGAACTTTTATGCCAACTGCATTATACATGCCAAATATAGCTTTATTTTAAAGACGATAGAGTTTAATTTTGAGTGATTGGTGGTTTATTGTTTTAGGCTTAACACAGAGGAACGATTTTTTGTAGGTATAGTGTATCGATGACTGGCAAAACTAGGTCCCTACCAGCTGAAATCCCCATGTTATATACGTTTGCTATGTTGAGTATGTTTGCTAGAGTTGATAGATTTTATGTAGAGGTGGCTAAAGCCTGCAATTATAACATTTTTGAAACTCACATTTGACATCCCAGGTGGATATAGAATGCAACTTAGCAAAAACATGTTATTGGGCCTCCAATGTGATGTAAAATCAACAGACACATATACTTAAGTACAATACATACATACATACTTTATAATAAAAGAGTAAAGAAAATCTTCAAATAACACTCACAAACTGATAAATGATTAAAAAATCTGAAATCTAAAGAAATTCTCATTACATTTTTATAAAGTTAGAACTCAATCAACGTACCTAGTAACATCAATTATTTCTTATTCAATACTAGCTTATGTCTACGTTTCCATCCGTGAGGACTACACAAATTTCAAACCCCTATTTTACCCCCTTAAGGCGTTGAGTTTTCAAAAATCCTTTCCCAGCGAATGTTTACGACGTAACTCTTATGAGCTATCTGCATTCTGCATGTCCAGCCCGATCCCTCCAGTAGTTTGAGATTAGACAGAGTGAACTAGATTGAGGGAACTCTGGATATGTCAAATATTAGGCTATGGTGACGTGAAATTAAAAAAAAGGGGTTCATTAACCCAAATCGTCAAAGTACATTTGACACCTGCTATAGTAACGTCGAAGCTTCAACTTTTGTTTAAATATCCCTAACTGTCGTGTACTGTTGCTGTTGCGTTTGTAAATCAGTCAGTCACCTTTTCCTCTTATATATTTACCTATATTTTCAGTAATACGTACCTTCAGTCTTACTGAAACCTTTTGTCATCTGAAAAAGTTGTAATAATTTGGAAGGGACATTTTTTTGGCCTAATCGTTTTGACTGACGGAAATTTACGACGTGATACATTACTAAGGGCGAAATAAAACGTTGGCCGGACTTCATTAGGCCCGTTTTTGTTCGACGGTTTCGCACTGTGAAGTAATAATGGCTTTTTAGACTTGTCCTCCTTTGACTTTGATGATGCCTTCCGAATTTCATAGTTTACGAAATCGTCATGGGGTTTTAGCATCGGTTAAAATTAATAGTAGGTACTGATTCTGATGACAGCTAAACTTTAGTTAGAGTATTGACAACTTTTCTTACCAATGTAGGTACCTACCTACTTAATCCATATCCATACTTCCAAGTTCCATAAATGCGAAAGTGTGTCTGTTTGTCTGTCTGCTAGCTTTTCACGCCTCAACCGTTCAATCGATTTTGACAAAATTTGGTAAAATTTGGTACAAACATAGCTTACATCCCGAGGAAGGACATAGGCTACTTTTAATCCCGGAAAATCAAAGAGTTCCCACGGGATTTTTAAAAACCCAATTCCACGCGGACGAAGTCGCGGGCATCAGCTAGTAATATTATAAATGCTAAAGTGTATCTATCTGTCTGCTAGCCTTTCACGGCTCATCCGTTCAACTGATTTTGACGAAATTTGGTACAGATATAGCTTGCATCCCGGGGAAGGACATAGGCTACTTTTTATCCCGGAAAATCAAAGAGTTCCCACAGGACTCTTAAAAACCTAAATCCATGCAGACGAAGTCGCGGACATCATCTAGTAACTAATAAGAAAACTTAATTTAATTTAAAACTGTCAAACCTTGTGACTTTAGGTAGGTAGGTAAGTAGGTAGGTAGGTAGGTACCTACTTACATTACATACCAGTCTAGACTTCTTGAGAATAGTATTTAAAATAGCTCTAAAATTTAATCACTAATTTAAAATTCAATTTCCATCCTTTTTAAACAATATTAAAAAAGTGCAGTCACCCATCCAGCTACCCACTTGAGTTAACGTTGCTTAACCATCGCAATCGATTAAAATGCATTCACTAGGTTATACCCTAAACGCCCCTGCATGCATGTAGTCTGCAAAAATATTAATTTATTTTAAACTAACCTAACCTAAGAATGTTTATTTTTAGACAAAAATACCTGAATCAACCAAATATATCCAAACGGAAAAATTAAAAACAATAAAGAAGCACAACTACAAACTTTTGATTTCAGGTAGGTAAAGCTAAAACATTCCAGTGATAAATACCTAGGTATCTAAAAGATCTAAAACATTAGTAGGAGCTATTAAAATGTTGAATAGGTTAAACCTATCTACCTAAATTAAATAATAATAGGTACTAATATTAAAAACCAATGAATAAAAGTGAAAGAAAATAAAACGTTATTCTGAGATTTGAAAGCTCTAATGGCGTTCAGGTGCGCCTAAAACAGGTGCCAATAAAAGAGCAAAACTGAAATTTCAGGATAATCCAAACCCGCCCGGGCACGATTCCAACGCGTTATCTAAAACATTCGCATTAGTAATACCGCGTCGCAGCTCGCGAAATCCTCATACCCCGCGCCTCTATCTCCCTAAAAAGCTCTGTGACACCTCCCTCCCACCCCACTGCACCCGTCCCGCTCACACCTACACACGCTAGCGACACAATGCGACACATAACCAACAGGCAAGAACGTTACAACTTACAGTTAAAAACACTGCAAAATCGACTTTACTGCTCTAGTTTTAAAGCTAATGCTCTAAATTGTGCGACACATTAGAGGACACCTATATTACAAATATATAACGACCTAACTATTAATTCATGCAACGTAATTTCAACCTTATGCTTTATTAAAATACGATTAAAATTTTGTGTGTTGTATATGGGAAACGTAAAGACACAGTTTTTAAATGTCACGCAGTGTAGTCGTCTCTTTTCTTCGGGATCCTGTCGCATCTGCCCAGCTCCTTTGGCATCCTTGGGCTTGCATGTACCCCCGCACATCTTTCATCCCGCTCTCAACACTACAGCCCAGTGTCCGGTCTCTCAGACTGTCAGCCGGTCGTGTGTTCTCCGTGTGTTATATGTAATTCCGATTATATTTGTATCACGTATTATATTAGGACGAGTACATGTAGTGAAGGATTAGGTGTGAAATGCACTGTGCAGTGAACTGTGTTTGGTGTATTTGAAAAGAAGCATTCATGATTCAGGTTAGTTTCTCCAAACATACAAGTTTTTCACTAAAATATTCTAATAAATTTAGTTTGTAAAATTCATGTATCACGAATAGGTACGAAACTGGAAATCAAAGTGATTTGGGTCAGTAATGTACCTAAGCTCTTTCGGACTTACAGAAAGCTTCTTGAAAAACGCTCTAAATAATTCCAATTGGCGTAGGTAAAATACTTAATGTCATAAAACAAAATAATATTTAGGTAAGGTGCCCCAAAAAGCAACTTTTTAGTGTTGTGTTGTTTTTGTTCAAAATGAATATTCTATTAACACAAATGAGTTGTTTATACCTAGGTACTAACAGAATTTGTAAATTTTAATTACATACGTAGGTATAGGTAATTAAGTCGCAAAGTAGTAGGTACTTAAATAAGTAGGAAAACAGTATTCGAAAATTAAATAATTATCACTCCTACTTACCTACTAACTTTAAGCCTTTGTTTGCTAATAGTTTGATCCACTTTTGGCGTATTGTCAAGCTAATCTATTGAGGCGGCTCTTTTGTTATTGCACAGTGGCTTTTAAAACTAAGTCTTATTTTCCAACAAAATGTAAAGTTTGCAAAATAGGTAAACAATACCTATAAGCAGTGGCGTGCAGTTCATAGAGGCATTAAATCATTGCTTACCCTACTTATAATGCATTAATGCTTATTTTCCTTTAGGACCTGCTCGTAAATAATTTACTATAATCTAAATATATAAAAGGAAAAGGTGACTGACTGACTGACTGACTGACTGACTGACTGACTGACTGATCTATCAACGCACAGCTCAAACTACTGGACGGATTGGGCTGAAATTTGGCATGCAGATAGCTATTATGACGTAGGCATCCGCTAAGAAAGGATTTTTGAAAATTCAACTCCTAAGGGGGTGAAATAGGGGTTTGAAATTTGTCTAGTCCACGCGGACGAAGTCGCGAGCATAAGCTAGTATAAGTATAATACATAAACCCCACTGGGTATAAGTAGGTATAAGGCTTCCGATTTTTGAAGTAGGTAAAATGTCTTTAGGTGCGACATGAAAGTTAAACTTGTTTTGGTAAAACATTCTGAAAACGTTATTTCCTTCCGTGGCTATTTACAATGGCCGCCATACAAAACATCTGTTTTGAGGTGACAACCCTCAAAACAGCTGTTATTAGGTTAGTTAGGCCATAGATTAAATGCTCTATATAAGTAGGTAGGTATGTTACGCGTAGGTGTGTTATGTTACGTAGGTAGAGATGGCAAACGGGGTGGAGACGCCCCGCACACCCGCACAACCCCCGCGCTAACCCGGTGCAGGATGGCGCGGGTGGCGTGCGAGTGTGCGCGGCGTCCCCCGCCTCATACCTCGATTGCCATCTCGACCTATCGCGTACTATAAGTAAGTACGTCATGATAGCCGATAGGATAGGTACCTATATATAAAAAACCTTTTGCTGACTCGTTTCAAAAAAAGTAGAGTTCCGCACGCAATTTAAAAATGGCCCATTGTTGTTAAAAATATTCATCAGCAGTAAATTAATTGCTCAATGTAAATTATTAGGTAGATAAGCTACGTAGGTACCTAAATATAATGTGTACTTACTAAATACTAACACAATATGACTTAAGTAATATTTACCTAGGTAGGTCTAGGTAGGTAGGTACTTATTTATTAGAGTTCCGTACCCGAAGGGTGCCAACGGGACCCTATTACTATAAAAGCCTCCGCCCGTCCGTCCGTCTGTCTATCAGCGCCCAGCGGGCTGTACCTAGTTCGTGAACCGTAATAGGTAGAGAGTTAAAATTTCACAGATTGTGTACCTATTTCTATTGCCGCTTTACAACTAAATAATAAAAAAATCGAAATGGCCGCGACGTAAATTAAAAAAAAATAGAAACAACTTACATAATCTTGTACGGAACCCTTCGTGTGCGATTCCAACTCGCACTTGCCTGGTTTTTTCTTTCTATAGAGAATTCTCAATTTAGAATCGCCTAAAAGTAGGCATAGAGCGTTTTCCTACACTATAATTGCTCTTTTCGTGGAGTTGTAGGTACCTACCTAGGCTACCTAGATGCCTTTTAAGGTTTTTCTTTGAAATGTTGAGTTCGGAGAGTAAAGATAAGGGTTAGGGATACTTGAATCTTGTTTTATATTTCTGACGAAGTCCGATAGGTACCTACCTACGTAGGTCCTTGGTGTCTGGTCCATAGAAATAGAACCTTCGAGGCGAGTAGGTACTTAAGTATTACCAATTTGTCATATTGTAGGTAGGTACGTAGGTACTTTATAGGTTGGGTTATAGAGTTGGGACTAAAACAAACTATAGCCTAAATCCTTCTTATTCTAAAAAGAGACCATGCTCAGCTGTTGTGGGCCGGCGATGTGTTGATACTATGATGAGGTAAATTAGTGTTTTTGATGTTTTAAATATATTAGGTACATAGGTAGGCATACACTTATCTAAGTCTTATTTTAACCCTCCAATAGTTGTTGTACCTAATAGGTATTAATTTTAGACATTGGTTCTCATAAAGATAAAATACAGGTAGGTACAGTGTGACAAGGCTCTTTAGGCGCGCGGCGAAAATCGGAACTAACGTTGCCCTCAAGTGTCCCCTTTGTTCTTGATTGAATAGTCTAAGTCTTGTTCTACAATAGCACCCTCCTGTCAATGTCATTCAAGTGCCAAAAGAGTCTTGTCGCACTGTAAGTAGGTACCTACTTACCACGTGAAGCTAGGCGCCACCTAAATGAAGCCTTCTCTACCTTCTACCTATAGCTACTTAAATATTTACTAATTATATTATTATTATTCAGCCTAACGACGTAGGTACAGTCAGCAACAAAGCTAAGGTATGCACTCGTCCATAGTCGCTTGTACTGGCAGGTGTAAAGCTAGCTTTGTTGCTGACCCTACCTATCAAATGCGTAGGTGTTAATCGAAATAGGCAGGAAGGTAGGTATTCCGTATTAGGTATCTAACCAGTACTATACCAATACCAAATACCTACTTACTTTATCAATAGTTTAACAATAAATTGATGAATGAGTTCATTAACAATCGTGAACATTGCAAAAGTAATTAGGTATTTAATTGCATTAATTGTTTTTATACCTAGTGTTGTGTAAATACTGTAGGTGTGCACTAGGCACCTACTTATTAGGTGCGTAAAATTTTAATTGCATAGCCTACTTACCTGTTCATTTTGTTATTATAAACCACCAATACCTTCACGGCCTGCCTGGCGCAGTGGTAAGCGCTGTAAGTCTTATTAGTGGGAGGTCCCGGGTTCGATTCCCGGCAGGGTTTTAGAATTTTATAATTTCTAAATTTCTGGCCTGGTCTGGTAGGAGGCTTTGGCCGTGGCTAGTTACCACCCTACCGGCAAAGCCGTGCCGGTAGGGTGGTGCCAAGCGGTTTAGCGTTCCGGTCAACTGTCATGTCAAAATTTTTTTACAAAAAAAATAAAAACCGACTTCGTTACACAAACACTAAAAATTGAAAAATAATTTAATTTATTACCGAATATATTATGTATACAAGAGTTAATATAGTTCCATAATAATACTTTTTGGTGCCGGTGCCAATTAGCTTTAGCTGCGCGAATCGTCTAGACTTCATATTTTTATGGGACTCCACAATGGCACCTCATTGGCACCGACCCCAAAAAATATTATTATGGAACTATATTAACTCTTGTATACATAATATATTCGGTAATAAATTAAATTATTTTTCAATTTTTAGTGTTTGTGTAACGAAGTCGGTTTTTATTTCTTTTGTAAAAAAAATTTATTTCACAATTTTTAGTGGCCCCATGGAATTATGCTATGACTGGTTAAAAATCTACTGTTTACTAAGCTATTACACTGATCGCGAGCAATTTACTCTTATTCGTTGAGGAGTTCCAGTATCTATCTTCGAAGATGTTCATCAGATCTTCACCAAATTGAAATGGGACCAACTTTGAAGTATACCCTTTCAAACAAAAAAAAGAATTTTCAAAATCGGTCCAGGCGTTTTCGAGTAATCGGGGAACATACATTAAAAAAAAAAAAAAGATTCCGACGAATTGAGAACCTCCTTTTTTTGAAGTCGGTTAAAAAGCATGGTTCACCTTTAAAATAAGGACTAAAATCGTTTTTTTTTTTTTAATTCATTATAGGTGTACGCTTGACCACAATCACACCTGATGGGAAGTGATGATGTGGCCTAAGATGGGACGCGTTTACCTAGAAGATGCCTATTCACTCTTGTTTTAAAGATACCCGGGTTGTAATTGGTAGGAAACACATATCGCGGAAGAGTATTCCAAACCTTAGCCATACGTATGAGGAATGATGATGCAAAACGTTTCGTGCGTGTAGATGGAATGATCTTTTGACATGAAATTCGACACATAAAGTTAAAATGCCGCGTGAGGAGTTAATTTTACGCGTTATACCTATATTCCTTGCGAAAAAGGACAACACTATAGGTGCTTTTATACCTATCAGTTTGTTATGAGTTCAACAGAAATTGCGATAAAAAAACCGAAGATTTAAACAACCAAATAACCTGACAAAATCGAGTCTGAAATGAACCAGATCATGTCGAATAGCGATTGAGATGTAAGTTTGTAAAAGTCGTAAACAAGGTGTTCGGGATAAATTCCTTGGAGCCATCGTCGTAACTCGTAGATCAGTTCTTGATGGCGATGGATTTAGACGATGCTGTGGTTTATTGGACAGGGTATTTTTGGAAGTACCGTGTTGTAACGCCTCTGAGGCTGGATACACGAGTTTGTGCACAGATTTATAGAATCATTTATTTTAGCGTTGTCTAAACGAAAAAGTGCTATAAATAACGATAACTGAGTCTGACTTGCTGATTCAGATAGATCAGTACCAGTAGGTACATATCTACCATGTATCTACCTATCAGAATTTCTAAAAAATAATGTGGGAAACTCTACCATTAGATATACTCTATCGAGATATTTGGAACGATTTGTGAACCCACCCCATTATTCTCAACAAAACTTATAAGTTTTATAGATTGTCACTGAATTAGTTTTTGGACCCTTTGTAAAGTAGGTAGGTATCAGTGGCGTGCAGGTCATAGAGGCATAAATGCACTGCTTACCCTAGTTGTAATGGCTCAATGCATATTTTTGATTATGACCTGCCAGTGAACAGGTTCCTAATAACTAATGCCTACCCTGGCTTCAAACACTGTGCACGCCACTGGTAGGTATGTAGGTAGTCTTTTTGGATACTATAGCGCCAGCATCAGCATCATAATATAATATTATACACTAAATGATGCCCGCGACTTCATCCGCGTTGATTTACGTTTTTAAAAATCTGGTGGGAACTCTTTGATTTTCCGGGATAAAAATTGGCCTATATCCTTTCTCAAGGATGCAAGGTTGGCTAGCCCGGAGTGCCTTTAATCCGTTTAGATCACGGTGCCTTCACTGCTAATGCAATTTAAAAAAAATGATTTTTGTATGAGTAGTCATTAGTTACCAAAACAGATAAAAAAATCGGCCAAGTGCGAGTCAGACTCGCGCACTGAGGGTTCCGTATTACAATCGTATTTTATCGACATTTTTCATGATAAATCAAAAACTATTATACCTAAAAATAAATAAAAATCTGTTTTAGAGTGTACAGGTGAAGACCTTTCATATGATACCCCACTTGATATAGTCACTCACTTCGAAAGTTGAAAATACTAATTATTAGTTCATGACCACAATTTAATTTTTTTGTGTGATCTAACCCTAAATTCACGGTTTTCAGATTTTTCCCCAAATGTCAGCTATAAGATCCACCTACCTGCCAAATTTCATGATTCTAGGTCAACGGGAAGTACCCTGTAGGTTTCTTGACAGACAGACAGACAACAAAGTGATCCTATAAGGGTTCCGTTTTTCCTTTTGAGGTACGGAACCCTAAAAACGAGACAGCAGATAGTTTTACAAGTTAGCAGTAAGCAGAATAGAAGCAGATGCGCACGAGCGTGACGTTAGGTTTCATGTACCGCCGCTGGCGATTACTACTATAGATACCAGTAGTACTATCTACCTTAGATATAGACTCACCCTATCCAACCTATCTACTAAAGCTGAAGTTAGGCGTAACTGAGCTAACCACAAAGATTTTCATTAATAACTAGAACATAACAAAAACTTAATTTGGTCAAGGCACGAGCCACGCCTAAGCAGGCAGCTTATAGGATCCTTTGAGCAATAGCATGCATAATGTTTGCAGTTAGTAGTTTGCAGTTTGTAGGTATGCGGTTTCTAGCTAGTAGGTATCTACTAATAAAAATAAGCACTTAGCTTTTCAACTACTGTGTGATTGTCGTGTATTATTACAAGGAAATATCCCCCTGTGCGATATTGGCAGACTTCACACACTTTTGCGTACACTATGGATAACTCTCAGGCATGCAGGTTTCCTCAATATGTTTTCCTCCAACGTTAAAGTAAGTGATATATTAATTTGTAATGTATCGATGAGTCCCGGACCTCTCAAATAGTGCGAGGTGATTCGCTAACTCAGTGTCTAATCATCATCATCATGATCCCATCGCCAGCTCACTACAGAGCACGGGTCTACTCTCAGAGTGGGAAGGGTTGTTAATAATCATAATGTTCTCAAAGGTGTGTGAAGTCTACCAATCCGCACATGGCCAGAGTGGTAGACCAAAACGCACCTACTTAGTAGGTAGGTACATAGCACAGTTTTACGATAAAAACTGTGGTATAATAGGAACTAAGTATTTTCTCAGTATCTAATTTGTTTTAAAGCGACTAGCACAGAACAGACGGAACCCTCAAGGCAAAAGCTCAGCACGTAAGGTAGGTATCTAATATAATAAAAAGCTAGGATATACCGCGGTGGCTGAACCGCATCGAAGTGCTGGTATTACCGTGGTTTATTGAAACAAATCGCCAGTGATCAGCGAAATGCATAGTTTGCGCGAGGCTCCATTAGGCAAATTATTTTTCCCGTTGAAGGTGAGACCGAGTTTCTATTTACTTAACTTAATAAATCGCGGATTTTTTGCTCTATATTTACCTAGATTTATTTTATTTTCTCTTAAACTTCAGGTTTATTGATATCTGAAATAAGTAGCCGTACGTCGATTTCGTGGCTCACTGATGATCATCAAAACCTCTAGGGTACTTCCTGATGTCCTAAGAGACTGAAATTTGGTATGTAGACTAGGAATTGCATATAAATAACGGAAAAAATAAGAAATCTGAAACTTTCCCCCTCCATTCCCTGGTAGGTGTACAGGGGATGCATACCTGCAGGTACAGTTTGTAACTGTGTGTATCTACATAAAGAGATTAATATGATTCGTGAAGTTCTAGAACACTGAAATATGTATGTAAGCTAAGAATTGCATAGGTACTTGCACAATAAGTATAGCATATATATTATATATAAAATAAGTCAATTTTATAAACAAAATTTCAGCGAGACACAAAAATATTTATGAGGGGCCCTAGCTCCATATAGCATTGCTCATTCTCCTTTCCCCTTCTGATGATCTCTCATTACATTTACCAACTGTAGAGTTTGTAGAGTCAGGGCTTATAAGTAGAGTTATTTGTTATTTATTGTTATAAATTTGGTAAAGTCAAGAGCACTTAAGAGCTACTTTGCACTGGGACAGGCCCCAAGGGCAGCAAAAATCGAAGCTCAGCTAGGGACTTTATTGGCTCTACTAGAGATCGCATAGCTTTTTAACAGTGAATTTGTGAGTCTTGACAACCAAATTTACATGAAATGATTTTGGTAAGCGTGGTAAATGACTAGGTATATGCAGAACACAACTCACTGGCAGTGGCACCTATATTTCCGCAGATTACAGTTGAACTTTAAGTAACAATAAAATATAAATTTTAACAGCATTCAAATATTTCACATTGGTCAGCCAGATTGCCATAATTGTAAATTACACGTATTTATAGTTCTATAAATACAAGAACTACAATAATTACGTGTTCAAACAGTTTAGTGTACGCAAGCAGGTTAACCTACCTACTAACTCGTAACAATAAATCAACACTAGATCTGTATAACGATACAAAGTTAACCGTTCTACTAGCTTGGTATAAAATGTTACTGGCAATCTGTATACTCTGGTATTGTATAGAATACTTAAGCATTCCATAGCATACCTAAAACAAACAGGCAATGTATAAAATATTTTTTATTTCATACCTAGGCATTCTATACAATTCCCAAACAGCAATAGGAAAGATATGAAATTTGAGATGGGAAATGTCTCCAGGTATAAATATTCGTATAGGTACAAGTGCGAATATGTTTGTATGTCTGTCATCTAGTAATACATAAGGTTCAAAATATGTGGCGCAGAACGAAATATTGAGGATTTCGTGTCTTAGTATTAATAGGTACGACAAAAAAATTGTATGTAAAATCAAGCTTTTTTTATTATTGTCATAAATCTTGTTGTCAAGCGGCACTGCCGCCTGCGGGAGCGACCGACAGTTGACTCGCCTGCGCTCGGCCACGCTCGTTTGCGAAATGTGAAAAGCCTAACAAAAGCCGGACAAGCCGGACACCGTTTATTTTGACCGGACACGCAATCAAAAAGCCTACCTATGTCCCGCTTTATCCGGACGACTGGCAACCCTAGTCTTACCCCTAGCAAATTCGTAAAGCGCGAAGCGAGTCCTCTGACATAGCCCATTTGAAAAATTTGATCTTCACCATCATCATCGCCACCATCATTATCATCACCATAATCATGATAATCCTCGTCATGAAAAATAAAACAGATAAACTAAAAACCATGGTAATCGTGGTTATGGTGATCATTATCATCTTGATCACCATCATTATTCTCAGTTTAGCAGGGTTTTTTAAGGTTCCGTACCTCAAAAGGAAAAACGGAACCCTTATAGGATCACTTTGTTGTCTGTCTGTCTGTCTGTCTGTCTATCTGTCTGTCTGTCTGTCTGTCTGTCAAGAAACCTACAGGGTACTTCCCGTTGACCTAGAATCATGAAATTTGGCAGGTAGGTTGATCTTATAGCTAACATTTGGGAAAAATTTTAAAACCGTGAATTCAGGGTTAGATCACACAAAAAAAAATTAAATTGTGGTCATGAACTAATAATTAGTATTTTCAACTTTCGAAGTGAGTGACTATATCAAGTGGGGTATCATATGAAAGGTCTTCACCTGTACATTCTAAAACAGATTTTTATTTGTTGCACAGAAGCAGGCGTTACTTTGCGGAAGTCCATGATATACAATGAACCAAAAGCTTAATTTGCTGTAATCCGCTGAAACAGGTCGAATCTGTATGGTGCAACATGCAGCATGCGAAATGCACCGCCCGCCCTCCCACTGCTAAACATGCAGGAAGAAGCAGCCACCAGGCAAGCAATACGCACCACCACCACACAACTCCCAAACACAATAGACGCACGTTTCGCCCCGACTCGTTGCAAATCAATTTATGGTCATTGCAATTGTCTTTGTACAATAAGTACTTACATTGCAAAGGCCTGCTTTATAGGTACTTAGTTACGTACTAACTCATACCTACCAATAAATCAACACCTCACAAAATCTAACACCGGCCGCAAAATGACCATAAATCGTTTATAGTTCTAGTGACATTCACACCGCCTACTGATTTTATCCGGATTTCTGTACTTCGTGTTTTCATAACAAAGCTGACGGGACAGCTACAGCTATAATAAATTACTAGCTGATGCCCGCGACTTCGTCTGCGTGGATTTAGGTTTTTAAAAATCCCGTGGGAACTCTTTGATTTTCCGGGACCAAAAGTAGCCTATGTCCTTCACCGGGATGCAATGCTATCTATATGTAAGTATCTACTAAAGGAGACCGACCAGTTTACGGCCCATGCAGTCTTGGGCACAGCCATGTTGCAGATTTTTTTTTTGGAAAAATCTTTTATTTTATGATAAACCAAAATCACAAAAAATAATTTGAATTCACAGTTGTTAAATATAGAAAAATATTAACGGAAATGTCTGTGTTTTTGTCGAGATTGTTACTGTAATTGGATAGCAAAAATATTTTCAAATAACACATTATCTAATACTGCCTAACCTTGGATTTGAGCCCATATATTTTGATTATGCAATTGTCACTCAAAGTTTTGAGGCTCTGAACTGAGGAACTGAAACTAAAGTAGTCCAAAGGAAATATTTTTATCTAACAAATCACACCAATTTGGAACTTGTAACGGTTCGTCAATTTCTAGACCCAACGATGTATCCGGGAGATGGTCGGTCTCCTTTCGTCAAGAGCGGTTAAACGCATGGGCCGTAAAAGCTAGCAGACAGACAGACACATTTTCGCATTTATTATATTAATAGGTATTATGATTATATTAATAGGTATTATGGATATCACTTGGAACGAGCAGCTGCTGAGTTTCTTGCTGGTAGGAACGTCATTCCGAACCAGTGGTAAATTAAACTAATTAGTTGACGATTCACAAGCACTTGTAAAAGTACTTACTTGAATAAAAATATATTATATTCTATTCTATTCTATGGATTGCCATTCGTCATTAACACTGCCCATATTATTTATAATAATATTTATATTTATAATAACACTAGCTGATGCCCGCAACTTCGTACGCGTGGAATTAGATTTTTTAAAAATCCCGTGGGAACTCTTTGATTTTCCGGGATAATAAGTAGCCTATGTCACTCTCCAGGGCTTTATCTATACCCATGCGTATATAAATCGTCTATAAAAATCACGTCAATCCGTTGCACCGTTGCGACGTGATTGAAGGACAAACCAACAAACAAACACACTTTCGCATTTATATAAGGGCACGGGTATAGTAACAATATGGGTAGTTAATAGTGATGATGATGAGTGATAAAGAACACTCTTTCTAAAGTTTGATATGTAATCTTTCCTGTAAAGCTATACCTACTTAGCTAGCTAAATAATCCCCTAGGTGGAGTGAACAAGGTTTCAGTTTCGCTCATCACTTAGGCTGTCCGAAGCATCAGATATGGCTGCCCGGAGCTCGCCCGCGGCCCGCGACTTCGCACCTAATCATTTCGCAAGCAATTATAATTTCGACGCACGTTTGCGATCTCGCACGGTTGACTGTTACGGGCCAAAGCATTTTGCTAGCTATTTTATAATTTCTTCTTATATTATCTTTAATCGCAGTAACGTAAGTCTGTACTTGGATATTTTTATACTTATCGATAGGTTCCCTTGCCATGATGAATACTCCCAATAGATATAGGTACCTATAACTAAGCAATAGGTAAAAGTTTTAATTGAAGCAATCTACAGAATATAGTGTACCTAATAGCTACGAGTAATAGAATAGAATATAATGTTTTTTTATTCATGTAAACTTTTTACAAGTGCTTATGAATAGTCAGGTAGTTTTAGTTTACCACTGGTTCGGAATGCCGTTCCTACCGAGAAGAACCAGCGAGAAACTCGGCGGTTGCTCTTTTTAATTTTTCAATTTACAATGTTATTATACCGTACTATACAAGCCATTGCAGCAGCACGGGTGCATTGCTGGAGCGAGTCAAATCCAAGCTTTTTTATCGTTTACATAGTCTGCGACTGTATAATATGCTTTTTTTAGGAGCATACTTTTAACACGTTTTTTAAACTTGTGTAAAGGCAAGTCTAAAATTGCTTGTGGAGTTTTATTATAAAATATTACACTCATTCCCACAAATGACTTTCCCACCTTCCAGAGGCGGAGCGCAGGAGTAGCTAGCTTATATTTTTTGTTTCTAGTTTGCCTATCATGGAGATCACTGATTTTTTTTTTAGTAACTGTGAATGTTTTGTCGTACAAAAATTATATTATTGTAAATATATTGGGAAGCTACTGTAAGAATACCTATTTCCTTAAATATCTCTCGTAGGGAATCGCGCGGTTTTAAATTATAAATTGCACGTATTGCCCTTTTTTATATAATAACACCTAGGGAATTTTTAGGGCATAAAATTCCCTCATTCGAGGTATTGTTTACATCAGTAGGGTACATAAACAGCTCAAAAATGGTAGTAGTATATGAATCTAAGTGCTTATCCATATCCATACTTCCATACTAATATTATAAATCCAAAAGTGTGTCCGTCTGCCTGTCTATCTGTCTTCTAGCTTTTCACGACACATCCGTTTAACAGATTTTGACGTTTGGTACAGATAGGTAAGTAGGTGCTACCTACATATAGCTTGCACCCTGGGGAAAGACATGGCTACTTTTTATCCCGGAAAATCCAAAATCTACGTGACGAAGTCGCGGGCATCATCTAATTAGTTAGGTATATATTATTGTTTTTGGATTTAAGAGGCCTTGTGTAAACTAAGTTTCGGTACATAGGAAATAATAGTAGGTAATTAGGTAGGCTACTAAGCACTAGGTACTTTCTTAGAACCTACATAATAATAATATAGCCTTGTCAACTAGCTCTTTGTTCTATTTTGCAGTATTAAAAAAAACAGCCAAGTGCGAGTCAGACTCGCGCACCGAGGGTTCCATATTCGGGTATTATTTTCGTCATTTTGCACGATAAATCAAAAACTATTATACATACATAAAAATATAAATAAAAATCTGTTTCAAAATATAGATACAAGTAAAGCCCTTTCACATGATACCCCACTTGATATATTATGTAGTTATCTCACTTTGAAAATTGAAAATACTCTTTTAATTTTTTTATGATGTAGTAACCATATTCACGGTTTTCGGATTTATTCCTTTACTTGTGCTATAAGACCTGCCAAATTTCATGATAAGTACTAGGTCAACGGAAAGAACCCTAGGTATAGGTTTTCTTGACAGACACGACAGACGGACAGATAGACAGACAGACAACGAAGCGTTCCTATAAGGGTTCCTTTTTCCTTTTGAGGTACGGAACCCTAAAAAGACAGCAATAAGCATATTATACGAGTACATAGTCGACATTTGCAAAAATTACAATTTGGCAAGGGTCATTGTTCCTTATCAGTCAACCTTAAGTGAGGTAAACTGCCCTATTGTCGGCACAGTGCCATGCTTTGTTATCTATGTGGTTCACATACGTTTAATTTGAAAGGGGAGGCCTTTTCTTAAAAACCAACGCTATTGTCTTTAAAATTTCGCTCATAACCATGTCCATTGTTTCATCTATTTGTTTTGACGTAAGCCCCCTTAGCATGAAAGTTGTAACTGTCATAATCACATTACCGCATTGTCAATTGATGTAATTCGCTGAATTTATGGATTCTTGGTGCATCTATGTGTTTTAGCCAATAGCGAAGGAGTGTTAACTATACAACCAAAGGTAATTGAGGTCGTTACATTGTAAATAGACAGACAGACACACTTTTGTATTTGTAGTTATGTATTTTGATTTTTGAGATATGGATAAGCCTTCCTAGGTAATATTATTTTTAGATATATCCAAAAAAAAAAAAGTGAGTTGTCTGGTGGGAGTCGTCGACCGTGGCTAGTTACCACTAGAGGTGTCAAATACAGGTTCATGTGTGTATCACAATATTATCACGTATTACAGACAAATATTTAATAATTATTAACGTTACATTATTTTGTTACAAAAAAAAATTGCTTGAACCGTGAGGCGCAAGCAGAAAAATGGGTGCAAGCGATTTTCGACCTTATTGACATACGTCAGAAAACAGCATTTTAGCAATCTATGAATTATACTGAGCAAGAATATGACAAAAAACAACTTTCTCATAACCGTCAATAAGGTCGAGATTTGCTTGCACCGATTTCACCATGAGGCGCAAGCAGATTAATGGGTGCAAGCGATTTCCGACCTTATTGACATAGGGAACAACATTTTAACAATCTATGAATGATACCTACTGAACAAGAATATGACAAAAAACAACTTTCTCATAACCGTCAATAAGTTCGAGAACTAGGGTATAGCTTGTATTTAACTCGATTGATTTAAATTTTAAATTTTACTCTTAATAGGTACCCAATCCATACCTTCGCGACAGGTCGAAATGGCAATCGGGGAGGGAATGCCCCGCACACCCGCACGGCCCTTGTGCTAACCCAGTGCGGGCGAGCGAGGGTGACGTGCGGGTGTGCGGGGTGTCACCCCCGCCTCATACCCCGATTGCCATCTCAACCTGTCGCGGACTACAGTACCTAGTACCTACCTATGTATGTAAAAATAAAAACAAGTAGAACGATAAAGCAATGTCAAGTAGATACCTACAATACAATAGGTAGGTAAGTTTACCTAGTTACCCAATGATATTAGAAGAAAAATAGGTAGATAGGTTACTTATATCAAATTCGATGTTTAGTAATGGCACGCTGCGTCAGCGCCGAAAGACTCAACACACATAAACGCATAGATAGTATTTTAACCTCACACAACAGAGAGTAAAGGACGGTGAACTAATAACCTCAGCTTCAGTTGCGCACGAAAAAGAGACGGTTATATTTTGCACTACCTCGTCCTGCACAGAAGAGTGGAAGAAGGACGGATATATGCCTAATAATGCGAGCGTAAAAGAGACGGGACGAGACGGTAAACTAGAAACTCCAAAGAAAAAAAAAACAGTAAAGTCTATTCGGCTAATGCCGATTTATGCCTACACTGTAGTTGTATAGTAAAATAAAAACCTTATACTGTGGTATTTAATATATTACGAACTAGCTTTTTCCCGCGGTTCCGCTCGTTTTTAGGGTTCCGTGCCCAAGGGGTGCCAACGGGACCCTATTACTAAGCCTCCGCTGTCTGTACGTCCATCTGTCAGCGGGCTGTATCTCGTAAGCCGTAATAGGTAGACAGTTGAAATTTTCACAGAATGTATTTCTATTGCCGCTATAATAAAAATAATAAAAATTAAATTAAATTAAATAAAGGGGGCTCCCATACATGGAAAAGAAGTCGAAATAAAATTACTAAATTTTACGCGGACGAAGCCGCGGGAAGGTAGGTAAAGGAATAAAATGTGAAATGAAAATATTTTTTATTTTTGAAAATATTTACTATTACACAATCTACATACTCATAGCCAAAATTCCCTCATTGTATGAAGAGACCCAGCAGTGGACCGTAAAAAGATGTTAGACCATAGTTAATTTATCCTTCCCTAAAACAGGAAATATGCACACTATTTGAATTGTCAATACTCAGAAGAGACCTATCTGTTTATTTTATATTCTTTGATCGGAAACTTTAAAATACGTACAACGATAACTTGATACGTACTTATGGCATGTGACATAAGGTACAAATTGCAATGAGTTGCATTTTACACGAACGTGCACGAGTTTGTTATTGTTAAATAAGTGAAAAATACGAATTATATAAAAGAAATAGTTTTACTTACGAATGAAATGTGATTCCTTGACTTTTGGAAACCTTGCTTGTGTAGTTTGTGCAGAATCTCATCACACACGACGGCATTTTCGGTTGTTTTGGGAGACGAAAACAAAATACACATTACTATCAACGACGTCATCGATAGCGCGACGACAGCGGGCGACTGAGCTCAGGTTTGCTAATTAGCTTAGTTTTAACGTGCCACTTGCGGTCCGCGTATAACGTATCTACCTATTTTCTTCTAATATCATTGTAGTTACCTATAAAAAAAACTTTTTAGTAGGTAACTACTATATTTATTATCATACATTTCTACATATTTATTATCATACGAATTATAAAATGATGATGATGATTTCTAAAAAGAACAATACCACTTCACGTACCTAACCTATTACCTATAATACTTAAATGTATGATAATACCTACACTTTGAAAAACATTTTCTCATACGATTTATAAAATGACGCAAGTATTTCCAAAAAGAACAAATCTACTATAATAGGTATTATTAACGCGCGACACAAATCTATCACAACACAAAAATGTACCTAATCTACATTATTTTGCCTAATCTACATTACAATTATTCGCATTAAATATTTATCGACACTCAAGTTCACAAATAAATAAAACTGCATTCAAAATTTATTACGAAACAAACAAAATGATAAAAATACTAGCCGCATACTCGTATCATCACAGTCAACATGTAACAGGCCAATACGAAAATTCGATGTAATAATTATTCACCGTCGAATCGCGACGATATTTGTATTCAGCTGTACCTACCTAATATATTTTAATCTAATATCGTCGCTCGGTCGCGCCGCGCGCGGCGTATCAAAGATCGAACGCCTGAGTTATTTTTTAGGAAGGATTTTCTCAAATTTTCACTACTTATTATATATTGTATTCAATTTTGTTTTAATCTAAAAACGAATATCTTGAATACATTTATATATTTAATAACTGCATCGTCACTTAGGTACCACCAGGTGAGATTGCAGTCAAAGGCTAACTTGTATCTGCATAAAATAAAAAAGGTACCTACCTACATGGCATTTAGCTTTTAAGACACCTGAAAAGTTACTTAATAGTGAGGTAAAGTGTTCTATTGTCAGCCTTGTACCATACTTTGTATCAATGTGTCTCACATACGGCCACCTTGAAAGGGAAACACCTTTTCTAAAAACCGACTCTATTGTCTACTTGTCATAAATTCGCAAACTTCAAACGTAAAATTTAAAGACATTGCATTTAAGTAAATGTTATCTAGCTCACGTTCATGGAAGAGTCTTTTGTAATATTGTAACTAAAAACGTATTTGGATCGGTCTATTTGCACCTATTTTGCGTAGGGAAAACCCGAAGCTGATAAAAAATTCGTGTGTGTTCTTTTTGACTTAACCTAATAATATTCCTCACTCATCTCAAACTGAGCTTTATGTCAAAGCAGTACATATGTTTACAGAAATGCTTGTATACAATTATTCTCAATTGAAAATTAATTCAATAAGTAGGTAGGTACCATGTTATAAGAATTAAATAAAATGTCAGAACAATCAAATAATAATTATGTACCTACTTAAATTAAAGCAAGAGTAGAATCGTGAAATATGTAAATTTAATCTGAGGAATTTTAGATTTACAATAAATATTTATCACAAATTTTATTTCACCACTTTGTCGGCGTGATTAATATTTTTATACCCATGCCAAATTATAGATTTCTAGCACTAATAGTCTCTGAGATTAACCGAGGACGGACGGACGGACGGGAAGACGGACAGACGGACGGACATGGCGAAACTATAAGGGTTCCTTGTTTACTACGGAACCCTAAAAATGAAGGAATTTCATAAATTATTCATTATGACTTCATTATTCATTCGACCGAGAGTCCAGCGAGACCTATATTGGCGCCAATAATAATGACCTGCTTTATTATAGCCTAAGAGTCAGTGTGTGCCAGACCTTCCTTATTTTATAAAAGCTGAACGTTTCTCTGCTTATTGTCCCCAACTCTGGGAGGAATGTTTATTTGGATGTCTGTTGTTTGAATGAGTGTCTGGCAATGCATGACATGATATCTTATACTACTCCGAAGAAAAAAAAATGACTTTATACTTTGACGTAAGATTTTTTACACCTTTATTACCTGTTATATCCCAAAGCTAGCATGATCCAAACAAACGTTCCTCCCAGTGTTGGTGAAACTTTCAGCTTTTATAAAGTAAGGAAGGTCCGGCACGCGCTGGCTCTTTCTTTATTTTATCTATTATCTATTCGTAAATCTTTCTTAGTTCTAACAAATATTTTTTGTGTTCTAAAATTTTGCTTCGCGAAAGTTTCTTTTTGCACGTTTATTACCTACCTCTTTCGTGACTGAAACCCCATAACAACCTACATTCTCACGGACTTCAGGTAGGAAGCCATTGTTATCGTTATCAGTAAAACAAGTCAAGGGTCAACCACCCCCACCCGTAGTTCCTTCGGTGTCTTCTTTGATCCTCAGTGTCACAGCAATGGTCATGTCATAGTCGGTGAGGTTTTTGATGTGATCGCACATGCCTTCTAAAATCGCGAAGAAGTCCCAAAAGTTGTTGTCAGTTACACAAGTCAACGAAAGTTTGAGAGTGCCTAACTATGTTGCTCAATTTTTGCATTTTATCATCCCAAAATTTTTGGCTGGAATCTCCAAACAGTTTAGTGACGTTATAGTTATGATATCCGACAAGATAGCATAGATATTCGTGTTGTCAAATGTATTTGTAGGTCCTGAAGATATACTTGGATGATTGAAGTGATTTGTGTTTTTAAATCATACAAAATCCTAAAAATGAGTGAGGATTTAGACGATAGTTTGTGTAAACTGACACAGTTCGTGAAACGTTGGTGGGAAGACGGTTACCAAAAGGTTTGTAGGATAAGTTATTTTGAGCTCTTAGTATTTAGATACTTAGTTACCTGGAACGTGTTTGTATTTATCTTTCATAATTAACGTGGGCGTATTACATTTCGTTTCGGCTTTTGATCTTTAGGTAGGTATGTACCTATTTGAAGTGACAAGGCCACGTATAAAGACTACTATTAGTGTGTGTAAATTGGATAATATAAAGTATAATTCACATCTATAATAAGTATATTCTATAGTATAGGTGTATCTTGCATCTTGGGATTGTCTTGACTCTTGAGCCAAGCCAAATCGATATTTGACCTCTGCCCGTAATCCAATTATTATTAATACATAACGCCATGAGGTGCCTTAAGCCGAGATTAAGATAAGCGGCTCATACTTGTCCACGGTGTATCATTACAGATATTAAGTTAAACGACCAGAGCGGATAATTTCATGTGGAATCTAAATTATATCAAAACTCATAATGGGCTCGCGGACAGATTATAGTGTCTTTGTAATGATAGAGACCATGCCTCGGCGTATAATGCTCGTATACGCCATCTTGGCATTAAATGTTGGGTGATTATTAATAATTATAATGGGGATTTGACCATTGCAATTATTAATAATTACATCGCATCGGATAAAATTAATTTAGTTGAGACTGCTAGTGCTATTCTTGCTTTAAATGAGGATTTGATATCTGTAGAAAAATACGTGCCTATAAGTAGTTAGTAAAAAACCTGGGTAAGTACGAAAATTAAGCAAATACTGAAGTTAGAAATCAAAAGCCTCTTTATTAAAATTCGCACTAGATAACACCCGTCACTTTCGTCTGTGTGGATTTAGGTTTTATTAAAAATCTCGTGGAAACTTTGATTTTCCAGAATAAAAAAAAGACTATGTCAGTAGGGCACGGCTCTGGGATGCAGACTACCTTTGAACCAAATTTTGGCTGTGATAATCTAAATACGCTGCAACCTTACTTTATTCCTAGCTAGCATACTTTCTAGGATCCTAACTTGCGAAATGCGATAACACTTTCCTACATCCTACCTAGGACGTCTAATTTCAGGTAGGTGTAATAAGCCTTTGAAAGACAGAAAACGTATAATATTAATACTTAGTAGGTAGGTATGGATTATAATGGAATATGATGACCTTTTAATTTATCAAAAACTAGCGCCGCTAAACTTTTTTTCTCACTATGACTGTACCTGTGAGATGCCGTACCTACCTAACTAACTTAATAATAAGTTCGAAAGTTACGATTTCTCACTCTCCCATATCAGAACACTGATTCATAATGATAGCAACGTTAATTAAATTAATCCTAGCACACAAAATGGCCACCCACGCTGCAGTGACGCCATTGTTGTAACAGCGACAAATATTGATACTCGCTGTTTGATGTAACATTGTGATTCGGACACGATTGTGCATATAATTCGTTGGAACAATAATAGATGCCGCAACCTGACCTTTACAATGGTTTTTATGGGATGATGGATGATACGCGAAGTCGACATGTCGACAGTTGGCTCATTTACCCTACGCGACGCGACGGTTTAATTAATGTTTTCGTGGACTGAGTTTTTTATACGACGCTCGCTTTGAGATGTATTTTTGCTGTCCGTAAATGTTTATTATCATTTTTAGAGTTCCGTAATAAAATAAGGGACCTTTATGGTTTCGTCCAATCGGTCTGCCCATCTGCGTCTATCTGTGTGCAGACATTTTAAAAGTAAACCAGCCCCCCGATTTTGTAAGAAAAACGTATCCATCGTTATCGTAATCGTTTACAAATTCTGCCCTTTGATTGGCTGTGAAAAAATGTAAACAGCGAATCAACCAATCAAAGGGCAGAATTTTTTGACGATTACGAGAACGATGAATACGTTTTTCTTACACAATCGGGGGTCTGATCGCTAGAGCAAGTAATCGAATGTGATTGCCATCTAGGTACACATTTTAGCTAGGTATCCAATTTTGGTGCTAGGCCTTTACTTCCTTTACATTGGAACAATAATTTTCGGCATTAGGTAATGATAAGTACTTATCTAATGAATAATGGTTGAATTATCGAAGGGTGTTCCGTATAGTATTTATCTTGTTATACTTGTACTAATTATAAAGGTTGTACGTTAGGCATTACTTACTCAGTACCTTATCTTAGTAGGTAATTACTTACTTCAATTGTAAGGGGTGTATAAATCTATAAGAAGATCGATTAATAACATAGCTTTATGTGGTTCTATATAAGACTATTGGTTCTACCAAGGTTCAAGCATTTCGTAGAGTTCAGTAGAGAACAAACGACGAAAAGTATTTCGTAGAGTTCCGTAGTGTACCTACTTATAAACGACGAAGACCAAATTACAGTCTACTAATAATAATTTTCCAAACTTGGATTTCTAAGGGCCGGTTTACACAGAAGCTTTGCACAGGCACAGCACAGGGTTGGTTTTCATATTTAAAACTGATTTTTTTTAAACCTTTTTTAAACAATATGTTTAAAATTGTTTATTTTTATTTTAAACATATTTTACACAACAACACATATTTTTACAATATGTTTCAAATTACAAAAAAAAGTTTTATACTATTAAATGTTTTTAATCCTGTTTGAAACAAAAATGATTTTGTAATAAGCTGTTTTTTCTAAACCTGCTTAGGATAATGAATCCTTGGCCTCTAAAGAAAAAAAAACCGGCCAAGTGTGAGTCAGTCAGACAACAAAGTGATCCTATAAGGGTTCCGTTTTTCCTTTTGAGGTACGGAAGTCGGAACCCCAAAACAGTTAAATTAATCATATTACACCTACTTGTAGATTTTACCTAGGTATATCATCATCCTAATTATTAAAATATGCAGATGCTAGCAAAATTTCCTACCAAAAAAATCCTTGCCTTGGAAGCCGTCATTACGCAAAGCTGCTCAGCATCCAAACCAGTTTACTCCATATATCCATGCACTGAACAATATGGCTTGTCACGATACTGAGCCAAAAACGAACATCGCGAAATGGGCATTTTGGAAAAAACACAACAAAACCACCCAGCGCAAATTAAACCTTATTTTCATTTACTCTAAAGTATAAATCAGTTTGTTATGAAATCTGAAAAAACGTATTGAAATATGTCCGCTTGTCCGGTAGGCGTGGGTCATACGGAGCAAATTTAAATTGCACTCTTGTAGTTTAAAAATAGTACTTATTCAGTAGTAGGTAAGGTTTAAATATAGTGTGTTTATTTGACCGGTCAATAACCTTTTAGTGTTGCGTACTTTTTGTGTCTTTATTTCGTTTTCCACGTGGGAACTTCTTCGAATACAAGAATGCACATAATATACCCACCTACATTTCAAACATAATTTCTACCTACGACGACCTAGTACGGTTTTCTCCTAAAAGATATCAGATAGGTAGTCAGTAGTCTCTCTCTCTCTCCGGTCGTTCCTTCATTGCTGAAGATCGTGGTCCTGGCAACCTGCCCTCGAATGGATTATCTGTTTCCATCGGCTTCTGTCGGTGGCCATTTTCGCAATGTGATAAAATCTACACCTGCTGGACTCCTTTAGCTGGTCTGACCACCTAGTTGGTGAGCGGCCTCTCGGTCTTTTGCCCTCAGTGTTGCCCGTCACTATGAGCTTTTCTAAGCTGTCATCCCCCCGCCGTATGATGTGGCCGAAATATGAGAGCAATCGTTGGTAACATATGGAGGAGAGTCGAGCAGTGATTCCGAGTTGCGAAAGGATAGACACGTTTGTGCGCTTGGCAGTCCACGGAATCCGTAGCATCCGCCTCCAGCACCACATTTCGAACGCATCTATTCTCTTTGCCTTTCTCTTGCTTTGATAGTCCATGTCTCTACTCCATACATAAAAATTGGGAAAATTAAGGCACGAACGTGCCGGGTCTTGGTGGTCAGTAGTACCACATCGTAAAACTGTGGTAGTACAGTAGACAGTATTATATCTACTAATCTATTTCCTACCGAAATAAGGTACAGAGACAGTACATAATATAAAACGAATTCCTATTTCAAATAAAAAAACTAACTACAAAAAATAACCCCATTCAACCCATTAATGTTCATGTTACTGAACGACATTAAAATAATCTTATGATTCTTATAAAAACGTCAACATTTGAAAAAATAACTCAAAACATTTACCTACACAAATCGTGAAATTATTCTACCAATTTATTCGTATAACGAAACGTATACTTTACTTAAACGACACTTTATTATCGTGCATTTATCCATTTTGTGGCATTAGAAAAGAATTTAAACTGAAGCTTTCTGTTTTTTTGTTTGAATTATGAAATTGCCGCCGACGCCGGTGCGGGCGGCAAACGACAATTTAATTTTCCCCAGAAACGTATAATGATATGGCAGCCATCGCTTACACGGGTTACACGGCATAATCGAGTGACAAACGATTTAAACATCAAGTATCACGCCATGGAGACGACATAGTACGGCCACAGTGTAAAGAGAGACACAGTAGCCAAAGGCTTCGATCTAGTGGTAAATGACCACCACGACGGCGCGGCCCTTCAACATAGGGCCTAACTACATGTTAGGCCAGTTCGGGTCGCTCCTTCGTCTCGCACTTACCGTACTATTGCTCTGTCTAGACAGCTTCGAACGGCGTTGAAGCTCTGTATGTAATTTATAATATCCTTACTCTGTGGTACAGTACCTGGCAAGAAAGATTACTTCGAAATTTTGAAAGAGACTTCAACTTCGTAGAGCATCGTTTCTGTCAGTCATTAATGTATAATAGATATATCTATTAGATTGCGCTACTAATAACTGTCTTACTGGTTCTTCTCGATGGGAAGGGCAATCCGAAACAGTGGTTAATTCATTTGGCAATCCAAAGTATTTTGTAAAATTTGCATGAATAAAAAGGTCCTATTATAGTGTACTTATTTTATTTCTAAGAAACTGGCACTTAATGAAAATCATTTCTTATAAATTAGCTAGGTATCAGTCTGGTCTGTCGCAACATGTAAGCCAGAGCTATTCAGAGCGTTATAACTTATATCTCAAAGTAAATAAACCACCCATAAATTAAGTTCCGATGCTCTCATAGTGTGAGGTGTGGGTCAGCACGAAACCACTTTGCATTTTAGTCTAACTATTTACTAAATAATTATATGCAATTCCACAGCTTTTCTATCTTAGGCATACAGTTTAATGACAAATACGTGACCTAATGGTCCAGTACTTTGGCAGAGAAGTAGGTTCGTTTCCTATAGCTTCTCCTATTCGATGAAGGTTACCTTTTGAATTAAAAAGACGATCACGCGTCTGTTTGAGAAGACCCGTAACACCGTGCCTGTTAAACTTAGATTAACTGGAAATTTACAGTTAATATTTCGTTGCAGTACCCATTATAGAAAATTTGTGAGCTTAGTGCCAATAAAGATGATTAATGCTGTATAAAAATAAATAACCTAAAGGTTTTTTGATAATAATTAAGTAATTTGTTCTGGCAAAAAATGTTTCATTTTGTATATATAGACAAAATCTAGACTGCTAATGTATTTAAGTTATAACAAATATTTATAATACACGTGTATATCCATCCATATTAAAAAATAATTAATAATTATGCCGACGGACATACCTACCTATTATGGGAGGTCGATTTCTTTGTAAAATTCACGATTAGGTTTTTCGATTTACAAATCGGTCTGTAATCGGAAAGGAATGTTTATTCCATTGCACATAGATTTCTACATATAAATTACCATAATACCTTTAATTAATTTTCATATTTGAAATTATCAGTATACACTAGGTAAAATCCCATTATTTTGAAGCACTTACCGTTCAATTATAACAATAATAGCAGCATTAACTTGAGCTTAAGGAGTGGCCGAATTAACAGAAACTTAAGTTTGACAATGTGAACCCGGCCCCGAATACTTACCAAATGAATAGTAATTTAGTTTTCGGATTAAATCGTTTGAAACACGCGACAGAAACCACTTTTCTATTCTTGAGTCGACTCGAAACCGTCATTTTACACAATTTTACCCAATTGCTCTCCGTTCTCGGAATTAATTCGATATTAGCCTTTGAAAACGCAAGGTGTGGTTTTGTGTCGACCCGATAGTTAGTTTGAGGAGGCATTAGACCAACCTGTCTTTAAAATTGCTATAGTTCGAATCTTTATACGAATAGGCGGATACATTCAAATTAATTTAATCGAATCAAGGTTGTGAATATTTATGGGTCCATGATTTTCGTGATCTAATATTAAATGGTGGGATTTCGAATGGAGTGTCGTGATTTATAAAAATTATGTTTTGACATGATGGTTGCATAAATCGGTCACTAAGAATGAAAAAGAACATAACTTTTATGAATGGATAATAATCTGTTTAGCGCCCACTTGTAAAAACACAGTTAAACGGATTTAGTTAAACCAATTAAACTTTATATTGCTGTCACTTTTTGGCGACTGTATCCAGTCTGTTTTTGTGTCTGTGTCTGTTTTTGGTGACTCTTGCCGAAAACTAAATCAGTATAACTGTCCTTGTGCAAGTGGGTCTTACAAATAGAATAAGTATGCGGCGAAATTTAAATATGATAAAAGGTATCAAAAAGTACCTACTTGTGTAATTCAGCCTATTATAAGTTTTCAGTATCTTCTGGAGATTATTTTTCCTGTTTATTCTCACAAATTTATAAATTCTTGTTATTGTTACAGGAATCGCAATCAAGCAGCGCAGAAAGATGGAGTGGATGTGGGCCAGAACACAACCTGGCTCTCCAACAAATTCTCAAGCTCCAAGAAGCCAGAGCGCTCCATAAAACCTCTCTTCTACCAATATACAAGAAAAATGGTCTGCCATCACCCCCAGGGCCGAGACAGGAATATGAACAAATGAAAGAAAAGAACATGGACAACCATGACGAACTTAGGGCCTTTGAGCATTTAAAACTCGAGGCAGAATTCAGACGACTTATGGAAAGATCAGCGAAAGAAATACGAAATGATGAATCTCTTAAATACTTTCAACATGTGATGGAAGCAAAACAAAATTTTGATTATTTGAAAACTATGCAAGAAACTCGAACTAACAGCTCGGACAAAGATGTGGAAGTTAAGAAAGAAAAGACGTCACCAAATTGCAATCGATATACACCCGACCAAACCCATTCACCTCAAAGAACTTCGTCTGCAGAAGCCTCTCCTAATCGCAGTGTCCACTTATCTACCTCGTCAAGTCCCCTCTCAAACACTAGTCCTGTTAATTCTTCTCCTTTAAATCATCTACAGGACATGCAACCATTTGATTTTAGAAAGCATAAGGTTAGTGAAAATAAAGAAGAAAACAGAAAAAGTAATTACGATATGACCTCAACAGAAAAAGCAGCAATGGATGTAATGAGAAGTCAGTTTTTCAACTTTCAACTACCAAATAATTTGCCCATGCCACCAATTTCGATGCCTTCAACGTTTTCTCATCCTGCAGCGATGGTAGCTGCTCTGAGCCAAAACCCGATGGGATTGGCATCTCTGCAAGCACTTTTACCACAAATATCGGGGAAACTGGCAGAACATTCTGAAAGCAGAATTCATAACTCTACTGGTAAAATGAGATCAGATAGTTTAAGAACAGATGAAGAGAATGTTCTGAACCTAAGTAAGGATGCCTATGTAGAAGCAGCGCAGAAAACGAGAGACATGATGTTAGGAAAATGTATTAGTCCACCAAAAAGACAATGGGGCGCTTCTCAAATGCCCCTGAATTTAGGTACCCATTTTATTAACCCTACCACTGGTAAAAAGCGAGTACAGTGCAATGTGTGCCTTAAAACCTTTTGTGATAAGGGCGCCCTAAAAATTCATTTTTCGGCGGTCCATTTACGTGAAATGCATAAATGCACAGTTGAAGGATGTAGCATGATGTTCAGTTCAAGAAGGTCTAGAAATAGGCACAGTGCTAATCCAAATCCAAAACTACATTCTCCTCATTTAAGACGGAAAATCTCACCACATGATGGAAGAAGTGCTCAATCTCATTCTGTTTTAATCCCTCCGCCTGGCGCTGGCTTAAGTATGCCACCAGGAATAAACCCAATGCATCCATTTGGATCGTACCCACTGCTCAATCCATCGCAAAATATGAGACGATATACCTCAAACATGCCACTTGATTACAAAAATAACTTAAATTTCTCACCTTCAATGGATATTCCTCATCATATGCGTCGTGAATCAAGCTCTGTTGAAAACAAAGATCATGACGGCAACGGAGAATCTGACGATGATGACGGAATTGTGGTAGTGGCTGGCGATGACGATGACGATGAAAATGATCACGTAGATACAAGTGACTATTATTCGAATCTTAATAAATCGATAGGATCAATAGAGGATTCTGAAACGGAATATGACCAAAGAAGTGTAAGTGACAATAACGAAAACTCGGATAATATAAAAGATACTATAAGTCCAGAAGTTATGAAGAGGAAAAGAAAGAATTTTAACCCAACTAGACTTAAAAATAACTATGTAAATGAAAACACTGATCAGGAAAGTAAAAATGAGGAGCAATGCAATGATACAGACAGAGTGTTAAATCTGAAAAGAGTTAAATGTGAAGAAAGTGATACTGGCATTACTAACTATTCAGTTCCGAATGATAAAGTAGAAAACCTTAAAATAAAACAAGAACCTCCTTCAGTTACTCCAATTGAAACAACTGAAATCAATTGCAGTGCCCAAGACTTACGAGTGAAGGAAGAGCCTGTGGATAAAAGTGAGTCATCTAAATCTCATGAACCATATCATCAACATAACGATCAATATTCATCTGAGAATTCATTAAAAAGGCTAGAAAGATTATCGAAAGGAGATTTCCCTAATATTACAAAAAAAATTGAGACACATAGTCCTCTAGGACCTTACAGTTTAAGTGTAAATGATAATATCGATTTCTCTGACAGATCTCCTTCATCATCTGTATCGAGCTACGACTATGGGTCAGATGATGTTCAAGGACAAATCTACGGTCATTTTGATAATGGTTTCTTTGTAACAACTACTGATGTCCCAATAGACGTAGATAACCCGCTTAAATGTAGAGTTTGTGATAAAATGTTCCAAAATATTTACATACTAAAAACGCATTATCAAAACGCTCATTTAAAAGTGATGTATAAATGTAATAACGAAAGATGTAGAGCAGCTTTTAACAATAGGCGCAGTAGAGATCGTCATAGCTCAAATATGAATCTTCACAGAAGAATTCTAGCTGATGACCTAAGGATATTTGATGAATCACGGATCCTAGACAGAATTAAAGAGCAAATGGAACTCTTGGTCAAATTGAACGATGAAGAACGCGCTTGTCCGTATATTGAATCTCAGAAATATTATCATGCTAGAGAAACAGAAAAACCGAAAAGTCATTTAGGACACATGCATTTTAGTGCACCCTATCCACCGCTTCCATTACCGGAATCCTACTTAAATGGCCGTGACATGTTTAACCAACATCCTTTCCTATTTACGCCGTTTGGAATGCTTCCAAATTTTCCTCCTTTGCCATTTGGTTTCTTGCCACCTAGTCTGAATGCGTTCGGTTGCCAAAATCCAAGTTATTCACCCCCAATGGCACAAAAACTCAACTATTGTGTCGAGGATGAGGCGCCTCGACCGAATAAGGATGGTTTTCCGTGCCGCGGCTGCAGAGAGTGTTTCAAAGACTTGTCAAGCTTGAAGCTACATTGTGAAAGTGTTCATGTACAGCTATTACATCGGTGTTCAGTGAGTGGGTGCAACGCTGCGTTCTTCTCAAGGACTAAGAGAAACATTCACAGCGAGGCGCACGCCAATCGTCGGCAGAATGGTAGGGCCCAGCCTACTTCCTCGTGACCCGATTACGCGAAATCCGTGTTTATGGGCTGTTAACCACGGCCAAATATCCAGTGCATTTGTGATGTTAATTAGACTTACCAAATAGCTTAGTTAGATTAGATCATGTACATGTCCAGTACCTTTGAATTCTCAATAAATCCATGTTGTAAAAATGGCGAGAAACTGATTGTAACTATACTTTATATTTTACAAACGAATAAAACATGGTTTGTGATTTATTTTTAAGAGCTTTGTAAATATTTAGTTTATTAATAATTATCGTAGAAGATTTAAGTGATAATTTAAGAATGTTTTAAATAGCTTTCCTAATATTCTATAACATGTTTTATAAACACTTCAACATTCCATAGTAATATTGTGCAATATAACTGTATATAATATAGTAGATACTAATAGATATAATGATGTACAAATTTGTGGCTGAAATTTCTTATAGATATTTCCATTTGGAACTAAATAATATAGAAAGTTACTATTTAAAGTCAAAAATTAGGAAGACTGGCGCACTCCAAAATAAACTTAGTTTGGTTCTCACTTGAATACTAACCAATCAAACTAAATTAAATTTTGTCGACACGTTCTAAAAACAAATCTGTGTCTGTGGTTACCCAGATTTCTGTAAAAATGTCTGGTTTTAAAATTATAGAACTCAAAAATTTACTTGTACAAATTTTTGGGCCGCTGCTGCAACTTTGAAACTACACATTTTTACGTAAATCTGACATAAATAATTGTTTTTTGAACGTGTCTATGAAATTGATTGGTTTCTTCAAATAAGAACCAAAGTCTTGTATGGAGAACGTCAGGGAGCCTGCTAGGGTTACTTCTCTTAAAATGTTATAGGCCTGCTGGAATTTCTATCATTTACCTACAGGAAGTTTTTTCTGATACTGTAAGTTTAATTTGAAAGCATTATTTTGCCGTTTGCCTATTTTTGGCTAACATTTTTGCAAAATTCGATATTCGGCTTAATAATATTCATCATATCTACGCATAATATTTATATTCGTCCACTACAGTACATATATTATTTACATATTGGTCGATTTATAAATAATGGTAAGTACGTTACCTACTTATGTTTATATATTGATTTGATTAATAATATCTAGGTACTTACTTTATTTAAAATGTTACGTACTACCTACCTACAAATTCTTTTTAAGGCTTGAGTTACATACAGAAATACTTACCTACCAGTGAAAATAAATAATAACATATTTATATTTTATTGAAATAAGCGAAGGCCCATAGAAGAAAATATGTTAATTGAAAGAATATAATTAATTGAGGAGTTGGCGAAAAAAACGGTGTAATTTATTGCAATTCAGATCAAATTTTTTTTTATTTGATATGAACTAATTTATAAGCAAAACGGCCTAAAACTAAACTAAAATTGAATCCACTGTCCAAAGTTCGTGATTTCGAACAAAACCGTGCAATTTCTTAATGAATATAATCTACATTTTATTTCCGTAATTCCAAAAATAACCCTAAAATACATTATTATTTCTGTTCTTTTTTTATTCTCTTTCAATTTATATAAAAATGTGTGCCTCCATATTTGATATTGGTTTTCCGTCAAATAACATTTGCACTAACGAGTGTCTGCTAGTTTGGCGCTAGTGCATTTATATTTCACCTTTTTATGAATAATATGTTTCAAAATATTCTTAAAGCATTGTAATATTATGGTGATTTATTGCTTAATACTAATAAACGTAGTCCGACGTATTGTGATTCAAAATCTCTCAAAATGTAATTTTTTCGTACTCCTGGTTTGCATTTTTTTTTGTTCTAGACAAATGTTTAAAACAGGTGTTTTAAACATGTTTTCATTAAAAATCGATTTGTTTTTTTTTTACTTTTTTCTAACCCTAGGATACATCTACCTACTATCCTTATTTTAGTAGGTATATTAAATTATTATTACAATAATAATATAAAAAAGCTCTTTGTATCTCTTACACGTATTGTCATTTTTAATTTGATCTTTCTACTTAGGATCTCTCCCAATTTAGATTTCACGAGTGCCAAACTAGCCACATTATAAATTATTATGCTTAATGTAGGATATCAAGTGAAAATCCATTTTAGGTCTATTCTAGCTATTTTGGTGCTAAACAACAAAATTATGATTTCACTATCGTAAAAAATGTAAACTAGGTAGGTACTTCAAAATCTTTTAATGACCCAGACTAATTGAAAAAGATAGACGGAGTCCATGCCAAAAAAGTTAATATTGATTATAGGAAGCCAGTTTCACCCGCGACAGTTTTTTTTAAATAAGACAGCCTCGCGATTGGCTACTTTTAATGCAACCACTTTATATCATGGCACCCCGTTCATCTTTTTCCTTTAATGTGTGTTTTAGTGTGAAAATTTTGTTACATAATTTAAAATAATATGTAAGAACCAAAAAGTATTATGTATTTAAGACGGGTGTAGATGCAGCTACACTTTGAAGCATGTTATTCTTCCTTTTGCCAAACATTACTAAATATAAAAATAAAATGTTTAAAACAATTAAGCGTACCTTCTTTTATTTATGCTACCTAAAGTATTTAAGAATAAACTCTTTAAAAACACTTTAATTTTTCTACTTTAACTTTGTCTTTAATAATAACAGACGAAAAGATAATGTAAGTAGGTACCTATATTTCTTATTGTATTCATATCAAGGTTTCGATACACTGGAGTTTTAAATATAATAGGTACTTAAAATGTGCCTGAATTCGGTTTTACTAAAACCAGTATTCAGTAATCATTCAGTTCTGTAGAACTGAATGATTACGGAATTAGGAAACCGAGCTAATTATTAAATTGGCATAACACACAAGCTTATCAACATCAACGTCATCAACTGATAGACGTCCACTGCTGGATACAGGTCTCTTGTAGGGCCTTCTACACGCCACATACCGGACATAGCTCAACCGGTTGTGAAGCTGAAATGGCAAAGGGCAGGGCACATAGTTTGGAAAACCGATATACGTTGGGGTCTCAAGGTGCTGGAATGGTGACCTTGCAGGCCGGAAGGCGCACAAGCTTATAGCGTTAGGAAATTAATCAATTTAGTCAATGGGCTACTTGACACTTTTTTAAAGTTGGTCTTAAATGGTTAATATTTGTCCTATTATATCAAAAAAATTAACACTATATTTTTTTGCGCCCTAAAAACCATAAAACTTTAATTTAAAAATATATTTTTCTTAGACAGGTGAAAACACTGTCGGTCATGTTTGGCCGATAGATTATCTGTGCTCTGACGTCATGCATTTGTAAACAACAGCATAACCTCCCAAAGTTAATAAACATGACTTCTATTATACTAGTTTACATGAAAAATATAGTAATTATCGTTATTGTATCATCCGAGAATGTAAAAAACGCATCGATAAAGACCACAGGAAAGTTGTGGATTAGAGTGCCCAGTGAAATAAATATACGTAACACGCGAAGACTTGCTTAAAGGGATCCTATATGACTAACGACTTCAACACAAATTAATTTTTGCAAAGATCACTTTGTTGTAAGTCTTACTTAATAACTTATTCAATTTATAAAGAGAAAACGATAATTTTTTACGTTTACTATGAGTTTTTAGAAATATATAAAAACTAGCTTATGCTCGTGACTTCGCCCGCGTGGACTTCATAAATTTCAAACCTCCATTTAACCCACTCAGAGGTGGAATTTCAAAAAATCCTTTCCTAGTGGATACCTTCTCTTTACCTACAAAGAACACACCCACCAAATTTCATGTATCTAGGATCAGCTGTTTAGATGTTTAGGCTGTGCGTTGATATATAAGTTAGTCACGACTCTAAATTTTATATATATGGATACTACGTTAGTCCCTGCGTCACATCGGGATGACATTTCTTTGTTTACATATTTAATGACGTCACATCATGGCTGACAGCGTTTTCTGCGTTTCAAATAAAAATAAAAACTGTATTTTTTTAAATTGGATTTATATGTCCATCCTGCGTTTTTAATAATTGTTATTGATATATTTCGTTGTCTTAAGCAAAATACTATAATAAATAATTATTTATTGGACGAAATTAGATATGAGTCAAGTAGCCTATTACAAGAATTCGAAGATGATTGACTACGAAAAAAAAGCGATACAACTCTGGATGCTTACGTGATGGGACATGCAATCGGTTTCTATGGCATGTGAGGTAAATATCATATTCTCTATGGAAAACTGTAACCTATGGTAACCTCTCTTTCGCATGATCGTTAAAAATAGTTCGAATGAACACTAAAGTATATACCTACGTTAGCATTTTTTGCCTGTGGGTTTAGGTTCAAGCTCTTTTAACGGCCGTTAACAAAGCTTTCGTGTGTACAAGGCTTTAAACACCATAGTTTATTTTGTCGTCATTAAAACGACAATAGGGGCGGTCAGTTTACCGAGAAGGAACGAAATCAATTTACCGACATTGTCGTTCAATAATGGAGTATTGAATAATTAACGATCGCGACATCACGCGACGTCAGGGACCGGCGTGACAGTGACGTGTCGTGTGACGGAAATGTCACGGTTTATACAGGCGACTATAATCTATAATGCATTGGCAATCGATTACGTGGTTTTTGGTAGGTAGGTACTCAATAATAGTCATGACGTAAGAGTGGGTTTTTTTAAGAAAGAAAGTTCGGAGTCACTCAGCGGGTGATAGAAAGAGTTATGCTTGGTGTTTCTCTATGGGATCATGAAATGAGGAGATCTGTCACTGTAGGAGAATCAGAGTAACTTACATATCTCAGCGGGACATAGGTCATCGTCAACCAATAAAACCGCCACCTGAATCCAGCGGCAGCGGCTTCCTGCGACTCGTTTAAATTAGTCGTCTGTCGAGTGTCGACCTAGCGGGAGTTTTCCGACGCTATGTTTTCCGATGCGAGGTCGGCATTCCAGCACTTTGGGACCCCAACGGTAGGATCTTACATTTCAAAAAACTTGAATTACCGAGAAAAAGAAAAGATTCTAATATTTTAAAAATAAGTACCCACTTACATAATTATTTAGGTTGGATAGATATTTACAGAGCCGCAACTAATTAGCATCATTTTGATATTTACATACCAACCTACAGTATCTAGCTACAGTATCTAGGTATGCCTACATACCAAAATCAGAAATAAAATATCCTAACAATATCGGAAGCCCAATACAATTTATCGCAGCGTCATAAAGCTGGATCGCCATTTACATAATCAACTCTGATCAAATTATACCACCTACATTTGCATTGGAAACGTATGCAAAATGTTTATTCATATTATTATTGCAACTAATCTAAACTGATAAGTAACTGTACACAGGTATGTCCTCTGAGTGTACCTCGAGCATTCCACTGTAGCACAAATAAACGCTTTTAGGGGTCCATCTACTTTTTTTTCTATAGTCTATGCTATCGGGATAAGTTGCGGTTGGCGCATTCAAAATAAGAGCCGAACGTCTCGCTTGTCAGCAATTTGTTTTGAAAAGAGAACACTTCTAATTCGCAAAAGAAACGATCCTATGTTTAAAAAGTATCGTCACGCGAACTAAAGTCGTGGGCATACTGGTGCGAGCTTAGGATATTTTTTAAGAATCCATAGATACTTAATATTCTAAATGGGAAAATGTATGTGTCTATCTGTCTGCCTGTCTACTAGTTTTTCACAGCCCATCCGGTTAACCGATTTTGATGAGAAATAGCTTGCATACCGAGCACAGATTTTGAGATACCGGATATGAACGTATAGGTTATTTTTTAGGGTTCCGTACCTCAAAAGGAAAAACGGTACCCTTATAGGATTACTTTGTTGTCTCTCTGTCTGTCTGTCTGTCAAGAAACCTACAGGGTACTTCCTGTTGACCTAGAATCATGAAATTTGGCAGGTAGGTAGATCTTATAGCTCATTTGGGGAAAAATCTGAAAACCGTGAATTTAGGGTTAGATCACACAAAAAAAAAATTGTGGTCATGAACTAATAATTAGTATTTTCAACTTTCGAAGTGAGTGACTATATCAAGTGGGGTATCATATGAAAGGTTTTCACCTGTACATTCTAAAACAGATTTTTATTTATTTTTATGCATCATAGTTTTTGAATTATCGTGAAAAATGTCGAAAAAATACGACTGTAGTACGGAACCCTCAGTGTGCGAGCCTGACTCGCACTGGGCCGGTTTTTATACCGGAAAATCAAAGATTTACCACGGTATTTTTAGAAAACCTAAATCCACACGGATAAGGTGCAGGGATCATCTTCTTAGTAGCGACTAAATAACGTTGTGCTAAATTCCCCTTTTTCTCTACTTACTTGATGTGTCAAACTATGTACCTACAGTATAGTATATTTAAGTAGTAGTTCCTAGGATATAAGTCAAACGGATGTGATTTGAATCTACCACAGAACAGACCATCTAATCTACCGACTTTCAGATTAATGACGTAGGTACTCTCCCGAAATTGTGAAACAAAAATAAACTTGACTGGAAAGTTCAGGACTTCATAGAATAACTGTGATTATAAGACATGTCGTAGGTTCCAAGTACAAAATACATTCCCCTAATGTGAACACGTCTTTACGAATTCGAAATTTGAATATGAAAAGTATAAAACGGTGCCTTTCTAGACGGTTTTATACTTTTTTTCTGCTAATGAGTGTGGCTTCTTAGGGAGCTGGTTATTTCCATAGATAATTTGGTTTGAAAATTTTTGTAGAAACACCCATAATGTTAGCTTTGGTGTCTTACTAATGAACAGGTTTGAGGTTACCATGACGAATTATCTTTAAATCGTATTGATAAATAATTATTACGTAAGTAGTACCTATAAGCTCAGAATACAATTCAATTCAACCTCTAGGTGGTGGTCTGTGGCAGAATATTATCACTTACAGTACGACAAGTCTCTCTTGGCACTTGAATGAAATTGACAGGGGGGCGCTGTTGGAGAACAAATGCTTAGACTATTCAAACAAGAACAAAGGGGACACTGGACGGCAACGTTAGTTCAGATTTTCGCCACGCGCCAAGGTACCTATAGCCTTGAAGCACTGTAGTAAGGTATTTTTAAAAGTGAAGACGAATTCGTAGGTAAGTAGGTAGGTAGGTACCTAGTAGGTAATCTTCGTTGCGTGGCACAATAATTAAGTATTATCTACCCAGATAAGTACGCGTAACACCTTAAGTAGATTAGATATAGGTACATAGATTTAAGTATTATAAGTTAAGTTTAAGTCATATTTTAAGTTGTTAATTTTTGTAAGTATGTTTATGTTAGTTTGTACTCGTATTTTAATTAGTGTAATTGGCTTTATGGCCGTTCTAATTAAATAATAAATAAATAATAATAATAATAATAATAATAGATATTGGCGCGGGGTTTACAGTTTACACACCTTTTGACACCTTCGAGTGTGCGTCAAAAAATGGCGGCCCATTATCAGGGTTACTTACAAAATAACCTTAAATGTTTTACTCGACATACCTACCTACCTAGTACGCGACAGGTCGAGGTGGCAAACGGGGTGTGTAGCGGGGGGACGCCTTGCATGCCACCCGCGCTATTTGACATCCAATCGCCATCTCGACCTGTCGCGTACTATACCTACCTATACCTGCCTAATATTTTGCAAAAAAAATCAAGACAATGCAAAAGCGACATCAACAAAAACCTCGAACCATAAAGCACGATATAATATTTTTAAAGTATTGTTTCTGAACGATCACGCGAGCGCTGGCCGCAGGGAAGGCGTGGAACAATCGAATTCGGACAATACAAAATTTTGAATTTGGAAGCATCGCCGCGAGCGCAATTTCGTCATCCTATAGCACGCGACGCCATGACAGCTGCCAAATTCAGAAGGTTAGCTATATGTAAGTAGGTAAGTACCTACCTAAATCCTCATATTTTTAGGGTACCTGATTCAAAAAGAAACAAGTCGTAATTAAAAAAATTAAAAAAACACGACTGCCTGCCAAAAAAAGAACTAAGTACAAAGTAAAATTTCCACATTTAAAAACGGCCTCCATATATTTTTTTTTTCAAAAAATTAATAGCCAATGTCACTCGGGTAGGTAGGTACCTACGGATTCTAACGACACCCAATACATCTAGGTACTTATAAAATCTTCAGACTTCAGGCATTTAGAAGCTATGGCGCTAAAGAAACTCACACAAAACTGCATTTTCAATAGTTGCCACAGATACCTATATATTTTGTTCTGAGAGCTATAATCTATTATTTTACATGAACCCGGAAATAATTAAATACTCTTTTTTTGGGCAGTCGCGTTGTCCATCTATCTTTCTGTCCAAGACAAAGGTATTTATAAAGAAAATAGTCTAATGATTAATACCAACATACATAGATAATAGATATATTACGGTATTTGACCACTAGTCAAATCAGTAACTTTTTATCAAACGTCAAAACCAGGTCAAAACGTGCGCTTAGTATGCGAGCTTCTATATATAAATATTGGTAACTAGGTATGTGCCGTCACAATCATTTGACGTGATATTTTAGTTTTATTGATAACAATTTAAAATAGCTATCAGTTATCACACATAAAACTATAAAAACTAACAAAGGACGTGTATTTTACGTATTTTGGATGAGCCTCTACATAGTAATTACCTAACCTACTGAGACATTAATAATTTATTTATTTTTGACATAGGCAAGATCCGTATTGAAATAATGTGGGTAGGTACTAGCCCGACTATTTACTTAGGTATTCTCCAAACATATTTTGAAGAATTTTAAATTCCGAATAATTACTTAGGTACAAATCTGTGGGAACAAACAAGCGTGTCTTGTCTTGAAGCTATTTAAAGAATTCGATTTTCAAAATTGCGTTTCAGTAGGCATTCCTACCGAATTTTAAATAATTTAAATATTTTATTCAAACAACTTTTAGCTAAAGGCGAAGATCAAATTAATATTCAGACACATTACCAAACTGTCACTTAGCTATGAAAGACCTTACAAAGAGATTTACCAAAAGGTTAGACCGACTATTAGGGAGATCGAACAACAATTTTAATTCAATAGGCACCTACCTACACCTACCCATTATGCTTTGGCACGAATGTCTGGATAGCTAGGGAAGTAGGTAGTAACCTGAATTAAAACAACTTTTCACTAGAGTTATGCTCCATAATTTCAGCAGATAAACGCCAACTTCCAAAAAAAGAATACAATACAAACGTGTTTATTAAAAAAATCAGTAGGAAAGAGGAAAAAACGTGAAGAGCAGCCAGTAGCTATTAGCCGTAGCACAGAATATGTAATAACTAATATGGCCGTAGGTTGAGAGAGCTTTAGCGGCTTTATCCTTTCTGCACTTATATTACCTACGTTAAATATCTCTGATTTTTCATGATCGCTTGCATCCGAAATCGAAAAGCACCAGTAAAGATATTCAGTAGCGTGGTAGCGCTTCCAGCTACAATTTCGTAAAATCACCAAAAATTCAAAATTCGAACGATTCGAATGAAAATATTCAAATTCCTTGCATAAGTAGGAGATAGGTGGGTACGTTTGACGTTTGACAGCTCGTGAGAATGTTGTGACGTGTTTCGATATTCAAATTGTTGACGAATAACTCAAATATCGACATTCTTTTGAGTCTACGTGTCTTCGGAATTTTGTTCTCAATTTGAATGCGTCGCAATTTAGATTTTTTAACTCATTGTTTATTTTATCGACAGTAAAATTTTGTAAAACACTGGAGATATCTACGTAATGGGTAGGTAGGTACTTAATAATCTCCTGGCAATAATACCTACCTACCTACCTATAGATTTTTATTACCTAGAGTCTAGGTAATAAAAATCTAGGACGAGTTTGGCTAGATAATGTGTCTAGGTTCTAGACACATTATCTAGCCAAACTCGTCCTAGCTACACTACCAACCTGTAGTTGGTATCTGACTGCTAGGTAGGTATCTACAAAAGGTCTTTGGTATCTACCAAAGATTAATAAGAAGCCTATGATGCATACCTATCTTCTAAAACCCTCGTTATTATGGTACTCATATCGGGGAGGGAACGCCCCGCACACGCGCCCCCCTATCTCATACCCCGATTGCCTTCTCAACGTATCGCGGTCTATATCTACCTAATTAATACCTAAAAAGCTTAATATGATGCATCTATAAGTACCTATACTATACCTAACATCTTATATCTCACAGCTGTGTTATGGATATCTTCTTGAACCTTAATCTCGTTATTATGGTACCTATAGGTACTTTATATTAGGTAGATACCTATACCTACTTGTTATCTGAATACCTAATATTTTAATCAAGATTATCCCATTAAATTATCATTAAAACAGCAGACGGCAGCTCTAATCAGCCGAGACACGCAAAAATTCCTACACGGAAGCCCAAATAAATGGATAGTTAGGTGAAATTCGGATAAATTCGAGCTAATTTCACATCACTTCGAGCGCGATCAGAAGCTCGTGCCGAGATAGCTGAATTGATCTCAATTTGTTAAATTTCCTGCACGCTTCTTGATGTTCCACGCAATTTATTATATTCGACACATTTTATTTTATTTTTAGAAGCTATAAAAATTTAACTACTTACTTACGAGTAAAAAGTTAGGTAGCGGGAAGTGGGTGGTTGAGGAAGGCAGAGGAACGTGGGTGGTGACTGGTGGCGCGCTCTTGGCTTGGGAAGGCCATCAATGTCCAGGAGTGGACGCAAACAGGCTGATTGATTGATTGATTGATTGATTGATTGATTGAAAAAGTTAGGTAGGTAGGTACCTAAGTAGGTATTAGCAGACTTCGCTCACCTTTGAGAACATTCTGGAGAACTGTCAGGCACGCAGATTTTCTCACAATGTTTTCCTTCACTGTTTTAAAGCAATTGATACCTATCTGTTGCTTAAAACTCACAACTCCGAAGAGTTAGAGGTGCGTGCCTAATATCGAGCTCCTGGCATCCCGAAGAGGAGGCCGACATCTGAACCACTGGCTATCACCACTCTTGGCCAACGTGGAGGACTATGGATAAATCCTTCTGAATCTGAGAGGAGACCCGCTGTAGTACCTAAGCCGGCGATGGGTTGATCATGATGACGAGTAGGTAAACTCAACAAAGAACTTCTTTACTGTACAAGGCATACCTACCTAGATACTTACCTAGGTATCTAACCTACCTACTAAGAGATCTTAAAACACTAGGTAGGTAAGTACTTATCAAACTAAACGACATTGGAAACCATTTATTAAAAAGGTTTCAGCATAACACTTTCTAATAAAACAACAAGGAACTTTCCGAACGTTTTCAACTTTTCAGACCCGTTTTCATTAATAATTTCGTCCTGTTCGAAATTTTGATTAGGTACATCTCCTTAGTCCTTACCTATGAGTAGGTATGTAGGACCTACCTATTAGATAAAAACCTTAAAATAAAACTAAACGGCATTCAGAAAATCTTCATAGTAATCAAATTTCAGCAAACCGCTCCTGAAATATACCTACACCTGAAAGTGTCCGAACATTGAATTCATAAATGCTATTCTAATTCAAACATCGTGGGCGGCGGTCATTGGTCCGCTAGAAATGTCACCGCCGACTTTCCGCGCGCTCTCATTGGTTGGAAGTGTCACCGTGTCGCAGTGCGTGACATTCCCGATTGGACCGGGCACGCCCACACGCGTGTTCTAATTTTAAATTTAAAGCTCTTATCAGTCATTGGAAACTGCGGTGGCACTTTAATGAAAGCTGATTAATACAATTTGAATAGGTAGAATATAGTAATTTGAATAGGTTGAAGCGATTCAAATACTTACCTATTCCTTAAGGAAGCGTAGATGGATAAATCAAAAAAGTTCAAACGTGATTTTGAGCCATGTCTATAGCCTGATGGTACACCTACTTAGATAAACCCTTGTACTTACCTACCTACTTGTTGTAGAAAAGAGGTTGAAATTAGACCCTATCAATTCTACTTAAGATACCTACCTACTTACTTACCTAAAAAAATATTAGATACCTAAGTACCTACTTAGAATATTTCATATTTAGATAGATATTTACCCACCTAAAGCGTTTTAAAAACAAACAAAGACAATATAAAGATAGTAATCGACAGTTGTCGAGCTACTTAGTCTTGAAAGATTTTCTCACAAATTGAATGTCTTCCCCAGAATATTTCACATTTATTTACCCACCTAAAGATTTTTAAAACAAACAAAGACAAAATAAAGATAGTTAGGTAGGTATAGCTACTCTAAAATTATATTTTCATAACATGATTTTACCTATAAACGTCGCAAAATTAAGATTTAGATAAACTGGACAGTTGGCTATCTAAGCCGAGGTTTTCCAGTCGGTGTCGCAGGGCGGGCGGGCGGCGTGCGCGGAACTATTGATCGGCACACGCCCGGTGACAAATGCCGCTAATTCCTGATACTGCTACTTGCCACCGCTGTAGATAGATAGGTACCTAGGTAGATAAAACTAGACAGATATAAAATGATATTGCTACACAAACAAGAGAATAAAAAAATTACAAACAAATAGATATGAAATGCTTAAGTAGGTAAGTAATTGCCACAACTGCAGATAGATTAGGTATGTACCTAGACTAGATCTAGGTAAAACTAGACAGACAGATAGATAGGTAATATTAAATGATTGTTACACAAACAAGAGAAATAAAGAAAAAAAAACCGGCCAAGTGCGAGTCAGGCTCGCGCACCGAGGGTTCCGTACTACTGTAGTACGGAACCCTCGTTGCGTGAACCTGATACGCACTTGGCCGGTTTTCTTTTTTTTTTACACCGTAGCACGTAGATATACGAGTACCTATACCTAGGTACTTAGGTAGGTATACCTAGCTCATTTTTTAGTCAGATTCAGAATAATCGCGGCTCTCTTCAAACTTTAAATATTGGTGCAAACTTTTCGTTGGCTCGGATTTTCGAATTCATTCCCAAGTTAATTTTGTTAGCTAATTGGAGAGTTTCCTCGAGTTATGACGATTCGTGGGCCTCTATTTTATAAGTGGGGCCTAACAGCAACCTACATATAAGAACACAGCATATAAGAACATATAAGAACAAGTATCATGAAACAACAGGTGAATTACTACAATCCCATACTAATATTATAAATGCGAAAGTGTGTCTGACTGTCCCCTCGCTTCATTTAGAATCTAAGCAGTTAATTATTGAACGAATTAATTATAGGTAAGTACATTGATCACCGCACAAGCAATCATTGTTCCAATATTAGAATTGGAGAGAGATAACTACGCCAGGGCAGTCAACAGTCAGACACAGAAGACCTGGGCCCAGGGTGTTATGCTGCAGCTGGCGCAAAGGGTAAGTGCTCGGTATATCATTCCCTATTGAACATATTTTTTGGTAGAGGTAGAGGTATAGGCAGGTACCTACCTATACTGAGTTTAAGTTGGGATAAAAAAAACGTCGGTCGGATTACGCCTCGGTTTACAGCCTGCCGTTAGCTTTTATAGCGGTGGTGATTGACCTTATGATACCTACCTGCTCACTTACTTGACTCCGTGCTGAGAATGGGGAACTGCGTAAAAGCGTAGGTATGGGTACCTAGGTAAGTAGCAGGTAGGTAGGTACCTATACCTAGAGGTATAAGTACATGCCTAACTTATTTAGGTGAGTGTAATTTTATTTAGGTTCAATCTTTGATTGTCTGAAGTCTGAATCGACGATTATTATCAGCGACTGGCTGAGCGAAATACTTAACTTGTGCTTTCTACATAAAATATTACGAAATAAAGTTAAATGTAGTAACCTTCTCATTCGAATATCCTTATCTGTTCCACATAGACACTTCCGTAGTTTTATATCCCCAAAAATCTTCCATATACCTTTCACCAAATCTCATCTAGGAAATCAAGCCCCAATTATGCGTATTTGTGCAAAATTTAACGAAATATCAAAAAAGATACCTGGCATCGACATATTTCATGACTCAGCTACTTACTGCATTCAAAAAAAAGCTCTTATCATTTTACGGTGGGTGCATCTCCTAAGTAACTTAGTTATTTGTTTAGTTAAGTAGTTACTTAGTTAAGTTCTTTTTATTTGTCAAGATATTTTGCAAATGCTGTGTACAAATTTTATAGATACATTTATCAGCCTGTGTTTGTTTATAAGTGTCGTAGTTTGTGTTAAATTAATGTATTGTGTGTGTGTTCCTAATAAATAAAATAAATAAATAAAATAAATTATGTCAAATATTAGGCTACTAGCTGCTGATGCCCGCGACTTTATCCGCGTGGATTTAGGTTTTTAAAAATCCTGCGGTAGCTCCGATTTTCCGGGATAAAAGTAGCCTCTGTCACTCTCCACGTCTTTAATTATATCTACCCATGCAAAAAAGTTTCGTCAATCCGTTACTCAGTTGCGACGTGATTGAAGGACAAACCAATAAACCGATAAACCAACGAAAAAACACACTTTCGCATTTATAATATTATGGGTAGAGATGGGTGACGTGAAATCAAAGAACAATAGAGAAGTAATAGGCTATCCAGGTCGTAGGAGGAACATTTGACGCTACGACCTGGGTATCGCGCATCTCAGTGTGTGTGTGTCTCAGTGTGCAGGGCATTTCTCCCCGATTGCCATTTCAACCTGTCGCGTACTATACCTAAATACCTACCTATATAGTATAATAATTCCTCAGTTTGAAAAGCAAAGTCTGATTCGCAGCGGGAAGTAACTAAATCGGATAGGTACGCAACGGAACCGACGGACGAGCAAATTGGGTTCCAGAGAGCTAGATTAACATGTCTCGTGTTCAGGATAAGTATGAACTGGACTTTAATAATTGCCTACATAGTTTCTAGGTTACCTGTAAATACTTACCTAACAAGGTATCAAATAGGTAGATAGGTATTACCGAAGCCAATCTACAAAATTTGTTTAATAAAGATCTATCTGATTTCATAACGCTGTAATAGCTGAAATTTTCAGTTGGTAAGTATTTTATTATTAAAAATGCGGAGGATATCCGCAGAAAGAGTCGCCCGCATCAGTTGCATTGATGAAATACGGACGAAGGCAGTCGTTGAATAAGACTGTGCGCATCAGCCCCCCGATTGTGTAAGAAAAACGTATTCATCGATGTCAACTGCGATGCGAATCAACCAATCAAAGGGCAGAATTTTTCTCCATAAAAACTTAAAGTAGCGCTAACATTGCAAATTTGTTTGCCAATTTGCACTGGGCCAGCGTGGCAGACTATGACCTTTCTCATTCTTCCCTTCTTGTTATTATGATGATGAGGTATTTTAATATTTAACTCATAGGACGCGAGGTCTTTTTTGGGGCGGACTACTTGTTATATGCCACAGATTGCCACCAGTCACTAGGTACCTATATTCTTAAATCCTAGCTAAATAGGTACCTACTTAGGTATAGACTTTCGATCTCAAATATTTTCGTAAGGAAATAGGCTCGTTAATAAACTTAAAAGAAGAGCTATTAACATTATAGATAAACCTGCAATTTATTCCAAGGGAAATCTTTATTTTCTTTATTCGCCACTTCTAACACTCAAGCCATTATCCCGAACTCATAAACCCAAAAAACAAACTGCGCAACCCTTGAAGTTAACCCTCGGCATAATAAAAATAAAACGACAATAAAACGGGGTATAAAAGTGTCCGGGTCGAAATGAAATGGAATGCAAATGTGAGTGAAATAAACAAGCGGGGTAAGGTGAAGTGGCTAGTTATGGAGAGTGGGAACACGGAGGAAGGGTGCTCAAGATTTGTAGCTCGAGGACACGGAAATCGTGTTTTTATTTATGGGTTAAAATGGGTGGAAAGTTTTGTAAAGTCAAGCGGCGAAGAAAACTTTCAAAAGGGAAAAAGTCTTTACAGTAGGTAGGTACTGTACTTTTCTTTTTCAGAAGGAACATAAAGTTTTATCTTTATCTAAACTTTTTGTTTCCAGAGAAAAGCTGCACTAAGACTGTATAGCCTCAGGGTTTCCACGTTTTTACTTTTAGGCTTTACAATACAAGGTTCGATATATTAATACTAGTCTAGTGACGATAGACTTGGGTGAAGACACAAACGTGTGTTCTACACGGGTCCTAGAACTCCTAAAAGATAAGATTTCTGAAAGAAAATTAACTTCTTCTCGGTAGGAAAGGCATTCCGAACAAGATTCTTCGAATGTACCTACGTCTTGTAAAAATTAATTTTAATAAGAAACTATTCTATTCTATTTCATTCTATTCCATTGTATTCTAAAATACCTAACTACTGTATAAAGGCATTCACACCACGGAGGCTGAGTGGAAGCCACGTTAGTGCTGTACCAGGTGGACATACCTATGTCTCTTGTATAGGAATTTTCACACTCTACAATCTAAGCTTTTTCTTTAAATTCTGATTCGACATGCCAAGGCAAAGGAAATCCAGTCATTCGGCCGTGCAAATCTGTAAGTCACTGCCAGGTTTGCGCGGGAACGCTTCCATAAACAATGCCATTAACGCGAGCGTTACGCGGCAGATTTTAAATTTGGAACGTTCCGCGGCCATTCGTCATGTCGCCGCCAACCCGCGACACTGTGCCGCCAATGCCACAGGGTATACAGTGCCTAAACAGTTTTGAAATTTTCGCAACAATAACCTAAATAAAAAACATCAATTGAAGATGTTTTTTATTGTGATAAAAGTTATCCCTTGACTGCAATCTCACCTGGTGGTAAGTTATGATGCAGTCTAAGATGGTAGTGGGCTTATCTGGATGTGCTGAACTTGATATCATACCATGTATTCCCGTTTAACGTCATTGACAATCAGGCTGAAGACAGGCTGACAAAATTGACAGAGGTAATGTTACTGAAATTCTTAATTTGCACTTCTAGATATCGTTCAGAAATAGAATAATTAGGTACTACACAATGTAGGAGCTTTAAAATTTTAATATTGCTACTTATGGTGCATACTTATTCAGGATTTTATCAAATCCATACTAATATTATAAATGCGAAGGTGTGTCTGTCTGTCTGCTAGCTTTTCACGGCCCAATCGTTCAACCGATTTTGACGAAATTTGGTACAGAGATAGCTTGCATCCCGAGGAAGGCTACTTTTATTCCGGAAAATCAAAGAGTTCCCATTGGATTTATAAAACCCTAAATCCACGCGGACAAAGTCGCGGGCATCATCTAGTTATTAAATAAAACACGGTAACTGCTAAAATATTACAAGAAAATTCTACGTCATTTTGCGTAATAGCATCAAGTATCAAATGTTATCGGCCGCGCTACATCTTGACTAATGACGTCATGTGTCCCGCGCAGCGCAAGAGCAAATGACTCGCGATGAATTTAAAATTTGAACTCGGAACAGTTCGCTAACGAGGGAGGCGGCAGTGTCGTGAGTTATTGTGGAGCTGTCGATGTCGTTCAGAACTGGAGTTTAATAGTCTAAGAAATATTGGATGATTTGTTGGAGGGGTTTGTACTGGTCCAAAATCTCCCTGTGGCAGTAGAGTAGGCACTAGGCAGGTCATTCTTGTCGTAGGAGCGATGAACGTTGGAGCCCTAGAGTAGAGACCGCGTACAAGTAAGCCCTCCAGCATAATCATCATCACTATCAACCCATCACCGGCCCACTACTAAACATAGGTCTCTCGAAATATAATTAGATTTAGAAAAGATTATAGTCCGCCACGCTGGGCCAGTGCGTTTAAATTGGCAGACTTCGCATACCTTTGAAAATATTATACCAGAACTCATATAACAATGATATTTAATTGCTTCAAACGAACATAGCTCCGAAAAGTTAGTGATGTGTGGAGATCAAACTTTCGACCTCCAGGAGCCAGGAGGTGGATGTCTTGCTGCAGAATAATGGAGCTTCAGCTCCAAATTTCATGTATCTAGATTCTAGGTATTTAAAAATATGTTTTTATTTTATGTTGACGAATATCTATTAACAACTAGCTGCCCCGGCGAACTTCTTTCCGCCTAACAGTCGATTCAATTTTTTTAAATTTTTCTTTCCGTAAAAACCATCATCGTACTTCAAGGAATATTATAAAAAAAGAATTAGCGAAATCGGTTCAGCTGTTCTCGAGTTTTGCGATGACCAACACATTTAGTGATTCATTTTTATAGTATACCTAGATGTCACTTTTCACAAAATGTTTTTCTGTACACTTAGAAACTGCCAAGTCTTGGTACTTTGAGTAGTTTTTCATAATTAGGTATTTATATTATTATGAATTTTTATTATGGTAAATTACCTATCAGAGTGTTCTCTCGGACTATTTAAGCTTCAAATTATTGAGAACATTTTAGCTTTTAACTCGGGATTGGTGATTAAGTGTTGACTCTTGTTGCATTTAGTTTTGTGACAGTGACTATTATTGTTGTTGTTAATTATCGTTAAAAACTTAACTGAGCAAATGTTAATTAATAAATAAATACTAACTGTTTCATTGATTAAGTGTTAACTACCTATTTATCACCTACAGTTACATATAATTTAATAAAATAGCTAAATTGATGATTACCTACAATAAAAATATTTTACATAATTTCTTTGTCACTCTTTGAACTTGGACACAGATATGAAAAAAATAATTAAAGTCAGTCAGTCAGTCAGTCAGTGAGTCACCTTTTCCTTTTATATATTTAAATACTTACTTACTTACTCTAAACTTGATTAAAAATATGACGATACCTGAGCTAAAACTATTATGATGACTACATTAATAGGTACCTAAATACCTATAAAAATTCCAAACGTAATGTAAGAACGAAGACTCTCAAAGAATGCACTCAAACAAATACCTCGGTAATCCTACCGAGCGCCGACAACAGTCAGTCAGTTGTAGTTGCGTTTAAAAATACATACGACGCGGGTGGCCCCCGCTAGATCAATTATTACCAATTAACACGCGCCCAGGAAACTGTGCGCTAGCCGCTATGGTGGATAAGAATCACTGTAATATGGATAGGGTTTCTACCTACTTGCTAGCTGAACGGATTTGTACCTTCGGCTTTATAGGTAGGTAGTTAGTTTAAAAAAAACTGAGAGTATTTTGTACACAACTGCCAAAAAAGGAGTGCGACAAGGCTATCATGGCGCGTGGTTCAAATCGGAACTAACGTTGCCGTCCAGTGTCCCCTTTGTTCTTGTTTGAATATTCTAAGCCTTTGTTCTCCAACAGCGCCCCCCTGTCAATGTCATTCAAGTGCCAAGAGAGCCTTGTCGCACTGCACCTATTGTTTTCAGGATCCATGTATTTAGGTATGTATGTGAGCACAACTATAAAAAATTTAAACAACAAAATGGTTAAAATTAGTGTAATTAAAGATTAAAGTATGTAAATATTAAAGTAATAGGTAGTTAAAATGAATTTAAAACTAATGTTAGCTTATAGATTGGATGTTATAATAATTATAATAATATAGTTGATTGTTAGCGCAACTTATGTCGACGTAATTGTATAGTTTTAAGGCTAAAATTTGTACGCCTCACATAGGCATGAAATACTTAGAGTAACATAAAAATTGTACCAACACCTTACCTACCACCTATTTCAACAAATAAATAGATTTTGATTTTTTGATTTTTAAAAAAAAAAATTACGAGACATTTCACCGCGATTCATAGCCCCATCTGGTGACAGAAGGGCTGGCTCATTTTTTGCGCAACGGATCAGCCTGTCCAGCACGGAAATGCAGCCAGTATTCTTGGCACCATTCCACGCGGTCATGATTTATATAGTAATTAGATAAGGCTAGCTTTAAGTTTTATTGTACAATAAAAACTATAGGTACCTATATAAACGTTTGACTTGAAAAATATCGTAAATATCTTAATACTATAATTATTTCGACAGTAACAATTTCGTTTTCGTTAAGTTTACCTAAATGGTCAATCACCCATACGACCAATGACTACCTAAGGGTCACGGGAATGACAAGCACAAAAAGTAAAAAAAAACACCATCAATTTACCGCTGTGTTTAAAACAACACTAATGAATTTTAATTGCGCTTTTGCAACCTTAAGCACCCATTTTACAAAGACCTCCATTATACGACTGTATAGTGTAAGAGGTCTCCTATTAAGGCATCTACAGATGTACCTACTAACAAATCGGTTGCGAATTGCGACTTTTCCATCTGGGTGCTAATATTAACATACCGACCTGACTGGCAAACCAATTCACAAATGTCTTCAATCTTAGCTACCAGTTAAGTATAAGTAGGTACATTATTTTAAATAAGTACTCTGTCTTGATGGCTTCGTCGAAATTCTGTGTGTACCTAATATCATATCCTTATTCCTTACTCTGTGACTCATTATTATGAGAAATAATAAGCCAATTTACTTGATTGAGTTGGAGTTAGAAGTTGGGATGTCTGGTAGATGCTTTACTATCAGGGCTCAAGACTGATTGTTCGCAATCATGTCACGTTGAGTCACCGTGGCCTGAAATGGCATTTTCACGCTAATCACTCATTGGCCGCAATTTCGGTTATCAATTAGACTATTGGCAGATATTTCTCGGTTATTTTCAGAAAGACTTAGATTCGGGCTATAGAGTGTATTTAAACATAATCAGACTTACAGAGACAGATTGAGATAAAATACCGTCTTGTTATAACTCTAACTAAAGTCTGAATAAAGGCAAAGTACGCTTTATAGATCTCAGCTTTAGCACTCAGGAGTCAGAACTCAAGTCTGAAAGATCAGATGATGTAACTTGGAGTTGGAATGTCTGGTAGATGCTTTATTGTCAGGGCTCAAGACTGATTGTTCGCACTCATGTCACGTTGAGTCACCGTGGCCCGAATATGGCATTTCCACGCTAATGGCACTCATTGGCCGCCAATCAGTTTAGCGGCAGACATTTGCCGAATATATTATTGAGCGAGTAATGTGCTAACAGACGCGCCGCCATCTTGGCACGTGTCTAATGGACGCGTTCTAAATTTGATTGCCTTTGATGGTGATATTTGACAATCGTAGTGCACTCAAAAAATCGTAGGTAGTAAAATTCATCATCATCGTCATCATCATTGCCATCAACGCATTGTCGGCTCACTACTGAGCACGGGTCTCCTCTCAGAATGAGATGAATTGACAAACTTCACACACCTTTGAGAGCAGTAAGTATGGAGAACTCTAAGGCTGTCAGGCAAGCAGGTTTGCCCATGATGTTTTCCTTCACAGTTAAAGCATTATACTATAGTCTCAGAATACCTACTCAAATAGGCAAAGAAGATATTTTATCTGTCCTTGATTACAAAAAGATTTGGTACAGTACCTACCAAACAATTAAAGCAATTACAAAAACTACAAAAACCTCACGTCGTTTAAATGCCGGATACTAATGAATAATGATTTTTGTGCGTGCCTCAAGTTTCAACCTTCTAAATGAATGTACCTAGATAGTGATGGGCCTAATCGATTCATTTCGTAGGTCCAACCTAATCTATAACATAAGTATCTAGTAGGTAGTACTAGCACAGAAGATATAATAGTACTGTAGTAGTTCATTTAGTAGATACGTACCTATACCTAGTAGTATAGGCACCTATTAACTAATTAAAATCGAGAGTCAGTCAGTAAAAGCGGTGATAAAATCCTTCTTCACTAGAAGACCTACCAAACCTATCATAGAAAAAATCCTAGATAAGCAAGTACTAGCTTTTTCGCGCAACTTCGTCCATAATTTAGGTTTTTAGAGATTCTTGTTGGGGTACACGATTTAGAACAAACCCAGATGTCAAATTAAATCTCAAGTATCTTGACCCATTGGTTGTCATTTCAGTTAACGAGATTCTTTTTTAAATTTTATCTAAAGAAGCTTTCAGTTTGAGAATGATTATTTTATTCAAAAGACTAGATTTTGTTACTTCCTACCCTACAACCTTGATTTTGAGTTTTCCTAAAAGGAAGGTATTAAGTTTTTGAGCTGAAACATGCTCTTATAAATAAGGAAGAAAATTAAATCTACATATAAACATATCAGTTGACTTAGGAAAATGGTCCTCGTGTCGGAAGTCGGTGGGACACCTTTGAGATCCTGATGCACCTCAGACGGTATTATGTACCTACGTACGGACTTTATTGTTCCCGGAGAAGGATCTACAAGTCAGCAAACGCCGTTGGCTGGGTTGCACTAGCGAATTTGATCTCGTAGCCCAGCTACAGGCGATGCGTGGAACACCGTGGGGTTTTAGTCAGTAAGAGTCTGAAATAACCTCCGTGCCTCCCTGAGCCCAGTGGTATCCCCGCAAATAAAATAGGATTTTAGGGACTTTCTGTCACATCACTATAGGTAGGTATATAATAGATCTTAAGACTATGAGATATAAGAAGCTGGTAACCCATTCTATTAAAATTGGGTAATCTAATTGCACCTTTGCATACACGTATTAGATGGTACATTGGCGTGTATTGATTTGCAATACAGGATACATTACCATGTCTGAATCTTTGTACTTATTATAGTACGCGACAAGTCGAGATGGCAATCGGGGTGGGGACGCCCTGCACACCCGCACAGCCCCTGCGCTAGCCCGGTGCGGGATAGCGCGGGTGAAGTGCAGGTGTGCGGTGCGTCCCCTCGCCTCATACCCCGATTGTCATCTCGATCTGTCGCGTACTATACCTATAATTTTTTTATCGTAGGTAGTTGTACCATGTTGCACCTTGATTTAAATAAATATTGTGACATAAATCGGGCATCCGTTAGATGTTTAGACGATAGGTTTTGCATCAATCAATCCCGTCATGATTCATCAGGGATGAATTTTTGGTAGTACAAAAAATTCGATCAATCGAATTACTTCGTTGCAGAAATCCCTCTAAGAAATTCCTAGCATAGGAAGCTCTTTCCATGGCACGCTGAGTGTCGAGTGAGATGGAGTGAGGTAGACTAGCCTCGCCGTCACTATCCGCGTTTCAGCATCGTATGTAAGTAATTACCTACTGGCTGGTAGGACGTACAGATTGAAGACTTTTGTCTTCAGGCATCCCTGTTTAGTAGGTTCATTTTTTTAAATCTCTACAAAGGTCAAGTCCAATAAACACAAACAAGTTATTACAATCCTCCACTCCCACCATTTGTCATCAGTGAAGTGATTAATTAATATTTAAATTTGATTAATGTGCAGATTTTTTTATGTTATAAGTATGTGCACTTAAACCTTTTAGATACATCGAAGCAAAAACTCGAATGTCACGAATAGATTTCAATTACATCATGATCTTAATATAGGAAAAGTTTTTCCGACTTATGGGTACCTTGCAAAGTAAGTATTTACTTGCAAATCACTACCTAATAAAAATGTCAAAATAGCCACCAAAATATTATATTTAAAAAACCGGCCAAGTGCGAGCCAGGCTCGCGCAACGAGGGTTCCGTACTACAGTCGTATTTTTTCGACATTTTGCACGATAATTCAAAAACTATGATACATAAAAATAAATAAAAATCTATTTTAGAGTGCACCTCTGTCTTCACCTTTCATATGATACCCCACTTGATATAGTTATCTCACTTCGAAAGTTGAAAATACTAATTTTAGTTCATGACCACAATTTAATTTTTTTTGTGTGATCTAACCCTAAATTTACGGTTTTCAGATTTTTCCCCAAATGTCAGCTATAAGATCTACCTACCTGCCAAATTTCATGATTCTAGGTCAACGGGAAGTACCCTGTAGGTTTCTTGACAGACAGACAGACAGACAGATAGACAGACAGACAGACAGACAGACAGACAGACAGACAGACAGACAGACAGACAGACAGACAGACAGACAGACAGACAGACAGACAACAAAGTGATCCTATAAGGGTTCCGTTTTTCCTTTCGAGGTACGGAACCCTAAAAATAATTAAAAAGTGTTATTTTACTTGTACGATGGTAGTGATGGTACGGACCTCTTCGTGTGCGGATCCAACTAGCACTTGACCGATTTTTCATCATCACTTCTTTCCGCTCAGATGAGTAAGCTCTGATTTCTGAACTTATAATGAGATTATTACAAGTTCAGAATTCAGAGCTTACCTTATCGTTACCGGTGCCATTAGCGGTGGCGGCAACCGGTACAAAATGAGAGATCGTAGAAAAACTGCTATCATCGTAGCTCGTAGCGGACGAAGGTCCCTAAATCTAATTAAGTGTATGATTTATGACGGCCAAAGTGGGAGCCATTACTGGCGGAGATTAAGAACACTGAGGATCGTTAGACTGGATATTGTAGTGTCGCCACAAGTATGCTGAATTACTAGGGACAAACAAAGTACCTCCCTAATGTACATCGATCCTTAAGGTGACGCAGTACGCTCGACCTAACCTGTTTGCTTTTCACTTGACATTGTATGAGAAAGGTGAGAGGCACGATGATTTTCACTGAAATCAAGGGTTTAGAAAAAGTATTTTTGAGAAAAAACTACTGAGTTTATGTTTGCAAAGTATAGTTATTTCAACTAATGAATAAATAAACTATGTCTAGTGTTAAATTTCTTTAAAATTTTCATACCCCTAATCTTATTTATTTACGCGCAAAGTTGTCATAAATTTAGTGTTAAAATAGGAATCTTTAGAGGCTCGTAACTTTAAAATCAATATTTTTTTCAATGTTTTATATATCAATAAACCTAGATAACGACGAGGTAAATCGACATAATACTTAGTTTTGAGCGTACAATATCAAATAATGTAGTAATTACCCTCCTACGTTTGTATGAAGAAAGCTCCGTCCTGAGCCCTCTTAAGAAGGAGATAGCAGATTTGTGGAGCGCTGTCCCTGTCGTTGAGACCGACAAAACGTCATATAGGTATGAGTGACAGAGACAACGCTTTACAAAGCCGAAATGTCATTCTAAAGGCCGATGTACATTACTTTCGGCCGCGTATTGTACTTTGAGTTTGGTACCTATACATAACCTAACTACCTAATTTTGAAAAAAATATCCGCTGGATTCAGGCGGCGCATGACCGTGGCGTGTGGAAGTCCCTACAAGAGGCCTATGTCCAGCAGTGGATGTCTATCGGTTGATGATGATGATGATGATTAGGTAGAGTTTTTGGTGGTCTATGAACGGGCTGTCGCTCTCTGACGGGTTTTGAGTCGCCTCTAAGGACCCTCTGGTGACGCTTGACGCTTAAAATTGTATCCACCATGATTCAAACTTCATAGTCACTGGTGCAGAGAAACTTTCAGCTTTTATAAAATAAGGAAGGTCTGGCCCTCACGAGCTCTTATTCTATAACGAAATGTAAAATTGATCTTGAATTTCATTTAATAAAGTCTTCACCTATTGAAAAATTGTGTGAAACCCGATCTTTTTTTATCGTTGACAAATCCGTCAGTAGATATGGTTGCCCTACTGAAGAATCTCAACGTTACAAATAGCAATTTTCTCGTGGCATATGGATCCGCTACTTTATGGTCCACGGTCCACCCTCCCGGTTATTATAATAGCAAAAATGACCCTTGTAATTGGTATAAAATAGCCCAAAAAGGTTCAAAAAGGCACAAAATAATGGCGCGTGCCAGGTAGAGTACCTACTATAGCACCGAATATGTTAGAACTATAATTTTTGTTTTCCTATGAAATCTTCGCTATAATTAGGTGTCCCCGAATTTTGCATCACGTGCTATCATCGAAATTGCGTGATCTTTATTAAAAGCTTTTTAACTTATGAACGAAGAGCCAACACGTGCCAGACCTTCGTTAATTTATAAAAGCTGAAAGTTTCTGTGCGTATTGTCCCCAACCACAACATATTAGTGGTCTGTGTTCTCAACACTGGGAAGAACGTTTGTTTGGGTCATGCTGACTTTAGGAGCTAACAATACCTAATAAAATCTTACGTCAACCTATAATGTTTATTTTTTTTATTTTCTTCAGCAGACACTTAATAAATAAATAAATAAATAAATAAATGTTTTATTTGCAAAATTGTGGGCATAACAAGTTAACAATAACACAATAGTCCCTTACACAATCGACTGTCACCGACAGTGTGCAAATATTTTGCTTGAATTTAATATTAACATAATTATACATTTATAATAGAAATCGAAAACTTTAGTATCATGGCAACCCATGCCAGACACGCTTAAAGTTTAAAAGTTTAAGAGTGTCTGGCAGGGGGTATCGTCGTGTTTGGACTTCCAAGGTACCTATCTATTTAGTTTTCATAACTGTAGGTAAATTTCAATCAAGTAAAAAAAGCTTTGACTAAAAAAGTTTTTTACTTTTAATTTACTTTCAAAAGGATCTTGTTCATTCCACAGCAAATAAACCTCCAAATGAAATTCGTTTAATTTGTGCCCACTTTGTGCCCAATTGCTGTGAACGTGTACGTAATTAGCCTTAGTCGTTATTCAGCGTAAAAGTTGAGGGTTATTTCGGTGCCCATTGTCTCGTCTGAAGGCTGCGTAATTGGTGCACAGGTGGGGTTTGACTTCACTTTACTGACGTGCCTACTCTAAAGGAGTGCTTACATATTGGCTTACAGAGTTTCGGATCTACTGAACGACTAGTCGTTGAGTAGATCCGATCTCTAGAGATCGACGGACCGATGGACCGACGTTTTAAAGAGGTAGCGTGAAGTGGATGGATGGATGGATGGATGTAAGGCTGAGGACTAAGTGTGGTGGTGCTCTTTGGAAAAGGCTTATATTCAGCAGTAGACGTCCGCACTGCGCACGCAAAAAGGTCAAGATTCAAGATTCAAGATTATTTATTTGCGGAAACATTTTTTCCCTTTCCCTTTCTTTGTCTAGCACCACGAAGTAGAAAATTGTACTCCGTGGTCTACACCGGTAATAAAAAACCTTGGTGCAAAATATTAAGTTTATAAGTAGGTCCAGCAGTGGTTAGAGAACTCTACCTTTCAGCCACTTTTTTTTTATAATTCTTTGGAAAACCAACAGCTTAAATTGATCTTAATAATCCTAAACTTAGGTATACCTAGGAGCTTATAAAAGGTTTTCACATCAGTTAGATACTTACATAATTAAATAGTAAGAAGAACACATTGACCAGAAAACTATAACTAAATAGATATACCTAAGTTATTACATTATGAATAATATCTGTCCCGGCTGTACTCACGTGTTTAATCGACGTTAGCCCGACTAGTTTCGAACCCATCCGGGGTCCTTTTTCAAGGGAGTCAATTCGCGCACGCGCCGCGGTTTTTTTATAATGTAAATCATTCACGGTAGTTAAAACGCGAAAATTACGTTATGCTAGCAAACAACTTTGTTAAACTTTGGCATGCACTATTTATTTATGTAAATATATTAGGTAGATAAGTATTAGACATCGATTACAACTATTAAAAATGTTTTCAAAGCGGTGGTCGAATGAACATGCTTCTTTACAACGTCAGTAACATGGCACAATGTTTTAATTTGTGAGTCTATTTGTAGTAGGTTCTACAGCAATTGCAACTGCTTCTACAGATTGCGGATGTTGAGTGCTAAAAGCATTGGAGCTCGAGTTACTCTACACGTTTTATTTGTTACCCTTGCCTGTGTTTCTGACACGGCACAAAAAAAAAACTACAGTGACCAATCAAGGAAAAAAGATAGACAATTTTTTTCTGGACGAGGCAAGGCGTTTCCCTATAGGTATATACCTATAGGTAATCCCTATAGATATTAGTTAGATTCAGTTTACCTACCTAGGTAAGCAGAGCAGGTAGTGACTGGGTAAGTAAATACCTAACCTCTTTTGGACACAGTCCTTGTATAAAAAAGGTTATGTACCTAAGAACTTAGATTAGGCCTTATCAATACGAGGCATCATACTCCTTCCTGTGAAACCGTCCATCTCTACGGAGTAGTGTTTCAAAGAGCAATGTAAAAGCAAGCATGAGCGGCGGAACCGTGCAATTTTCCAAAGGAACCAAACCAGAACTTCGACGTAATCGCAGTAAACAGTATGACATGCGTGCGTACCCGTATTTTAATCCCTGCAAGTCCGCGCCCACCGTGGGAATTCGTCATTACCCACAAGTTGATCGCTGAACAGGCTTTTTTTTTTAAAGTTGGTCCGTTTAAAATCACAGGCTTATAAAACACGCTTTAATCGCTCGGTCGAAACGTAGGACTTTGGTTGGTTCGCGCTTATAAAATGTCATTATAAGTATATTTGTGGGACCACAAAACCTCTCAAATAAATTTATAAGCAAAACTAACTTATACAATGTTAATATAAGGTAAATATCTATAATATAGTAAACTATAGGTACAGTACGCGCAGTGGCGTGCACAGGGTTTGAAGCCAGGGTAGGCATTAGTTAGGGGAACCTGTTTACTGGCAGGTCATAATGTAAAATTTGCATTGAGCTATTACAACTGGGGTAAGCAGTGCATTTATGCCTCTATGACCTGCACGCCACTGAGTACGCGGCCAAAAGAGATGAACATCGGCCTTTAAATTGACATTTCATCTTTGTAGAACGTTGTCTCTGTCACTCATACCCATAATATGACGCTTTGTCGGTCTAAAGACCGAGACAGTGCTCTACAAATCTGCTATCTCCTTCTAAAGGTCACTTTTGGCCGCATACTGTAGATCTCTTTTATTTTATAGGTAGGTACATAAGAATCACGAAACACGTCGAATTGAACCATCTCGACAAAAGACCAGCAACAAAGTATTGAATGTCAATCGACTTTCTTTAAGTCAATTACTTGATGTAATGCAATTATACTTTTACCATATTCAGTGAACAATAAAGCCTTTTCGAGTTTACAATGAGAGATATGACAAGCTTTGATGAGAAGACCTCCCGCTTTGCAAGTTGCGTAGATGGACATACTATTGTTACTATTAATTTGTCAAATTAAACCTTATTTGTATACTAACTAAGCACATATTTGCTTTTGTTATAAAGGAAATTATAGGATAGGTGGCGCTAAGTCTTTATGAAGCAATATTTTACGCATCAAAAAACGTTCATGCTTCTATGGGTGTAGAAATTATTGGTGATTATAGTAAATGGGTGTAGAATTTTGAAAAAATGGACAGATAATATAGGTAGCTAATGTTAAAATCATCGATATAAAATAATAATAATATTGAAAATCTTTATGGACCTCTTTTGTATAAACCTTTAAACGAGATATAATACTCAAATTATTAGGTATGTATAAATTATCTATAGGTACTATAGTAGATATGGATTACAAAAACTTATTAATTGCAAAAACCATCAAGTAGTAGATTAGGTAGAGGTAAGTAGATTACAGTAGGTACAGCATACAATAATAGGAACGTGCTATGAATTGAGTTCATATCTACTCCAGCTCTAAATAGGCATCATCTAAATTTATAAAAGGAAAAGGTGACTGACTGACTGACTGACCTATCAACGCACAGCTCAAACTACTAGACGGATCGGGCTGAAATTTGGCGTGCAGATAGCTATTATGACGTAGGCATCCGCTAAGAAAGGATTTTTGAAAATTCAACCCCTAAAGGGGTGAAATAGGGGTTTGAAAGTTGTGTAGTCCACGCGGAGGAAATCGCGAGCATAAGCTAGTTATTTACCTAAATAAAACTAAACCAAGAAGAGGGTTGATAGGAAACTTTCACGCGACCATTAAAAGGTGGTAATTGTCACGACAGATAAATTATTGTCCTCGATACATAAAAATACGTGTATCCCAAGTTCGATTCCCCAACTAATCTCTACAGTCAGCATCTCGCACGACGCAAAACATGGGTTCCTTTCGGAATTCCGTAGTCCAATGATCTAGGAAATTGGAGGATATTGTTTGTAAATGATCATAGCCTAGTGGTTCAGACGTCAGTCTCCTGTCTCCTAGTCGGGAAGTCCAGGGTTCGATCCCGGTCACGCGCCTCTAACTCTTCCGAGTTATGTGCGTTAGCAACTAAATATCACTTGCTTTAGCGGTGAAGAACAACATCGTGACGAAAACTGCATGCCTGAGAGTTCTTAAGCCGGAACGAACATGCATGAGTTTGGAATAGGTAGATACTGGTCTCAAAGGTGTGTGAAATCTACCAATTCTTACTTGATCTGCGTGGTAGACTATGGTAAAACCCTTTTTATTCTGTGAGGAGACCCGTGCTCTTGCTTAGTGGTCGGGAATGATGATGAGGTAGATCTAGAATTCGAAATAGGCATGGAAATTCAAATCTACGGAACCCATTTCACTCCCACTACGCTTGCTCATATCGTTTCTTTTATCTTCAATGTTTCAAACATAAATTGCATTGTGACAAATCGTGTTAGACTTTACACTCGTTAAAATTATACTTATCTCAAAAAGTACTTAAGTAGGTAATTATTTTAGCTTCTGAATCTATCAATGAATCTTTAATGCATATCTATAGGTAAGGAACCCATGCTGTATTTATTTCTGTGTGTAATTTTTTGTGAAATGGAAGATTCCTAAATTTATTTGATTTTACTTAAGTGACGGTACTCGGATTAGTTTTTTTTTTAAGTAAATAAACAGATCATCATCATCTGAAACCGATAGACGTCTATCGATTGCTGATGATGATGATCTGTTTATCAGGCCTTTGATCATTATTAAGTATTTCAGATTTTTCGATTGGTAAACTTCGGAGATAATTTTCCCTGCTATTTTTAATTGAATTAAAAATAATTTTCGTATTTTTTCTATTCGTATGATGTTGGGCCACTATTAAGTATAAGTACTTATACTTACAACTGTACCACATTTCATATCGATAATTTTAAATAGTTACTGAAATAATCGACTGTGACAGACGGACGGACAGACGGACAGAGAAATTCGCACCATAAGGGTTCCATTTTTACCATTTTGGTACGGAACCCTAAAAAGGTAGATACTAGATACACGTCAATGTACCAAGGACAACGCTGAAAGCATCGGCATCGATTGTACGCCGCATCGGACCAATGCCCTATAAACCGTGTAAGTGTCGGCCCTTATCTCGCGATGCTAAGCTAGATATCTGGAGAGGGCTTTAGGAGTAGATAGCGGGGAAATATTGCTGCGTTCAAATGCAGGTACACTTTTTTAGGGGTTTTATTGTTGCTTAAAGGTCTATTCAGGTTAGGGTGTGAATGTTCTGATATGGAATCGTATCTACTACCTACCTTCTACATAAGAGCTTTTAGTTTTTTTATACATACCTACTTAGGTTTTTTTTCCACAAAAATTTATGAAAAACCAACATTGTAAAAACAATTTTACAATGTTGGTTTCTTCGTGCGTGCGTCACATTACTCTGTCCGTTGCGGGAGAGCGCGGGTGACGTGCGGGCGTGCAGGACGTCCCCCCGCCTTATAAGGCGGTGGGAATCGGGGTATACCCCGATTGCCATCTCGACCTATCGCGGATTATAGGTACCTACATAGATATATAGGTACAAGGCTTAGCACTCGTACGTGCGGTACGGCGGCAGTTATACCTACCTACTTATCGATTGTGGCGCACATCGTGTTGCGTGCCGCAGCGCTATAAACCTGTGTCGACTCTTATCTCATCAGATGCTGAGCTAGATGGAAGTGCAACTAAAAAGGGAGCATAAAGCAACTAAGTATAACATTACGTAGCGCAATAATCTCCCGACAGAGGACAAAATCCTCCTTTTTACCTTTTAGGAAGATCCGCAGGGTGATTAGCTACATATCTCGCGAGAGGCTTGCGACAGGCGTAAATCTCGCGATCATTGCTGTCAAACGTCACACGTAACAGCGGCTAGAGAGAGACAGCAATAGCCCTAAAGCAAAATAAGAAGAAAAAGAAGAAGAGAGACAGCAAATGAACTGTCGCATTGCTACTGATGTAAAACGTTGCTGTCGCTACTGCAACGTTTTACGTAATCACCCCGCGGTTTAGTGCGATCTTAGAAGGTTAAACAAATAGCTTCATGCGGAAATGCTTAGATATGGCGCACTTTACCTACCTATGTGGTCCATAGGACCTTGTTACCGCGACCTCTCGCGAATGAAATCATAATACCAGTAACACTAACTCCATAAGTCTCAGAGAATTTATTCAGGTTTTAAATCACAGAAAATAATCTCTCATAGAAAATTTGTATTAAAATTACCTACTGTAATATAAACCTCTTGTTAGAATCCTCACGGGTCGCGACAGATATCGCCCGATTTACTGCTCTATTGGGCGATACATCGCGACTGCCGTGCGACCGCGACAGTGCGGCACAGAGAAATGGATAGAGGCGCATCACCCGGTTCAGGGTCCCGGCTGAAAAATCAGCGCTGTGTGCATGCATGTGTGTATGTATATGAATGTATGTATGTGTATCAAGGCATACCTACAGCATTCTGCTGAGCTGAAATCTTGGTTTGAAATAACACAGTTTATTCTGGCACTACGTCTCTTTCAGGCATTTTGGTTTTAATGATCAAGTGGAGGAAGCGCCGGGATAAACATTTCTAAGCTATAACATATGATGATAAACATTTATTTTTCTAGCTTACGAGCTATCACAGTGAAACGGCTTCTAAGTAGGTACCTATAGGCTATAGTTTTATAACTAAAATGTCCAAACACTGCGCTGAGGGACGCGACGCGGCAGCGACTCAAATAAACCATATATTATGCCGCGCCGCGTCGCTCGAGTGCGCTTTGCTCCATACAAACTCATATAAACACTTCACATGCCGCGTCGCGTCGCGCAGCGCGGCGTAAGTGCGTTTGGACCATAAAGGCGGCTCTATGGTTTCGTCGTTCGATTATCTTCTTTCAAGCAGCAACGTTGGCGCGTAAATTGAAAAACCTCGTGACCGCCCGTGTCGGGGTCCGGTGCTGATAAAATGGACACCGCGCGGTGGGAATTTTAATTATAGATAGGTACCTAGGTTTATGAGAGCTAAATATTATGTTTTTGTTACTATGTAGGTATATTCGCTTGCAAAATCAAAGCTACCTAAACCAAATCTTTCTTAACTTAGGTATAGGTAGGTAATAAACAATATTCTTTGTAAACACGTCTCGCAAATTGCTATGCGCTGGAACCATGGTCATTTTACCGTCAGCCGAAATAAAAATATACCATCAGCTCGAGTAAGTAAGTATTATATTTTAATTGCTTGAAACCCACATAGCTGCAAAAAGTCAGCGCTGCGTGCCGAGAATCGAACCCCGGCGCCGACCTCCCTAAAGCCAATAGGAGGCGGATGTCTTAACCACTAGGCTATCACGGCTCTTTTATTTATTACTAGCTGATGCCTGCAACTTTGGCTGCGTGGAATTAGGTTTTTTCTAAATATCCCGTGAGAACTCTCTGATTTTCCGGGATAAAAGTAACCTATGTCACTCTCCAGGTCTATCTATATCTATACCCATGCAAAAAATCACGTCAATCCGTTGCACTGTTGCGACATTGAAGGACAAACCAACAAACTAACAAACCAACAAGCCAAAAAACCAACAAACCAACAAACAAACACACTTTCGCATTTATAATACGGGTTGTTGATATTGACGTTTTATGCCACTACCGCGGGTAGACAGATATATACTTATCTTAGAATAGATTAATTAGAGGTCAATTAAAAGGTCTGTGATATATATATTATATTATGTATATCTACCTACTACACCCTACCAACAAAAAAACATTTATATAAGATGTCTTCGTATTTTACCGCGACTCCATTTAACCCTTCTACCGCTGCGCTCCCGTCACAAGCTTGATCCATGAAATAATTTCATTACACAACAGATGCCACGCTCCCATCGCTTCCTACACGACGGGTTGACAGGTTACCTGCACAAACTTTACATTAACACTAAACACACAGAACCACCCCTTATGTCTTTATATTTAAGGGCTAGTAAAGCCGCAGTTGTAGGGTTATGGTTGTAAGGTAGGGGTCAAAAGTTAAACCATTGCTTAGCAGGCCGATCACGATTTTGTTCTGTTTGATTTTATCGAGTCTGCAGGCCAGGGTTTGATGACAAGGTCGGTATGATATTAACCTAATAGATTTTATTTATGTTATCGCATTTATATTTGGCGCGTTGTGAGGCAGCCAAAATCCAATAATAGTTACAAGCACGCATTTTATTGTTACAGGAATAAACTTAACCCTACCTACGAAAAAGTTAATAATAATTATTATTAGTAGAATTCTATACATGCAATTTTTTTTTTTAATTTTCGTCCTAAAAAAGGAGTCTTCAATTTAAATAGGCAGGTACCTACACCTAATAACAGTGTAAAGATTGTAATAGTTCCAAACCCGATACAACTATATTTCCCACCGATAAATTAAAATTCCCATTCTCGAGGCATCGCGTGCGTTTAATAAAGCACAGAACAAAAAGAGCTCGGCTCATACACGACGAATGGTCCTCTAATGTCAGGCTGAGCGAGGGCGGGGCGCGCCGCATCTCTTACGAGTCTTACGACTGCTGGACAACAGTGCGTCATTACACACTGCGTCATTCCATGAAGCATTTTATTGACTGGGTAGGTATGTTTGTTTTAGCACGGAACAAAAAGAGCTAAGCTCATATAGTTCCCGGCAGTTAAATAGTCGCGTCTGACCTATGATGTGAGTGCAAGCTCGCGTAGGTATTGTGCGGATGTAGCACTCACACTAATGCAGATTGTACTTAAATACGGGGTGCGGCGCGGCGCGCGGGCTGGTGACATCTGCTCCCTCGCGTCGCGCGCACCGGTCTGCTCCCTTGCGTCGCGCAGCGCGCTCCACTGACGTCTAAAAAATGCTATCGCGACGTGTCTTGCGGCTAACTTCAAGAACGACTATCTAATTAGCGCGAACTGTACACGACGAATGATCTTCTAATGTCAGGCTGAGCGAAAGCGAGGCGCGCCGCATCTCTTACGAGTTTTACGACTGATGGACAAGAGTGCGTCACTACACACTGTGTCATTCCATGAAGCATTATATTGACTGTTTAATAAAGCACGAACAAAAAGAGCTCGGCTCATACACGACGAATGGTTCTCTAATGTCAGACTGGGCGAGGGCAGGGTGCATGGTTCAGAAAATGATCTTGCTTGGTTTCATCGCAATTTTTTCTTAAAAACCTCATCTAGAGTAAGTACCTATGCGGTTGTTTTATTACATCTCATTAAACCTCAAAATCTAGAAGTTAGCTAGTTCTAAATTTTATACTTAATCTGTTGTTTCAAAACCACCCCGTGTAAACACGTGCTGCACAACGCACGGTGCGTTATTGTGCGAATTAAAAAGGGCATCGCAATCCGGCATCGGCAGCCGGCGGGCGGGTCACGACGCGCTCCGTGTGTGCGCGGCTTAATAACGCGACGTCTGTGTGCGCTGCACTGCACTCGGTGTGCAACGGGACTTATTAACGTTGAACAAAACGCTTTTGTCTTTTAATAAGCAAATTGCTCGAGATAAAAGTGAATTGTTATGCTTTTTTTAAATAAGAAAGCAAAAAGCCGTGCGTTGGCATCTTTATGTTGTTGCCATTCAGTTCAGTCAATCCGTGATCCGCATTCCGCACAAACCGATTTTGTTAACCCCCAACCCAAAAAGAGGGGTGTTATAAGTTTCACTTGTGTTTAATGCATATTATTTTTTACTTTTTAGAAGTTTTTGTGTCGGGGTTTTTTTTTAATTTTAATAATGTAGGTACCTACAAATTCGTAGGTAGGTATAATCCCCGCAAATTGCTAATGCGCATAGCCGCCATTTTAGTGACGGCAGCACTAGACTGAAGTTTCAAGCTGATGGTATATTTATATTTTTATTTCGGCTGACGTCAAAATGACGTCATTTCAATGTTAATGAGACATGGTTCCAGCGCAATAGCAATTTGCGGGACTTTGTATGTGACACGCCTACTTTAGCGACACAGACTAAGTATATAAGTAGGTACCTACTAAGTAATACTGGCACGGGGTTTAGGTACCTACGCACCTTTTGACACCTACGAGCGTGCTTCGTTATTAGGGTTGGATTTAGATAGGTAGGTACCTAATAGCTACGTTTCTCATACGAAACACTAAGGATATTGGAAAAAACTCTGGCATCCAGGTTTCCTGCCAACAATTTATAGACCTCGTCTGCATACCTAAGTAATATAATTTATAGAACCTATAGCACTCGGCAATAATATATATATAAGTCCCGCAAATTGCTAATGCGCGGGGCCGCCATTTTAGTGACTAAACTGAAGTTCGAGCTGATGGTATGTTTTTATTTCGGCTGACGACAAAATGACGTTATTTCGATATTAATGAGACATGGTTCCAGCGCAATAGCAATTTGCGGGACTTATACTACAAATTGTCGTATACATTTACTGGAAAGTTGTCGTATAAGTGCAGTGCGATCAAAATCATTCCTTTATAAAATAATGGATCTATGTTTATCTGTAACGAACGATCGGCACGATTGTTTCACGCCATCTTGCTCGGATTTCGCGCCCTTTTCTTAGAGTTCCGTAGACTCTCAACTTAAACCATTTTTTTTATATACTTTAACATTTTTGTGAGATTTTTACTCGACACGGACACGAAACAGACAAAATTCCTAAAAAAATATTATTCGATAAATTAATAAGTTTTAGGTACTTTTTTTTAAATATTTTATTAATTTGACTTATTCGTATGTTAAATGTTTATTTTTTTAAATAATATTAGCCCTGTTAAATGACTAATATTCCCCTTTCCCCTCCAACTAAGCGTCACGCTTGTGCTTGGAGTAGAAACGACAATAGTGCAACGGGCGGGGTTTGAACCGCCGACCTTTCGGTTTTCAGTGCATTCCTTTAACCGTTGAGCTGTTCAGGCTAATTTTGTTGTACACCATCTCTAAACTGACAGGTGCTATCCTTTTCAGCAGGGAGCATTATGAAAGGGATAGCATAGCAATACATTTACAGCCTAAATTAGTACCCAAATTATAAATGCGAAAGTGTGTTTGTTTGTTGGTTTGTCACTCACGTCACAACGGAGCAATTGATTGACGTGATTTTTTGCATGGTTATAGTTAAAGACACGGAGAGCGACATAGGCTACTTTTCATCCCGGAAAATTAAAAAGTTCCCACGGTATTTTTAAAAAACCTCATTCCACGCGGACGAAGAAGCGGGCATCAATATTAATGGCAATAATGATTAAATCTCTTTGTATCTGTAATCTGTCGATTTTTCATCCTCGGAGGTGCGGAACCTTTGTTACAAGTGTGATTTCAGCTTTGGTTTTTGTGTATAGGTAATTTTATAATCGCAATGGCTTGTTCGTGACTTGTTTCAGTGCAGAAGCGTCGCACGGCGCGGCGTACCTATCACAAATTATGTGTTTCATTGTGCCACAATTTAAGAAATAAACGTTTCTTTTTAGGGTTCCGTACCTCAAAAAGAAAAACGGAACCCTTATAGGATCACTTTGTTGTCTGTCAGTCAAGAAACCTACAGGGTACTTCCCGTTGACCTAGAATCATTAAATTTGGCAGGTAGGTAGATCTTATAGCTGACATTTGGGGAAAAAACTGAAAACCGTGAATTTAGGGTTAGATTACACAAAAAAAATTAAATTGTGGTCATGAACTAATAATTAGTATTTTCAACTTTCGAAGTGAGTGACTATATCAAGTGGGGTATCATATGAAAGGTCTTCACCTGTACATTCTAAAACAGATTTTTATGAATCATAGTTTTTGAATTATCGTGAAAAATGTCGAAAAAATACGACTGTAGTACGGAACCCTCATTGCGCGAGCCTGACTCGTACTTGGCCGGTTTTTTTCATAGAAATGATTGCTGTTATAGATAGACATTGAGACTAGAATTCGTCGTGCGTGTGCGAGTTTTAAGATCTCGTAAACTTTGACATTTTGAAATTGTCGTTGGGTTTTAAGATTATATAATTTTATGTATGAATCAATCCATATGAACTCCAACAAACAATCTGGAGTTCAGACTCACTCAAAAACAAAGAAAAATTTGACATGTGCTTTTTGAGTACCTGGCTTCCAGTAAGAATTCTATTATCTTTCTAATATAAATAAAACATAAAATGAATTAATAAATTACTTTATTTTACATCCCTTTTTATGTTTCAATATCTCAACCGGTGTTAAATACAAAGTCTCATTACAAATTTCGCACGTATACTCTTTGGTATTAGGTCTATTATCCCTTTTCACAATTTTCTCCTCTTTTTTCTCTGGTTTAGAAGCGCAGGTGAATTGGATGTGCTGTAGCCGCTCTAGCGGGGAAAAGCAGGACGTTAGGTCGCAGTTCTGACACGTCCAAGGCAGGCTGTAGGTTTCTTCGTATGTGTTGTAACTCCATTCTGTGTCTACCACACTGGAAAATAGATTTCAATATCTATACAGTACGCGGCCGAAAGTAATGTACATCGACCTTTAGAAGGAGATAGCAAATTTATAGAGCGTTGTCTCTGTCGTTGAGACCGACAAAACGTCATATAGGTATGAGTGACAGAGACAACGCTCTACGAAGCCGAAGCCGATGTACATTACTTTCTGCCGCACTTGCAACTTGTATAAGTTACGGCGTTATACCTGCGCAGAAATCTTATTTATGAATCGCGCGCAAAAATATCTCAGCCAATCATAGCGCGCGACCGTCCGCTATTGGTTGTTGCCTACGCGCCATGTTTTGTTCATGTGTTTAAAATCTTAACGTCCAGCAATAAGGTCTGTATGTCTGTATTTCATTGGCGTACTTACATGTGAACAAATGAATTTTGCCGATGCAACTTAAAACTTTTACTGTACCTTATAGTACGCGACAAGTCAAGATGGCAATCGGGGTGAGGACGCCCCGCACACTCGCACAACCCCTGGGTGACGTGCGGGAGTGCGGGGATTCCTCCCGCCTCACACCTCGATTGCCATCTCGACCTGTCGCGTACTACACCTAATATTAGAGCTAAAATTTATTTATTTACTTTTATTTTTCATGTAGGTACCTGTAGTTACTAAATTAAAAGTTACATTGGAAATGGAAATTTAGCAATCTGTGAATCTGTATGTAAGCCCTGAAAATGGTAATGACAAATAGACATACTTTCACATTAATTATAATAAATAATAATACTAGATGATGGCTGCGACTTCGTCCGCATGGATTTAGGTTTTTAAAATCCCGAGGGAACTCTTTGATTTTCCGAGATAAAAAGTAGTCTATATGTCCTTCCCCGGGATGTATCTCTGTTGTCTCCGTAGCTATCGCTGTACCAAATTTTGTCAAAATCGGTTGAATCGGATGGGCCGTGAAAGGCTAGCAGCCAGACATACAGACAGACAGACATACTTTCGCATTTATAATATTAGTATGGATTTAGCAGAGATTAAAAAGAAAAACTACATACCAGTTATAAACAATATTGTCCGTAACATAAACTCCGCCTTTCTTCTCGTGTGCACGACATTCAAAACCTTCTTCAAACGGGTTAGGGTCTATATTTGGATGCACTTCATCCGACCCTACGTACAATACTTTGAGGTCTCCTGGTAAAAGTCTCTTTATAGTGTAATATACGTCACTATTCATGTAGCTTGTGGCGTCACAAGACAGTTCATACTGTAGTTCATCGTATGGAGTGTTTTGGTGGGATTTTTGAAGTTCAGATTCGACGGATTTGTTTGGGTTTGCATCTGCAAATTAAATGTAAAAATTAATCATCATCATCATGATCAACCCATCACCGGTTCACTACAGAGCACAGGTCTCCTCTCAGAGTGAGAAGGGTTTTTGGCCATAGTCTACCACGCTGGCCAAGTGCAGATTGGCAGACTTCACACATCTTTGAGAACATTATGGAGAACTCTCAGGCATGCAGGTTTCCTCACGATGTTTTCCTTCACCGTTAAAGCAAGTGATATTACTTAAAAAACGCAAATAACTCCGAAAAGTTAGAGGTGCGTGCCCGGGATCGAACCCCCGACCTCCGATTGGAAGGCGGACGTCCTAATCACAAGGCTACCACAGCTTACGATACTAAAAGTAATGATGATAGATAATTTTATTAATGGAAAACATTACAATTCCTCCCATGTAGTCGGATAAATATGGCGGAATAGGTTATAGTCTGCGACAGATCGAGATGGCTATCGAGGTGTGAGGTGCACGTCACCCGCGCTCGCCCGCACCGAGCTTAGCACGAGGGCTGTTCGGGGTTTTACCTCCTCGATTGCCATCTCGACTTGTCGCCTTATTGAAGTGAAAACTTCTTAAAGCGCATTGGGCGATTTTGGGTACAAACTTCAAAATCTCATCAGCAATATGATTTTTTTTAATTTGGCTTTTAAAATTTGTACCTTAATGGGGGCATTTAAAATTAAATTTTTAATGGAAGTGTCAAGTATGTTTTCGGTAGTCGGAGTACCTCCTAAAAGCTCCTAATTTTTTTCATAATTTTAACCTGGGTCACAAATCTCAGCAATGAAAGTGAGAGAGAGAGAGAGATTGATAATTTTTATTAGACACCATGTTTTTAAGTTTTTTTCATTCAGATACTAGTTATCCCTTGACTGCAATCTCACCAGGATCAAAATCGATACATTTCCTTTTTGTTTGTCATTTCCGCCATATTGAATTTTTCATGACGTCATAATGGCATACGAAATTCTATGAAGTTTTCTTATGCAACAAGATTAAAAATTAATATGTGGGCATTTAGTTACCTGAAAGTCTTCTATTAATTATCGCATCCCACCGCTGTCGTAGTTTTGTCGCCTTCATCAATAAATTCAGGCCAGTTTCAGGATACGGGAATTCCAATAACAGCCACGAGTCACAAACGAGCCTGCAAGGCAAAACATTTTAATTTTTAAAGTATAGTTTTATTAACCTTATGCTCGCGGCTTCGTCCGCGTGGACTACACAAATTTCAAACCCCTATTTTACCCCCTTTGGAATTGAATTTTCAAATTCCTTTCTTAGCGGATGTCTACGCCATAATAACTATCTTCATGTCAAATTTCAGCCTGATCCATCCAATAGTTTGAGCTGTGCGTTGATAGATCAGTCAGTCAGTCAGTCACCTTTTCCTTTTATATATTTAAGATTAAATACTAGTTTAAACTCGCGACTTCGTCTGCGTGGACTACCCACATTTCAAACCCCTATTTCGCCCCTTAGAATTTTCAAAAATACTTTCTTAGGGTATGCCAACGTCAAAATAGCTATCTGCATGCCAAATTTCAGCACGATCCGTCCAGTAGTTTGAGTTGTGCGTTGATAGATCAGTCAGTCAGTCAGTCACCTTTTCATTTTATATATTTAGATTAAGTACTAGCTTATGCTCGCAACTTCGTCCGTGTGGACTACAGTTAGACAAATTTCAAACCCCTATTTCACCCCCTTAGAAGTTGAATTTTCAAAAACCTTTCTTAGGGTATGTGTATGTCATAATAGCTATCTGCATGCCAAATTTCAGCCCGATCCGTCCAGTAGTTTGAGGGAAGATTCCTGTATCTAAGTAGATAGTAAAATTATCTTACCTAGTAAATCCCATATTGGTGTCAATAGAGTGCGCTAGCAGAAGTAAGGTCTGAGCTGCAGGCATTCGCATAGAATTCACTATGTATGGCTTAGTGGTTTCCAAGAGGGATCTGTAATCATTTAATACTAAATATATAAAAGGAAAAGGTGACTGACTGACTGACTGATCTACATATCAACGCACAGCTCAAACTACTGGACGGATCAGGCTGAAATTTGGCATGCAGATAGCTATTATGACGTAGGCATCCGCTAAGAAAGGATTTTTGAAAATTCAAGCCCTAAGGGAGTGAAATAGGGGTTTGAAATTTGTGTAGTCCACGCAGACGAAGTCGCGAGCATAAGCTAGTTTAGTGTTACACTGGGCAGCAATAAAGTTTGTATTTAAAAAATCCTTTATTAACGGATGCCTACATGCCAAATTTCAGCCCAATCCGTTCAATAGTTTGAGCTGTGCGTTGATAGCTCAGTCAGTCACCTTCTCTTTTCTTACTTCTCTGTCTTTCTTTTATATATTTAAAGAACAAAAGAAAGACGGGTCTTTCTTTTGTTCTTTGTTGCGCGGGCGCAATGCAAGTCGAAACATGTCCTGCCACGCAAAGTGTCAAATGGCGTCAACTATCGTTTCAAGGTCACGCACACCGATTGAGTAAGAAAGTTAAGATCCGTATCCGTATCCGTGGATCTACATTTTTAATGATCCGGCACATAACTAGTATGTATGGATATCTTTCGTTGTGTTACTTTTTCTAGCCAAGCGCGTTCCAACCTAGACCTCATCATTGCTTTGTTTCTAAGGCATGATTGTGGTCATGCGCAAGCCTATCTGACATACCTACATATAGAATGAAGATAAAGAAGTACCTACAAGTAACATAGTAACTGATGCTTGGAAGACAAGGGCAGCTTGCTTTTATACCCCGGCGGATTGTCCTGTATGTCCGCTTCGGTCAGTTGCAGTAACTTGGGCTGCTTGCCGAAGTAGGACGTCGGGTGGAGGAACACGAATGGTTTGCTCCAAGTGTGGTATAGATGATCCGATATTGACTAAAACAAAATATCAATAATTGAGGAACTGGCGAAAAAAACAGTGTGGAAATATTAAAAAAACTTAATAAAAAATGCAAATGAGTTTTTACGAGATTTTTAAAAACCTAAACCCACGTGGACGTAGCATCGTTTAGTATCTACTCTATAAATTGTAAAAATGTATCTTTTATATTTTCATATTATTATCTTATTGTAAAGCTTGTTTAAATTATCAAACGTACTGTTATAAATTTATAATTAATATCTATTTAAGTAATCTGTAAAAAATTGTAATCCTATTTGGCCTTATTTTCAGTCTGTTATTATGTAAAATTATATTGTATATATCGCTGTTGATTGCAAAAAACTAATAAAATAAAATAAAATAAAAAATGGTCACCCAAGATTTGTCTCGAAAATAATGAAGACGTTCTGTTCAGTAAGAGTGACTTTTGTACAAAAGGTTATAAATAGGTTTTTTTAATTAACTTGGATAAGTATTTCTTAAACAGTAAAACAATAAAAACCAAAATACCTTGCAATGGTTGAACTCATCTGCTACTTCCACCTGAGGGTATAAAGCCCTGCATAGTACCACCTGAAAGGACCACAAGGAATGTTAGGGTTTATATTTTATTTTACTAGCTGATGCCTGCCCGTGGGAACTTTTCTGGGATGATTTTCCAGAATAAAAATAGCCTTTGTCACTCTCCAGGTCTTTAACAACCAATAACTCCAGGTCTTTAACAACAATACCCATGCAAAAAAATCACGTCGATCCGTTGCTCCGTTGCGACAAGATTAAAGGACAGGTCACTACCACGCTGGCCATGTGCGGATTGGTAGACTTCACACACCTTTGAGAACATTATGGAGAACTCGCAGGTATGCAGGTTTCCTCCCGATGTTTTCCTTCACCGTTAAAGCGAGTGATATTTAACTAATTATAACGCACATAACTCCGAAAAATTAGAGGTGCGTGCCCGGGATCGAACCCACGACCTCCGATTAGAAGGCGGACGTCCTAACCACTAGGCTATCACAGCTTAATGATAATATCATGATGTCTTATTTAGTTTCGAGCAGCTGTGAGCGTCATGTGAGCGTGACATGATGCTCACTGCTGCTAGCAACGCAAGAATTACGAAAATCAAGTTGCTTCAAAAACAGGCAATCGCAAGTCCTGCGTGTATTAATACAGGTCAGTGGTTATACCACTTTCACGTTATAATAAATTATGCTAACTATTCATGTCATTTATTGGTTAGATTTGAGCTTACAATTCATAATGCTTACTGTTGTTATCTAAGCTGTGATAGCCTAGTGGTTAGGACGTCCGCCTTCTAATCGGAGGTCGGGGGTTCGATCCCGGGCACGCACCTCTAACTTTTCGGAGTTATGTGCGTTTTAATTAATTAAATATCATTTGCTTTAACGGTGAAGGAAAACATTGTGAGGAAACCTGCATGCCTGAGAGTTCTCAAAGGTGTGTGAAGTCTACCAATCTGCAAATGGCCAGCGTGGTAGACTATGGCCAAAAACCCTTCTCACTCTGAGAGGAGACCCGCGCTCTGTAGTGAGCCGGTGATGGGTCGATGGGATCATGATGATGATGACTGTTGTTATCAACGCCAAAATGGCGAAAATCAAGTTGCTTCAAAAACATTCAATCGCAAGTCCAGCTTATAAATTACTCATGTCGTTTATTGGCTAGATTTGAGTTTACAATTTGGGCAATTATCTCAACGACTCCGTGGCGCAACGGTAGCGCGTCTGACTCCAGATCAGAAGGTTGCGTGTTCAAATCACGTCGGGGTCAAACTGACAATTTTCTTTTAAAAAGTTTTTTTTCTTTTTTTTAGCAAAAATACAAAATGGTACAAAAGTAATAATATGGTACATAATCTTTACATCAACTCGCGTGTTACAATTTTAAATTACAAGGGCGGATGTATGGCGCCATTTTCAAATGTGATTTTTAGGGTTCCGTAGCTCAATAGGAAAAAGGAACCCTTACGGGATCACTTCGTTGTCTGTCTGGCCGTTTATCGTGTCTGTCAAGAAAACCTATAGGGTACTTCCCGTTGACCTATAATCATGAAATTTGGCAGATAGGTAGCTCTTATAGCACAAGTAAAGGATAAAATCCGAAAACCGTGAATTTATGGTTACATCACGAGAAAAAAAATGTGTTCACCAGTACCCTTATTATAAATGCGAAAGTGCGTTTGTTTGTTGATTTGGTGGTTTGACCTTCAATCACGTCGCAACGGTGCAACGGATTGACGTGATTTTTGCATGGATTGGGTACAGATAAATACCTGGCTTCTTTTATCCCGGAAAATCAAAGAGTTCCCACGGGATTTTAAAAAACCAAATTCCACGCGGACGAAGTCGCGGGCATTAGCTGGTGAACAATAATTAGTATTTTAACTTTCAAAGTAAGATTAATATACCTACCCATTGAGATTTTTGTCTCTGTAATCTGTATGGGATTACGTAAGAGAGATACGTAGATCCTACGTGTACTTTTCTCTTTCTGTCGGAAGAGTATAATAGGTATACCTCACCTCACCTTCAACATAATAAGGTCTCTCCCACTGTTAGCACTAGAGCCGTTAATCAAAGCGCGTATTCGATTAGCGTCATTCGTCATACGAAACTCGATATCTCGAATGTCCATTGTGTTGTCATCGTTGTCCTTTTCATCGATTATTTCCCATGAATCGACTTTCAGGCGTTTACGACGTTTCGATTCGTCGGCTGCTTTCTGTTTGTATTGTCTGAAAACATAATAATTTAAAAAAATATATATATATATTTATGGAATGGATGTCAGAAATCGGCATGCAATAAAGATTATGGTAACCATTTTATGTATAGTCTATAAAAAATGACTCATCACGCGCCATTTTAACTCTATGGGTCAACTGTGATGTCAAAAGTACGGTTCATTTTTATAATAAGAACTAAAATCGTTCTTTTGACATGACCTTTGACACAAAAAGTTAAAACATTTTTTCAACAAGATATGGCACACTAAAAACTATTATAAACTAGCTGCCCTGGCGAACTTCGTACCGCCTAACAGTCGATTCTTTTTCTTTTTCAAAAATTTTAAATTTTTCTCCCCGTAAGAACCATCCTCGTACTTCAAGGAATATTATTAAAAAAGAATTAGCGAAATCGGTTCAGCGGTTGTCGAGATTTGCGATCAGCAACACATTCAGCGATTCATTTTTATATATAGAGATAAATACCTTCTCATATCTTTTAACTGTTTCATTTGTCCGTGTCGCAACGATCTTTCGGCTGAAGACATAGTTTCTGGTTCAGGCGCTTCCATCAAATTGTTATCCTGTAATTCAATAGGTATATGTTTATAGTTAGTACTAACGAGTAAGGGGGCCTTCAAATTTGCCGCAAAGTGCCGCGCGGAGGCAGCGCAGCTGCAACGCTGCGATCGCGCTGCTTTGTAAATCCATATAAATAAAAACCCGCGTCGCTGAGCGAGGTTTTCTTTTGTAACTGCGACAAACTAGTGGAGAGAGAGTTCTCACTTAATCTACAATCACACCTTGATCTGGTGGAAGGCTTCGGCCGTGGCTAGTTACCACTCTACCGGTAAAGCATTCCGGTGCCATGCCGTGTAGAAAACGATAAGAAGTGTGGGTTTAATAAAACTACGATCGTTCCAGGTTAGCCAGCTTCCATCTTAGACTGCATCATCACTTACCATCAGATCGCACTTGAAACGGAATAGAAAAACTTGCTTCTTACTTCGTTTATCTTAAATACATAAAAGGAAAAAGTGACTGACTGACTGATCTATCAACGCACAGCTCAAACTACTGGACGGACCGGGCTGAAATATGGCATGCAGAGGGCTATTATGACGTAGACATCCTTTAGGAAAGGATTTTTGAGAATTCAACCCCTAAGGGGGTTAAATATGGTTTCGAAATATGTGTAGTGGACGTGGACGAAGTCGCGGGCTTAAGCTAGTGTTCAGTCAAACGAAAACTTACTTGCAGTAAACTTCTAAGTTGTGCAGCCAACTTAGTAACCTCATACAGCCGTTGTTCCTCAATGCCACGGCGTCTGCACCAGGCCTTGCCTCCGCCGCCCGACTTCTCTCGCAGCCACGCACAGTATAGCGACAGAAGAGTTATAGGATCGCCGTGGTCTGACTCGTCGGGTTTACGCGCATTCTGCAAGGCCAGACCAGTCCCATAAAAAAAATTATGAAAATGTGTCTGTCTGTCTGGCTTTCTACTAGCTTTTCTTTGATGAAATTTGGTCCAGCTTGAAACTTATATTTAGAAACGGTTTGACTTGGTTTTTTTAATCTAGTTAAATATGTATAAGAGAAGAAGAACAAAAGGAAAGAAATAAAACTTTTGTTTTCTTTCTTTCGGCTGGCTCAAAGGAAAGAAACGACCGCTCTGTATAGACGGACATTCTGATTAAACCAACTCCTTTTTGCTTACTACTTGGATGTCAATTGACGCCATTGTCAGATCACAGATAGAATAGAATAGAATAGATTTTAATTCAAGTAAACTTTTACAAGTGCTTTTGAATCGTCAAGTCAACTAGTTTAATTTACCACTGGTGACAGATGGACTCTTTTTTATTAGTTTAGAAACCGGGAAAAAATGTTCATGCATATAGTCCATACAAAAAGACTACGGATCAACTGTCATGTCAAAAGTACGGTATGGATTCACCCTTAAAATAAGGACTAAAATCGCAATTTTAATAAATATGACAATTGCCACATAATATATGTAGTTAACATGGCGCGTGAGAAGTCATTTTGTACGCATAATATTTTATTCTGATTCAGTATTTTACGACCTATCTCGCCAACGTCCATACCATGTTGAATACACCGGTTCTCGTCCGATCACCGAAGTTAAGCAACATCGGGCGCGGTCAGTACTTGGATGGGTGACCGCCTGGGAACACCGCGTGATGTTGGCCTTTTTACTTTTTTTGCAGTAAACATTTTTGTTAGTTTTAATCACGTTTACATGATTTACAAATTACAGTACATAGCAAATTGTGTACCGCATATTTTTTTTTAATTAATTGGTGAAACTATGCAATCAGTGACATCTAGTGTACAGTAAGTCAACTGCTAAGTCACGTAATGTAACGAACTTGAACACGATCCCGAGATCGCTTTGGTGGTTCAACTGTGCATCACTAGATGTCGCTGTTTAGAAATGGATGTATTTAGCATTGCGCTGTGGAGATTCGTTCCCATAGAATGACTACCCTGAACTTGCGTCATCAAAGCATACTTACCTGGCGTAGGGGACACCGTGATCAAGAAGGCGGTTCCCCCAGAGCGAGGCCCTTCCATTGCACTGCGGCTGGGTTGACCTCTGCGATTATCCCTAATGTGGATAACTCGGACGCGTAATTTTTGGTAGTGGGGACTGCGTACGCGCCGTCCCCCCAGAAAAAGTAGAATACCTTAAATCTGTAGATTATATACCTACCAATTACTTTGTACTTATTTACTAGCGACCCACCCCGGCTTCGCATGGGTGTAATGTAGATACTAATGTGGTGTTATTGAGGTGTCATTGCCTCGGAAATTCTCAAATGAGAGGATTTTTTCCGACCTAATTCACATTATTTCAATTTCCCTAGGGATCCCTAGAATTTTTGAGAATTAAACTATACCTATAAGCAATCCTCTTGAATCACTCTATCTATTGGTGAAATCCGCATTAAAATTCGTTTCGTAGTTTAAAAGATCTACGCGTTCATGCATACATACATACAGACGCGGGAAGAGACTTAATTTTATACTATGTAGAGATGAAGGCGAACTCCATCTCCAAAGTATGATTAGGCGGCGCACTTCAAATGGCTTTCAACTTTCAAGTCTATTTAATGCTTTCAATTCATGTAATCAATTCAACAAATTAGGAATTATCATTCATACTTACTTCGCATTCGAAATCCCTATGCGCCCGTGTAGTATAAATGGAACGGATGCCCAAACCAGCTGTTAGGGCCAAAGCAGAGTCCAATTTGTGTGGTGGTAGAGTTGCACTGGCTAACACCAGGGCCTTAGCTAGGGATACCTCTACGGGTAAGTTGGCTAGCGCTCTGCCGAGGGCTGTCAACTTCTCGTTGGATGTTAGAGCTGCCTGCAAATAAAAATAATACCGGTCAAGTACGAGACAGACTTGCATACTAAGGATTCCGTACCATCGTACAAAATATACTATAATATGCTTTTTATTTGTTTTATTTGCATGGCGACCATTTTAAATTTTTTTGAGTCTTCCACCACGTTCGCTCCCAGCCGGCGCGCGGCGTGTCTAAGAAGACATATTGAAGATGTCTTTCAACAAGTTGAAAGTTTTCATAAAACGTAAACTTATTGAAAAATTTTACAATGTAAACAAATATTTAAACGATAAGATAGCTTGGGAATGAGTGGCTTAACAGCTTTGTAATAGTTCTAATAAGTTTAAGTGATTTTGTAAAGTGGTAATAAAAAAAAGAATACCCGCATGACTTTTTGTTGGCTCTTCTCAGACCGGGGCGCGTTTGGAACCCTCGTAGCTTTAGTTTTAAGTTGGCGTAAAAATTATCACTACTATATCATCATGTTACAAATGCCTACCCTTATGCCTACCTATGCTTACCTATTTTGAATAAACTTTTTTGACTTTGACTTTGACTAAGACGAAGCAACGAGGTTGCTGACGCCGAGCAAGCTCGAATAGCAGAAGGGATGCGAACGGCACGCGAGACACTTCGGATGTACTAAACGTTTCTGAATCTGTGTACTGCTGAGTTTTGGACGCCTGATATTGGTCGTCTTGGTTGTAAGGTGTTCATTGGTTGATACACGAACGTAGACGCGAATGAAACGTTCATAACATTACCGGAATAGTAATGCTAGTTTTTAACCGATATCTTTAAGACACGTGTGCTGTTTAGAACCATAAGTTTTTGAACATTATTTTCGTCAGTTTTGAAGAACTCACATGTTGTTTGAGCTCCAAAATGGCGTCTTCCACCGCATCCCCAGGCGGCGCGTCAATGAAGGGAAAGCGCCTGACGTCACTGACGCCGAGCGAGCTCATGAGCAGCAGAAGCGACGCGAGCGGCACGCGAGACACTTCCGGTGTACTGAAGGTTTCTAAATCTGTGTACTGCTGCTCGGAATATATGCGATAGCATACCCCGGGGCCTGAAAAGTTATAAATGGCCTATAGTAATAACTAGTCACGGATTATTATACAAACTTTTGGTTTGATTAAAATCAATTTGCAAAAAAAAAAAACAAATTTCATGGTCGATTTCGGTCAAGTCACAATTTCAACTAATAATGGGCTAATTGCGGCTTGAAAATACTGTGTTAAGTTATAGCTTCAAGTTTAAATAAAGATAGCGAACAATACGTAAATGTAAAAGCGAACTGAAAATCTCTAATTTACTAAATCAATTTCTTGGATTTGTCTTAGTTTAGTGTATATAAAAAAAACCGGCCAAGTGCGAGTCTGGCTCGCGCAACGAGGGTTCCGTAATAGTCGTATTTTTTCGACATTTTGCACGATAATTAAAAAACTATGATGCATAAAAACAAATAAAAATCTGTTTTAGAATTTATAGGTAAAGACCTTTCATATGATACCCTACTTAATATAGTTACTTCGAAAATTGAAAATACTAATTATTAGTTTATGACCACAATTTAATTTTTTTTTGTGTGATGTAACCACAAATTCACGGTTTTCAGATTTTTTCCCGAATGTCAGCTATAAGACCTACCTACCTGCTAAATTTCATGATTCTAGGTCAACGGGAAGTACCCTGTAGGTTTTTTGACAGACAGACGGACTTTGTTGTCTGTCTGTCTGACAGACAGACAACAAAGTGATTCTATAAGGGTTCCGTCTTTCCTTTTGAGGTACGGAACCCTAAAAATACCTGTTCTGCCAGCTCTTCCTTTTCTCTGATCAGCACTTGCTTTTGATATCCAGAATTCTTTTAGTCTTTGCATTTTTGTCGACGAATCATAGCTCATCTCTTTTACCTGTAAATACAAAAAAATGGCCTAATAAATAAATCTTATAGGATACAAAATAAAGATTTCTTTGATAACAGGAATCACAGGAATCACATAAATCTGTCTCGTTTTAACTCAATCTTAAGTCTGAGCAAAGTCAAAGTGCGCTCTATAGATCTCAGCCTAAGAGTCACTTTACGAGCAAATGTGTTGAAAATTAATTCATTAGGTATAATATGAAATTACCTTTCCCGAGTCTACAACAAATCTAATGCCATCAATAGTGACCGACGTCTCAGCAATATTAGTCGATACTATGCATTTTCGAACGCCCTCTGGTGGATAGTCGAATACCTGTTACGAAAACAAAACACAATTGTGTATATTATTAATTAATGTTAGGTGGTATTACTATTTACGGACCTAATCATTTCTGTTTTGATCACGTAGAGAAACGCCGAGCCGAGCTCTCTCCATGGTTAAAAATTAATCACTACCCCACCCCTATTATAAATGCGAAAGTGTGTTTGTTTATTGGTTTGTTGGTTTGTCCTTCAATCACGTCACAACAGAGCAACGGATCGACGTGATTTTTATTATTATTATTATAGTTTAAGACCTAGAGAGTGACATAGGCTACTTTTTATCCCGGAAAATCAAAGATTTTCTACGGGATTTTTAAAACCTAAATTCCACGCGTACGAAGTCGCGGGCATCAGCTAGTGTATAATAAAGAAATCATTGTTTTGTAAATTGTATGTATTATATAAAATCTAAGCTGTGATAGCCTAGTGGTTAGGACGTCCGCCTTCTAATCGGAGGTCGGGGGTTCGATCCCGGGCACGCACCTCTAACTTTTCGTAGTTATGTGCGTTTTAATTAATTAGATATCACTTGCTTTAACGGTGAAGGAAAACATCGTGAGGAAACCTGCATGCCTGAGAGTTTTCCATAATGTTCTAAAAGGTGTGTGAAGGCTACCAATCCGCACATGGCCAGCGTGGTAGACTATGGCCCAAACCCTTCTCACTCTGAGACGAGACCCGTGCTCTGTAGTGAGCCGGTGGTGGGTTGATCATGATGGTGATGATGATGATATTGTAAGTATTACCAACCTTATCTTGTTCGATAAGGGACAGTCCACTGTGCAGCGGCAAAACAACCCAATTCTTATTCTTCTCTGCGTACTGCTGCGCGGCGTCACAAATGGCTGTAATTTCTTGGACACCCGACATGAAGATTAGTAGATCGCCTCTTTCGTCACCTAGAATGAGTAACAACAACATAAAAGAATAATCATCATCATCAACCACCGCTGGACATAGGTCTAGGGACCTTCACACCACGGTGAGGGGTCTTCCAACGTTCTAAAGTAAAATGATTTATTAGAAGGTTCTTACCAGGAAACTTGCTGTCGATTAACTGCATAATTTGAACGTAGGGCTGCGGATCAAGTCGGTCGTCCCTTGATGGCTTGTCTTCAATCAGTATAGGTTTGTAGTTCAATTCGATCGGGTACAGTCGTCCTGGAACCTTAAAAATATTTATTACTAGACGATGCCCACGACTTCGTCCGCGTGGATTTAGGTTTTTAAAAATCCTGCGGGAACTCTTCAATTTTCCGGGATAAAAAGTAGCCTATGTCCTTCCCCGGGATGCAAGCTATCCATATACCAAATTTCGTCAAAATCGGTTGTACGGTTGAGCCGTGAAAAGCTAGCAGACAGAAAGACAGACAGACAGACACACTTTCGCATTTATAATATTAGTATGGACTATAGCTGCCCTGGCGAACTTCGTTCCGCCTAACAGTCGATTCAAATTTTTTTAAATTTTTCTCTCTTTAAGAACCATTCTAAATAAGAACCATCCTCTTACTTCAAGAAATATTATAAAAAAAGAATTAGTGAAATCGGTTCAGCTGTTTTCGAGATTTGCGATGAGCAACACATTTAGTGATTAATTTTTATATTATAGATATTCAGCATTGCTTTCTCCATCGCCTTTATTTTATGAGTTTTACTTACTTGAATAACAACAGCTTTCTCAGTGGAAAAGTAGTCTTCAAACAGTTTAATGTTGATGGTGGCAGACATGAGCACAAGTTTGATATCATTGCGAGTGTGGATCAGGATCTTCAGGATGCCCAGTAGGAAGTCACCCATTAAGTGCCTTTCGTGTATTTCGTCGAGGATTATTACGTCATAGTTTGGCAAATTCTCAGCGGAAATCTGTGAAATTTTATAAAATCTAAATATATAAAAGGAAAAGGTGACTGACTGACTGACTGATCTATCAACGCACAGCTTAAACTACTGGACGGATCGGGCTGAAATTTGGCATGCAGATAGCTATTGTGACGTAGGCATCCGCTAAAAAAGGATTTTTGAAAATTCAACCCCTAAGTGGGTAAAATAGGGGTTTGAAATTTGTATGGTCCACGCGGACGAAGTCCCGAACATAAGCTAGTGTATTATTTTATTTCTTTTGAAACATTTGTGGCTATAAATGGCTAGCTGACTTCACTTGGGTGGAATTTTTGGAAATTCATAAAGGGTGGACTTTTATACAATTCTGAAATACTTTAATAATTGTAAAGGTAATTTGCCCATTAAATAGTTGATCTCGATTTTTTTTAATGGGCTTAAATACTACTGAAATCTATACTAATATAAATGCGAAAGTGTGTCTGTCTGTCTGCTAGTTTTTTTTTGACAGGGTATTCAAGAACCTTCATAGCCTCCGAGTATGCTCAAATGATGCTCTAGTGATCAGCGTCTAGTGACAGACTAGAGTAGACAGCTTAGCAGTTAAGAAGTCGTCTTCCTAGTCATGAGGATGATAGATGATAGATGTTCGCTCCCGGGCACGCACCTTTTTTTTATTTTTATAAAAAGAATATTAGCCATGTTTATCATGACTAGCCCCTTTAACTATGCATAAAGCTTGTACTAGGAGTAGGTACGACAATAGTGCAATGGGTGGGGTTTGAACCGCCAACCTTTCGGATTTCAGCCCGCTCCTTTAACCATTGAGCTATTGAGATCTTTGAGAAGTTATGTGCATTGTAAGCAATCTAAATATATAAAAGGAAAAGGTGACTGACTGATCTATGAACGCACAGCTCAAACTACTGGACGGATCGGGCTGGGCATGCAAGTAGCTATTATGATGTATACATCCGCTAAGAAAGAATTCTTGAAAATTCAACCCCTAAGGCGGTAAAATAGGGGTTTGAAATTTGTCTAGTCCACGCGGACGAAGTCGCGGGAATAAGCTAGTTAAATATAATTTCTTCAAACATCTTTACAGAGTGAAGTTTCTGAATTATTAAGTATTCTGTGAACACATTAATATTACCTGCCTAAGTAATAGCCCCTCAGTGATAAAACATATCTTAGTATCAGCGGTTTTGCTCTTCTCAAACCGGATCTGATAGCCGACTTTGCTCTCAAACTGTGTGAGCATTTCATATGCAACTCGCTTGGACAGTGAGATACAGGCTATTCTTCTGGGCTGGGTACATGCTGAAACGTGTAAGATAAAGGTTTCTTTGAAAAACCGGCCAAGTGCGAGTCAGGCTCGCGCAACGAGATTTCCGTACTACAGTCGTATTTTTTCGACATTTTGCACGATAATTCAAGAACTGATAAAAATAAATAAAAATCTGAATTAGAATGCACAGGTCATATGATACCCCACTTGCTATAGTTATCTTACTTCGAAAATTGAAAATACCAATTATTAGTTCATGACCACAATTTAATTTTTTTGTGTGATGTAACCACAAATTCTAATTTTATCCCAGAAAATCAAAGAGTTCCCATGGGATTTTTAAAAAACTTAATCCCACGTGGACGAAGTCGCTTGCATCAGCTAGTCCTGAATAAAACTGAAGATATTATTTACCAATATTCTGAAATCCAGCTTCATGTAGATACTGTGGCACTTGTGTGGATTTCCCGCAACCTGTGTCCCCAGCCACTATTACAACTTTCTCATTTTGTACAGCTGATACTATTTCATTTCTGTAAGAAGATTGTTTTTTCACAAATCTCTAAACTAAGTAATAAAATAAGATATTTGAGTCTACGACCCTTTGAGAACCTACACTTTCTTATCACTAACAAAACTTATCAAACCACAATGTAAATATATAAAAAGAAAAGGTAACTGACTGACTGATCTATCAACGCACAGCTCAAACTATTGGACAGATCGGGCTGAAATATGGCATGCAGATAGTTATTGTGACGTAAGGCATCCGCTAAGAAAGGGTTTTTGAAAATTCAACCCCTAAGGGAGGAAATAGGGGGTTTGAAATTTGTGTAGTCCACGTGGACGAAGTCGCGAGCATAAGCTAGTAATATTAAAAAGATACAACAAGTATAGAAGACAAAACAATTATTGGGTGTGTGTGAACTTTACTTGTTGTTATGTCATAAACATTATACATATGAACATTGCTTAAGAGTGTGCCTGTCGGACCAATCAGTCCCCAGCAAGGGCTCACAAATGCAGACATTTACTATACTTATACAATACGACTTAAACAAAGCATGACTCATGAGCAGTCTTGAAATGCAAGAACTATTCCAAAGAATAATTTAATTAAAAAACTTCACCTGTATTTAGCAACAGGCAGATCTTTCTGAGCTTTCCTTAACTTCTTCAACTTTTCGAATTTCTCTTTATTCTTAAAGTCCAGATAAATTGAAACAATCTTCAAAAATACATCAAACATTTTCTTGTCCAATCTCTTCCTGTCTCTTTCATCATATGCACTGTCCATAAACTTCATTTTACTTGTAAAATTAATGCAGTCATGTTTGGAAAAGGCTATTGCTGTATCTGTACCATTTTCAATGTTGGAATCACAATCTATGATAGGTTTACCCGCCTTCTTCAAAGTCGCTTCATATTTCTTAACGAATACCCAGAAATCCTCTAAACTGTTCACAACAACATTGGTATCGTTACTGTATGTAAGTATTTTATTTAAATTATGCTTGTGATCTAGAAAACTGAATTCAGTGCTCTCCAATTTAGCTGATGGTGGACTGGTTTTTCGTAACTTAGGCTTTTCTCTGGAATCATTGTCGCGAGACCTTGAACGCTTTCTTCTAGAAGAAGATCTATGATGTTCTCGAGGTTTGCGATCCATTTAATTATTTTGCTTTTAGTTATTACTTCTAGAAAAAGTGCACAAAATCACAATTTCAAATTATGTACAAAAATAAACAAAACCAAACAAAACCACAAACAAAACTAGTAAACAAACCACAGACCAGTAATCCGGAGAAGTCACAGAGTACATTATTGGGAGAAGTCATATAAAAAGTACTCTGTGGACATGAGTCAAAGTCATTAATGCGTGTGCATTAGTGATTTAAAAGCTTTTTAAAAGCATTTTGACAGTATTTTAAAAAGGATATTGATATTTATACTCGACTAGCTGATGCCCGCGACTTCGTCCGCGTGGCATTAGATTTTTAAAAAATCCCGCGGGAATTCTTTGATTTTCCGGGATATAAAGTAACCTAGGTATGTCACTCTCCAGGTCTTTATTTATAACTAGGTACCTACCCATGCAAAAAATCACCTCAATGCGCTGCACCGTTGCGACGTGATTGAAGGACAAACCAACAAACAAACACACTTTCGCATTTATAATAATGGTACTGATTTTTTTTAAATTAAACAACACCTTTTGACAACTTGCTAAATGTCAAATCGTAAAATAACTTTAAGTGTGTAATGTATGTGGTTCAGTTGTGTCATGTGAATGAGTCAATGAACTTCCTGCTTTTCTAAATCTGTATTATAAAACTAGTAGTTAACTAAATTTTAATTACTATAAAAAAACATTCCGACGAATTGAGAACCTCCTCCTTTTTTTGAAGTCGGTTAAAAATAAAATAAGTACCTAGAGGTGGGTACGACAGCGGCATCGTAGTACTATATATAATACATAGGTTATTCACAGAGTAGAGTGTTGCCAAATTTGGAATTTCATTTTCGGATTTTTCATGAGATTTACCTGTATCACCAAGGATTTATGTGGCGTAAAGTTAAAAAGTATTTAATGATACCCAATTTTGCTATAGATTAATTTTGATTTTGAATAGATAAACTACCGAATCCAAGAGTTTTTGTTTTAGATCGAATCTGTAAATTGTAAACGGTGTTTAAATGAAAGCGAATCATAAAATAAAAAGAGATGGACGACAAAAATATTGGCAAAGCGCCCCCTATCGTCAATAAATGATAGATCTACCGTCCGCCATTGCGTTCCGCCATTTTGCTAAGTCGGGAGTGAACGTAAAACAATTTTTATGTATTCCAATGTGGCAAATAGTTGTTTAGATAAAAATTAGTGTTTTAGTACACTAATGGCTTGCTTAAATACCCTTAAGTTAGAAATTAAGACTTTAGAACAAGTGTTTCCAAAAAACCATGAGCGGTTTCAGATAATGTCAGCTAGTGTCGATGAACTGACCTGCAGATTCGTTGGCAAAAATGGAAAGAAATATGAAATACACGCAAATATCACGGTAAGTAATCCATCTTTAATTAATTGAATACAGTCCGGACGAAAATTGGTCGTTGAAATTAACGATTGCGCGTATTGATTATCGTTAGTTGGGACAAAGGGTCGTGTTTATAGGGGCAGGGCTGTCAACAAAAAGGTTTACGGAAGTGCTATTTTATTCATAGTGTGGTTTATATCGCGTGTTATCGTGCATAAAACTGTATAAAGTACATGCGTTTGTTTATTTTGGTGTAGAGTTGGACATTTCCAAGTTGTGCGCGCAGGTGTAAACGACTGTATTATCTGAAATGATTTTGCGGTTCCGTGACGAATCATCATATCGATTACTAGAGTTTCAGTACAGTTTCGTGTTTCTTCGTGGTATCCGAGACCAGTTACAGCTATACTATCGAGGGTAATATCTGTTTTGTTTGTATAACGGTATAGATGCGCGATTTTGGGACAAAGGCTCTAATTCATGACTACCTGCCTGCTTTTTGTGACACTTCTGTAAAGCTTTACTGTTTTTTTTGTTTGCATCAGTGATCAAATTCAACTTGGACATCGTAGCGGTAAATTATTCATAGAACTTGTTTATGTTATTGTTTATCTGTTATCAATGGTTTTGACAGATAAAATAAACTTAACCTTGCCTACACAGCTTTTCTAACCAAAATAAAATAAATCGTATTGATTTAAATGAACACATCTAAGTTTAAAACTTAATTATTCCAAAAAAAAAATTAACTTCACCATGAGTATATCTATATATATATAAAAGGAAAAGGTGACTGACTGATCTATCAACGCACAGCTCAAACTACTGAACAGATCATGCTGAAATTCGGCATGCAGATAGCTATTATGATGTAGGCATCCGCTAAGAAAGGATTTTTCTTAATTCAACCCCTAAAGGGTTAAAATAGGGGTTTAAAGTTTTTAGAAATTAGGGGTTTAAAGAAATTTTGCAATTTACACTGACTGACTGATCTATCAACGCACAGGTCAAACTACTGGACTGGTGGTGGGTAGCCCTAATGGTGTTAAATAGGGCTTTAAAATTTGTGTTGTCCACGCGGACGAAGTCGCGGGCATAAGCTAGTTATACAATATTATTGTAATAAATTGTTGACAAAGTTTCGAGAGGAGATAACAATTCAAATGTTTACATATTAATAATACTTAATGTGCCTACTTAGTACTTATAGATAGGATGTTATGTAAATGTGTATTAGTTTTGTTACTTAATAATTAATTATTGAATTACTAATGAATAAAAACAACCTTTTACCAGTACCAGTACCAGTGTACATAACTAATTATTAAAATTAAACTTTTTTCTATGTATTTATTTACTATACAGAGAATTTTTTATCTTTGTCCTTCCATTTTATTTACAGAAGAGTGTTTTTACTGATTACTTTTCTTTACTGATTACTTACCAAATTGAAAAATGTGAAATTCCTATCAAAATCAACGGAAAGTTCTTCCTTTTGAAAGGAACTAAGGAGGTTAAGAAATTCTTCACAGTGTTATATATATGGTATAGTCCGTGACACATTGAGATGGCAATCAGGGTATGAGGCGGGCCGCTTCGGTTTAGCGCGGGGGGGTGTGCATTCCCTCACCGATTGACATCTCAAGCTGTCGCATATTACAGAAACATTATCAGTGTTTATAATAAATAATCATTGTCAACTTCAAACCAAAGCTACATGGTTCCAAACGTGGCTTGGTCTGAGAAAAATCTTGAATCACCATTTCTCTAAATATCTTCTTGTTTTAGTTACAAAAGTAATATTGATTATGAAAATTTTTAATTGTTTAAGTAACATTTATGTTATTTACATGATAGCTGTAGTGGTGACTTAAAACACTTTCTATTAGAATAGAAAGTCTTTTCTATAAAGGGGTGATAATCTAATGGTTAAGAGATGTAAGGCAATCACCTCTAACTTTTCAGAGCTATTTAATATACTTTGAAGCAATTAAATATCACTTGCTTTAATGATGAGGAAACTGGCATATCTGAGAGCTTTCCATAATGTTCTCAAAGATGTATATTGTCTGCCACTCTGCACTTGGCCCATGTGGTGGATTATAATAGCCTAAACCCTTCTCATTCTGAGAGGAGACCCATGACCGGCTGATAATGATGATGATGATACATAATGCATAGAAAAATAGTGCAGTAATTTTTTCCTTTCCTTATAGCCTTTTTCCTTATCTAAACTAAATTACCTCATAAAACTTTTTAATTAATAAAATTGTGATAGTTGCAATGTTATTGGCTGATAAAAGTTGCTCTTGCAAAAAATGGATTTAGCCAATAACTAAAGCAAAAGAAGTGTTGCTATTGTTGCGTTTCCTGTAGTTATCAAAGTTTTATAAATATGTAGGTCTTGTTTTGCTTGCATGCCGTAGTTGCTTACTTTTTACACAACTGCCCAAAAAAAGAATCGTAATGTTCTCAGTGTTCATGTATGTATGTACTATGTATGTCATTTTCTTTGTTCCACCATAACTTCTAAATACCTGAACAGATTTAAATGTATGGAGTTTCTTACATCATTCTGCTGATTCTGAGAGACACTTTCTATAAATTAAAAAAAAACAATATGGCAGAGCACTTGTGTTTCTAATTTTTAGGGCTCCGTACCTCAAAAGGAAAAATGGAACCCTTATAGGATCACTTTGTTGTGTCTGTCTGTCTGTCGGTCTGCCTGTCTGTCTGTCTGTCTGTCTGTTTGTCGGTCTGTCAAGAAACCTACAGGGTACTTCCCGTTGACCTAGAATCATGAAATTTGGCAGGTAGGTAGGTCTTATAGCAGACATTCGGGGAAACACAAAAAAAATTAAATTGTGGTCATGAACGAATAATTAGTATTTCCAATTTTCGAAGTAAGATAACTATATCAAGTGGGGTATATGAAAAGTCTTCACCTGTACATTCTAAAACAGATTTTTATTTATTTTTATGCATCATAGTTTTTGAATTATCATGCAAAATGTTGAAAAAATACGACTAGTACGGAACCCTCGTTGCGCGAGCCTGATTCGCGGTTTTTTTAATACTGTTACTTTTCTTGTTTCGTCAGACAGGAAAGAAAGGATTACAATGTGGGTTTATGTACACACTCTTAAGCCTCGTACTCACTAGGGGACAAATGTCGCGTGACGCGAGTCGCTAGAGATGTCGTTGGGCGACAACGTGGGGTGATGTCGACTAACGTCGCCAGACATCTTGTCTCGCTCGCGCCCTTTTTCATCCACTCACACAACACAAAGTCGCGAATGTTGCCAGACTTATCAGGCGACGTCGCCCGACTTCGCCTAGCGACATTTTGTCCTTTAGTTAATATTTTTTTTGTTCCATTACAAGTTAGCCCTTGAATGCGATCTCACCTCGTGCTCTTAGATGATGGAATCTAAGACAGAAGAGAGCTAACTAGGAAGAGATATGGCAATTTTACTAAACCTATACATCAGTCTTATAGGTGTTTACGTGGCGATTTTTCAGCCGGTAGGGGGATAACTAGCCACGGCCGATGCCTCCTACCAGACCAGCCCCCCGATTGTGTAAGAATAACCATTTCATCGCTATCGCAATCGTTAAGAAATTCTGCCCTTTGATTGGTTGATTCGCTGTTTAAATTTTTTCACAGCCAATCAAAGGGCAGCATTTCTTGACGATTGCGATAGCCATGAAATGGTTATTCTTACACAATTGGGGGGCAGATCAGAGACAATTTAGAAATAATAAATTCTCAAACTGCCCCTGCCAGGAATCAAACCCGGGATCTCCCACTTTTAAGACCACAGTGCTCACCATTGCGCCAGGGAGGCTTTACAGTCATTTGAAAAGTTGCAATATTATTTTCTTATCTCTTTCAACAATATGTAGATAAGGTTAACTACTTATAACAAGGAAATGTCTTAAAGGTTACTTTCATCAGGATGTGATATTTATTTTCGTAAATATAAATATGTACTATAGGTTGGATTTGAATATATGAATTAGGTACCTAAGTTAAATCTAAGTTTGTTGTACTGGGCCTCTCACTGTTCAACTGCTGTGCAAAGTCTAAAGTAATGAACGTGTATGGTGGCGCGATCTCGGGATTGCCTATGTCAATCAAACAGGCTGATTGATTGAATACATAGGTATAGTATAATAAATAATTCGTTATTTATTAGTTTGCTACTACCATGGTTAACTTTATTAGTGTTTACCTTATCAAATAAAGATTTGTTCTTGTTATTATTGTAAATACATACTGCTTCATGACACTCACAAGTACCTACATCGATGCTCACACGTCATAAGTTGACAAACTTTGTTCCTAAACATTCGCCGACAGGTTCACGACAGTTGGGAAACTTCTAACAAAGCTTCGAGGCTTCGACGTCACTGGCAAGCATCAAATGTTAGTACATTTTTTCGCTAAGTAGCCCTAAGGTAGCCCAATTTTTCATTGATTTCACGTCACCATAGCCTTATGTTTGACATATCGTCGATTCAGGATCAAACCGAGAGTTCCCTCACTCTATTTCACTCTGACTAGGGAAAGAACAGCAGTTCAAGGTTTTAATTTATCAACCTCGAACTCTGACCTACGCGCACTATACAGCGGGCACTCGTTAAAGACTTTGTTCACGTTTTTGGGTAGCGTAGGGTACAACAACTGAAATAACTGCTAGGCCTAATACGCCGAGATTTCATTGTTATGACAAGTAGGTCAAGCAGACTATCTGTTCTTGGCATCTTACTTCCTATATGCTATTCAGTGCAGCTAGCCTATTCAGTTCTGTTATGCATAAAGTCACAAAAGTTAATTGGCACACATTCATACGGACATTCAAAATGTACAAGTATCGTCGAAACGGACCGGCATTTGAATTATCAAATGATTAACAATTTTAACTGAGTTTGATGAAATCTATAAATGATATAAATGAAAGGAAATATTTTGAGTTTATTAACTAAATATTGAAGAGTTAAAAGAATATTGAAAAATACCATAAATTCAGCAAATCGCCACAATTGAGATTGTAATAATGATTCATGTAGATTTTCCAAGCTGCTGGTAACTGTAGCTGTCCACTCTGTTCAGTCCTCGACATATATACCTACTTATGAACTAAGCAGCTGTGACGGACAGATGGACGAAGTCACAGCATAAGGGTGCCTTTTTATCATTTTGGTACGAATTCTAAAAATACGCAGTAGACTGCATCATATTATTATAGCTTTTTACTTCCAAATAGTTCTTCTCGGTAGGAAAGGCATTCCGAACCAGTGGTAGATGCATCCGACTATTTGTAAGTACTTGTAAAAGTTTATACGAATAAAAAAGATTTTTATTTTTTTATTTTTATTTTAATAATCCATAATATTAAAGTTTCAAAGCATGAAAATCGCATACAAATTGCGAGCTTTTTGGCACGCTTTAAGTTTGCCGGCCTAGCGGGCGCTTTATAGATCAAGTGCAATAAGAAAGGTTTTGACTAATGATTATTAATTTTTATACTAATCAAAAAACTCCGTTAAAAATTAACTGTTATTTACTAACTTTAAAACTAACTTTTTCTTTCCCTGTCTTTTACCTTTAAAAATTCAACTAAACACTATCCAAGTTATTCAAGTTAGCTTAGCTCTCACATTCTATTTGATCGATAGTAAAGCAACCTTGAGTTTTATCTTTGTAAAACCACAAACATAATATTATGAAAGGTATTTTTAACAACTTCATATAAAATATACATCCCTGCCTCAGTGAGTGACTGAAACGCACATAAAGAGGAGGGGGGACCTTCAACAAAATATTATGTGTCTGTGGATTTCAAGATTTCTGTGAAAATGTGTACAGTACGCGGCTGAAAGTAATGTACATCGGCCTTTAGAATGACATTTCGGCTTTGTAGAGCGTTGACTCTGTCACTTATACCTATATGACGTTTAGTCTCAACGACCGAGACAGTGCTCTACAAATCTGCTAACTCCTTCCAAAGGTCGATGTACATTACTTTCGGCCGCGTACTGTAGTTTTAAAGTTATGGTTTTTTATAAGTTTACATGTAGGTAAGCTGTGATAGCCTAGTGGTTAGGACGTCCGCCTTCTAATCGGAGGTCAGGGGTTCCATCCCGGGCACGCACCTCTAACTTTTCGGAGTTATGTGCGGTTTAATTAATTAAATATCACTTGCTTTAACGGTGAAGGAAAACATCGTAAGGAAACCTGCATGCCTGAGAGTTCTCCATAATGTTCTCGAAGGTGTGTGAAGTCTACCAATCCGCACATGGCCAGCGTGGTAGACTATGGCCAAAACCCTTCTCTCTGAGAGGAGACCCGCGCTCTGTAGTGAGCCGGTGATGGGTTGATCATGATGATGATGATAAGTTTACATACAAATCTTTCACTCGGTGTAACTTCGAAACTACACGTTTTTTTACACTGTGGTAACTGGTAACGGGTCATGAGGACAATTGTATACAATATGGGAATTTTGTTATAGGAAACGTACCCCAACACACCACCCGTATGGTTCGCCGACAGCGAAGATCCAATTGTGACGAATGCTGTGCAGATACTCAGCAACACACAAGGACGAGATAACCATGTCATAAACCAGGTAAACTTTTTACTCGACTGTGGCGAAGCCCAAAAGGAGGGTTATGTTTTTGACCCGTATGTGTATGTTCGTTCCTATGCCCGCTCATATCTAAGCAACGATTTTGATAAATGATTAGATTAGTCATTAGATTCCTCTTGATGGCGCAGTGTCACTGGATACATAAAATTCTTGATTCAAAATAGCGGATTTTTAAAAAGCGCTTTAAAAAGATACAGAGCAAACCGAAGTCGGGATTTTTTGAAAACCTTTTATATTAATTAGTATGTGCAAAAAATGTTATTAGTAACAAATAATTACTTATTTATTTTTCTTTCAAACAATAAATTTTACATAGTTTCCTATAGTCCGCGACATGTCGAGATGGCAATCGCGGAGGGAACACCCCGTACACCCGCACGTCCCCCTCGCTATCCCGGTACCGGCGAGTGCGGGTGACATGCGGGTGTGCGGGGCGTCCTCTCGCCTCATACCCCGATTGCCATCTAGACTTGTCGCGCACTATAATACAATTTTATAGGAAAATATTTTTAGCGCTTTCGACGCAATTTCGTGCGTTTATCCATACTTCCATACTTGATACTAATATTATAAATGCCAAAGTGTCTGTCTGTCTGTCCGTCTGTCTGTCTGTCTGTCTGTCTGTCTGTCTGTCGGTCTGTCTGTCTGTCTGTCTGTCTGTCTGCCTGTCTGCTAGCTTTTCACGGCCCATCCGTTAAAGCGATTTTGATGAAATTTGGTATAAAGATAGCTTCCATCCCGGGGAAGGACACAGGCTACTTTTGATCCCGGAAAATTAAAGAGCTCCCACGGGATTTTTAAAAACCTTAATCCACGCGGACGAAGTCGCGGGCATCATCTAGTAAAGTATAAGCTACATATATATAAGAAAATACAATATTGATTAAAAATTTAAAATGTCTTTATTTTGTTTAAAAATATTGTTTCTTTTTGCAATAATTAACGTAAAATCAAACGTTGATTTGTGCGATTAAAACGTCGCACATCTCGCTCTTGAGTATGGCGTGCCCGTAAATGTTGATCGAAATAGCATTCTTACTACCACGTGATACCGACGAAAGCATTCTTAAAATGTTGTTTTACGAGTATAATAATGACGCCAATTCTCTTCTGTTTCTCTAAACTAAATTTAGAGTATCTGCATCTTTTTTTTTAAATATTACTAAAAAAGGACGGAACATGAATTTTACATTTAAAGACTAAATATTTGTGTACGCTACGAATTTAAACCATAGGCTCGCGACTAGTAGCTAAAGTCACGAGGTTTGACGGCTCTAAAACTGTGTCTGTCCTATTCATATTACATTAGTAAGAAGAGGATGCAAATACTCTAAATTTTATGTGTGCTCAGAATCAGCACCAATAGAAGCCATGTAAGCCGAGACCTCACGAGATCAGTAGTCCGTGTACTAACTGTATGCAAAATACTGTATCCGCCTTTGTGCCAGGTTTCAGCTTACAAGCCAAGTCTTGTGTGTTTCTGTAGCTTTTATGTAATTTCCCAGGTGGGCATATTGTTAAGGGAACTATGCAAATTACACGGCGTGCCGGAACCGCCGGACTTGGACTCTTTGTCGCTACCCCTCTATCCAGTACCACAAATGAGGTGATTTTTTTTAATTCACTAAGCGCGCACTTGGGGTAAGTCCAATTTGTTTCATAGAACTTGACGTCATCGGACAAAATGAGACAATTTCATCCTTATTTGTTCCATACTAGTATTTCCCCTCGCCTCAAACTTGCTTTTCTTTGACGCCATAAAAAACTTTGCATTTTCATGGCGGAATGTCATCGGGATTATTTTTAGGTCCTGATGACATTCCGCCACGAAAAAAAAAAGATTTTTATGGCGTCAAAGAAAAGCAAGTTCGAAGGGAAATGGTAGTACGTAAGTTCTATGGAACAAATTAGGATGAAATTGTCTCATTTTGTCCGATGACGTAAAGTTCTATGGAACAAATGGGACGTACCCCATTCTTGACCACGATCATACTGATGGGAATTCACGATGCGGTCTAATATGGGACGCGTTTGCCTCACTCAATCACTCTTCATGTGAATAGACAGACACCTTCTAGGCAAACACGTCTCATCTTAGGCCATATCATCGCTGATAATAATTGCAATGATATTATAAGAATATATGATGTATAGAAATATAGATAGTGTTCACCGAACCTTCGTGTTTGGCCACCTTCAACCGAACCTTCGCCTTTGGCCAAAATGGGCTGAAGTTGTGACCAAAGCCGAAGTTTCTAGCAAGCGTCGAAATAAGACGAACTGTTCTACCGACCGCTATCGCTGGTGTTTTACTATTATATTATTCACTTTTAGACAATCTTTCTTGGGTGTCCTCGGGGAAAACTGAAACTTCCTAGATCAATCTGGTAGTAACAGGAATGCCTCCCTTCGCAGAGTACCGAGCGTCACGTCAAACGGTGCGGAGTCCGGCACCGAAGAGGACGAGGAGATGGCCGCGGAGGAGGACGACTCGGAGGGGGAGGACGACTTGCCACTTGAGATGGTTGACGACGCTGGACGCAGCAACAAGGTCAGTGCAGTCTACAATATACAACCGATTTGCGTAACACCAACAAATATGAATTTGCGTGAACGCAGTGGTTTAGGAAGAGCTTAAGGTCTGTATTTAGAGCTGGAGTTAAAAAAGTTTAAATGTTTCAAATGATTTCCTTTGTATGGCCAACCCTCATATTATCGAGAGAAAGTTAAATTGAATAAAAAATATATAGATTTAGAAGAAGAATATACCATAGGTAGACTTGAATAGTCGTTAAGATTCCGAACACTGCTTCAGTGTAAGTCAATGAGGCGATATACTAGCCCGGTCATTCTGTCTTTTACATAGTAACTACAATAGCTACTCGATTGCAATTTGCCATCTTCGCAACACGCGATCGCCGTTGTTTATGAAGAACCATACGTGTATAAGTGCGTGCCTGTGTAATTTAGGTATTTAAAATATTGTACATCGACATTTAGAAAGAGACAGCGGTTTCGTAGAGCGCTGTCGCTGTTTTTGAGACCGACAAAACGTCACATAGGTATGAGTGACAGTGACAACGTTCTACAAAGCCGAAATCTCATTCTAAAGGTCGATGTACAGTACGCGGCCAAAAGTGATGTACATCGGCCTTTAGAATGACATTTCGGCTTTGTAGAGAGTTGTTTCTGTCACTCATACCTATATGACGTTTTGTTGGTCTCAACGACAGGGACAGCGCTCTACGAAACCGCTGTCTCTTTCTAAATGTCGATGTACATTACTTTGGGCCGCGTACTGTACCATATTTCATGCCGGCTTGCGTGTGTGCATGCATTTGAGGTCTTTCTTGATTTTCTATTTGGTAATTTGGTAATTCCCTTTTTTGGGACAACCCTCCACCTCCCATGGCCCCACCAACATCTCGGTTATATGGGCCGAATCGCGGTAGGGCGCCCGTTCGGTACTTGCTCTTGGCATTTTTCCGGGGCGCCTTCTTGACTAAAAGGGACAGTTTTGCGCCACAGACACGCATTCGGGTTTATGCCAGACAAGACTAATTTTACTGCAATTCCATGCAATTCGGCTGGGAAGATCGCCGCCTCTATACGTACAGTTGTACACCATCTATCGGAGTTAAGTAATGGCGGTGGTTTTCTCGGTTGAGATGCATGGAAAGCCGTACTTATTAGTTAGTATTTGTGATCTTTTTGTCTTCATGTTTTGTTCTTTGTTTTTTTTTCTGTACGTTTGTTTGGTGTTGTTGTGTTTTGCATAATTGTAAACTTTGCGCTATGGTGCCAAATAAAAGATTATTATAATAATTAATTCCAGGATGATATGGAGATAGAGCATTTAGCGACGTTAGAGCGGCTGAGGCAGAACCAGCGACAAGACTACCTGTCCGGCAGCGTGTCGGGCAGTCTACAGGCCACCGACCGCCTCATGAAGGAGCTGCGCGACATATACCGCTCGCACTCCTTCAAGAATAACATGTATTCTATAGGTGAGATCACTACCCTTATTATCACTACCCATGTTATAAATGCGAAAGAGTGTTTGTTTGGCGGTTTGTCCTTCAATCGCGACAGACACGACAGACAGACGGACAACGAAGTGATCATATCCTAGAAAATGCTTTTTCACTCTTTCTTTGAAGGCATGTAATATGTTACAGGAAATGTGGATGCTAGGTAGGCGGTCAGTACATTAGAAATATTGCGCGTAGATTGTATGACGACCACAAAAGTATGTTCTACAAAATTTGTGTGATAATGTGTTGATGTTGTGTATTACTTGCTTTTCCTGCTTCTTTAGTAGTAGGAGATCTGGCGGTGCACGTTGTACCATACAGATTTGTCTGTATTGTTGGATCATAGCAAAATAAGTTGGTAGATCTTTGTATATCATGAACTTTAACAAAGTAATACCTGTAACATTTAAATTTTGTAACCACTTCCAAAAAGGAGGTGGTTCTCAATTCGGCCCGGTTTTTATAAAATATATGTACACCGATTGTTTCGAGGTTTCTGGACCGAATTGCAATTTATTTTTTGTTTCCAGAGTTAATAAACGATTCACTCTATGAGTGGAACATAAGACTGCGCTCAGTGGACCCGGACAGTCCGCTGCACAATGACCTGATGCTGCTGAAGGAGAAGGAGGGCAAAGACTCAATACTGTTGAACATCATGTTCAAAGAGACGTACCCCTTCGAGCCGCCCTTCGTACGTGTTGTATATCCTATTATATCAGGTGAGAGGATACACTTTATTGGCCAAGTTACTTGGCAATGTCTAAGAGCGGGTTACGCACGCATCCGATCCGAATCCGCGAAAATATGGATATTAAAAACTCGGACCGAATTCGGATATTGTTTACGCATTCTGAATCCGAGGTAATAATGCGTTCATACAAACATTACTATAGGTAGACCAGAATCTCATGAAATGAAATTCCAAAGTTAGTTACCCTGTACTCCGTGAATATCCTATGTACATAATACTCTGTGGTGAATATTAATAATTCACTACAATATTCACCACAGAGTATTATGTACATAGGATTATTCACAGAGTATAGCGTTGCTAACTTCGAAATTTAATTTACGTATTTTTATGTGATTCTGGTCTACCTATACGGCTACTTCGGCCTGAATATTTCTTCCGAATTGGAGACTCACGGATGACGGAGAGAAATCGGATGACTGACTAGTACATATGGATCCGATACACTTGGCCAATGCATAGGGCTACTTGGCATATAGTTACGATGTATTATATTATTGCCTTGATGAGTATTGCCATTAGAACGATTTTTTATGCATCGTAAAATATAGTTATATTTTTGATTTCCACCAATATTAATAAAAATTAAATACTTTGTGAATCCAAATGGTTTTTAAATTAGCTGGTTCCAACTTCGCCAACCTTTTCTTTAAGATAACCAACGTTTTCATCAATCTATTTGATATCCCACCTATAAAAATCGAAAAATGTACAGTGTAGTTATCACATTTTATTTTGAAAGAAATGTTCAGACATTTCTTTCAAAATAAAATGTGATAACATGTTGCTATAATATTTTGTTCATTGTAGGTGGTTACGTCCTCGTAGGCGGTGCAATATGTATGGAACTCCTCACAAAGCAGGGCTGGTCATCCGCGTACACAGTGGAAGCAGTTATAATGCAGATCGCCGCGACTTTGGTCAAGGGCAAAGCGCGCATCCAGTTCGGAGCTACCAAAGTGGTCTCCCAGTCACAGTACAGCCTGGCGCGCGCGCAGCAGAGCTTCAAGTGCCTAGTGCAGATACACGAGAAGAATGGTGAATCATTTTGATACTAGATGCATTTCACGATCCAATAGTACTTGTATGAGTTTATTTAAATGAAAATATTTCTATTCTTTTCTGATATTAATTTGAAAATCTTCTCTTCTTTCGGCAATTCTCTCCTTATTAAAAGTCTTTCTTTTTTGCTTTCTTGATTTTGTATCTTCAATATTAATCCTGGGTTTGCTCAAGGCTTCGATGAGCCAAAGACTGATCAACTGTGGTTCGAAGTTCGAATGCAATGTGATAAATTATGTTGTCTATGTCTAATAAATTAATATTTTTAAACGTAGACAATACAAAAGTGCATTACCACATTTCAGGTTGGTTCACGCCGCCGAAGGAAGACGGCTAATGCAGGTCGCCCGCCCTCACAGTAAAACTAACGTGCAACGTGCGTCGTTCACACCGTATACAAACACAAAGACGCGACGCGACGCGACTGTCGCATTCCAAGTTTGTATCATGTGTTGTGTACGGAACGGACACTCGACACAGTATTGTGTACTCTATCGATATAATATTAAGTGCTATTATGTCAGTGCGGACGTACCGAGAGACCTTATAAGACTTATAGAAAAAAATGTGTAATGTTTTTGTAATCATTAATTTTTCTCATCCAATTATCCATAAATACGGTAGCCTTAGACGTTACTGAAGTGTAAAGTTGGAGACAAAATTCTTTGCATTTCTTTTTAGTTAATGATGATGGAATAAAAGAAAACACCTGTGATTCGTAATGATTATATATTTGGTTTGATTTTAATACATCCACACGCAAATACATCGATAGTTGAATAACCTAGTTCCTAACCCAGTTAATTTGCTTAAGGTTACCTGTCCACCGAAGCGGAGCAGAGCGAAGATGTGTTGAGCAGATTAATCAGATTATTGGTAGATGCCCAAAAATCTGATTGGTCAACTATACACATCGCTCCGCTCCGCTTCAGGGGACTCACACCCTAAAACTGCCATATCCCTTCCAAATTAGCCAGCTTCCATCTTAGCATCACTTACCACCGGGTGAGATCGAAGCCAAGAGCTAACTTTTAATGGAAAAAATAATTGTGTGCTAGCCTAAAATATAATCTTTATAAGCCTGAGTCTTTATTTAGTTTATAATTTGGAATTCAGCTTGGATCTATTCATTTCCATAAAAGCTTTCAGACTCGCCACATGCACCTCCGCGCCCGGCTGGTTGATCCGCTCACAAAGTTCTAACTTCGACATATTATTGTACCATTGATTTAGTTTTGGAAATCTGAAAATAAAAACGACAGAAATTTTATACCTACTAGCTAGCTGCCCTGGCCGCCTAACAGTCGATTCAAATTTTTTAAATTTTTCGCTCCGTAAGAACCATCCTCGTACTTCAAGGAATATTATAAAAAAAGAATTAGCGAAATCGGTTCAGCGGTTCTCGAGATTTGGGATGAGCAACACATTTAGCGATTCATTTTTATATTATAGATATAATGTACAACTTATATAATGAGTCTAATCCATACTAATATTACAAATGCGAGTGTGTCTGTCTGTTAGCTATTCAGTGCCCGTCCGTTTCACAGATTTTGACGAAATTTGGTACGGAGATAGCTTGTACCCCGGCGAAGGATATCGGCTTCTTTTGGTCCCATAAAATCCCAGTTTCCATGGGATTTAGAAAAAATCTAAATCCACGGGAACGAAGTTGCTGGCAGCATCTTTGGTGCAGAGATAGCATTCATCTCGGAGTTATGTGAGTTTTGTTTAACGGTGAAGGAAAACATCGTGAGTAAACCTGTAGGGCGATTGGCTGAATTTGTGCGATTCTTGTTGCAACAATGTATTGTGGCCAATAGTGAGCGAGCATTAACCAATCAGAGATGATTGCGATCGTGACATTGTAGCTGTCAAACAACCGCGGTAGGGCCACTGATATAGGTCGATTTCGTAAAACCTTTATCAATCATCATTACAATCTCAATTGTTGTGATTGGCTGAATTTATTTGCTCTTATTGCAACAATGTATTGTAGCCAATAGTTAGCGAGCGTCAACCAATCAGGTGATTGCGATCGTGATATTGTAGCTGTCATTCTACCGCAATCGAGCAGCTGCATGCCTGAGAGTTTTCTATAAGTTCTCAAAGGTGTGTGATGTCGGGCCAGCTTTGTAGACTATGGCCAAACCCTTCTCATTCTGAAAGGAGACGCGTGCTCAGTAGTGAGCCGGCGATGGGTTGATGATGAAGGAAAAATATACTAACTTTTTCTCATCTATAGGGAGTAAGCCATGCAAAGTTGACATAGTAGTGATGACGCTTATGTCAGCCAGAGTAACGACTTCGTCAGCTAAGTACAGGGTATCTGATAAGTAAGCTTCGAGCATTCTGTATGCGTCGTCTATATTCCTTATCATCGACTTGGATAACTCTGTCAGTCTTCCAGTGTAAGTTAATGCCTAAAAATAAATTTGATAATATCAATAAATAAATTTATAATAAGGCAAATAGACATAATAATATACCCTACTTATTAATTATAGATAATTATAGTTAATGGTAAACACTTCACCACCATAATAATCAAAGTCAAATTATTTATCCTACTAATTACTCAATCACGCAAAAACGGCTGAACGGATTTGGATATGGACGTCCACTGCTGGACAAAGGTCTCTGTAGGGACTTCCACAATTCACAGTTTTGCGCCACCAGAATCCAGCGGCTCCCTGCGACTCGTCTGATGTCCGTCCACAGTGGGGGGTCTTCCAACGCTGCGCCTTCCGGTGCAAGGTCGCCATTCTAGCACCTTGAGACTCAAGTTCTATCGGTTCTTCGAACTATCCATTCTAATATCCATACTTAAAATATTATAACTGTGAATTTGATGAAAGGTGCATGGATAGCTTGCATAACGGGGAAGAACAAGGCTATTTTTTGTTCCGGGGAATTAAATAAGTTCCTACGGGATTTTTTAAAAACCTAAATCCACATAGACAAATTCGCAGGCATCATTTATTTGGTGCAGCGATAGCTTCCATCCTCAAAACGGATATAGGCAACTTTTTATTCCGGAAAATCAAGTTCCCTCGGAGTTTTCAAACAAACTGAAATCTACGCGGACAACGTCGAATCTATCTTCTATCTAAATATATAAAAGGGTTGACTGACTGTCTGATCTATCAACGCACAACTCAAACTACTAGACGGATCGGGCTGAAATATGGCATGCAGACAGCTATTATGACGTAGGGATCCGCTAAGAAAGGATTTTTGAAAATTCAACCCCTAAGGGGGTGAAATAGGGGTTTGAAATTGGTGTAGTCCACGCAGACGAAGTCGCGAGCATAAGCTAGTTATTATAAAAAGTACGTACGTACTAACCATCACAGATCTGAGTCGTTGGAACAAAACGCCGCAGTCAAAGAATAGCCTCTGATTTATCGTCGCCCTTTTCCTCTTGTCCGTCGGGTAGAGGCGCGAGTGCTCGGCCGTGCCGTATTTGTCAAACAGATACAACATAATGGCGTGACTGAAACAGATGGATGGCGCTCTTACAGTGTTACACAGGGTCACAATGTTACAATTTTCAACATTGAACGATAAAACCACTAATTCGTCCAACTTTTTAACAAATGTTTGCTATGTGTAGACAGAGAAACGCACCTACCTACTACCTAGTTACCGGTCGAGATGGCAATCGGGTTGGGGACGCCCTGTACACCCGCACTAATCCGATGCGGGATAGCGCGGGTGACGTGCGGGTGTTCGGGGCGTCCCCCAACTCACACCCCGATAGCCATCTCGACCTGTCGCATCATCATCATCAATCGATAGACGTCCACAGCTGGGACATAGGGACATAGGTATACATGCGAAAGTTTGTCTATCTGTCTGCTAGCTTTTCACGGCCCATCCGTTTAACCGATTTCGATGAAATTTAGTACAAAGATAGCTTGCATCCCGGGGAAGGACATATTATGCTATTTTTAATCCCGGAAAATCGAAGAGTTCCCACGGGATTTTAGAAAACCTAAATCCACACGGACAAATTCGCGGGCATCATCTAGTCTAAAATAAATTAGCATTAATACCTGTCAGCTAAACAAAATCCATCTTCCTCCATATAAGGTACAGTTCGCATAGGGTTTTTCTGAAATAAAAACGTAATAATATCACAAGGCAGGCTCATCCCGTCAAATACCCTATTTTGTTTTTTTAATTTTCTGTCTTCTGTTCATGCATTATCTACGCTACTTCCGAACGGATTAAAATGCAATTTGGCATATATTTGTTGCTAATAGGATAGGATTAGGATTTAAAAGGTACCTACCTACTTATATTTTTATTTTATTTTTACTAGATGATGCCCGCGACGCGCCACGTGAATTTAGATTTTTTATAATCCCGTGGGAACTCTAATTTTCCGGGATAAAAAGTTCTCCGGGATGTAAGCTAACTCTGTACCAAACGTCTGCTGGGCCGTGAAAATCTAACAGAAAGATAGATACATACTTTCGTATTTACTATATTAGGATGGATTATTACCTAAGGGTTCCTTCGGGATAGGGGATAATTTATTTTACACGACTGCCTAAAAGGTGTGTAATGTTTTCAAGGTTTTTGTATGGTCTGTGTTTATAGGCATCTTAAATATATAAAAGGAAAAGGTGACTGACTGACTGATCTATCAACGCACAGCTCAAACTACTGGACGGATCGGGCTGAAATGTGGCATTCAGATAGCTATTATGACGTAGGCATCCGCTAAGAAAGGATTTTTGAAAATTCAACACTTAAGGAGGTGAAATAGGGGTTTGAAAGTAGTCCACGCGGTTGAAGTCGCGAGCATAAGCTAGTCGGATATAAAGAAAAGGAATCCACTTGCCTGTGTCATCTCTGGCGTGTCTTGCTCTCGCATAACCGGATTGATGTCGTATGAGTCATACTTCACTCCAAGAATGTCAGCAACCATCATCACCGCTCGGGCTGGTGGACTTGCGTCTGTTTTGTACAGTGTGAGTGGCATAGTTGATCTTGAGGTAACTATCGACTTAGTTAATGAATCTACAAAAGAAGAAAAACGTCTAATTTATTGGTGATCGTGCACACTTGTTAGGCTGCCTGTCCATTGGTGCGGAGCTAGGTAGCGGACTGTATCTGTTCATAGACGCGAAGCTAGGTAGCGGAGCGGAGCGCGAAAGTAATGCCGAGCGGAGTTGCGAGCACGCGACGAGTCATTTGAGCTACGGGCGGCGGGCAATTGCGTTAAAAAAATGTGTAATTTTTTAATTAGTCCGCAAATCCTTGTCCACTGAAGCGGAGCGGGAGTTTAATATTTGCGCTTTTCTCTTCTCCGTACCAGTGGACAGGCAGCCTAACGCTGGCCACATTCGATTAAGTTTACCGGTCAAGTTTGCAGCGGACTTGAAGCGGCTTCCAGTAAACTTGAAGGTGTATGGCTATCAGTTCACTGGACGCCGCTGCTTCAAGTCCGCTGCAAACTTGATCGCGTGTATGGTCAGCGTGAGAGACGCATTTTTTAGTAGGTAGGTACATACTAAAAAAGTGAAAATGCAATTACATATTAATGACTAGCTGATGCCCGCGACTTCGTCCGCGTGGTTTTAGCTTTTTTTAATTTTTTCCGGGATAAAAATTAGCCTATGTCACTCTTCAGGTCTGTTACTATACCCACGCAAAAAAATCATGTCATCCGTTGCTCCGTGATTGCGTGACTGAAGGACCAACAAACAACTACCTACCTACTTAGTTACAGATTGTTCATCTGATAATAATAATTAGTGTTAAGTATCTCTAGAATCGATATTAAGTACCTAAATAGGTACAAGTATTTAAGTAAGTAGGTATACTGAGGTAGGTATACTTAGTTAATAAGTATCTAAAACCATTGACCTCGCGGTACCTAAGTATTCCATAATCCATTATCCCATAACAGCATCATCTATTAACATTATTGTGAACTTTTGTTAAAAATATGATGCCCATTAAAAATGAAATAAGTAAGTTCGTTTCTTCATAATATGTATTTATAAGTTTTTTTATTTTTTATCTAATTTTAGTAATTGTTGTACAATTACAGGATAAAACTGAAATTATGCACAACTTTCAGTTTCTAATATGTAGCCGTTTTTGACATATAGCGTCGAATTCAAATTCCACTTTAAAGCCCCCCCATTTCGGATGGGAACCCCCCTTTTTATATTTTTATGCAGTATTCGGCTGAAGGTCATCAGTTAACATAATTTTTTTAAATTTAAAGTAATTAGTTCCAATAATTCAGAAGTTATAAGTCTGTGACAGACGGACGGACAAATGCAATTTCACTCAAGCACGTAACAGTACCGTGACTCAAGTGACTCAGAGACCTCGCTTCGCTCGGTCAATAACCTATTTATCAGCGGTCAGTAACATGAAATTATTAGCACATCATAGTTAGGTAGGTACCTAGTACCCACAGGTAGGTAGTACCTACCTTTCTATATAAAGGCTTATGCATAGAGGTACCTATACCTATTATATGTGAGAAAGAATAATAATATATAAGTATATACCTAGGTAATACTGTAAGAAATCCCAAGTCCCAAGGTAATAATGTGACTTACCTAATTATGTTGTAGTTACACAATCTCTAAACAACCTATAATAAAATGACAAATCTAAATATATTACCTACCTACTATCTTTTTCATTAAACTCCTTGTTGAAAAAGACAGCATTTTATTTACCTAGATTGTATATTATATCTTCAACAGAAATAACCACCATGTTTATCAACACAGACGTATAACCCAACCCATTAAACTTGCACAGCGTATTACCTATGTCTACTTTAGTAGGTAATATAAACATACCAGAAGTGAAGTTAAATATTAACCACGACACACAGCGGCTTATCGAGAGTTTTGCATTTCATAATAACCTTACTGCAATATTAACTTGATTAGGGCACAATTGCTATTGAAACCACTCAATCAGAAATGCGACCTAAACACAAAAGCATTTAATAGTCGAATGAGTCTGTGGGTGAACACAGACTGCCTTAAGAATCATCAAATACTCGTTTTTATACCAATCGATTCAAGATGGTGATGCAATACATCACGTGACTCAGAAGTTCTGTCAGAGATAATTAATTATTCTAAGTGCGCTAACAGTAAGTACCTATGTCGACCGCAACGTCTCGATTATATTATCGATAAAACAGCGAGTAGTATCTAAGGAGTATAATTCCAACGAGAACGACTACACGAAAATACAGAGCAATAACGCCGATGTTGTGAAATATTTACCACTTAAGTAAATTAAAAATAGAAAAGCAAACTTTAACAGCGCTGTTAACAAAAGCTTTGAGTAAATTGCACTGTTGAAAACTTTATAGGTATTGTAAGATTATAGGATGAACAAGCTTGAAAATTGTTCATTTGAAAGATCAGGATATTTGAAAACTTTCATAGCTTTTCTTTACGTTTCCAAATGAAATATAAATGTTTTTCATCTATTATGAACCTACCTACCTAATCCATACTAATATTACTTACCCATATATAAATAAGAAAGTGTGCCTGTCTGTCCGTTTGTCACCTGACCGCCCATCCATTAACGGTTAAATGGATGGCCAATAATTGGCGTCGCGCATGACAGGCACTGGCGCACGTTCTTGTTCCCCGAGTTCGAGTTCCTCTAGTCTCATAATAGGAACGTCCTGACAGAGGCCACCGAGACCGTTTTCGTGGGTAGTGAGTAGACACCCCACATAACCCCATCTTTCCCGAAAGAGATTGGGTATTTTTAGAAGATTTCCCCCTTAACCAATAAAAAAACCGGCAAAGTGCGAGAGACTCGCGCACCGAGGGTTCCGTATTCGGGTATTTTTTCGACATTTTGCACGATACCATACATTACATATTGCATACTAGGTACCTCTTATTTATTACCTACCTATTTAAGTAGATTTACGCAGCTCGTTCTTACTTACTTCATTATTATCTAATGAATTATCAACTTGTTCGTTGCTTGGTAAACAACAACAACCCTAAGGTCAAGGGTATGGAAGGATTTGGACCTAATTTTCATAATAACTTTATTTTACAAACACGTCATGCTGACAGGGAGAACACTTCTTCGAGTGGAAAGTTGACCTTTAACTAGATTACGATTAATAAGGGTTAGGTAGGTAGGTACGTAGTTAACTAGTTAGTTGATATAGGTAGGTACTTATTGCTTGGCGGCAAGGCTTTGCCAATAGGTACTTAGGTGATAACTATTATGCTAAAACTCACTTCACTCTGGTATTAGGTAGCCAGATTTTATCGACTAGACTTATCGAGCTGAAAGGTATGCAGATAGCTATTATGGCGTATGCATCCTCTAAGAAATGATTTTAGAAAATCCAATCGATAAGGCGCTAAAATAGGGGTTTGAAATTTGTGCAGTCCACGTGGACGAAGCCTCGAGTATAAACTAGCCTTAAATAAGAATTTTAGTATCAATACTTATAATTTTGTACGTGTTTGTGTAACGATCCCTCAGTTCCTGCGGGTTGAACTAATTCTGCGTCAGTCACAAGCTTCGTCCCGCTAATAACGCTACTTACTGCCGTACTCAGAGCCGCTAATCGTTACTTTAAACAAGAGAAGAGAAGAGTTAAATTAAACAAGTCACAAACTTTTTTTAAAATTTTTATTTGTTAAACATACATATAATTATTACACAAGTCAATCGGTTTGTCTCTAAGTTTTCAGGGTTCCATACCCGTAGCGTGCCAACGGGATCCTATTGTCACAGAATGTGTGAAATACACATTCTGTGAAAATTACGGTTTAACAACCAATAATTGTCGGTATAACAACAAATAATAAAAATTTCAAAATGGCCAATATGAAAATTAAAAGAAAAAATATTATTTCTTGTACGGAGGTACGAAACCCTTCGTGTGCGAGTCCAACTCGCACTTGTCCGATTTTTTTTAATACCTTTTCAGTAGGGTACATTCGTGAATAAGTATGAAACGGACTCAGCGTAATGAGTCCTTCTTATGGCCTCTGCTAACATCACCGAAATGTCCATAGTTTGCAGTTTCGGGCACATTTTCATGTTTTTATCCTGCGGTATCGTGTTAGTTACAACGAAAGCCTCCAGACACGAATTATTTATTTTATCAATAGCATTACCAGCTAGAACTCCGTGAGTAAGAATAGCATATATCTTATTAGCACCAGCCTCGAGTAACTTCTCTGCACCTTTCACGATAGTGTCACATGTGTCAGCCAAGTCATCAAGCATTATTGCCGTTCTGTTTTTCACATCACCTACTAAAACCGTCGAATCTTCATCATTAGCTCTTTGCCTCTCTTTGTGAATGATTGCGAAATCGATATCGAGTCTATCTGCTATAGATGTCATACGCTTTACTCCGCCTGCATCTGGGGAAACCATGACGCTGCTCTCCCATTCCGGAATGTTATCCTTAATCCACTTAGTGATGGCAGGTTCCGCGTACAAATTATCCACAGGTATATTGAAGAAACCTTGGATTTGAGAGGCGTGTAAATCTATAGTTATGACGTGGTCAGCACCAGCGACTGATATCAGATTAGCGAGGAGCTTAGCAGCTATCGGGGCGCGACTTTTCTCTTTCTTATCTTGCCTGGAGTACGGGAAACAAGGGATGACTGCCGTCACGCGAGATGCCGATGCAATTTTGCAAGCGTTTATCATAATCAAGAGTTCCATAAGATTATCGTTGATTTCACCACAACCACTTTGTACGATATACACATCTTCGCCTCTTACTGATTCTCCTATTTCGACATTAGTTTCCTTGTTGCTGAATTTCTTCAAAGTTGCTCTGCCTAGGTCAAGGCCAAGTCTGCCGACGATAAGTTTTGCCAAATCTGGGTGTGAGCTTCCACTAAATACTTTGATGTTCGGCATTCTTGGAGATTCTTTAGTTGTCAGTTTCCGATTTCCCTCCGCTACGTTTCCGTGATTATCCCTTGATGTCATTAGCCTGACTGATGTAAGTAGAGAGCGCAAGTGATTTAGTGTTCACGTAGTAAATGAGTTATTTGCTATAAACATGCTTATCAAAGTTCAAGACGAGGTCGGGGTATATCGCAGCATCACCGCAATATTTCGTTATCAACAAAACGAATAACGATATAGACAAATAGAATTACATCATAAACAAATTGATCTTCATATATTTTAATGACCAATATTATACACAAAAATAAACATTTAAACCACCTAATTGCTTTTTGATACGTTGAGGTGTTACACTATTACTTACTGCTTAACTAGGAATTTCCCCAAAATTTTAAGCAACTATCTTTAGACACTTGGTTGCATAGTAATGTGTAGAGTAGATTAGCGGACTTTGTCGGTCGCGGTCACAAAGACAACGGTGAGCGGGGGCCAGGAGCGGCGGCGGGAGCGGAGTCATGATATTATAATCTAGGTACTATTTTCGAAAAACTACCTAAAATTTGAATTTTCACGGATGGCTCTATCAAACCACCTTAAGTAGGTATATCCTGTATTTTTAATCTTTGTGCAAGAAAGTTATTTAAATTAAATTAAATTAACTTAAATATACCTATCCCAAGCGACTCCTATTAGTATACTATGTTATATGTTCCTGCCATCAAATCTATCCTGCACAGTCGATCTTGCAAACGAAAGCGCATTTGTATCTATGATTCGCATCGCAGGTACTCTTTCCGGTAAGCAGCTATTCGCCGTTGTAATGTAGAAGTACATTCATTAGGTAATAGCTTACTGTATGTTTATTAAAGTGTGGCTATTCAGTTAAGTTCAATAACATGCCATGTTGATTATTTACTTGAGGATGCCAACGCTCTACAAAAGCCGAAATCAATTTCTAAAGGTCGATGTACAATATTTTCTGCCGGCTAATGTACCTTGGTGTCCGTGGTACCTTGACGATTGCGGTACGATACTAGAAAAGTGAATGAGGGTTTAAGTAAATTACGATTGTTTGGTACATAATAAATAGTTTTAATAAACCCTCGTAGCTTTAGTTTATTTACGTATTAATTATCAACACAATATCATATCATCTTACAAATAAAAATTTATGACAGTCAGGAAGCGTAAAATGTTACCAATTCTGAATAAATAAATTTGAGTTTGAGTTTAAAAATAGCGACTTTTCTAATCGTTGGCAAATCGTCGAACATTTAAAGTTATGACAGTAAATTAACTACAATTTCTCCCTGGCCAAAGTCTTCCACCAAATAGCATAAGTCCACGTATGTGTTAAGTTGTCTAAAGTTATCATAGTTATTCAAATCCTCGTCCAGTCCGTATATATTTATATTCCGGATATTATCAACCCAGATTTGGCTACCCATATCGCATAATGGGTCAAAGTCATTACCATCAGCCGTGATGGTCAAGTTTGTATCATTGGCCACAAAAATTAAGCTCATGTTCTTTGATATGAACTGTTTTCCTGATGCTTGACATGCCGTGGTCGTAGTTTCGTTGTCAGTGGTACATTCCAGTGCGATTATAAGAGAGAATGGGGTAAGGTACTGAGTGTTTTCGGCAGTTTGCTCTGCTTCCTGAAAAACAAAATTAATAGTAAATAGTACATTACAGTCCAGGCCTGAAATAAAGCGATTACTGGCCGAGTATTATTGGAAGGCCGAGGCAAAGCCGAGGACTTCTTAAGTGATTTTGAAAGGACGAGGCGCTAGCCGAGTTTCAATTTGTAATATAAGAATTTTTTTCCAGCAATAATTACTCTATTTTTATTTTAAAAATTGAAACATATTTGTCGTTTACACATTGTGATGTTATTATCCACTTTCCGTTCAGCGTGACGTTAATAATTAATTATGTTGAAAATTCTCTTTAATAATGAATTCTAGCCCCAAAAACTACCGCTATACGAAAACTTACACCATTTTATATTACTACAGTCCAAGACCCTATCGGTTGACATGGCGTGAAACATTTTGCCAGTAAAAATATTTAGGTATAGATAGGTATAGTCCACGACAGGTTGAGATGGTAATTGGAGTATGAGTCACGTCCGAACGTCACACGCGCTCACCCGCACCGGATTAGCGCGGGGACTGTGCGGGTGTGCGGGGCGTTCCCTTCCCGATTACCATTCGCGACCTGTCGCGTACTATAGGTATATAGATACCTATAGTACGCGACAGGTCGCGAATGGTAGTAAATGTAGAAACCTCACCGTAAAGGTAAAAAAGTGTGATATTCAAAAGACGTACCTAACCTAGTCTACCTTTTTGGGAATCCCGCCAATAATTATTGTTCCTGAGATATTCAATTGATTTTGTGTTACACCATACGACTTTGAATTCTGACGTTCGAAAATTCTTCATATTAAAATAGGATTTTTGAAAGTCAGCAGCCTATTGAAATGTATTCTTTTGTTATATCTGAACAAAAGTTTCTTTTAGGTATTCTTTGAATTATTATTTTATAACTAATACCTATTAAAAACTAAAACCTAAATCAACACGAATTAAATCGCGGGCATCATCTAGTTACCTACCTACTTAGGTATAATTTGTTTTCTATTTATGTAAACCTACCTTTTGATAAATTAATATTGAACCACCTCTGATGAACGTCAGGAAATCTGCTTCAGCTGTCATCATGGTAACTGGATCACCTTCGTCACCTTCAAGCTTGAGCCCACTCCAAAGTTCATACCAGGTCCCAGGCGGTAACCACATATGCACATGACTTTGCACAGGTGTTAAGTTTGGGGCTATCAATAGAATGTCCCCCACACTGAACTGAGTGTTAATGTCATGTAGAGCTTCAGAAAAAGGGTACTGATAGAACATCGGACGAAGTAAAGGACCTTCTTGAAGTGTAGTATAAAAGTAAGGCAACAAGCCAAGTCGCCGATTTAACGCTCCTACTATAATACTTCTTTGTGTTCCATTAAATGCTGTTGGGTATCTCATAGATTCTTTAGAGTGTATCTTCACCATAGGGAAGTATGTGGCTGCCAAGTACCATTTAATACAGAGACTTGATTGAGTTGTTTGGTTAAAATTCTCGGTGTCGCCACAAACTGGACTCGACCATAGCCAATGGCCAGAAACTCCTCCGAGAGCAGCCGCAATTAGTTCTCTGTGTAGATTCGTCCAAGATGCGTCTATATTTTGTCTGTTAATTGCCATGCCGCCATTCATCCATAGACTACTGGACCAGATTGGTGTTGTATTGTCTTTCTTGGCAAACGCTTGGGCGAAATCATTTCCGTAAGTATTATGTTTGAACAAATACAGTTGATTGTCATTAATAAGTGTTAAGTTCCATTGTGGTGTATTAGCAAAGGCGTTTTCAAAATGCTGTAATGTATAGATACTTAATTAATATAGGAACAAACAAGAACCCTTAAAATAGATTGTAACTCTTTAGTTTTTACACGACTGCCCAAAAAAGAAGTCATCAAAAGAACTTTCTGGATCATATATGTATATTTCTTTATACCACCATAACTTCCAAATGACTGAATATATTTGGATGTATGGGGTATTTTGAGAATCCTCACAGCATCCCGAAGGACGTTAGTTATAATGTTTTAGTAAAAAATCAATATGGCGGCTATATGGTACCATTTTCAAATGTAGTTTTTTTTTACTTTTCAGTTCTTTTTTTGGCGGAGCAGTCATGTTTTTAATTTGTTTACCTACCACTTGTTGAAATAAACGTTACCTCACTGAAATACGGCATATATATGGCAGTTTCATTAATTAGTTTATCCGATTTGTCTAAGGGCCAGGTATTTTCCAGAACCAAACCATCAAATTGGTCATAAGCCCACAAGTCGTTTAAGAATTCATCAGGAGCTTCGTTATAACTTGGGTATATCACTTCAGTACCGTTAAATTCTCCTTTATATATTTCAAAAGTGTTTGGTCTACGATACATAAAGTGTTCGTAAGTCGGTATGATCCTACAACCCTCTCTGTCAATCCGTTCTGCAGTTGCATTACCTTCTTCAGTCATCGTCTCATTAACTTCTTCTTCGTAGTGACGTATCTGTTTAATAATTACAATATGATTAATTTTAAAATCCATGCATCGGAATTCATTAAAACGATATTTAAGTTAGCGAAATCGCCTGGCTTTGCCGGTAGGGTGGTAACCAGCTACGGCCAAAGCCTCCCACCAGACCAGACCAGACAGTATATATATATAGGTTATGTAGGTTACTTACATAAGGCGAAACATGAGGTACAAATTGTTTACCAGCTTCTTTGACAATATTTGCTCCGCTGTTTACTATATCGATATTGCTATCGTTGCTTGTCTTGCATTGATCGCTGTTGAAGACTATAGGGCCGTAGCCACAATGGCTGTCGAAGGGCATCTGATTACTTGTGGCATCGAATATGAAGGCATCCAGGTCTAGATCTGGAACCTCACTGGAATGACATAAATGTACATTATATTTAAAGGTGATTGGATAAAGGATTAGGTGTGATGGCACTCATTGTAAAAGTTCTACGTCTAGAAGTGGACATCCACAGGCGGGATGATGCTGATAAATCCATACTTAATATTATAAATGCGAAAGTGTGTCTGTCTGTCTGCCTGCTAGCTTTTCACGGCACAACCGTTCAACCGATTTTGACGAAATTTGGTACAGAGGTAGCTTGCAACCCGGGGAAGGACATAGGCTACTTTTTATCCCGGAAAGTTTAAGAGTTCCCACAAGATTTTTAAAACCCTTAATCCACGCGTACGAAGTCGCGGGCATCAGCTAGTAATTTTTAAAAGACTAATTAAGTAGTGTGCTAATCTGTCATAGTAGTGTATCTCATCTGTGTACCTTCTTCTTCTCTCTGGGCTGGTTTCCGCACTTTTTCCGTCTGTTGTGCGTTCTGTGTACCTAGTGGTGGTTCTAGAAGGTGGACAGAGTACGTGAAGCTAGTTGCAAGGCCGCTTACACGAGCACGAGCAAAAATCCCTTTGAAGAATCTATGTCCAGCAATGTTTGTCCAAAGGGACGAGAATGATGACGGTCTACGTCGAGTATTGAATTTTGCTCACGCGGACGAAGTCGCGAGCATAAGCTAGTAGTGTATACTCAAATACACGAGTTTGGCTCAAACTAAAAGTCATTTCAAGGCAGTAGCCAAAAATCAAAGGCCGATAGGTTCTTCATTAGTCAGAGGGCAATGAACTAGAGAAAATATTAAGTGCTGCTAAGGTTAAAGGATTTAATAATTAATGATTCTATGATGTTTACAGATTTTGTCAAGTAACCTAAAAATCATTAATCATCTACAAGTTATTACGCTATAAACTCCACAAATAATGATATTGTATTTTTTTAAATTTCAGGTTATATAATGAAAAAAGAAATCTATGCTGCTTAACCTATTGTTAAATCTTTTATGATTTTTAGTCACGAATGTGGTCATCTTTTTTCAATTAAAGTTACGGTTTGTGTAATCACCTGTACTTAATGTATAATAGAACTAAAATCTAGGTACAGACTCGACTCTAGCCTTCATCGACACTAACATTAATTATTAATAATAACTACCTACACAGTATATATAATATAGTTGTCACAACCGCGACGCGTGCGCGAACTAACTCCCTTGAAAAAGGACCCCGGATGGGTTCGAAACTAGTCGGGCTAACGTCGACTAAACACGTGAGTAAAGCCGGGACAGATATTATATATAATGGAAATCACTCACGATAGTTTAAACGCTAAAATACCTACACAGTATCGTATTTTTAATTACGGTATCCTATCTAATAAATGTGATATGAAATACACATGAAATGGCAAATCCGTAATAAGGGACTATGTATTGTAATACCCAAAATATTTGAGCAAATAAATCGACCTATTCATAGATACTGTCGAGAAAAGGTTGTTTTTCTCGAACCCATGATGATTCACTTGAGCAAATATTTGTAGGCCTATTTACTGTGTATCCGGAAAGTTTTTCAAGTAAAGCCCTCTACCTACGACACTGCGGCAGGGCCGATTCAGGGTGAAAAAGTAGGGAGCATTCTAGACTGCCTTCTAAACATTAGAGTCACTAGGTCGGATCCTAGATCACCTCCTAGATCGGCCGGCAGGAGCAGATATACATCCGATATCTCACTGAGCGGCAGACTCATGTGTTAACCATAATAAATATAACGAAGCTTACCTACAAACATGGATTCCCAGCATCCAATATTCCAGTTGTTTATAATGCCCTGTCATTTTCATCACGTCTTCCATAATCCCCTTTGGCTCGGGGCCGACAAACAAATGAAATTTCAAACCGAAATTTGTTATACTACGCACAACAACTTGACCGCCGGGGTGAATTAAGATTTCTGTAGGCTCACTTACATCGATCAATAGCCCATGGAACGATGTATTAACTTTGGCAAATATCAGTGGTATAGAACTTGTATCTCCATTGTGACTGTATATGATTTTAGTCGTGTTTTTCTTCAAAGGTATTTCTCCAAAGCCATACATGGTCTCGTTTGTCAGTTTAAAAGCAATCTCCCAAATGTTATCAGATGCAATTAATGGTCCCCGTGCAGTATCGAAAATGGTGCCTTGTGAAGCGTTGACAACTATATTTATCTCTGGAGACCCAACTTCGTAAGAATATTCCTTGTAATCGATACGTTTACCAGATATGGACATGTTTTGTGAATTGTAAAACGTTAGAACCATGTGTGTGGCCGATTCTTCACTGATGGAAAGCCTTAATTGTCGTACGCTATTCTGATTCGAAAACGGAACTGTCGCTATTCTGGGATGTAAGACAATATCTTCCCTCCACTGCTGATCTAAGATGTAGGAAAATCTTGAGGGAATCCTGTGGAAGCACATGTTTAAGTTGCGGTCATAACAACATTGAGGGTGGCATTCTTCCGGAGCCATCTGGCCAACGCCACATGCGAGTCTAATTTCTCTCGGAATTAAACAGGATCCTATGGAAAATCCATCAGATGGTGGTAGATTCAGAGCTGTGAAGAAGTAAAAGTGATACAAGAGCACCGGAGCTGCTATTCCTATCAGTAGGAATGCTATTGTAACTTTCAAAGGTCTGTTCAATAGGATGCGATCGTACCATTTTATATCTGTAATACAAAAAAGATTCTTGAGGTAATAAAGTTATAATTAGTATTGTTGACTTTAATAACAAGTTTTTGAGGGACGTGTAAGATTGATACGTAGTGCCCCGTCCTTTAGTTTGGCTCGTTTTGGCGAGGGCACTGCCGTGCCCCCTGATAGTAGGCCGTAACTCTTTATTTTGTCGATCAATTTGATTCTTTATTTTACTTATAAGTCATGCTTCTAAGGTGGTCCTATATTTTGGTAAAGATATCAGCTGATGAAAACTTTTACTGGTAGAGGAACGGACAACAGTATACAAATGCGATAAGTAAGTATACTTATTAGTAAACTTAACAGTTAATTCAAGCATTATTACAAATACGAGGAGATATTAATAAAATACTTACTATTTAGCTTTTCGTATGAATAAAATACATCAGAATCAACCAACTCTTCCTTTGAATCGCTAATGTAAGGTAACATTTTCTTTGTTCAGCTATTTATATTCTCCACATAAAAATAATGGTCTTCTGTCTGAAATATAATATCATGAAAATCGAAACCCCATCAACGTTTAAGTTTTGAGAGCTCCTGTCGCTGTAGTGAACGCTGTGGACAGTTTTCAGGTTTCGATTCCCGGAAGTAACTTGAGAAATCCTAAATTGACTTTGATGTGATCTGGTGGAAGTCGTTGGCTGAAGCTATCCACAATGATGTGCTGCCAAGGAATTAAGCATTTCAGTACGATGCCACGTACAAATCGATTAGGGGCATGGATTTAATTAAACTGTCATACTCCTTCTAAGTTAACCCCGCTTCCATCTGAGACTATTTCGTCAAAATCAGGTGTGACCGCAATCACAGTCAAGGTCTAATAGTCATATCTGTATGACACTTTACGGTATTTTGTGAACAAAAGTTTCCTTTGGCAAGTTTTCCTTAGGATTTAAGAATAGATTTTGAGATGATTTATATGTAAGTTTTATTATATTAATTAAATATCACTTGCTTTAACGTTGAAGGAAATCATCGTGAGGAAACCTGCATGCCTGAGAGTTCTCTATAATGTTCTCAAAGGTGTGTGAAGTCTGCCAATCCATACATGACCAGCGTGGTAGACTATGCCAAAACCCTTCTCACTCTGAGAGGAGACCCGTGGTCTGTAGTGAGCCGGCGATGGGTTGATCATGATTTGTAAGTTTTGGCGGAGAGAGTAAATCTTGATGGCTCACTTCTTAAATCAACCGATTTGTTCACAAAACGCCGTATTTTGCATTTTTATATCGTACATCATCAAATAAAAAAAGATTACCACAGAATTTCAATTCTTAATTTCGTCGAATGCATATTTAATCATGCATTCGTCATCCAATAAACATTGCCGACACTTTCACCACAAATGAATAAACCCCAATAATTCACTTTGAACAGCAATTTTGGTACCTTTGTTCACTATTTTACCACAAGTCTGTAAAACGATGATATATTAATACAAATGAATTCGTTGTGCAAATAAATATAGAAACACTTTGTTTTCGTGTACAATCAACAATTTATTGTGTCAAGACTGTTTTATCAATAATAATTATTCATTGTAGATACCTACAATATTGACGTTTACTGGATAACGCGTATCAATAATGTTATCTGAATTTAATTGCTATTTGAAAACCGATAAGATTAACACTTTTACCAATGTAAACTATTCCACTTACGTATCCTTAAAACAATCAAGTTGAAATAGAAATAGCAAGATTTTTATACAAATAAACTTTTACAAGTAGGTAGATACTTTCAAATTGTTAAATGTATCTACCATTACTGGTTCGGAACACCTTTCCTAATGAGAAGGACCAGCAAGAAGCTCGGCGATTACTTACTTATTTCAAAGATTCGGTTTAGGTCACTAGGTACAATAGGTACGCCATCAGTTCCCCTATTAAAAATGCGAAAGTGTGTTTGTTTGTTGGTTTGTTGGTGTGTTGGTTTGTTGGTTTATTGGTTTGTTGGTTTGTTGGTTTGTCCTTCAATCACGTCGCAACGGTGGAACGGATTGACGTGATTATTTGCATGGGTATAGATAAAGACCCGGAGATTGAAATAGGCTTTTTATCCCGGAAAATCAAAGAGTTCCCACGGGATTTTTAAAAATCTAAATCCACGCGTACGATGTCGCGGGTATCAGCTACTATATAAATAATGGTAACACCAGTGGCTATATCGATACACAATTTATGATGGTTATTACGCAAAGAAAAGAAATAAATGACGCAAGCGATGATATTCATTTGTATGGATATCAAACAAAACCTTGTGTATAATAGAAATACCGCCAGTAATAGCTGATGATTGATATTATTCTCACCAAATAAGTCTAAGATATTTGTATTTTTTTTTGGCTTAGTTTTTGTGCTCATTTTTTATATTACTTAATACTGAAATAGTCAAAAAATATTTATCTATTGAGACCGACACCGTCCAAGTTTTTAACAATAGATACATTAAAATTAACATTTGACATAAATCTAAATCACGCATGTCTTAATAATCTTTGATCAAAAATATTTTTTTATTAAAAGCAGAGACTACGATTTGACCATTACCTATTTCGTTCCAGGGACTATCTTATCAGTTTTAATATTATACTTACTGTAATCGAAAACAGAATATACCTACAAAAAAAGCACCGACTTGAGAACCTCCTCCTTTTTTGGAATTCGGTTAAAAATAACATAAGATAAAATAGACAAAAAAAGGAATGAACTTATTAAAATGTTTATTTTACTCCAAAGTATGAAATTATTATCTATATTTATAGGTCATGTAACCCCATACATATCGTGTAGGATATGTTTCAATTCCAACGTATCTATTACACTTACTCCTCCATTTAATCCTCGCTAAATTACTTCAAATAAATCCTCTATAAGAGTTCGACAGATTTATTAGAGACACAGTAATCTCCTTTTAGAAAAAGCCATTGTTAGCAATTCAATTCATTTTCTAGTAGATCCATTACGAATCACGACACTAATGGTCAAAAGAATGAACTTGAATGTATATATGACTATACGTCCTTACATTCATTTTATTATTTGAACTGTATTAATAACTATTTTATAAGAATACTTATATGAAATTTATTGAAATAGTAAGATTCATTTTAAAATTAACTTTTTAAATTGATATTGAATCGTCAAGTGAATATACTATCGGTTTGCCCTTCCTATCGATAAGAACCAGCAAGAAATACGGTGGTTATAAGGTACATAATATTATAATAAGTAATATCTAGCCAAGTTTTTATCGACTACAATAACGACCCCGCTCTGAAAAGCACATTGGTAGAACCCCAAATATAGTACGTGACAGGTCGAGATGGCAATGAGATGGGGATGCCCCGCGCAACTGCACTATCTCGCAACGGGTTAGCGTGGGGGTGTGTGGGTGTGCAGGACTTCCGCAACCGGATTGCGATCTCGACCTGTCGCGTACTTAGGTGGACTGACAATAAGAAACCAGTTGCAGGAAGGCGCTGGATACAAACGGCAGAATGTGAAACGTAGAAATTCCTACAAGTGACCTAGAAGTTGACGACCATAGGTAATAAATACCGTATTAATCTTACTCTGTGACCATAGATAGAGACTGCAATATTTTTCTGTTCTCGCCAATGAAACGCAAAGCTTCATTAATTAATTTTAACACCGGTACCACGTAAAGACAGAGTAAATCCATACTTCCATACTAATATTATAAATGCAAAAGTGTGTCTGTCTGCTAGCCTTTCACGGCCGATCCGTTTCACCGATTTTGACGAAACTTGGTACAGGGATAGTTTGCATCCCGGGGAAGGACATAGGTTACTTTTTATTCCGGAAAATCATAGAGATCCCACGGGTTTTTTAAACCTAAATCCACGCAGATGAAGTCGCGAGCATCATCTATTTATATATATTTTTTACGTTGCGTAACATGATGGATTGTTCATCCCGTAAATTAGATTATTCAGACAATTTTGCTGCAAACTCGTTTCCTGTAAAAGTCGGAAGACAATGGTAGTAATGACCAACCTTGAACGTAGATTCTCGTAACAGGAAACAATCAAGTAAAAGGATTTTGTTAAGGTTTCCTGTTTTAAAACAAACAAAAGATATTGCTTTACATTTATAACATTACAAAACACTTGTGTTATTAAAATGGAATAGACCTTATAAAACAAGATTTCCTTGATATCAAAGTACGTAGTCGTACTGCGTATTTTTACTTTATTTTATACCCTAATAAGAGCTTAATCAGTAGCCTTATTAGTACCCTTATTATAAATGCGAAAGTGCGTTTGTTTGTTGGTTTGTCCTTCAATCACGTCGCAACGGATTGAAGTGATTTTTTGCATGGGTATAGATAAAGACCTGGAGAGTGACATAGGCTAATCAAATATCAAAGAGTTCCCACGGGATTTTTAAAAACCTAATTTCACGTGGACGAAGTCGCGGGCATCAGCTAGTTAAATATATAGGATTACACTTACCGTCCATAAAAGCGAAATGGGCTGCACAAGTTAAGATTTGTTAAAATTGGACCAAAATTTTACCTTTTACCTTGATTATGGAAGTGTGAACACTGACTTATGCAACCTTCTTCGCTTTTTATGGGGGTCAAAGTTTAAAGTTAACCGTAACGTTACTTTAATCACCTGTTACGCAACTGAACTTTAGTCGTAGTATACAACTAATTACATGTTTGTTAACAGAGTTGAAGACTATAGGCTCGCAGATAAAGGTACGAGTATATATACTGAAAATGACTCCTCACTCTCCATTTTAACTCTATGAGTCAACTGTCATGTCAAAAGTACGGTTCATCTTTAAAATAAGGCCTAAAATCGTACTTTTGACATAAAATTTGACACAAACAGTTAAAATGGCGCGTGAGGAGTTAAATTACACAATTAAGTTACACAAATTGCTTGCGTAGGTTTTGCACTTTATCTAGTAGAAAGCGTTTACTCCAGCCGTTTGAAACTAATTTCTCATAGCAAGTGCCACTTCAGGCAAACCCTGATTTTCAACGGATGAATACAAAGTTTTGTGATTGTGATCCATGTGAGGTAACATTCGTGTCGTTAGAACTCTCTTTTCGATATTTAGTCACCTAGTAGTATGTGTCATTCTTCTTTTTCACCCCTTAATGTGGTATAATTATTTACTTTTTGCTGAGCAACTAGAGGAAGACAGGAACGAATATTTTTCTAGCGTAGGCGGCCGTCCGTCACAGTCGGCTACGATGCTACGCTGAGCAGTCGCGTAGACCCAGCGCGATACGCGTCGCTACATACTGCGCTACGAGATCGTAGAGCTTAAAACTTTTAAAAACTATTCACTATCAATCATCTTGATGTGAGAAAGTGAACTGTGGTACTAATTATTTAAATCGGGGTGCCAGATGACTATTATCTACGTTTTATAATTAATTAAGAATAAAAAATACTAAATTATACTAAACGCTAAATATTAGATAACGCTTAACAATATTATTAGCTTAATAACATGCAACCCAAAATAATATGTAAGCGACACGTTCAATAAACCTTATTAATTACTATTAAAATGTAATTAAAATTGTTACTAAAGTATTTTATTATTATTATTATTATTATTTCATAATGTAAAACAATATCAAACATCACGAGAATAACAACGGTGAAAATGGAAAACATTTCATCGGAGACGTCGGATCTCAACCAGAAGTTTTGGGAGTACTTCAACCCGGATCAAATCAACTTGAACTTAAACGACACGGTGTCAAACACAGTGCCAAACTCTGACCAAGGTTTTGTAGTGGGTATTTATAGTGCGTTGTTTGTGATCGGTGCAGTTGGAAACGTGTCAGTGTTTGTGTCTTTAGTGCGGTCGAGAAGAAGGAAGTCGAGGGTTAACTTGTTGATGACCCACTTGGTGGTGGCAGACCTGATTGTCATTTTCATTGGGATACCTCTTGAGGTACGTACAATGTAACATAAGGACCTAAAATTCTTTTTTTCTTTGCCACACCAACCCTCCTCTCGCCAATATGAGAAGGACCGAGGTGGTAATAGCAAATAGACTTCGATCCGGACATATTACGCTATATATACGCTAAACAGTTTCGCAGCGTTGATGGGCAAGGTCTCATCTCCTAACTGTTCAGAGTGCGATACATTGGAGGACGTACTGCATATTATAATGGCTGAATGTGTCCGGAACGAAGCTGAAAGATCGGATTTTTTACAGTAAGTAAATATCCTCAACATAGGAACATCCGAGAAGGCAAGGATGCTGTACAAATTAGTATTAAGTGGGACGTACAATGTAAGACATTTTTGTATCCGGTTTGTATTCTACAGGGGTGACATGCTCACTTTGTGAGCAAACACCTATTAAAAAAAAAAGAATATTAGCCATGTTAAATGACTAATATTCCTCTTTCCTCTCCAACTAAGCATCAAGCTTGTGCTAGGAGTAGGTACGACAATAGTGCAAAGGGCGGGGTTTGAACCGTCGACCTTTTTGTTTTTCAGTCCACTCCTTTACCTGTTGAGCTATTGAGGCTTAATATAAATAGATTAGATAAAAAAAAACCCTCCTCTCACAAAAGGTTGTCTGGGAGAGGTAAAGGTATTAGAATCCTAATGTACGAGTTTAGTTTTCCTTTCCTATGTGTCTCTCTCTGTTTTTGTAAACATACATAAACATAAAGTTCCTATTCAAACAAACATCGACCTTCCTACCAATATTAACAGAATCAATGAATAGATAAATAATTTGTCTTTATTTGTTGATCCAACACATGTAAAAACCCCCGACGCAAAACCCCCTAAAAAGTAACACAATAATATGTATTGGCCCTATAAAAGTCATATTTTAAGACTTATGTTTAACTTATATCATTATATCATTAACTTATATTATAAACTATGGGCTGGTCCGCCCCGGCCTCGCTCGGGTGGAGTTTAGAAAATTAAGGCGGAGGTTAAATTAATTTTTCTCTCCGTAAGAACCATCCTCGTACTTCAAGAAATATTATAAAAAAAGAATTAGCGAAATCGGTTCAGCTGTTCTCGAGATTTGCGATGACCAACACATTTAGTGATTCATTTTTATATTATAAAGAGAAGATTAGGAAAATTTTATGATATCTAATGGGAATAACGAGAATTATTTTCAATAAATAGCATAAACATGCATTTAGTATTAAAGACTCATATTGGTTAAATTTAATAATATATTCAGTAGTAGTGGACTTAATGTATTTTATTGGATGTTGAAACTCAACAGATAATTAAAGTGGAATAATTAAAACTAGCCTCTTTATCCACGCGAAATGAGCTTGTCAGGGTAAAAGAATTAAGGATGCAAGCTATCTCTATGCGAAATTGACGTTGGTAAGGGTTGACCCATGAAAACTTAATAGACATAGAGACAAACCTTCGCATTTATACGTAACTAGCTTATGCTCGCGACTACACACATTTCGAACCCCTATTTCAGCCCTTTAGGGGTTGAATTTTCAAAAATCCTTTCTGAGCGAATGTCTACGTCATAATAGCTATCTTCATGCGCTTTGATAGATTATTCAGTCAGTCAGTTAGTCAGTCAACTTTTCGTTTTATATATTTAGATAAGTAAAGAACGCATAGTTGGAAAATTTGTATAATAAAGGTTAGCGCTCATATACCTACATAAAATTTTCTAAGGAGAAATTCTCTTTGTAGATGATAATTTTTAAGTGCTAAGCATTCTTGAATATTCACTCCGCTAAAATGTCGTCATTGCAGAATTCATAATGATGTTATAAATAGATTATAATATTATGTATTTAGAAACTACTTCCGGTTCGCTGGGCCATGAAAATTAGTTAATTGAAATGAAAATGAAATCTTTATTTATCAAAACAGAAATCTATTTTATTATCTAAAGTCTAAACTATATGATGCCCGCGACATCGTCCGCATAGATTTAGGTTTTCAAAAATCCCGTGGGAACTCTTTGTAATCAAAGATCCGAGATCAAAAGTAGCCTATGCCCTTCCCCGGGATGCAAGCTATCTCTGTATCAAATTTCAGACAGACAGATGGACATACAGACAAACACACTTTCGCATTTATAATATTAGTATGGATGGATACATATAAAAGAAAAGTTGACTGACTGAATGACTGACTGATTGATCTATCAATGCACAGCCAAACTACTGGACGGATCGGGCTGTTTGGCATGCAGATAGCGTTATATAACGTTGACATCTTATCTGCTAAGAAAATATTTTTGAAAATACAATACCTAAGGAGTAAATTTTTTTTACAAAAAAAATAAAAACCGACTTCGATACACAAACACTAAAAATTGAAAAATAATTTAATTTATTACCGAATATATTATGTATACAAGAGTTAATATAGTTCCATAATAATATTTTTTGGTGCCGGTGCCAATTAGCTTTAGCTGCGCGGATCGTCTAGACTTCATATTTTTATGAGGCTCAACAATGGCACCTCATTGGCACCGACCCCAAAAATTATTATTATGGAACTATATTAACTCTTGTATACATACATAATATATTCGGTAATAAATTAAATTATTTTTGAATTTTTAGTGTTTGTGTATCGAAGTCGGTTTTTATTTTTTTTGTAAAAATTTTTTATTTCACAATTTTTAGTGGCCCCATAGAATTATGCTATGACTGGTTAAAAATCTACTGTTTACTAAGCTATTACACTGATCGCGAGCTGACTTATCCGTTGAGGAGTTCCAGTATCTATCTTCGAAGATGACCAGAGGGACCAACTTTGAAGTATACCCTTTCGAACAAAAAAAGAATTTTCAAAATCGGTCCAGGCGTCTTCGAGTAATCCGGTTACATACATAAAAAAAAAAGATTCCGACGAATTGAGAACCTCGGTTATGAAGTCGGTTAAAAATAGGGTTTTGAAATTTGTGTAGTCTACGCGGACGAAGTCACGAGCATTAGCTAGTTACTTATAAATATGAAATAACAAATAAATATAGAACTACATAGTGTTTCGTCTGGTGGGAGGCTATGCCCTTTGCTAGTTTACCACCTTACTGAGAAAGCCAAGCGATTTACGATGCCGTGTAGAAACCGATAAGGGGTATGAATTTAATAAAAAAACTGATATATCCTTTCCAAGTTAACCCCCTTTTCACCTTAGGCTGCATCATCACTTACCACCATGTGAGATCGCAATCAAGGGGTAGGTAACTTGTAATGGAATAAAAAAAACTATCAAAAAATGTGTTATATTATTATCTATAGATTACCTAACAAATATTTTGAAATTTGAATATATATGTTAAGTTTAGTTTTTGTTTTAGATCGCGTGGCGCACTACGAATGCCTGGCTGGCGGGAAACTGGGCATGCAAAATTTTCCTCGTGCTTCGAGCATTCGGCCTCTACCTATCATCGAATGTTTTAGTCTGCATATCATTGGATAGGTGAGATCTTCCGCATCTTCGTCTTTTTTTTAATTGTTTTATTGAACCACCAACAGAATCATACAAAAAAATTACATTATTCAAATCCTAGGTGCTAAGTTATTATATAGTTCAAATTATAGGCGGCTACGGCATGTAAACTTAGACCGAAAAAAAAAAATGATTAGGTGTAAGAAAACATAAATTCAACCATAAATTAATGCTCCCATTTGAGAGTCAAGTGACATGCGGGTGTGTGGGGCGCCCCCCCCCCCCACCTCTTACCCCGATTGCCATTTCGACCTGTCGCGCACCTATACCTACAGTAATACTAGAATGTAACTTATGTATGTCAAAGTCGTAAATAACAAGAATGTCATGAAAATAGCCTCTATTTTTCACACGTAAGTGAGGTACTTTTAAAGGGGATATGTCCAGGAATAGTAGGCGCTATTATGACGAAATGTGCCGTCAGAATCACAAACGGCTGTTGAAAAATACTTTATTACACCGAATCTCGCCAAATATAGTCTAATCTTTATGCTGTCTATCCACTTAAGGTCAAAGCACACATGTTGACATGGAAAGGGATCGTCACCGTTTAAACTCAAGCCGTCCAAGTCTAGCCGTAGCCGAGTCGACGTACCGGAGCTGCTGATCCGCATTTACATTAGGTTGACGCTTGGTTGACGGCGAGGCGAAAGGCGATACGGTGACGATCCCTTTCCGAGTTGTTATGTGTACTATGACCTTAAAGACATCCGCATCTTATTCGAGCCATATTTTATAGATTTTTTGTCGTGCTCAATGTAGTCTTAGTTATAACTAGAAAGGGAGATATTTTTAAATCATTTTCATTTGGTGAAATTCTTTATTTTCATCACAGTAATTCTATTGATTTTCATGAAAAGTAAGAAAGTTTCCATTTTTGCACTTACAAACAAACGATTGCGTTTGCTACAACAATAATCAGGAATTACACCAGGAACTTCCGGAATTATGATCAAGTCAAGATCAATAGCACAGATAATTCACAGGTAGTTTTTCACGGAAAATGGATTTTCGCATTTAATTATTGTAAATGTAGGTAAGGTGCTTTTTTACAGACTACTTTAAAAAAAAAATTACAATAAAACTTAAAGCTAGCCTTATCTAATTATAAATCATGCCCGCGTGGAATGGTGCCAAGAATACCTACTGGCTGCATTTCCGCGCTGGACAGCCAGGCTGAATCGTTGCGCAAACAATGAGCCAGCCCTTCTGTCAATAGATGAGGCTATTAATCGTACTAAAGACAATTAAACTACTTTGAGTAAGATATCGTTCCAGTGTTACATATGAGATGACTTTTCACATGATTTTTTTATATGCTATATGTGAAATCGTTCATCTCTAGACCTAATCGTGCGTTCAACGGAGACAGATATAGGTACGTATTCATTTGAGAGACATTTTGCCTCAAGTAAAGGCTGGGGATGCTCAACACGATTAGGTATATGCGGTGCTTTAAAAGTAATCTATGTAGGTATTTTGTTCGTAAGTATTTTAGGGCGTATAAAATCTACTTCACACACCTACAATTTGTTGAACCATGTCTATATAACTGGTATTATGGCAGCCGTTTCAAGGATTTTACATTAAAATTACTTATTCATACTGTTCTCGGCCTTGTAATCTTATATTATGGAGTTACAGGGATGATTTTGCAGTTTTTGCCTGTGAGATGAACGATCTTCTTTTCTCATGTTACACAAAAGCAATTTTAGCGTGTTACTTTTAGTAGGTACCTGCTTGCTCACTTACTTCAATGTGTTTTTGTTATTCTTATTATGTTATTTTTAAATAATCATCAATTTTGAAATTATATTCTACAAATATTGGCAAAGGCTTTCGGTTGAAAGAAAAGGTGTTTCACGATTTTCGGAAATTTTAAGGGTAAGGGAAGGGAAAATTTAAAGCGACTTTCATATTATGTGGGTAGAAGACTATACAAGAAGTCATTTTAGTAGCTGACACGCGATTTTTAAGAACCTAATTCCACGCAGACGAAGTCACAGGCAAAAGCTAAGTAGTGATCATCATGATCAACCCATCGCCGGCTCACTGCAGAGCAAGGGTCTCCTCTCAAGTATGAGTCTGTCAATCTGTGCACATGGCCAGCATGATGGGCCATGGCATGGTCCACCACGCTGGCCATGTGCACGGATTGACAAACTTCACTCACACGCCTTTGAGAACATTATATAGTACTCTCAAGCATGCAGGTTTCCTCACGATGTTTTCCTTCGCCGTTAAAGCCGAGTTTATATTTTAATTTCTTAAAACGCACATAACTCCGAAAAGTTGTGGTGCATGCCCGGAATCAAACTCACGACCACCCGAATAGGAGGCGGACGACCTAGCCACTAGGTTATCACTGTTAAAGCTAAGTAGTATTTATATCAAAATGAAAATTAGGGTGTTTGTTACTCTTTCACGCCACGATGACAGAACCGATTTTGCTGAAATATAATACTATGTACTACTTTTTGTTTATTTTATTTATTTTTATTTTTCATGTACCAAAATTGTAGTTACATAGTAGTAATAAATTAAGTTTTATAGAGTTCCGTGGTTAAAAAACCTAAATCCAGACTCCGAAGTCGCGATCACTAAACTTGTCTTGTTAAAGGTTCTGTAAAAGCAAGTTATATCGTGAACATCGTGAGCATTATATCATGACAACATCATAGTTGAAAGATCTATGTGGCTCTAATGGCAATGGCAAAGGACTTTTGCAATAACATTTTCACAGTAAAGAAAAACATGTTTCAAAATAGCATTGAAATAGAAAATTCATAGAATCAGATCGTGTTTATTGATAGTCAGACAGATAGTCGTGGTTGTTCTTTATGGGTCAACAATCTAACATTAAGAACGAGGAGCTTGTGTGGGCGTGGTATGGTTTCATTGAAGGATTTACAATAATAATATTCATACGTACCTACTGGGAACTCGCTAATAGGTGTGGCTGAGCTTACCTAAATACCTACTAACCTACCCGCTATCCTGATAAGCAATGGCATCTACATACTACTTATACAGCCGTACTCAGATCCTTTTAGATCTATCGTCCCGACTCATTGAATCTCAAAGTATTTTAATTCTTTTGTTTTCTTATTACCTATTATATGTATTTTTTTGTTTCAGGTTTTTCGCAGTTCTTTACCCTCTACGTTTGGCAGTGGCAAGAAATCGAAGCAAAACAATGCTTTGGTTTGCATGGCTCATCGCTTTACTTTGCAGTTTACCGCAAGTTAGTTAGTTTTTATTTAATGATATCATCTAGATACAGTAGCCGGCAAGAAATATTGTACATCGAATTTTAGAAAGACATTTCGGTTTCGTAGAGGGTTGTCTCTGTCACTCCTACCTACCTATGTGACGTTTTATCTGTCTCAACGACAAAGACAACGCTCTACAAAACTGCTATCTCTTTGGAACGGTCGATTTGACTTGGTTCTTCCTTCACCTTTCTACTATCCTACCACATGGCATTGCCAAGGTCTGCACCTGTACGTAGTTGAAATTCCACGGATACGTACGAAGCGATTTGCCACCTCATTTCTAATTCGAGCAGCTAATATTTGGAACACCCTTCCAGCATCAGTTTTCCCCTCCAATTGGAATATTTTGACCTTCAAGTCAAGAGTGAATAGGCATCATTACTTGCCACCAGGTCTGATTGCAGCCAAGCGCTAGTCTATAAGTTAAAAAAAAATCGAACCCCAGACTTCCTGAATAGGAGGCCTTAGCCACTAAGGTATCACCGCTTTACTATTTACTTTTACTAAGTTCATATTATATACTTAACCCTTGGCAAATATTTAGATGAAGTCAACAGCTTTAGGACGGCCTACGCCTGCGACTCATAACAAGACCCATTCATCTCGGTTACTGACCCTAAATATTTTACAAGAAATCTTCGTAAATGTTTATTCTTTTCTTCAGTAGAGACCTTACTAAACTTCTTCCTTTATTATATCTAGAAATCTCTCCACCAAGCACCTACCTAGGATGTTTCGAGTCAAAAAAGATTATGATTTTTTTTTAAAGAATATTAGCCATGTTAAATGACTAATATTCCCCTTTCCTCTCCAACTAAGCGTCAGGCTTGTGCTAGGAGTAGGTACGATAATAGAGCAACGAGCGGGGTTTGAACCGTCGACCTTTCGGTTTTCAGTCCACTCCTTTACCGGTTGAGCTATTGAGGCTTCCTAATTGCAAAAATATTAACTACAGAACTTCTTTATAGATAATGTTCTTCACTCATCTATTAGTAGATGCCAAAACCACCAAGCTTACTTTACTACAACCATCCAATTTACTCACATTTACCTACTAAATATTATGATTCTAACCTCAAAAGTGACAGAATTTATTTCAGCCCGATCCGGAATAATAATTAATCTTTTAATTTCTCTTTCCTTTCTCTCCTAAACTCTATCCGCGGAAAGAATTTAGTGTAGCGCTCTCTCTGTTACGTAATCTCATACAAATGATAGAGATAAAAATCTCAGTGGGCGTTAACCATATAGTGACACCAACCAATCACAAACATGTTTTCAAAAAACATTCGAAATTCCATTCGAAAATGTTTTCAAAAACATTCGAAATTAACTTCAGAAGTAACTTCTTTCCGCGGATAGATAAAAGAAATTTCACTTCAACAATTTTATTCTCTTTGTTTTAGAGCCTAGTTTTCCGTGTCAAGAATCACCCCACCGTGCCAGAGTTCCAACAGTGCGTTTCCTTCGAAGCCTTCTCCAACGAGCACCAAGAGCAAGCGTACAACGTCCTTGTGTTGTTTGCTATGTACTTCTTACCGTTGATCGTGATCACCGTTTGCTACGCTTGTATTTTCTGGGAGATAAATAAAAATTCGAAGGAAATCTCGGGTAAGTTTAATGTATACTCATGTACTAACGCCGAAACTTGGCACTGTCGTGTGCCTCGAATAAATATATTATGTTAAAGACAATCTCTTGCACCATTCATCATGGCGCAACTCTAGTAACGGGTCACTATTTTTTGATGCAGGCTCATAGGTGTCAAAAGGTGCGCAAACCCCGCGCTAATATTATTTATGTAATCTGTGTCACTATGCGTACCTACTGCAGTATTATGACACACTTTTTGAAATCAGTACCCTTATCAGTACCCTTATTATAAATGTAAAAGTGTGTTTGTATGTTGGTTTGTCCTTCAATCACATCGCAACAGTGCAACGGATTGACGTGATTTTTTCCTAGGGTACAGATAAAGACCTGGAGAGTGACATAGGCTACTTTTTATTCCGGAAATTCAAAGAGTTCTCACGGGATTTTAAAAAAAACCTAATTCCACGCGGACGAAGTCGCAGGCATCATCCAGTTTTAAATAAAATAGGTGTTGATTACTAGCTGTTATTCTTTCGTGGTGTAAACAGTGCAAAAATTTAAATTACTACATTCAATATCAGACTCAATAAAAAATGTCCTATGTCCTTCCCCGGGATGCAAGCTATCTTTGTACCAAATTTCATCAAAATCGGTTGAAAGGATGAGCCGTGAAAAGCTAACAGACAGACAGACAGACCAACGGACAGGCAAACACCTTTTCGCATTTATAATATTAGTATGGATATAATTTTTGACCCTTTTTAAAGGTTTGATTGTAAAATCCTTATTGAATATTTTGCTGTAGGTACATGTTATAAGGTAGTGTAAAAGTGCACAATAGAGAATGAAATGAAATATAATGAAGTGATTTTTGACTTATTTATATCTCAAGTAATATTCGTATTCATGGGGTGTTCTGTCTCTTTAATTCGGTTTAAAGGACTAATAAGTTCCGATGCGAGGGATATAAAGTCATAAGCTCGTTAGAAGACTGAGTTACGCCTACACTTTGTTAAGCGAGGTCTATGAACACATCCGGTGTTCGAAACTATGTTAGGAACTTTTGGATTAGGAAGTAGGTAAAAATACGCAAGTGTAATTTAGGATAAGGGTTTATTCACGTTAGACCGAAGCAGATCCGAGCCGTGCTAAGTGCAAGGCACATCCATCGGAAAGGCGATCCACGAATTTTCATTTTATATGAAGACCAGCTTATTTCCGCGACTTCATCCGCGTGGACTACACAAATTTCAAACCCCCATTTAACCCCCTTAGGGGTGGAATTTTCAAAAATCATTTCTTAGCTACACGCTGCTAACACGAGCTGAGTGAAACTAGTTACTTTAAAATAACTGCCTCTAATCCATTATTAATAATAATATCATAAATGCGAAAGTGTGTATGTCTGTCTGTGTGCCTGTTACTTTATACCATTCATTCGCTAAAACGATTTTGACGAAATTTTAGTATATAGAAAATTTACATCTCGGAGATAGAGATACTTAAAAAGTAGCCTATCCTGAATGTGTTATTACAACCTACAAAATCATATTTTTACTATGTCAATGAAAATATTTTTTTGTTCTCAGTTTTGCGACAATATTCGTTTTTTTTTTTAGTTGACCTATTCATGTAACGAAGCAGAAAATTGACAATATAACATGAAGCCATAATATCGATATTATTCCGCGTCAAGTATTCGTCATAATAAATTATTGTAACTTCGTGAGTAGTACTGGTACATCGATGGAGTAGGTACACTGCACAAAGGTTATTGTGGTAGGTATTCTTTATATGTTCGGTTTATCGCTATTTATGTATTAAAAAACAACCGGTCAAGTGTGAGTCGGATTCGCACATGAAGGTTTCCGTACCATCGTACAAGATTAAGTATGTATATATAATTTCCAGGATATATTATATTCCAGTATATACATTCATGCCGTATGTACTGGAAAAATATACGAATTTGTCTTCAATTTTTCAATACAAAGTTATAAGCTTTGCCGGTCTTGAGGTTTCCCACTCCGGATAGCGTCACCGCAGAAGCTGCAGGATTCAGGTGGCGCAAGACCGTGGCGTGTGGAAATCCCTACAAGAGACCTACGTCCTATGGACGTTTACTAGTTGACGATAGTGATGATGATGTCTATCTAGAGTTTTATAATATTATCTTGGGGCCTAGCATTATACAAAAGTTTAATATATTATATGGCGTGATACAAATTCTTTGACTTCGAGTTACTTAGAATGTAATAGTTAGCTTCTTGAAAAGTTGAAAGCAAGAGAGGTTGCAAGTTGAAATACTCGAGTGTGGGCGGGAAATAGGTTCTACAATGATGCTACAGGCGGCGCTACGAAAACGAAGGCGAGCTACGAATTAAATGCTATAGTATAGACGCAAGCACTCAAGTGATAATGGAATGTCAAATAATGTTAAGTACCTATCTACGTTTGCTTTTACAACAGCAAAATATTTCATTTTTCTTTCGTATGCCACTCTTCACTAACATGTATTATGATTTGAGAGCTGATAGACATGATAATAATCTACGCAGACGGGGTGCTTTGGACTGAAGCGGGCTACAAAATTGTAGTTTTTTTTGTTTAGGTAAATCAGTATCAGATGAGCGAGGCCGAATACAACTGAGGAGATCTGACCAGCGGCCACTGGCACGCGCGCGGCGCCGCACGCTTCGCATGACTGTGACAATAGTCAGCGTTTTTGCATTCTGCTGGCTGCCCTACGCAACGATGACTTTGTGGTAAGTTCCAAGCTTTTAGGAAGCTTCAAGAAGCCAAGCGGGAAGCTTCCAAGCTTGAAAAAGCGTGGGTGGGTTCCTTAGTACATAATATTGTGAAAAAAATACCCTTCGTGGACAGACACCACCAAACGAGTCGCAGCAGGCAGGGAGCCGCTGTATTCAGACAGCGCAAGACCGTGGCGTGTGGAAACCTCACAAGAGCCTATGTCCAGCAGTGGACATCTATTGGTTGATGATGGCGAAAAAAAGCCTTGACTCACTCATTGACTGATTCATTAAAGCCCAGCCCAAATTTTAGGACATTAGGACATACAAAGTAAATTTTGCACAGGCGTTAGTTAAGTAGTTCTCTTTATGTAGACAAGAAATAAGATCGGATTTATCGAAATTCTCGCGGGGAATAAAGGGGATTAATATTTTCACCTCGGGCAGTCGCTAGGTGTTCTATCAGTTTTATACGATACTAGCTACTACTATTGTTTCAGCCCGATCCATCCAGTAGTTTGAGCTGTGCGTTGATAGATAAGTCAGTCAGTCAGCCAGTCAGTCAGCTTTTCCTTATATATATAGCTGATAGAGATGGTCATAATAAAAAGAATTTGTTGTGCGTTTCTTGAGACCAGTGCGCATTTCAAATCACTACCCATATGAAAATGTTACATTTGTACTTTCTTTCTATCTGTGACACCAACAACAAATGAATGCATTTTCTTTCTTCTTTCTTTCTTCTTTCTTTCTTCTTTCATATTCACTACCCATATTATAAATGCGAAAGTGTGTTTGTTTGTTGGTTTGTCCTTCAATCACGTCGCAACCAATCTAATTATCTTTATGACTAACATTATGCAAGATAATTAGATTGGTTGCATTTTCCCGGTAGTTGCAATTGCCTCGCTGGACTATATTTAATTGCTTGAATTACGCACATAACACTGAGAGGCGCGTGCCTGGGATCGAACACCCGCCCTCCCGAATAGGGCGGACGACGAGTCGTGATAGGTTTAGTAGTTATGTCACTATGTTTTCATTTTCACTTTTCATTTTTTATGGCACCTAACTATAAAAACCAAGTATAGTAAGACAAGATTAGAGTCGATTTATGCAAGATATGAACTTTGACCTGACTTGTAGTCAATATTTTTTGCGTTCTTTTACCCAGTGATTAATGAAATAATCCTCCTTCCTGAAAGAAAAATAGAAACTTGATCTTTCAAGGACCGTAGAGATTAATTTTCAACAGATTTTTTTTATGAGATTATGATATAACTATTATCTCTTAATGTGAAAATTAAAAGCAGAGATCTAGAGATGTTCCGAAACGGACTTTAACAGATACGATATCGATATTTATAAAAAACCGGCCAAGTGCTAGTCAGACTCGCGCTCCGAGGGTTCCGTTCTACAGACGTTTTTTACGTCATTTTTTTCGAAATCAAAAACTATTATGCATAAAAATAGAAATAAAATTCTGTTTTAGAACGTTCAGGTAAAGCACTTTCGTATGATCTTTCAAAACAAAAATACTTTTGGGTAGGTAATTATTACGGTCTATCACCAGAAAGCGAGAACATTATCTTCTCTAGCTAAGAGATTAGATCACTCAACTTCTTTGAGAGAATTTATCGTACAAAGAGTACCTACAAGAGCTTTGTGCCGCACTTGGATCACTAGAGTTCTTGCATTTCATGATTGGTATAAGTAAGGTAAAGTAAATAAATAAATAAATAAAAATCTTTTTTATTCGAATAAACTTTTACAAGTACTTACGAATAGTCGGATGCATCTACCACTGGTTCGGAATGCCTTTGTGTGCGTTTCAGAGCGCTTGCTCGCGATTGATTGTCTGACATGCACACACACTTACGCAATGTCCGTGTATACGACGTAACCTCAAGTAAAGTTCACTCGCCTTCGTGAATTGCAAGAACTGTACTTTAACTTACCGGTGTATTTACAAGAAAATTTTAAGGCGCGTACATGTATCGTCAACGTCTCGGCAAATTTATTTGAATCCGTTATATCGGAATAATAAAAATATCGTCAATACATCGCTATCAGCTATGCAACCCTAGCCTTAACCGTTGCCTAAAAATATATTTCATGAATAACTTTTCCAGAACCTTCAAACAAAATCCTAAATAAGATTATAATACGTACCTACCTATATCCAATAGCGTACCTACTCAATTTCATTTCCGTTGATTTTGGCGTTTGCTTTGATTGGCATAATGTATTAGATTTCACAAGTAGAAATGTTTCATCAATCACTTTACATAATAATCAGATTCAACTGTAGTAAAGTTGTAATAAGATACTTACATTAAAACTACCTGTTTTACCTGTATGTATCCGTACGTATGTACCTGTCGTTTTATACCCGTTAAACCACGAAATAATCCTAAAATCATTAGTTTAAAACTTAAAGATTATTTCCTTAATTTTATATCTCGTTCTGAAGATTTTAACAATATTTGTTTAATATAGGTACATGTTCCACCGAAAGTCGGCGGTGCACGTTTCCGAAAAGGTCCAGAGCCTCTTCTTTATTATGGCAGTATCAAACTCCTGCATGGATCCACTAGTCTACGGCTCCTATACACTCAACAGGACCATAGTCAAGGAGAGCTTACGGAAAGCCTTCTGCGTTCCAAACACTACCTGTAAAACGAACGGTAAGTTTTTTGCCTACCAACTACCACAGAGTTAAAGATTTGATATTATATAGAGAGGTTCTAGGAAGCCGTCTAGACTGAGCAATCGTGCGGTAAGTCCGGCACGAAGCAGCGACCCTAACTGGCCCTACCTAAGGTCGGTTGGTTACGGCTCTATGTTGAAGGGTCAACATGGTCATCATTTAGCACGAGATCAAAAGCGTCGGCATACTGTTTCACTCTTTATACTGTGCTACTACGCTACTTGTAGAGCGGCAAGCACCGGCAAGCGTACTCGGCGAGCGTTAGTCTTCTAAATGTATAAAAGGAAAAGGTGACTGACTGACTGACTGACTGATCTATCAACGCACTGCTCAAACTACTTGACGGATCGGGCTGAAATTTGGATGCAGATAGCTATTATGACGTAGGCATCCGCTAAGAAAGGATTTTTGAAAATTCAACCCCTAAGAGGGTGAAATAGGGGTTTGATATTTGTGTAGTCCACGCGGACGAAGTCACAAGCATAAGCTAGTCAAAAATAAACGGGTGAGTAGGTGTCGACTCTCCCACAAACTAATCTATAAATCGAGGGTTGCACTACTAAAACCATATAGTGTGTATTGGTGCCTGCGTGATTAATTATGAGCTGAGTGCTACACTGCCGTCCTCAAGCTAAAACGTCGTTAACCAACATTTGGCCAAATTTGACTTTTTAACGCTATCTTACTTAGAATTTTTTTTCTATCGACCAATCTAACCGGTATTTTCCTAGCTGCTGTAGTTTTTGAAATAGAAATATGAAGAACGTCGTTAAATAACTACCTGTTCATATGATAACAACACTTAAACGCATTTAACTGACATTTGCCAGTCTAAAATGTCTCAAAGCAGGTTTTTTTCTTAAATTCCTTAACTAAAATGTCTTTAAAGTCACTTTACTTATTTTTAAATTAAGTTTTTCTCCAAAATTATGGTGCACTATTCCATAACTTAAATGTCTTTAAACGAAAATGCTAGACTAAAATGTCTTTAATGACACATAAACGCGTTACAGTTTAGTGATAGTTTGCAAAAAAATATTGTTTCCTATCCTAAAATAACTTTATCCCGCAATACATAACTTTAATGTCTCTAACTATTCTCGCATCTCGCGAGGTTGTGACTTTCTTCTTCTTGCAATGCCGTTTCCTATCGGAGGTTGGCAATCATTAGAGCTATCTGCACCTTGGACACTGCTGCTCGGAAAAGAGATCGGGTACTCTTCCCGTACCATTGGCGTAAATTCTTTAGCCACGGATGTTCTTCTACGGCCTGGTGGTAAGACTGCCGGCTATTTTCCCCCGAATAATGAGCTGAAGGCGGTCGTATTTGCTATTTCTCATAATGTGGCTGAAGTACTCCAACTTCCGCACTTTTATGGTCTTCAGGATTTTAAGATCTTCACTTAGCCTTTGTAGTACAGTTGCATTTTTGATACACTGTACCCAAGAGATTTTCAACATTCTTCTGTATACCCACATTTCAAAAGCTTCTAACGTTGACTAGTGCGCCTGCGAGAGCTTTCTGTAAACGCCTTGTGGCATTCAATCAAACGTTTGCACCAATAGGCAAAATAACCAATGAGTTCAAACCTCTCACTGTACTCTGGAATGATAGCGTGGTGGGAAGAAAACAAGAGGACATAACGGACTAAGAGCTATGAAGAAAAAAGGAAAATTGTATGATTTTATGGATTTTGTAATGTCACAATTATTACAGCTAACCTAAGATAGTGCTTTTATTTTATTTATGAATACTGAGGATATTTTGAAATCCATGGTTTTTCATGGTTCACTTCTACAAACGGGCCCACAAAGGACGATGGTAACTGAAGAGAGAGTCATAAAATCCAGCTTCACAGGGGAAGTTGGAAAAAATATTACTTATTAGGATTACGATCAATCACAAATACAATAGATACAATAAAACTATAATATACATTACTATGCTACTCGTAATATCTACGTACAATAATTAACCTCGAAAAACAGATACAACTCCTTAACCTGTGAACCCTACTTAGCCATGATAGTTTTCCTTTAAAATTGATTATATTATATACTACTGCTGTGAATTTTTTCACGTTCCTTTATACAACCATATGTCTGATAAAGGGGGTAGACACTTGACTCTAATAAAAATTAGCACTTTAATTAAAACATCATATTTTACAACGGATCTAGAAATTGAAAAATGATGTTCCCACACCCACAGTATTTTTAAAAGACCTATTCAACGATATCTCACACTATGGGGTAGACGAGAAAAAAAATTCACCCCCCTTACATGAAGGAGAGCCACCCTAAAAATAATATTTATCACAATTTTATTTCACCACTTTGTCGGCGTGATTAATATTTATACCCATGCCAAATTACAGATTTCTAGCACTATTACTATAAGTTTTAACAAATTAAGAGACTACTTTCGGACTGTTCCTCTTTCAATTGTTGTAGTTACCGTTACTTTCATTGGAAAACCTCAAATGTTTATAAACAATGCTAACCTAAAACGTCGCTACGGTTCGATCATTTGCAATAAACCACATTTTAGTTTAGCAATTCTCCCCAAAAAACGCTACTGTATACAAACTATTTGTATTCTACTAGACTAAAATGTGTTTAAATTACAAAAGCCGCATTTTAAGTGTTATGTTATTGATAGTTTTAAGGATCATAACCTAACCTACAATGTCGTTAAAGTCTTTTAGAGTCATTTTACTTTAGTAATTATACAATTTTTTTAAGTTTCGTAAAAGGATAAAAAAAGTAAATGCAATCCAAGCCTTAAACGTCTTAAAGGATCTAACGACATTTAAGTTATGTAAATACAAGACGTTGTTAGAAAAAATGCTAGACTAAAAAGCCAAAACTGTCCTGCTTTAATTATTATTTACTCTAGAAACTTAAAAATACAGCTATTCAAAAGTGCTCTACTTGCTCTACATTTTCATAGTTTCAAGTTTTGTATACGTTTATTAGTTATCAAATGGCATCATTTCTTTATAAATTCGCGCTTTTTTGATCATATCTCGAAACTTGGTTGTGGTAGTTAACGACACTTTAGCTTTAGGACGGCAGTACAGCACTCGCCACAAGCCGACTATAGATCACTGTGATTTGATTCTACAGGTCGACAATCAAACCAGAACAAGGCAACTTTTGCTAAATATCTCTAGTATTGTTTTGTTTTGCCGCAACAATAATAATTATCTGATCGCCTGTTATGGCTATATAATAGTTAGTAATGCTATACATATCAATACTAATTTTATAAATGTGAAAGCATGCCTCTCAGTCTTTTGATGTAATTTGGTACAGAGTTAACTTGCACGACGAATATAAGATGCTTATTATCCCAGAAAATCAAAGCGAGAAATCCTGTTAAAATTTAGTCTTATTTGTTGCCAGGTATAATCGCGGGTCCAGGCAATTACAGTTGCAATGTACCAAAAGAGGTCGTCCATCCTAATAACGTGAGTATACTGTGAGTGTAACATCCTTTCCTTAATCTTATTAGGTGCTGGAAATAAACTGTCCCATTAGTTTAGTTCTATAAATGTTCGTTCTGGTACGATGTCGTGTAGAAGCCAAAGGGGTGTGGGTTTAATAAAAACTGCCATACCCGTTCCAGGTTATCACGCTTTCATCTTAGACTGCATCATCACTTACCACCAGGTGAGATTGCAGTCAAGGGCTAACTTGTATATAAAAAAAAACTTATTACCCCGACTGTACAACACGTTTGAGGTACAAAAAAAGAGTGCTATATGGCACAGCGACTATAGCAGTTTATTATCAGCAGTTTTTGTTATTTTTATGTTGTTGTTGACAGATGTACACAAAATGCCGGCGGCAATACACGGTGAACTTCCAGGAGACGACGTTAATTGGCCCAAGTGCTAACTCCGACCCCTTGCAAAGCTGGAGTGAGAACTCAAAGTTGGTCGCGCCAAAACTGTGCGACGTGTTCACAGTTCAGTCGAAAGTGGAAGTTTAAAAACTAAAAACTGACATAAACTAACGATTAGTGTTCAAACTATTAGTTTTCTTTTCTAACTTGTGATCTAAGGGTGTGTTCTGACTAAGAGCTTGTTATATGACAGCTCGGATTTGGGCGTTACATCGGTGAGTAGGTACGGCAAGTCGAGCGCATTGCGCATTTTTGTAATCCATACTCCATACTAATATTATAAATACGGAAGTGTGTCTGTCTGTCTGTCTGTCTGCTAGCTTTTCACGGCCCATCCGTTTAATCGATTTTGACAGAGTTCTCACAGGATTTTAACAGGATTAAAACCAAAATCCACGCGGACAAAGTAGCGGGAATCCTCTAGTGAACAATAATGATACAGCGTCGAACATTGATGTAGTGAGTGATAAAGTGAGTATTACAAACTGTTCCTACTGTAAGTACTGCTCAATGCTCTTGCTCAGTACACACCCAATGATTGATCGTATTAATATTAAATAATTTAGAAAACAATGATACTTTTTCTGTGTTAAATAAGGGAATTATAATAAGATACTGATTTTTGAAGTTTAGCCTAATTTTCTGTTGCGTGTAACTAACTGTAAGTATAAATAATAATAACTTTAAGTATAAATTTTTAATTTGGTTTAAGTATGGCCATATTGTGAGTTAAATTTTAACAATCACCTAAGCCTGTTGTGCAATAAAAGTGTACGATAATGTTACTTAATGTGGACGCACCTTTAGAGTAACTTTCTACATTTTTTCAATGTAGGTAACTTGATAATGAATAATGTTTTCATGGAATTATAATTCTCGCCATAATGTACTTTCATGGTTGAGAATTGAGATCAACCATAGAATAAATATATTCTTACTAATTATTATCTGTAGGTATGGTAGGTACCTACTCATAAGTGCCATACCACCACGTCAAAAATAATAATAAACAAGGCAGACAAATATGATCATAATCAAATTCTACAGCGGGTACATGCAATTTCAATTTTGAATACCAACGACGCAAACAAATAAATCCACCTTACCAATTACCTTCTAGAATATTTCACATTTTACTATAGGTCCATGATTTTACGTTGGTTTTTATTCCGGTTTGAACTGAGTGTGTCTTTCTTTACTGGAAGAATAAAAGTACACGAATAATAGAACTCAAAAGAAGGCTTACGTTTTCATAAAGATTGGTTCTCTTGGCAAATACTCTCTCCGTACCCATATATAAAAGGGAAATTGTATTGTCCTTATTGGGTTTCTTCTTTCAATTTCTAATCAACTTTGACAATTGAACTTTTGAATATACATAGCCAAAGCGGGTACTATTTAATATAACTTTAAATTGTCACTCCAGTGAAAAATTCTATACCAAAACCGTCGTTTAAGAAGAGTTTCGGAAAATCTTTTGACTTCTATTCGTTACTAAAATAGGAAAAACATATATAAAAATGTCCTAGACCTATCGAGGCCAATGTATTCAAACATATTCAAAAATGTAAAAATACACTTTTCTGTGGTTCATTATTATTCTGGTTAAATAACATGAATTGTTATAGAAGACAATGAGTAGACACTATTATATATATATAGGTCAAAATATTAAAAAAATACTGTTGTGGGTACAACGTTTTCTTTAATACATAATCATAATAATAAATGTAAATAAGTGCATGTTTTAAAGAAGATCGTATTTTGAACTGGTATTTTTTTATATGAATTAGCTGTTTAATATTATTTTTATTTAGTTTTACATATAACAAATTTAGTAGTAGTAATAAGGTAATGGTGTAAGTTAGGTTTTTGTTAAACTTGAAGTATTATTAACTGTATTATAGGATTATACCCATTCTTTTAAAAAATTATGCGAAATAAGAAAATTTTATGTATTTTTATGAGCTGGTTTTATTTGTCAATTTTTGAAGTTACCCCTTTCTGAAAAAAAGTGGATGAAATCGGACTATGCGCTAATGAATTACAACTCAGTATACATTTTAACTTTCATCCCCTCTCCTAAGGGAACCATGCTGAATTTGGAGATAAAAGTATCGTATATCCTTCCTCAAAGTATGAACTCAAATCGTACCAAGTTTCATTGGAATTCATTCACTAGTTTCGGCGTGATGCGCGGCCATGATACAGACAGACAGACAGAAAGATGAAAAAATTACAGTTTTGGGTATATGGGTTTTCGATAGTGATAGAGATTTATACTATATTTATACTAATTAAGTACCACGTGCAATTACTAATTACGAGAATCTCGTACTTCTAAGCGTACAGTTTAGCTTATTACTAATCTGTGATTTATTAACTTAAATCTTAGTAATTGCACATGATACTTAATGTGTATAAATATATATATATATCTCTATCACTATCGAAAATCCATATACGGGCATGAAAGTAGCACTCATTTTAACAATGTGAACCATAGAAGTTATTTAGAGCATCGTTGTTCAATGAGTTTTCGATTTGCATTCGTCAAATTGGGATATCGGCTAACTCAAAAGGATAATATCATGTCCATTGCAAATCGTGCAAAATACGATAGTACGCTCTATAATCCTATGCAGAAAATTCTCATTTCATGCTAGGTGAAAATTAAATTCAATCCACACTTTCAAAATGCATAATATTCAGGCATATTTTATGTCAAAAAACCGGCCAAATGCGAGTCAGACTCGCGCACTGAGGGTTCTGTACTTCAATCGTATTTTATCGACATTTTGCACGATAAATCAAAAACTATTATGCCTAAAAATAAATGAAAATCTGTTTTAGAATGTACAAGCAAAGCCCTTTCATATGATACCCCACATAGTATAGTAATACTACTTTGAAAATTGAAAATACTAATTATTAGTTTATGACCACAATTAATTTTTTTTTGTGTGATGTGACCACAAATTCACGGTTTTCGGTTTTCCCCTAAGGCCTGCTATAAGACCCACCTACCTACCAAATTTCATGAGTCAACAGGAAGGTCAACAGGAAGTACCCTGTAGGCTGTAGGTTTCATGACAGACCGACAGACAGACAGACAACAAAGTGATCCTATAAGGGTTCGGTTTTTCCTTTTGAGGTACGGAACCCTAAAAATTAGAGATATCTACGAAATTTGTAATAAGCTACACGTGCGAAGCGGGTCACTAGTCTACAATACAACCGCAAATTGTCCTGTAACAACGACGGCTCACGCTCCTCAACATATTGTACTGGTTTAAATGCTTGTATGTGTGAGACATAGTAGTGGCAGTACACAATCAAAACGTCAATGTTGTAATCAATACCTACTGCATTGATGTTTGCTGTGGTTGCACGAGGGCCAAATGGGCCTTTGAGTCTGAATTAATTGGCTTTTACGCTGCCTCCGCGCCTCGAAGGCTCATTAAGCCGTAAATTCCGGTTTTTAGGGTTCTGTACCCAAAGTGTAAAACCGGAAACTTATTAATGTCACTCTGCTGTCTGTCTGGCTATCTGTCCGCGTGTAGAACGTTGACCTAAAAACTGGATATAACTTCCACACGCCACGGTCTTCAGCGGCTATGCTATAGTTTGATGTCATCTGTTCACCTATTGGGGGAGGGGATGGGGGTCCCCCAACGCTGCAAATTTCGATGCGAGGTCGCCATTCTATCACCTTTTACCAACGTCAATCGATTTTTCAAACTATGTTCCCTGCCCATTGCCACTTCAGCTTCAAAAATCTTTCTGTTCCTATAGCATATTTTTATGTTAGGTACTATAATATTTTAAAAGCCCGTTAGTATTGGGTTGGAGCCATGCATAATTAAGTTTGCATGCCACGTGTCAGGTTTGATCGTCCTTCAATTAGAGAGTTTTCCGGTCAACTGGAGTGGAAGTATTTTAGTTTGATATAACAGTGTAGGTATAATAATGAATAGTGTATACCTACCTATAGTACGCCGTACGCGACAGGTCGAGATAGCAATCGGGGTGGGGACGCCCTGCAAACCCGGTGCGGGATAGTGCGAGCATGCGAGTGACGTGCGGCGTACTACATTTTTTAAAAAAAAGAATATTTAGCTATGATTCCCCTTTCTTCTCCAACTAAGCGCAGGCTTGTGCTAGGAGTAGGTACGACAATAGTGCAACGGACGGGGTTTGAACCGTCGTCCTTTCGCTTTTCAGTCCACTCCTTTACCGGTGGAGCTATTGAGGCTCAAATTAATCATCATCATCATGATCAACCCATCGCCGGCTCACTGCAGAACACGGGTCTCCTCTCAGAGTGAGAAGGGTTTGACCATAGTCTACCACGCTGGCCATGTGCGGATTGGTAGACTTCACACACCTTTGAGAACATAATGGAGAACTCATAGGCATGCAGGTTTCCTCACGATGTTTTCCTTCACCGTTAAAGCCAGTGATATTTAATTACTTAAAACGCACATAACTCCGAAAAGTTAGAGGTGCGTGCCCAGGATCGAACCCCTGACCTCCAATTAGAAGGCGGATGTCCTAACCACTAGGCTATCACAGCTACTTTACTTTTTACTATACTTAATAATTACAATGAATGAATAGTGAATTAACAAGTACAATTTATTGAATTAGCTTTCACCCGCGATTTTGTCTCAGTGTAGGTACTATTGTATATAGCACTTTTAAAAAGTTTACATGAATAAAAAAATATTCTATTCTATTCTATTCTATTCTATTCTATTCTATTCTATTCTATTCTATTCTATTCTATTCTATTCTATTCTATTCTATTCTATTCTATTCTATTCTATTCTATTCTATTCTATTCTATTCTATTCTATTCTATTCTATTCTATTCTATTCTATTCTATTCTATTCTATTCTATTCTATTCTATTCTATTCTATTCTATTCTATTCTATTCTATTCTATTCTATTCTATTCTATTCTATTCTATTCTATTCTATTCTATTCTATTCTATTCTATTCTATTCTATTCTATTCTATTCTATTCTATTCTATTCTATTCTATTCTATTCTATTCTATTCTATTCTATTCTATTCTATTCTATTCTATTCTATTCTATTCTATTCTATTCTATTCTATTCTATTCTATTCTATTCTATTCTATTCTATTCTATTCTATTCTATTCTATTCTATTCTATTCTATTCTATTCTATTCTATTCTATTCTATTCTATTCTATTCTATTCTATTCTATTCTATTCTATTCTATTCTATTCTATTCTATTCTATTCTATTCTATTCTATTCTATTCTATTCTATTCTATTCTATTCTATTCTATTCTATTCTATTCTATTCTATTCTATTCTATTCTATTCTATTCTATTCTATTCTATTCTATTCTATTCTATTCTATTCTATTCTATTCTATTCTATTCTATTCTATTCTATTCTATTCTATTCTATTCTATTCTATTCTATTCTATTCTATTCTATTCTATTCTATTCTATTCTATTCTATTCTATTCTATTCTATTCTATTCTATTCTATTCTATTCTATTCTATTCTATTCTATTCTATTCTATTCTATTCTATTCTATTCTATTCTATTCTATTCTATTCTATTCTATTCTATTCTATTCTATTCTATTCTATTCTATTCTATTCTATTCTATTCTATTCTATTCTATTCTATTCTATTCTATTCTATTCTATTCTATTCTATTCTATTCTATTCTATTCTATTCTATTCTATTCTATTCTATTCTATTCTATTCTATTCTATTCTATTCTATTCTATTCTATTCTATTCTATTCTATTCTATTCTATTCTATTCTATTCTATTCTATTCTATTCTATCTATTCTATTCTATTCTATTCTATTCTATTCTATTCTATTCTATTCTATTCTATTCTATTCTATTCTATTCTATTCTATTCTATTCTATTCTATTCTATTCTATTCTATTCTATTCTATTCTATTCTATTCTATTCTATTCTATACGTATATATGTAGATTGGAATGTGATAGAGAAAACAAAATTTATATACAGCGGGCGGTTTTAATAGGAACTTTTGTTTACTATTAAACAGATTAAATACACAAGGGACTGCTATCTGGTTAGAGTATATGTTTTTGGGGGTCAAGTAGATTAATTTATCAGAGGTACCTAAGCTCAAATTGGAACTTGATTAAGCTTTAATCGAAATCGGTTTTCGTTTAGTTAAAACAATGATGGTCTGGCACCGCGGTGAACGCTGTGGTATCAAAAGTTCCGGGTTCGATTCCAATTCAATAGGGTCCTGGACTGTGGTAATCAAATGATGTGAATTTTTATGTAGTCGTAGTTTATGAGGCTAGAATTCATTATTATAGAGAATAATTTAAAAAATCATGATTTTATTTATTTTTAACATAATTAATTTATTAAGGTCATGCTATACGGAAAGTGATAAATGACGTCACAAGGCATAAAGGACAAATATTTTTTAATTTTTAACATAAAAAATATTTTCCCGCAGAAATGACTCTATTTTTATGTTAAACCCTCGTAGCTTTAGTTTTAAAGCGTAATAATTACTTATCACCACTATTTTACAAATCCAACAACTGACAATCGAATAGAGTAATTTATTATCTATTTTGAATAAATCATTTGACTTCGACTTTGAAAAAAATTGAAAAAAAATTGTTGTTTACGGATTGTGACGTCATTATTCATCTTCCGTGCAGCGTGACGTTGATCGGTTGAACGGATGGGCCGTACAAGGCTAGCAGGTAGATAGATAGACACACTTTCGCATTCATAATATTAGTATGGAAGTATGTTTCCAAATGCCGCAAATCACAGCTAAGAGCTAGTACGATCTAATTGAATGTTATTGAGAATCATCACAATGCACAGGTCATTGCTCTTACCCACTTACAGATGTACCGGTGCTACAAATTGATTAGTCACAACTCACAAGTCACACGAACCATATTTCACACAAAAAAACTTTGCGAGAAGTCAACAGTTCTTTTCCTGGTCGCCAATTTTATTCCATCACAGTTATCACGACTACAGAATTATTAAGCTGGTGGGTACCCACCACCAGTACGTTAATTTATAACTGCCTTATAGGTACTCCAGTGATGTGGTTAAGTCTATGAGGTACTTTGTTAAAGTTTTAATCGGATTAAGTATATAGGTAGGTACGTTCGCTAGTGGAAACCGCAACTTGCGAGAACTGGCATGCACGACTGGCGATTATTGTTTACTTTGTCGAAACCAAAACCGGTTTAACCAGTACCTAGGTAACATATGTATGTCAAGCTGTGATGTCAAGATCTAGTTCACAAAACACTGACGACCTCCCGTCGCAGTGTTGAGCGCTGTAGCGTCATAAGTAGGAGGTCCTGCGTTCTACTCCCAGCAAGGGCAATGTGAGTTTATGATTTCTTAAACATGACAAATACGGGATAAGCTGATGGTAAAAAAAATTTATCTACGTTTATTTTCCTTAGTATATACGCGTACCTATCTAATGATGTACAATAAATCACAGATAAGTGTTCTAGAGTTCCTAGGATTCCTAGATTCCTAGATTCTTATAATTAGGTCAGTAATTCATACTTGCAATTTTTTTTAAATATCTATTTATACAAAAATGTGTCAAGACGGATATAGACAACTTTTTATCTTAGATTTTTTTAATTAAAAAGATCAACTGCCAAAACCACTACAAAGTAAAAAATATTTTTCTTTCTACACGTGTATGTATGTTGAAGTCGGGCGAGCTTCATTCACGCTTTGATTTCTAGTTTCTTTTATACGCCAAAACTCCAAAACCACCTCTTTTTTGAAAATCGGTTGAAAATGAAAAACTCCCTTGTATGGGATTTATAGAATTTAACTAAGAACGATTGGATGAACTGGCAGGCAACGTAGTAGATAAATAGTATTTATTGAATAAATTGTGGTAACAGATAAACTACTTACAGGTAGTAGGTACAGTATAGGTTAACTTGGTACAATATATCATATTATCTGAATATATATGAAATTCAAAGTCCTGACTGACTGACCGACTTATATATCTACACACAGCCTAAGCCGCTGGTTCTAGAGACATGAAATTTGGAGGGTGCGTTCTTTGTAAAGAGTAAGTATCCACTAAGAAAGGATTTTTCGAAATTCCACCCCTAAGTGGGTTAAATGGGGGTTTGAAATTTATGTAGTCAACGCGGACGAAGTCGCGAGCATAAGCTAGTGTATATAGCCTATCTGACTGGTTACGTCCCGGAAATGACGACTTAAAAGTAAGTTTAAATTTAATTAAACAGTCTTCGTCTTGAATTATTACTTCCTAAATCCAGGTCTTCATTTACGAAGGACAATGCCCAGAAATGATGACATCATTTTAAAGTTTATTCACGCTGCGTTATTATTATACTCACTACCGAGGAGCGTGAGCTCTTTTCATTAATAACGTGGTAACAGTCTTATTATGATGAGTCACTACATAAATAATTAACAGATAAAAAAATAAAATTTCTATCGTAAAATTGTCTTGATTATATTTTGTTTTCTTTTTAATTTTGTTTATATTCAATCAATTATTATTTAAGTACCTACTTTAATTTATAATGATTCGAAAAGCTTTATATTTTAAGTGTTAATATTAAAGTCAGTGTCTTCAGTTTTCTACTAATGGGCTATCAAAAGTCAAAAATTTCGTAGCAAGCCTGAGACCTTTGAGACTAGTAAATATAAATAAATATTATTTATTTTATTTAATAAAAAAGTTATTGGTCGGAAAGTTCAACACGTTTTACTGCAATCGATACAATATGTTCTAATCTTGTTCCTACTAGAGAAGGTAAACCTTATATCAACAAGAATCACAATTTAATATGACTGGTACTCCTTTGCGTGACATACAAATGCAATATGTATCTACTCGGAAAATCTAATTTATTTCTTGGAATCGTGGAGCTACTGCAAACAGTGACAAGACAAGATTCTGTTTGAAATGACTAATTACCAAACGCAGAAACAGGGGCTGCATTGCACAACGCGATCGCAAAGATCACTTTCAAAATTGAACATGATTGTAACTTCGAGTGGTCAATATTTTTTGGCTTTGTAGGTACCTATTCAAATACACCAGTGTTGTACATAAACGTTGTTGTCACATTGGTGTGAAGCAGTTCTGATCTTTTGAGATATTTTGAAGCTACCACGGCAGTTTGACAGCTAAAGTATGATGAGTCACCCCTTTTGTCGCGGCATTCCGAACCAGTGGTAAATTAAACTAGTTGACGATTCAAAAGCACTTGTAAAAGTTTACTTGAATAAAAATCTATTCTATTCTATTCTATTTGAGTCGACCTCACCCAATATTGGCTCCAATGCATTGTTAAAACAATAATACCATAATATATTCAGTCAATGAAAACAATTTAAGATTGTAACAATGATTAATACAACTTTTCCAGAATCGACCACGGTTCAATGGTTTATTTCTAGGGATACGATTGCTACGATTTGTTTTATCTCATCATGCTTTGGTAGGTAGGCATTGCATCTTGGTACTATGTTTAATAATTATTTAGCACTAGACTAGATGATGCCCGCTACTTCATCCGCGTGAATTTAGGTTTTTAAAAATCTAAATCAAAAACTCTTTAATTTTTCGGAATAAAAAGTTGCCTATGTCAATTTCTAGGACGTAAGCTACCTCTACACCAAATTTCATATAAAATGTTTAAACTGTTGGGTCGTGAAAAGCTAGCAGACAAGCAGACAGACACACTTTCGCATTTATACTTAATACTAATTAGTAGATATTGATATTTCCGGCATTAAAGTAAAAGTGATATTGATTGCGAATACGTTGCCCAATTGCGCTCCAGTTTATTTTAGCATCTCGAAATTCATGGAGATGGATTGTATGAATGATTGCATTAATTTATCAAGAATGAATACGAAATAATATGATTGAGTGACGGCGCATTAAAAATGTGAACTCTTTATTCTTATGATAATAATTGAATAAGAAGAGAAAAAAACGTATAATAAATAAGTATATAAATAGTAATCTTCCATTTCAGACTTTTAGGTCATTTACCTACCTTAGTTAATGTGTTATTTCCTTATAATTATGTTAGTAATGTTAGTAATAAATAATATTTCCTTGTATGTTTTCTATTGCACAATATACATATTATTATTATCGAGTCGAATATCGACTTTCCATATTCCACTGGGGACAGAAAATAAGTTATTTTATAATTTAACTTGTAATGAGGACTACTTTAACTCAATACCTTCAGGGATAGCGAAGTTTTAATTGGTTTCATTACTTAGGACCTTGCCTTATCACTTTATGAAGTAAATGACTAGGTCTTAGAGGAATTTTAGATTCAAAATTTTACATTTTTAGGGTTTCGTATCCGAAAAATGCCAATGTGATGATTAGGTATCTTCTAAGCCTCCGCTGTCCATATGCAGGATGTAACCAGAACGCTAGCAAAAATTAGCGTTATTGTTATACTACCTAAACACAATTTAATACCAATAACTATTTGCCTCATTTTGTAGTTTTAGTGATTTAGTATTTTTCAAACCCGAATGTATACCGTGTAAAATTCGGGTCAATGCCCTACCTACGACGCGGAATTGACTCCGAGTGGCCTTTGAAAAATACTTAATCATTGCGCGGTTGAAAAATATTTAATCACTAAAACTACAAAATGGTTATTGGTATTGCATAATGTGTAGGTAGTAAGTACGCTAAGTTTTTGCTGCATCGCGTTTTGCGTTCTTCTGTATATTGGACTTGGCTTAAAAGAAGTAGCGTGGTTCAAACAAACACAATTAGTTTGGTTCTCATTTGAATATTAACTTATTTAAATTCTAGGCACTAGGCATGTCTTCGGTTATCTAGATTTCTGTATATTGTAGTTTTATGGTTACACGGGCTCATACATTTGTAAGTAAATCTTCGCTAGGAATATAATACTATCGTGATTTTGCCGAACCACATTGTCAGGGGCACGCGCTAGGTAAAAACTTTTGATCCATTCCACCCATTCTACCAACTATCACAGCGATAATTAAATCTACAGCTGAACTGAAATTGATTAATTATTATGTACTGTTAAATTAGGTCATTCATTGTAATATAGGCAATGATATGACCTTATGAACTATTTGCTGTCTAGATTAATTGCTTAGAAGTCAATCGCAATCATGGTATGTTTGGGATATTATTATAACAATCATAATGTTTGTCCGTTAAAATGTCGCTTTCCTTTTTAGATATTCGTTCTTGAAAATTCGTTAAGCTTTTATAATACGATTATCCGGGCTTACGGACTTTGTCAAAATATTATATAAAAAAGAGATTATAAAAATTTCAAGTTGGATGAATATTTCATTGTTGTTCAAGTCTTAAGAAGGATTGAATGAGCCCAGGTTAAATAAAAACAGGAGAAAAGACTCCGACTACATAACAACTTAACTAATTATAATACTAAGCGATTTTTATGACTCTATCGATCGCCAGACACCGACATTACAATATGTAGAAAAACTTTTTCAGCTAAACCAAGCTAAAAGCGAACAATGAACTAAAAGAGCGCTTGAAAATAAAACTGTTGACTCTTTGCTTTAGAAGAAGATTAATTAATGCTTTAAAGAGGATTAAAAAGCGCACATTTTCCCTTTTTTTCGTGAAACCTTCAACGGAAAAAGGAGATAATGAATATGTCTGTGGCGCGGTTCCATTATCCTGACAATTAGTGGGGGGTCACGTTCCCCATTCACACACGGAAAGGACATTTTATTATTTACCAAAGAAATATGGTACCTACTTAAATATATTTGCTGCCCGAAAAAGATTATAGGTAACTAGTTATAACTATAATACAGTTTTCGTACAATTTATGTAGAAGAAAAACACTTATGGAATCACCCTCGCTGTCTTTTATCAACGGTGTTTTATTCAGAAACTTTAAAAGTTGTAAAATATTATACGTTTATATACATAGTCTACATAGACTTGTACCTACTAACGAAAAAAGATCTTTTTGAATAAAAGTCTCTGAGTAAATAAATAAAGAAAAAAAAATTGTTCCCGAACCTGATAATTTGAAAATCAAAAAAAGGGTAAGGTATAGTAAGTAGGATAATAGGTGTTTAGGCAGCCAAAACCTTTTGACTTTTTGTTGAATATTGCTAGAAATTCTCTTTAAGTTTTCTCAAGAGTCAGCCTTGTATTTTCATTACAGTCTGTACTGTACTAAAGTACCTATACAGTTTAGTCCTACTAAAGTCTACAGTAGGTATAGCTCGAACAATAATATATATCTCCATTTATACTAATTGTAATTACTTGTTTATTTGAAAGTCTTTCTTCATGCCTAACGACCCCTTTCTTTCATTACTTTTAGATGTAACACTCAACCTAGATAGGTGAATGGAGTGTAGCGAAAGTAACAATAAGCTTAGGTTAGGTTGCTAACTATCCCCAAAAACCAGATTGACATGATGTATGCGGGGTTCTCCATAATGTTCTCAAAGGTTTGTGAAGTCTGCCAATCCGCACTTGGCCAGTAGTGGTAGACTATGGCCAAAAACACAATGGGACTCGTTTTAACAGTGTCAGAGTAAAGTCAAAATGCGCTCTAAAGATCTCAACCTCAGTGCCGTTATGTATCCCGACCATCTTTGTTGCTTTGACATACTATTGATATCGGTATACTGAAAACAAAATACGGAGGACGAACCCTGAGCAATATATCTGAACCATCTACTGGTGCGCATTCCACCTTATAACGCACAATTGCATAGAATTTTTTTTTTTGCCTTTGACGCAGTCTCACATAGTGGTTAAAGAAGGTCCTAGTAGAAGATGGAAGCAAGCTAATTTCGTAGGACAGTTTTATGAAACCTGTTTCTACGCGCCGTCCTACCAGAACATATCGCTTAGTGAAAATTTTATTAATGTGAATTTTGTCCCTGCAGAAATCAAATCAGTAACCTCACAATAAAAGACCACGTTTTACGTTCGTCACTCGGTTAAAGAGGTCTTGCGCTCCTAATTCTCCTCGCAGATGCTATTTTGACTTCATCATCATCATCAACCGATAGACGTCCACAGCTGGACATAGGGGTCTTGTAGAGACTTCCACACGCCACGGTCTTGCGCCGCCTGAATTCAGCGACTCGTCTGATGTCGTCCGTTTACCTAGTGGGGGGTCTTCCAACGCTGCGTCTTCCGGTGCGAGGTCGCCATTCCAGCAGCTTGAGACCCCGATGTCTATCGGTTTTATGAACTATGTGGCCTGCCCATTGCCACTTCAGCTTCGCAACCCGTTAATCTATGTCAGTTACTCTAGTTCTCTTACGGATCTCCTAATTTCTGATTTGATCACGTAGAGAAAATCCAAGCATATCTCCATCGCCAGCTGAGTGACTCTGAGCTTTCTTATGAGGCCTATAGTTAGCGACCATGCCTCGGATCAATATGTCATCACTGGCAACACGCACTGTTCGTAGACTTTGGTCTTCAAGCACTGAGGAATTTTGGACTTGACTTGACATCTATTGTACTTTTGAATTTTACTTAGATATTCGATTTTCTACGAATTTAACCTTTGACTTTCAACTCAGTGTAATTACACCACTTATTCTCAGCTGTAAGTGGCGGCGTACAACTTAATGAGTTGGAGTCACTTATCGAAGATGTCTTGAAATTTCGTAATAAAGTAGTTACTCCAAAATAGATCGTATTTAATAGAAATTATAAATCCGTACCCTTATATAAATGCGAAAGTGTGTTTGTTTGTTGGTTTGTCCTTCAATCACGTCGCAACGGTGCACGGATTGACGTGATTTTTTGCATGGGTATAGATAAAGACCTGGAGAGTGACATAGGCTACTTTTTATCCCGGAAAATCAAAGAGTTCCCACGGGATTTTTAAAAAATCGTATTCCACGCGTACGAAGTCGCGGGCATCAGCTAGTCTAGAATAAGCTACTAAAAACATATTAATGTACAGGCAAGAAATATTGTACATCGACCTTTAAATTGAGATTTCGGCTTTGTAGAGCGTTGTCTCTGTCACTCATAATAATTGTCGGTTTCAACGACATAAACAACGTTCTAAGAAACCTATATCTTTCAAAAGTTCGATGTACCTACAATATTTTCTGCCGGGTACTGTACCAATTTTTATTTACAATATTAAGGGAAATAAAACATTTTGTATTAAGTATATTATTTTATTTTATATAAAAATAGACACGTATAAAGTCGTTTCATTTCCATTGTAAGTTAGTAGGTACATATAGGCACAAGATTGTCTTTTGTTGAAAACAGTATTACAGAAAATATACTTTACAGATAATGTACCTATTTCTGTAATAAAATAAATTATTTTTAGTAAAAAAACAAACTCATTGTTAGGACAAAATAGTTCAAGACTAAATTGTACCACATTCTGGCAAATAAAATCGATTTCTATTTCTATAAAAAAATTTGCATATGAGAATTTTCGACAACTTGTCCTATGAGTAGTAACTACGTTGTTAAAGTTACCTATTTTTAGGGTTCCGTAGTTTTGTGACGTTGTAAATTTTGAACTACTAATTAGCGTTTCGCTTTTAATAAAAATCAATTTTGTTCAAAGTATGTTGGTGCCACCTAGCATCAAGGTGCAGAACTACGCGTGGGTCGATGTTCAGAGTTCATTCGAGCCACAATAGATGGCGTTTGCTTCGTTGTCAATTGTCGTAAAAATAAAACAAAATAATTAAATAAAACCATAATTTCATTTGTTTATTGTTAAGTCATTAACAAAACGGTTCTTATAATATATCCTTAGGTTCCGCAAATATTCAAAAATGAATTGGCTTCATGATCAAACTAACTGAGAGCGGCGACACTCGGGTTGCGTCTGGCAACACCGATAGGTGAGATTTAGAATTTTCCTGGAGTCAACATGTGAAGACGAATTTTTTTCGTTCCAGGAAAATCTCATTCTTCTTCGCCCATGGCTTCGCCTGGGAAAATACAATAGTCATAAATTTTAGTCATCCTAACGTATTTTCAATGTTTCATCAATTATGGTGAGTGAAAAATCAAGTAATGTGGATTCGACAAAATGGCGGTTTGGTTAGAGAAAATCCTAATTTTATGATTTCTTTCAGTTCCAGTTATTTTAACTTCCCAAATAAATGAGGATAATGGGTTGTGGGTGGACTTCTGAAAACCATTGGTGGCCAGGAGTTCAATAGGTGAGTTGTGTTTGATCGGGAAAATTCCACGTGTCGAAATTTTCACACAGCACAAATTATAATCTTGTTTTTCTTTGTTACAGGGTTTTCGTATTTACGTTTTTAATTTTTCGTATTTACGTTTACGTTTTACGTTTAGTTTCTGTTTTCCGTTTGCGTTTCCGTTTTTAGTTTTCGGTTTTCGTATTTATTTCTTTTGCACATTCACGTTGGCAACTTAATTTCTATGGATAAGACTTGGTGAAAATCTTTGTAAGGAAACATTTCGGTTGTGAAGAATCAAGCTAAATTGAGTTTTGGATCTTGGCCGATGCCGTCCAGCTACATTGCAGTCTTCGCACCTACAAGTAAGCAACAGTTTAGTGAACCTTCTTAGTGTATGTGTACAGTAAGAACCCTGTCTTTACTACTGAGCTTTTATTTTGAAACAATTTTATGAATTTTACTGTGTCATTGTCTATTCCATGCCAATGGCATCTTAAATTTAAAACATAGATCTTATGTACTATCTACCTAAGGCATTCTAATGTATCTAAATTAAGTCTTGGCATTAAGCTAGAATAACTAAGCATTATTAGCCATCATTCTGTATTAAGCGACCCCGGTAAAAGTTACATTAAAAACAATTTTGCCTAACATCTAGCAAATTTCATTTATAACACCTCATATGCATTACAAGGGAGTCGACGGCTAGCTTCTATTCTTTACTAGGTAGATAGATCAAGTAAAGTAAGTAAATTATTTTTTTTCCTCTAATCTTTGTAAGGTGGTAGATTATTCCGTATCCGGGTATATTTCTATTCCGCTCAATTTACCACCCTTACAAATGGCGCCCGAACGTTTTTTTTATATAGTTATTTCAGTATATTTTGAGAAATTTTGTGAATTTTATGAAATGTACTCCGCTGATTGTACAATTTTCTAAGTAGTGACACATTGCAAAGAGCACTAAGCTGTTTTTATGGTTAACTAACTAAATAATAACTAATAGTTAGAAATTTTGTTTGATAGTTTAAGTAATTTTCTGAGTATAGTCCAACATTTTTTTTCTTATTTAATTAACACATTATAAATGGTGCTTATGCCGTTCAATTATGTTATTTGACTTACCTTGGAGGTGTATAAGTGAATGTTTGCCTTCAGTTTAGTAATAAACATTGCTTAACTGAGTTGTTGTTGGGTATTGCTTTCAATAGTAAGTACATCTTATGTTTGAAATTTCCGGTAACTTAGTATAATTAAAGTTTTGAAACGCTATGTGCCGTTAACTAGTTACACACATACATTTATAAATACTAAGAGTTACAACTTGTGAAACTAAATATATAAACTATATTCAGAGATTACATTAAGTTCAAGTATGAAGTTATGAACAATTTTTTTTCAGTGACTTGATACTTCATTATTTTGTTGAAATTTTGTTTAGAGCTGTGTTAAGGTTATGATAAAAGCTACTTCACACACAAAACATGTTAAGTTTAATTGAATGCTGGTAGTTTAAAGTGACATTTAGAAACAGATTTTGTTGTATTTTAGGTTATGTGTTAACAGTGTAAAGTAACAGTCATCAAACCATTGCACAATCTCTTTGTTTTTTTTGAAAGATAATATGCTAGTCAGAGTTCATTGCAACTTTGCTGCCTGTTTACTTTTGTAATTGTAAAGGTTGTAACACACTGTGTACTCATAAAGGTGATACTGCACCTTACAATCATTTATTCAATTTTGGGAAGTTTATTTTGTTATATTTTGTTTACTATAGTAATAATATGTGCTTGTATTATTAACAATATTTTGGAATAGGAACATAATTGATAAAATAGTTAGGATAGACTTAAGAATATTGTTTTTGTTGCGTATTTTGCTTGTGTATATTTAATAGTTTAAATAACTTCTTTTGTGTTTGTGTTTAACCAATTTGTATAAGGCTAAACATAGACAGTTACACAAGCTCGATATTTTGTTAAATGTGTTTTGACTTAACACAATGGAACAGACTTTTGCCCAGTTTCATTCACTTTTGAAGGACGAATTGTGTTATGAGGTATCCATTCGTTCCGAAACTCCAGCACCTACAGTGCTAGGTTTAAAGAAACAGTTAAAACAATTAATTCAGGAAATTCCTTCTGAATCAATTTTAGAGACGGATTTCTCTTCTGAAAGTGAGTTAGGGGTTATTACTAAAAAACTTCAAGACTTAGAAGATTTATTAAAAAAGTGTTCTGACACTAAAGATAGACATGCCCTCTGTAGGTCTAAAGCTTTAGCTTCACATTTGTACTTTAGAATTTTGAGAATACAGTGTTCCGAACTCAGCTTAATAAGTAGGAAGAGTGAATTACATACAAAGTTGCAGAGTTTGATTTCCAGATTAGATGCTGACAATGAGTCGTCTCACGACGAATCACTGGATTCCGAGAGTACCGCCGTTGACTGCACTGGTGATAAAAATGTTGCCAAGTGGAAGTTAAATTTCAACGGACAGGGTGATCCGCGCAGTTTCATCGAACGCGTTGAGGAATATAAAAGATCTTATGGCGTTTCAGATGGAAAATTATTTGTTTCTGCATTTCATCTTTTTACAGGCCGAGCATTGTTATGGTACAGAGGCAACAAATGTCAAGTTTCGTCTTGGTCAGAATTGAAAACTTTATTTTTAGAGGAATTTGATGCAGTAGATTATGACTACAGGTTGCTAGGTGAAATTCGAGCAAGAACACAAGGCTCTGAAGAACCTGTGTCTATCTATTTCGCTATAATGTTTTGCATGTTTTCAAGGTTGTCAACACCACTTTCCGAAGAACAAAAGTTACAAATTTTATTACATAATATTCGCCCTTTTTACTCAGAACAATTAGCTCTTGTTGACATTAAGTCTGTCGCAATGTTGAAGGAAAAGTGTCGCAAACTAGAGGCTGCGAGGCAGCGTTCCGCCTTATTTTCTGAGCCTACTAACAGTAAGGCAACTTTAAGTTCAGAGTTTGCTTACAAACAAGTGACAAAACAGATAAACACACTTTCAGTCACACCTGCACCTAAGGTTGATACAAGTAAAGGCACTAATTTTACGAAAACAAATAAACAACTATGTTACAAGTGCGGCAAGGGTAACCATTCCTTTAAATTTTGCAGGACAGTTCCGAAATTTATTAGATGTTTTTCGTGTGGACGTCAGAACTTTACAGTAAAGACATGTCCAAGTTGTAGTAAAAAGGCGACTAGTAAACCCGCTCCGGACAAAAATTCAAAAAACTAATTAGTAAGAACTGTGCAGAGACACAAGTAAAGAACTTGGTCATTAACAACAAAACATCCCTTTTACCTGACACAGTTCTGTATTCAGTGGATAAACGAGACTTTAGGCCACATTTAAAGGTTTTTGTTGACGGTTTTGAGATTACAGGTTTACTAGATTCCGGTGCTTGCGCGTCAATTTTGGGTAACCAGGCGCACAAGGTTTTTTTGAGATTCGGTTATAAATTGCATAGCAGTATTGATACCACATTTTCAGTGGCAAATGGAGACAAACTTGCTTGCATGGGTTATATGTTTATTCCGATTACTTATAATTCCGTAACTCACATAATAAAATTTTTTGTAGTACCCTCTATAATAGCGGATGTTATTTTTGGCTGTGACTTTTGGAAAACATTTCAGTTAGCCCCTGGCATTTTTGATAATTTAGAATTAATTAAGGCACCTTCTCAATTTTACAATATTTGTGCGATTGATAATAAACAAATTCATACCATCACTTCTTTTGAAAACTTATCATCTCAACAGAAAGAATTAGCCCAGTCTGTAGTAAATAAATTTTTAGATATTTCTTCAGAGAAAATTGGATTGGGTAGAACAAAATTAATTGAACATGTTATTGACACCGGTGATGCCTTGCCAATAAAAATAAAACAATATCCACTTTCTCCCGAAAAGAAGGAAGCTTTAAGTAAAGAGTTAGATAGGATGCTGGAAATGGACGTAGTTACTCCGAGTGAAAGCCCTTGGAATAACCCAGCAATTTTAGTGAAAAAGGCAAATGGAGACTGGAGATTTTGCCTAGATTGCAGGAAATTAAATTCAGTGACAAAGGGGGATTCATACTCAATACCGTACATTCCACAAATTCTAGATAGCTTGAAAGAGGCAAGGTTTTTATCATCGATTGATTTAAGTTCAAGTTTCTGGCAAATTCCGTTAGCTAACGACTCTCAGGAAAAAACCAGTTTTACAGTTCCTGGTAGAGGGTTGTTCAAATTTAAAGTCATGCCGTTTGGCCTATGCGGTGCACCAGCACGACAGCAGAGGTTAATGGACCAGTTATTTAATCAAAATTTTTGTAGTGATATTGAAAATGGAATAGTATTTTGTTATATAGATGATATTGTTATTTGTTCTGCTGATTTTGAAACCCATTTAATTTTATTAAACAGAGTTCTGGATAAACTAAAAATGGCTCAACTATCCATAAATTTTGATAAATGTAATTTTTTTAGAAACTCTTTGAAATATTTAGGGTATATAGTAGATGAATTTGGTTTACGCACAGATCCTGGAAAAGTTGCCGCAGTTTTGAACTTTCCGACCCCAAAAACTGCACAGGAGGTAAAGATTTTCCTAGGCACTTGTTCTTGGTACAGGCGCTTTATTAGGAATTTTTCAACCATCGCTGCACCACTCAATAGACTAACGAGTAAAGGAAAGAACGCACCTAAATTTGAGTGGAGCGAACAGGCAGAGGTAGCATTTAATACATTGAAGAATGCGTTGGTAACCGCACCTGTTCTTGCGGTACCGAATTTTGAAAAACCATTCAAAATACATTGTGATGCTTCTGCATATGGTGTTGGCGGTATGCTAACGCAAGAAACCGATGGTTGCGATCATCCCATTGCGTATGTCAGTAGGAGCCTAAATAAAAACGAAAGGAATTACAGCGCGACGGAACGCGAGGCTCTAGCTGTGATTTTTGCAGTGGAGAAATTTCAGGCTTATTTTGGTTCCAAGCCAGTCACAATTATCACAGACCATGCATCCCTAAAGTGGTTCTTAAATTTAGAAAATCCCTCAGGACGACTCGCCAGATGGGGTTGTAGATTATCACAGTATAATTTTGTTATCGAACATAGGAAGGGTTGTGATAATGTAGTTCCGGATACCTTGTCGAGACTCATACACGTAGATGTAGTTGGTGATCGTAATGATAACTCTAGTCAACAAGTTTTGGTAGATGACTGGTATGACAAAACATTTAATGGCTGTAAAATCAATCCAGCAAATTTTCCGAATTTTTGTATTTTGAACGATAAACTATATCGTTACAGTAAATGTAAATACCAGCTTCTCAGTGAGTTCGACTGGAAAGAGGTAGTCCACAAGAACGACATCCTTAGAATTATGCAACAAAACCATGCAGATGCAACTGCAGGTCATTTTGGTGTGTTCAAAACTCATCGCAGATTATCCCTCAGATATTTTTGGCGTGGTATGTATAAGGACGTGGTTGAGTACGTTAAGAATTGTGATACTTGCTCTGCGTATAAACACACGACATCAGCCACTCCAGGTCTGCTAGGGAAGCCTAAAGTCTGCGAGAGACCTTTTCAGGTCATTTCGGCTGATTTAGTCGGACCTTTGCCTAGGTCTAAATCAGGATTTACATTTCTTTTTGTGGTGACGTGTTGTTTTTCGAAATATACAATGTTGTTTCCGTTACGGCGTGCCACAGGTGCCGCTGTTGTTAAAGCGCTAGAGAATTTTGTATTTTTGAACCATAGTGTTCCAGAGACGGTGATTGTGGACAATGGGTCCCAATTTACAGGATCTGAATTCCGTAATCTCATTAAGCGTTATAATATTCCGAAATTACACTACACACCACTGTACACTCCGCAAGTTAACCTTGTTGAGAGGTACAATAAGGTTGTTATGACTGCTGTAGCCGCTTTTGTGAAAGATAACCACAGGTCCTGGGACGAAAACCTGTACAAGGTCCAGTTCGCCATAAACAGTGCGGTTAATGAATCCACTGGATTCTCCCCGTTCTTCCTTGTCCACGCTAGAGAACCGGTCTTAAATGGTTCCTTCTATAAGGACACGGATAAGGAGTACGAGGCCGGAATTCCAAGGGAGGAATACGCAGGAAAGTTTGGAACTTTGGAGGACATATTTGGTCAGGTTAGGAGAAATTTGTTTCAGGCTCATGCAGAGTATGCAACGCATTACAACTTAAGGCGTAGGTCTGCAAGCTATTCTGTTGGGGATATAGTGTGGAAAAAGACCTATCCACAAAGCGACGCTACAAATTTTTTCACAGCTAAGCTGGCACCTAAGTATGAAAAGTGCAGGGTTGTCAAGGTTTTGTCACCTTTGGTTTATGAACTAGTTAGAGTAGCTGACAACCACCCAATAGGCACTTGGCATATTAAGGATATTAAGAAGTAGATATTTGCCATTACTTAGTTTGGTCTAAACTGTTTGAATATTTAAGTTATCAATATTCAATTAGGAATTTGAATGAGTGTAGTGATGTTCTGAGATAACAGTTACATTACCATGGTTCAGTTGAGGAGGAATGTAGTGGATGTATGTAGGGATGAATATGTGATGATTGGAATGTTTGTGGTAGACCAACCGGTTGAGAAAGTAAAAATGCAAATATCGTACTTTGGGGATAACGAAAAGGGGGGGTTTTGTGTTTTGTTTTCGTTTTCCTTCTAGATAATGGATCATTTCTGTTATTTTTCCGATTCTGTTCCGAGATCTATTTTCTAGGAGAGTTATTTCGTTTTTTTTTCTCATATTCCGATTTTGATTCGGTTTTAATTTTCCGAATGGGATAGAGAACGGTTGCCATATCAGATGGACCCGTTCACAACCAGATTTTCCGTATTTGTTGAGTAACAAATATTACGATGGTAGTTTAAAAGAGTGAACCACCGTAGGCCTAGACGCATTCTATCAGTCAGCTGATGAATGATGCCAAGATGTTTCCACTCAAGTGTCTTAGACACCATGAAGTTTTTTGTATATATTCTTTTTAGAAGTTAGGGTTGTGTAGTTAAGTATAATGTATAAAACCTTACACTGTTTTCAGTATATTTATTTTGTTAGACAATTTTCCTTGTTAGTAGTAGATGTGCGTTCACGCGTAACTTCTGTGTTTTTTTGTTTGTTTGTTTCAGGCAAATTGTTAGTAGTTGTTGGATGACGCTGAGGGCAGCGTGGTTCAACCTGTTGAACCTTTTCGTAGGAGGGGAAGTATTGTGACGTTGTAAATTTTGAACTACTAATTAGCGTTTCGCTTTTAATAAAAATCAATTTTGTTCAAAGTATGTTGGTGCCACCTAGCATCAAGGTGCAGAACTACGCGTGGGTCGATGTTCAGAGTTCATTCGAGCCACAATAGATGGCGTTTGCTTCGTTGTCAATTGTCGTAAAAATAAAACAAAATAATTAAATAAAACCATAATTTCATTTGTTTATTGTTAAGTCATTAACAAAACGGTTCTTATAATATATCCTTAGGTTCCGCAAATATTCAAAAATGAATTGGCTTCATGATCAAACTAACTGAGAGCGGCGACACTCGGGTTGCGTCTGGCAACACCGATAGGTGAGATTTAGAATTTTCCTGGAGTCAACATGTGAAGACGAATTTTTTTCGTTCCAGGAAAATCTCATTCTTCTTCGCCCATGGCTTCGCCTGGGAAAATACAATAGTCATAAATTTTAGTCATCCTAACGTATTTTCAATGTTTCATCAATTATGGTGAGTGAAAAATCAAGTAATGTGGATTCGACAAAATGGCGGTTTGGTTAGAGAAAATCCTAATTTTATGATTTCTTTCAGTTCCAGTTATTTTAACTTCCCAAATAAATGAGGATAATGGGTTGTGGGTGGACTTCTGAAAACCATTGGTGGCCAGGAGTTCAATAGGTGAGTTGTGTTTGATCGGGAAAATTCCACGTGTCGAAATTTTCACACAGCACAAATTATAATCTTGTTTTTCTTTGTTACAGGGTTTTCGTATTTACGTTTTTAATTTTTCGTATTTACGTTTACGTTTTACGTTTAGTTTCTGTTTTCCGTTTGCGTTTCCGTTTTTAGTTTTCGGTTTTCGTATTTATTTCTTTTGCACATTCACGTTGGCAACTTAATTTCTATGGATAAGACTTGGTGAAAATCTTTGTAAGGAAACATTTCGGTTGTGAAGAATCAAGCTAAATTGAGTTTTGGATCTTGGCCGATGCCGTCCAGCTACATTGCAGTCTTCGCACCTACAAGTAAGCAACAGTTTAGTGAACCTTCTTAGTGTATGTGTACAGTAAGAACCCTGTCTTTACTACTGAGCTTTTATTTTGAAACAATTTTATGAATTTTACTGTGTCATTGTCTATTCCATGCCAATGGCATCTTAAATTTAAAACATAGATCTTATGTACTATCTACCTAAGGCATTCTAATGTATCTAAATTAAGTCTTGGCATTAAGCTAGAATAACTAAGCATTATTAGCCATCATTCTGTATTAAGCGACCCCGGTAAAAGTTACATTAAAAACAATTTTGCCTAACATCTAGCAAATTTCATTTATAACACCTCATATGCATTACAAGGGAGTCGACGGCTAGCTTCTATTCTTTACTAGGTAGATAGATCAAGTAAAGTAAGTAAATTATTTTTTTTCCTCTAATCTTTGTAAGGTGGTAGATTATTCCGTATCCGGGTATATTTCTATTCCGCTCAATTTACCACCCTTACAGTTTTTATAATTATTTACAAAATGACTAGATATTCAGGTATATATTCAATTATACCTACTTTTTATGCATTGAAAAAGTAGGTGTCAAAAATAATAATTATCCTTTTGCTATTTTTAACATTAGGTGTATTATACAATTTTATTTTATAATTAAATTTAATTTAATTATAATTTTTGATTGACTAGATCGTATAATTTTTTTTTAGTAGATCTAACATATTTTTTACATACGATAACGCTATTAGGATACCGATGCATTCGCACGTTGCATACGATAGGTATAAAGGGGTTAAACAAATGCGTCGATATGCTAAAGGAGTAGCTACTGACGAAAAATTAATAAGAACTTAAACAATATAATACAATACAAACACTACACTAGGTCCCTTCTTTTCAATATTATCTTCCTATTTAATTAAGACTAACATTTATTGAAGTGCGCACTTAATAAGTGATTTCTTTGATACTTATTACTTAGTAACAAAGCTGTAAGAAAATATAAAGAGATATTTGTTATGTTTCACAAAATGGACGTTTAGTCAGTTTTAGATCATTGAGTTTTAGAACATCATTGAGGTATAAACTGACTAATACTTACCCGGGCTATAAACCATGGCTTTGTACCCTTTTGTATCTTTGTCAATACAGATATATACTATTTTTAGAAGACTAGATACACGAAGAAAGCTGTATTCTGTTTGAACTTTAATATTATTCACATTTCACCACACGTGTAGGTAGCAATTTTGCTCGGTTCGAAACATTGGAAATCTTATAAGTCCCTGTTATCATCTCATGCTCCTGTATTCCAGAAATCGTGAATGTATTGCTTATTGTGTTTACCGTATCTACTAGCATCAGTCCAAGCATAAGTAGTCGGTATGAGAACTCTTTCTTGCGGATTTTACGCCGACAAAGCGTCGCAAAAGTCGCAATAGAGATTATAATTGATTGTGTTCGGGTTCCAGGTTGCTTAATAAAATAATGTGTCTTATCTCCGAAGTGGTTCTACATAACAGTAGAGTAGGCGTAGTATCTCAATTAATATAAAATTTTATTGTTATTGTTGTTAATATTCTATTACTAAGTACATTTAAATCTACCTTAATTACGAACCTGCTGTAGATTCAGCCTCTTTTAGACTTTCTATTTTTTAAGATAAATATTACAAAATCTTTTTTATTTGCACGTTTTCAAGTAGACGATCTCGTTGGGACTCGGGAGTTGGTGTCAATTTGTCGCATGAAATTGTCAAATCACGACATTTTAACAGTCGAAGTGCAATCATTGCGACAAAACGTTTTCTCGCGAATGTTTCATGGCAAAAGTTGCGAGAAAAATTCTTCGTAGTGATTGTGCTCAGGCTCCAGCTATTCATACAAACTTACAGATTTTAACGATCTCGTAAAGTGACGAGTTTGTTTACTCGAAAACTACTAGTCAAGGCCGCTGCGTAATTATATTAAACTATTCACTATCTACATTATTTATTGAATTTAGTTTGGCATTGGGGATACGGATCGCCGGGCTTGTAAAGCTTTATTGTTACAATATTCTCGTATCTCTTCAATTGGCTGCATCAGGAATATAGGAACGTCATCATCTCGTTTCTGAAAAAAAAAACTTGACTTAGAACAAGCTGTGAAAATGTTTCCTTTTAATTTTCTGGCCCGACTGGGGAAGTCTATTCTTAAAACTGATAAAAAAAATGGGTACAAGCAATAAAACGCATTCTCGTGGTTTTTACATCAAGAAAGCATTGCAAAAGTCATTGTTCCTACAGTAAAATAAAAGCTTCCCTCCCTGCAGACCTCCCTAGAGCAGTGGTATCTATTGTAGGTTACCGACATCAGCTTAGAAATAACTTAGGCCTTATAGTTCGAGAGTTAATACTCTAAATGAATTTATTTCAAAACTATCCCATTCCCATGGTTTCTGGTTTTTTAATAATCCCGTTGATTTTCTGGGACAAAAAGTAGCCTATGTCCATCTCTGGGATACAAGCTATCTTTGTACAAGTCAAAATCCGTTGAATAGACAGACATACTTTCGTATTTATAATATTATAGTATTGTATTTATTGAACTAAAAAACGGTATCTTTCTTCTTTATTACGTTATAATAAGACTTCATGCATATTTTCATGCGACCTTGTACCTCATAATCATTAAAAATTGAGAACCGTGAGGATAAAATATATAAGTAGCTATGTAAAAATAGGAAATAACGAGAGACCATGGCAAAAGTACAAAATGAATAACATTTTCCTTATATCTTCGGTCGACATAAACGATTATTGAAACAGTCGCGATTTTTTCCAAGAAGTCCCAATATCTTCTTTCAAGAATACCTACATACTTTCGAAAGCTTTTAATGCCTATAGCGACGTTACAAATGTAATGTTGGAATCGTGGAATTAACACTTAGAAAAGATTATTAAATATATACCTATATATTTTTAATACAATAGGTAGGTATATCCTAACCGGCAGGATTCAAACTTAGCTGCGTCTATCGTGCCCGGAGCGCCTTAGACCGCTAGCTTTTTGATAAGTATGTAACTGTGGTATGTATAATATTATAAAAACTATTTAGTTTCCTGAAGAAGTGTAGGAAAAAACGCTATCATAAAAACTATAAACAGATTACTTAATTTAGTGACCCTAATCTGTTATTTACGTCAAGAGTAACCTACCATAAATTTATAGACAAAATCTACATAATATAAACTATCTGCAATGATATTATTATAAAGAGGTAAAGTTTGTAACTATGGATGTATGAATTTATTTTCAAAACTACTTATACGATTACAAAAATTGTTTCATTATTACATAGGTACATTATCCCCGAGTGCTTTAATTTATAAATTATGTGACGGAAATCACGGACAGAATTTAGTTTAGATTTTGAAAATTCTTTCACCAGTACAAAGCTATATTATTCCTGAGTGATATAGGCTATATTTTATTTTCAAAAGAGATCCCTGCAAAAATTATAATAAGCTACCCGTGCGAAGCCGGGGCGGGTCGCTGGTTATATAATAAAACGAGAACTTTACTAACTGACATAATTATTATTATTAATATTACCATAGAGCTCCGCTGTGCTTATAGGGATTTTATATTGTTATATCTTTAGAGAACAATAGAATACCTACTTAACATAATGTCTTTAATAATAGAACAAAGAACAACGGAAAGCGAAACGTTTCCCGGTTTCTGACGCTCTAGGTAAGTATACCCAATAGCTACAAAATAGGTAATAGGTATAATTAAGGAAAAGTACCTGAAATAAAACTTCGCCTTCGAAGTATGTTAATTGATATTTTCTCGTCCTCAGCAGAAGTCCGACGAGTTTATCTGAGATTACCGTGTAGATCTGAAAGAAAAATGTAACGTGAATACCAGCAATTATTTACATTATATTTATATTTACACTAAAACATGGGGTTATTGAAGGGGCGGACCAACAAATTCCTGAAAGGCCGGCAACGCATTGGTGGTTCCTCTGGTACTGTAAATATTCATGGGCGGCGGAAATCACTTAACATCAGGTAACCCGCCAGCTCATTTTGTTCGCCATTTTTGTAAAAAAACTTTCAGACTATCGCTTTTTTGTGCGTTTTACGCTCGTTTTGGCATTCGCACTTAAATACTCGCCATATTTTTGTTTCGATAAATCGAATATTATGACGTAGACATCCGCTAAAAAGGACTTTTGAATATTCAACCCCTAAGGGGATAAAATAGGGGTTTGAAATTTGTGTAGGCCACGCGGGACGAAGTTGCTATAGAATAAGCTAGTATAATGTATAAATACACTTTTATTGCAAAACTAATTAATTCTAATAAAATATCAAACTAATTATTCCTCCAAATCATATCTGAACACGCAAAATGTAATGAATAATTTCTCTATAGGTGATTTAAAGGTGGTATGATTTAAAAAAAATATACAAAAACTAACATAAAATATTATAGGTTACACTTGGCATCACATCCCTCATTGCCTGGTCGTGACCTCTTACTTTAATTCTCTACGGTAGAGGTTTTAAATAAAATAAAAATTAAATTTAAAAAAAAATCTTTTACGATTTTGCATTAAACTCGTTTTTACATAGATTCTGATTTAATTCTTTGGCAATAGCATTTATTAGAATTTTCTACCTTGTCTCTTTGTTGTGTAATTTTTTCTTGATTTTATGATTCTTTTTGTAATTTTTTTGTACCAATGGATACCTAACGAAACATGAATGTTTTTAAAATAATCCGCAGGATAAGTGCCATAGTAATTTTTACAGAAAATTTGCAAGTTATTCAAAGAATTAAATTTAAAAATCGAAAATTTGTACAGTTTTTGGGCTGTAATTTTAAAATGCTTGAAGTTTTTTTTAGTTTTATAACTGTTTATTATTAACAAGGATATGTACTAGCAAGAAATAAAATAAAATCTGCTGAAATACATTGTTCCTTTTTTTTATTAATTTTTAAAGTGGCAAACACCCATTTACCAAGAAAAAAATAAAAAAATGAATAACTCGAAAACGATACACTTTCGCATAAGCACTTTAGGAGTCATTTGATAGCCAATGTCCTGTACTATAATCCCTTAACGGGATCGTGTCCTATTTTCCTGTAACCCTGTATATACCAGAGTACGGGACGATCGAAATTGCCGGCGTACGTGGGTACGCCGCGTGGGTGTTTGCTTTTCACCTAACATTGTATGAGAAAGGTGAGAGGTACGATGATTTTCACCAACATCAAGCGCGCCAAAAGGGTTTAAGAAAAGTGTTTTTGAGAACATAATACTAAATGTATGTTTGTAAAGTAAAGAAATTTCAACAGAAGAAGACAGACAGACAGACAACGAAGTGATCCTATAAGAGTTCCTTTTTCCCTTTTGAGGTACGGAACCCTAAATAAAACAAAACCTATCATTATCACCTAACAAGCAGTGATACATCACCCGGATATACGAGTGCATTATGCGTTCCAAAATCGTGACGTCACGCGACATTCCAACTTTGCCGTCACGGCCGACTGTCGGCCAGCGTCGGCCAAGATTTAAATTTGGCATGCGTATAGTAATGACCGACTGTTCGCTCGTAATTAGCGGCATAAACATTACCGCCGAAACCGAATATGGAAACGAGAACGGACGGGCGAAAATAAATCTGGAGCATTTTCCGGTTCAACGTCGCAATAAATATCTATATTCGTCATGTTTACTTATCTATTTAAATAAATTCTTAAATAAATAGGTTTTATTTCATGCACTCATCATCATCATCAGATAGAGGTCCACTGCTGGACATAGGTCTCTTGAAGGGACTTCTACATCCTGAATCCAGAAGCTCCCTGCGACTGCGATATTTGATGTCATCTGTCCACCTAGCGGACCTAATAGGAGTCTCCCAAGTCCCAACGCTGCGCTCAGTCACCATTCTGGCACCTTGGGACTCCAACGTCTATCGGTTTTTCGAACTAGTTTCAGGCATTATAAGTACAGCCCATATAATGCGTTAGAATAGAAACAATCACTTAACCTACATTAGTACACACATAAACTATGTTGCTTATCCTGTTTATGCACCTTTGGGCCTAGGCTTAGGTATCCCGTTTTTACTTAGAACTCTTCGATTTTCCGGGATAAAAAGTAGCCTATGTCCGGCCCTGGGATATAAACTAGCCCTGTACCAATTTTCATCAAAATCGGTTAAGCTGTTGGGACTTGAAAAGCTAGCAGACATACAGACAGACAGACGACGTTCGAAGTGACGGCGCGTACATTTAGTACAGAGTATGGAGTGCATTTAGACGCATTCCAAACAGACTTATCGTCAGTGGCTATCTTAAAACCTATTACTCCCGGTGGAGCCTTCTAACAGCGACGTGAGCACCGCACCTTGCGGAAGAGCTGTCCAGCTTACTAGTCAATTTGCTGAGGAGGAAGTTGGTACTACTTACATGAACGCAGTATTCTTGTGTATGATCGCTTAGAAACAGCTTAGAAATAATTTACGCGAGCACCCGCAAACATGCCGATCCACTGCAGATGGTCCACTGGCACATGCTTTAAATTTAAAGACACCACCACGTTTAAATCTTGGGGATGAATATAGGATACTTTTTATCCTGGAAAGTCAAAGAATTCCCTCGAGACTTAAAAACATATATCCACCACGCGTACCTACGAGCTTGCGGGCATCAGCTAGTAGTTTAATAAAAATACCTACACAATAAGCAGACTAATAAAAAACGAGACTCTTCAGCCGAACTTTGTATTGATTCTAAAATAGACAACAGGTATCAAAAGTGACGCTAATGATCTTGGCACTGGTCTAGATGAGACATGTACCAAATATTTGAAGCTTGCGGCGGCGATGATCTTAAAGACGCTCATTGTTTTCTAACTAGCTTAATAATAGCTACGCTGTCAATACTTTGCGATAGTCGAGAGAACGAGGGTTGCCTCAATACCTTCCTATAATCATCATCATGATCAACCCATCGCCGGCTCATTACAGAGCACGGGTCTCCTCTCAGAGTGAGAAGGGTTTTGGCCATAGTCTACCACGCTGGCCATGTGCGGATTGGTAGACACCTTTGAGAACATTATGGGGAACTCTCAGGCATGCAGGTTTCCTCACGATGTTTTCCTTCATCGTTAAAGCAAGTGATATTTAATTAATTAAAATGCACATAACTCCGAAAAGTTAGAGGTGCGTGCCCGGGATCGAACCCCCGACCTCCGATTAGAAGGCGGACGTCCTAATCACTAGGCTATCACAGCTTATTCCTATAATACTTACAATGAAATGGACAACAAGTAGTAGTATTATACAACAAGTAGGTACCTACGCTGGAAGAGGTGAAGAGGTGTGCCATAAAAAATCCCCTACAATACAATAATGAACTAACAGACTTTGCCTCTTTATGACATAAAAATATGCATACGATTTATTATTCATGTCATGATTTATCCATAAATGCGATAGTGTGTCTGTCTGCCTGCTGTACCTTTACGCGCTAATTTGTACGATCTTTGGTACACAGATAGCTTGCACTCCGGAGACCAATATTGGGTATACTTTTTATCCAAGAAAATCAAAAAATCCCACGGTATTAAAAAAAAGCCTAAACGTACCCGGACAAAGTCACGGGCTTCATCTAGTACCTATATAAAAAAGGGAAAATAGAATGAGCGACATATTTTCAAACGTACAGTTGGAATCTCTGGAGTCTTAACCTAGAAACTTACGATTTTGCGTGTAGTATTTCTCGATAGCGTAAACCCGAAACCGAATAAGAAAGGATTTTCAGATAATATTGTCATCCTAGCGAGGCTGAGGAATCGCTGAGGCGGATCAGCTAGTAAGTAATACCAACCTACTATATATAGTTGAAAGCATAAGACCTAGCGCACACCATGGTCCGTACGTTTTTTTCCGCAATCTATGAACTATAGAACTATATGGAAGCGCGCACACTGCTAAACATCCGTACCGGATTTCGATACATTTAAATTCAAATTTACGGATTTTAAAACACACCGCAACTCACCGCACCGCGGTGTGCTCTAAGAAACGCTATTTTCTTAAGCTTTTACGTCAAAAAGAATCTAGGGATGTCTCCGTTTCAAAACTAGTGCATGCTAATAATATAAATGCGAAAGTGTGTCTATCTGTCTGTCTATCTGCTAGCTTTTCACAGCCCAACAGCTTAACCGATTTTGATAAGGTACAGAGTCAGTTTACATCCCGGGGAAGGACATAGGCTACTTTTTATCCCGAAAAATCAATGATTTTTAAAAACCTAAATCATCATCAAAAAGGCATTATCTAGTTATCTATAAGTAGGTAGGTACTAATGTAAAATTCTAAACACAAAAACGTCTTTGTAGCCTGAAAAAGTTTTAATAATATTGTTTTTATAATATGGTTTCTTGACAGACACGACAGGCAGACAGACAACGAAGAGACAATAAGTGTTCCTTTTTTCCTTTTGCGGTACAGAACCCTAAAAAAAATTTGTGCGTAATTACCATTTTGCGATATTTCCGAACTTCTTTAAAACCTGTTTGGAAAACTCCTGAAACTATGTTAGTAAAATGTTTCAGAAAAGTCACTTACTGTGAATAGTTCTCCAAATGAGATAACTTTGGTCGCGTCCTTCAGTTCCGGCGGCAAGAGGCCTTTACACGGCGTCTTTCCGTAGTCGTGGATTATTTCACATAGTTCTTTCATTTCTGTGCACACTCTGGCCTGTGCTTCAGCGCCTCTGTATTCAGTCTTGGATCCGGGAATGGGTCTAAAACAAAGAGGTTGACTTCATGATTCCAAGGAATTTAAGAAAAGATCTTGATGATTTTCCTGGCAAAGTGGCAAGCGCTGTGCTCTTGTAACTAAGTGGATTCGATTCCCGCAATAAGTACTTAAAGATTTACGAGCTGGTGTACGAAACGGTGTAAGTAGGTAATTACATTCCTGATCAAAATACTTTTTTTCTTTACCGGATTATAAAAAGTTTTCTCTTCAATCTTTCGTTTTCAGTCACTGTAATGCAAATCTAAACTCATTTTCCAGCAAAATGGCCTAAAATGTACTAAGATTGAGTCCAGAGTTTAGTGATTTCGGTGAAAATGGTTCAATAGCTTTCATTGAATTTTTTGCTCCTACTGTAATTTCATGCAATTACACCGTTTTAAACGCCATCTCCTCAAATTCTATATATATATATATATATAAAATTCAAAGTCCCGACTGACTGACATATATATAGGCGCACAGCCTAAACCGCTGGTCCTATAGACATGAAATTTGGAGGGTCTATTCTTTGTAAAGAGTAGGTATCCACTAAGAAAGGATTTTTCGAAACTCCACCCCTAAGTGGGTTAAATGGGGGATGGAAGTTTGTATGAAAGTCCGTCATTTGTCAAGTTATTTGCATGCAAATTGGTATTTGGGTTTTCGATCACAAATGAAGAAATACGTGTTTCAGGATTTTTGGACAATTCGCCCATAAGGGTGGAATATCATTTCATAGGGGATGAAAGTTTGTATGGGAAAGTTTTAATTATTGATATTATAATGAACTTGAAATTTGTAAAGTAGGTTTTTCTTGAGGTTAGGTGTCAGCTAAGAAACGACAATGAGAAAATCCCCCATAAAGGGGTGAAATGGGGGTTGGAAGGTTATATGTGTTATTCGGTGCTGTTCAGAGTGCGCGTCCTGATGTTATAATGTTTGTTTCTGAAAAAAAAAATGCCATTTGTTTCCTGTAGGCCACGCGTGTGAAGCCGCGAGCAGAAGCTAGTATCTCATAGGTCTAGTGAGGTGAGACGCTTTGGCCGTGGCTAGTCACCACGTTCCGATCGACCTAATCCGATCGACCATCGATATTTTGAATGAAAATAATATAAAGTATAGTAAAAGTAAAAAGTAGGTCATTTTGTTTGTCGGTCCGAAAAAAATATCGATTTTTTATACCTATCCGATAGTTGGAATTTTATATCGATACATCGAAAAATTAAATATCGATATATCGAACAAATAATGTCGATATATCGATGTATCGATATTTTGTCGACAAGCCTAGGTCAAGCCATTTGCAGCCGCAATGAGTAAAGCCAAAGATCGAACAGAGTCGAAGCCATATTCGAATTATCATAGCGACGAAGGTACTTGATAGCAGACACAACCTTCTGTTATAAGTATATGACCAAGAAGACATCCTAGGTCTACAGTAGGCAGGTGTGAGTTTCAAATAAAACTAAGGAATAATACACATTTCCTTCCTTCTTTTCGAAACTTGTTAAACTTATTTACTCGTTGAAAGTTTAGACTGCATTTGGCAATCTCGTTTAACTCGGAATATAACAAGAAGTTTGGAGTTTCAAATTCATTTTTAAAAATACGTAGCGTATGAATGAGAGTATACGGAGACTTCCTTTGCAAAACACTTATATATATAACACTTTTTAACTTTTTTAATTTTCATGGTGGCCATTTTGAAGTTTTTATTATTTGTTGTTATAGCGGCATTTGAAATATATAATTCGGTGAAAAATTCAACTCTCTATCTTTACTATTCCGCTGACAGACAGACGGACAGACAGACGGACAGACGGACGGGTATCAGAGGCTTAGTAATAGGGTCCCGCTGGCACCTTTCGAGTACGGAACCCTAAAAAGAATAATATTTTCATTTCACTTAGCGTAAAAATAATATTTTATACAGTGAAATTTAAACGTACGAGTGCAACCACAAGATTTCAGACCAGCGCAGCGTTAAACTTTAGAGCGAAACTTATATTTCAACCCTTGTAATGAAATTTATTCAGACGGATTGAAAGTAATTTACTCTTGCTCCAAGTTACTCTCCGATATTGCAAGATAACAAAAGAGATTTCCGGTGATCGACTGCTCGTGGCTCCGACGGGTGCATCGATTATTTCGAAGAAGGAAGTCGACTATCTACGTATCTCTATTATCTAGATCCTTAAGTGAATTTAGTGACGGAGAGCCGCTTCTGAGAACGGTACAGTGTCCACACAAACTAAGATATTGATAAACAAGAAGCACACAGAAGCAACCACAATTCATATTATGCATGTCAATCATTAATTTCTAGGAGAACCTATAACTTTTGGAGTTATGTGCGTTTTAAGCAATAAAATATTACTTTTAACGGTCAAGAAACCTGCATGCTTGGGAGTTCTTCATAATGTTCTCAAAGCTGGTGTGCGAGGTATGCTAATCTGCACTTGGCCAGCGTGGCGGATTATGGCCTAAACCCTTCTAATTCTGAGAAGAGACCTGTGCTCAGTAGTGGACCAACGGTGCATTGATCCTGATGAACGATTAAGTGTATAGGTATATAAATATTATGATTACGGAATTTTCGTACGTACGTTGGTATTTTAAATAACCAATGGATAAAATACCGAAATCCGTCTTTATCGAAGTAATTTAAATTGAAATGAAATGATGGCATCCAATCAAAATAAACAATTTAATCACTTGGCGCATGTTATACTTGGAATTGGTTCCATGATCGAACGAAATATTTGCCTGCTAAAGTTATGGTACTTATTGCTGTTTGGCTCAGTTGACTTCAAAAGCTAGTTTATACCTATCCTACTAATAATACTATAAGTGCGAAAATGTGTTTGTTTATTGAATTGTCATTCAATCACGCCACAACCAAGCAACTGATTGGCGTGATTATTTGCATGGGTATAATTAAATACCTAGAGCTACTTATATAAGCTACTTTTTGTTCCGGAAAATCATAGAGTTTTCACGGGATTTTTAAACACCTACATTCTACAATCCATCTGGATAAAGCCGAGGACATCACCACTGTAATCACCTAGTTGTGTGTTATTATATATAGTGATAAATCCCATAAAGGTTAGATTTATCACTATGGGCCTTAACCCACTGACGGCACGGCATGGCAGGGGATTTTCATGCGAAAAACATAAATATAATTTAATACCTAGTAGGTATGAAAATAAAATTTCAATTTCAATAATTTTGATCATCATAGGTACAAAACACGGCTGCGGTAAGCTTTAAGTATGCCGCATCATGGCGCATTGATGGAGCTTCGGGAATCGGGATCCATGGGCAGTCTTCGGGATGCTGCGGCATCCCTTCACCCTTGGAATCCTTAGGCATTTACAATGCTCTCTTTGCATGAATACATTTTTCCTTTTCTTCTTCAAGAACTGCGATGAACACTAGATCCCAATCTACCATTTTAAATATAAGCACAAACATACAATTAACGTTTAGCAACATCTGTACTGTTCTGGAGTAGAATTATGATTGGAGCAAGCAAATGTGACAGTACGATCCGGCGCACCTAGGAATGCCGTAGCATGCCTGAGGCACGGCATAGATGCAGTGTGCGTTTGCGTATAGTGATACTGATGTCGAACATGCCGAATGATCTCGTGGGTCAGTGGGTCGTGGTCGTCAGTGGGTGTAGGCCCTAATGCATCACCCGGATGCTGCGGTAAGAATCTCTCTTTGCTTGACACTGATCGATTCAACTAGGCTTCCTAAAGATAAAGTTATTACATATTCACACCTAAATATATTATTTTCATTGAACCTAGGACGTTTGTTTTGTTCGCATTTCGAATAAGAGAAGATACAAAATTAGTAATTTGCAGTCGCTGAGTACCTACCTAACAGCACAGTAAGTATTAAGGAATTATCATTTAAGTAAGCTCTGTGCTAATAGTTTTACTTTTACATAATATTTATAATACGATGCGTCATAAGTTAGTTATTATTCGTTCACAAAACTAGGTCAGTCTCTTGGCAGTACAACCATTTTAGGAAAATAAATAATGTTTGTGAGGGTGAATACAAATTATATTAAATCGGGAAATCTTCATAAAAACTAAATATAGTCAAGGAGTGTAAGCGCGTGATGTTTTAATAATAATATTTTCACTTTAGTAGTAAATAAAACTTATATAAAAAATAGACATATTTTGAGTATTAAAATTAATACCTACGTGTAATGCTACAAATAGGTCTCCAAGCTCGTACCTACATACTGACATTATTCATCATCATCTTCATAATGATCAACCCATTGCCGCGCCGGCTCAATGCAGAACATGGGTCTCCTCTCAGAATGAGAAGGGTTTCAGCCATAGTCTACCACGCTGGCCAAGTGCAGATTGGCAGACTTCACACATCTTTGAGAACATTATGGAGAACTCTCAGGCAAGCAGAAACCTGCATGCTTGTTTTCCTTCACCGTCAAAGCGAGTTATTTAATTAATTACTTAAAACGCACATACAACCGAAAAGTTCGTGCCCGGAATCAAGCCCCGACCTCCGATTAGGTCCTAAGGAGGTCCTAACCACTAGGCTATCACAGCCTGTTATAATAATCATAGTATTATGTACTCTTTGTCTACATGTTCGTTGTTTTTTTTCATCATTTTCTTTAATTGAATATCTTGACGGAATTTCTTGGAATCCTTAATCTTAAAGGGATTTTAATTAGATTTAGAAAAACGTATAATAAGCTCATGACTTACGCTACGACGGCTGTACTACAGGAATTTGGTAATTAACTTGAAATTAACATTTTATGAATTTACGTCAGGACTAAAATTATCATACTTAATTCCCGTGTTGAAAATTGACTGTGGTGCTTTACTCAAGCTAATTTTATTTTATCCTCGGATTCTATTTTTAAACACAGTGGTAAATAGAGCCTGATCCAAAAGCAAGGTTATAAAAGCTTATAAAAATAGGTACTCGTAGGTATTGAATGATTATTTCTACACTAGATGATGCCCGCGAATGGGTCCAAGCGGGAGGTATTTTTACAAATTCCGTGGAAACTCTTTGATTGTCCGGGATAAAAAGTAGCCTACATTAGTCACCGAGATGCAAGCTTTTTCAGTAGGTATACTATTATACAAAATTGTTAAACTCTTTTTTTTATTGCAAGATAGGCTTGCACTTGACGGGGCGGCCTTGATCAACGTCCTGATGCGTCTATCCAATAGTCCCTGGTGCTAGGACTTCGAAGTCGCGAGTGAGTGAAGTTTGACTCTAGCCGGCGATCCTAAGAAGTCAGCAGCTTGCTGTGGCACAAGCTGTTGTGCCTACATGCAGGTGCATGAGGCCAGAGGAGTACATACTCCAGGATGAGCCATCTCAGATGATCTCTGAGATCAGCCCCAATGGGCGTCGCCTGACAGAGGCACCGGCGTACGTACAGAGTTCCTGGAGCCTCTCAATATGTGCTGAGGAGGGCTACCGAGGGGGTTTTAGGGGATAGAAATCCCACATAACCTGATTGGGTATCTTAAGAAGATTCCACCCCCGCTTGACAACAATCATGCTTGATAAAAAGCAATGGTAAAGGAACGCACTTGCCTAAGAGGTCTATTCACTGTGGCCTTACAGGTAGGTATTTAGTTTACACGAAAGGACAAACCAATAAACCAACAAACAAACACACTTTCGCATTTATAATGTAGGTGGTGAAAGTATTGGTTCTGTCTTCTGTATTAATTGAATACTCACTTGCCATATTCATCCTTGGAAAATGTAGGTTTGTGGTTTTTGTCGAACTGCCCGCTGAACGCTGTGATCTTCTGTAACTCCGTGTGTGCCTGCGCTTTGTTGTCGAATGCAGATATAAGGTCTGTTAGTGATGAACTCTAAGGACAAAAGAAAATAAACTTATGAAAAAAAAATTAATGAATATCTTTGCAATCATCATTAGATTCATTCAATGGCTTATGCTAAACAAAATGGTTAGTACTATCATCATGATTAATCAATCGCCAGCTTACTACAGGGTCTCCTCTCAGAGTGAGAAGGGTTTTGGCCATAGTTTACCACGCTCGCGCTAGAGGTGCGTGCCCGGGCTCGAACCCCCGACCTTCGATTAGAAGGCGGATGTCCTAACCACTAGGCTATCACAGCAAATGTAACCTAATGAGACCAAAACAGTTTGCTGTCATTTTTCAACTCGCGATTTCCTCACCGCATTTTGTTGGTGCGATCTTTTTTTGACCCAAAAACCTAAGCGCAATTAACATTAACTCATCCATCAGAGTCGAGACCTTACCCGTATCTTTCAATGGGCTATTGATGTTTTTCACATTTAGTTTTCGCACTTATTTCACTTTCTTCTCTTTTTTAGGATTCCTTACTAAGGGAATCCTTACCCGAGGACTCGTAGCGCCAACGGAACATATATTACTAAGCCTCCACTGTCCGTCTGTCTGTCTGTCTGTGAGCGGGCTGTATCTCGTGAGATCTCGGTTCATGAACCGTAATTAGTAATTTTAACAGATTGGTGTTTCTACTACCGCTATATAACAACTAATCATATTTTTTTAAAGTGGCCATAAATGGTAGTTATGGTACCGCTATTACAAAGAGTCAAATGAGGAAAATCAAAGAGTTTACATTGGATTTATAAAAAACTAAATCCACACGGATAAAGTCACGGCTATCATTTAGTATTTTTTTTCATATATTCGACCAACAATCATGCTGTTGTTGCGCGACAACCCTGAAGCATTGTATTTACATGCATTTTGTATAGGGATGTATTTATTATCCGTACCGCCGCGCCTCTAGTCGACGCAGTTTCATATAAAATGCAAATAGCTGGCGGAATTTTGAGTTGCAATACGGCCGACCCGCCTGGTGGACTCTTTAGGTAGATTTATTATCCTAATAAGCAGACGTTCGACGCAGATGCAAATATAATTATAAATAGCATGATTTATAAACGACAAATTGCCAACAGCTGTCGGTTTGTAAGACGCACATCCGCATATTTGCTGATCGCCATATTTCACCTTTATTCATGATGGCGGTTTCCCGCCTCTTTCAGCACCCATCATCATCGTACCTATTATTGATATACGATGGTGCCATAAAACTTTATGCATCAGCTTTAGGAAGTCTATTTATTGTGACTGTGAGTGACTGTTGAATATTATAATTCTAAAAATCTACGCACGATGTAAATGAAAACAAGTTATAAAATAGCTTATTAATAAAATAGATAATAAGAAAATAAATTTTGCATGCCCACTGTATGGCGGATTGTAGCTGTAAATAAACCACTGTAACACCATCATTTTACGTGCAATCGTGCAAATAAATGATTTGATTTGATTTGAGAAAGAAAACATGAGTAAAATTGTAAATAGGTCATTTGGAACTTTTGTAGTTTTATTAATAGGCGATTTAGCGTTTCGGTACGTGTAGAAACCAAAGGGGTGTTTAGTAAAAACTGCCATACCCCTTCCAGGTTAGCCCGCTTCCATCATCACTTACTAGGTGAGATTGCAGTCAAGGGCTAAATCGTATCTAAATATAAAAAAGGTATCTATTAAAACCCATACCTATAAGTAAGATTAAAAAGATTCATACTCACTTTAAAGATTAGGTACTGAAAAGATCAATATCCGTTATGTTTCTACTCATAACCTATCCAATGATAATGATGTTTTGACGAGTAAAATATGTGGGTAAGTACCTATAGTCCGCAACAGGTCGAGATGACAATCAGGGTATGAGGCGGGTGACCCCTCGTACACCCGCACGTCACCCGCGCTCGCCCGAATCGGGTTAGCACGGGGGCTGTGCGGGTGTACGGGGCGTTCCCTCCCCGATTGCGATCTCCACTTGTCGCATACTATAGTTGGTCTCTCTGAAATGCGATTAGGATAAAATCTTGTAAGTTTTACTTTCGAAATTTAGATAAGTAGGAGTCATTTCTGAGTTCCCACTGGGAAAACTTGAAAGACGCCGAGTAAAGTTCGGTCACAGCGCCCTGTGAGCACACGAGTAGATATCTAATCGTGTGCTGTGAGTACCTACTAAAATATAAAATTTGTTCTACGGAAACGGAAAAAGTATGCTGCTGAATTGTAATTAAATTCCCCACGCTCATTACGAAAATGGGAATAAGTATGTCTAACGCAGTGTTTCTATTGTCTTTGAAAATGATCTTGATTGGAGTTTATTAGATTGTTCACATGGTTGTATACTGAGGCTATGCTAGTAAAAATACTTTTATCATCATCATCATCATCATAACCAACCCATCGCCGGCTCACTGCTGAGCACAGGTCTCCTTTCAGAATACAACTTTGGCCTAACGGTCCACCACGCTGGCCATGTGTGGATTGGCAGACTTCACACACCATTGAGAACATTATGGAGGACTCTTAGGCCTGCAAGTTTCCTCTCGATGTTTTCCTTCACCGTTAAAACAAGTGACATTTAATTGCTTAAAACGCACGCAAACGCAAAATAAGAGGTGCGTGCCTGAAATCGAACCTCCTATCTCTCGAATAGGATCACGGCTTATCTTTAAGAAGAAGAAGATAGGAGACCAAAAAGCTTATACCACTGTTTCTTTTTATTTAATGTAAATAAAAAACTGGTCTGTCAGACGTCAAATGAATATCAGAAAGAATTTAAAACCGAGTATATATGAAGCAGCGGCTGAATTCCGCAAAAATATTTCTCGACTCTAGTATCATAAGGTCGGATGTGGATTTTTGCTACTTTTCAGGAGAGCCAAAACAAAAATGCTAGGGAAATCGGGTCATAATTTCTAAACTACTAGAGATACAATTTCAGTTGTTTTTGTAATATTTAACACTTAACTGTATCTATCATTAACCATTACTAGAAATACTTTATCATTAATAAATAAAATATAAACTCACAATTTCTTCAAAATGGACGATATGCGACTTTATGCTGGTAATATTCGTAACTGTGCTAAAAAATTGTGTGCATAAGTTGTAAACCGACTTTATGGCTGCAATTTTTACTATTACAAATTTGAAATAAAAGTCGGATCTATTACTTAATATTTCATAATACGTCTTAACTGATTATACATAAGTAATATTCGGACAAAAGATCTCAGTAGTTATCTCACAAAAAACATTTAGGAGTTTTGTGAGATAGCAACAATGTACCTATCTGATTTTTCTGAAACTGATTAGTTAGATCTGAAACATAATAATTGCATTCCCCGATAGTCTGACCATTGCATCCGTGTAAACCTTGTGACTTCTGGATGAATGAAAATAACATTTACAAATTCACAAAATATAAAGCCCATTAATTAAAAACAACGGCCAAAAATTAGAAAAAAAAATACAAAGTAATTAGAAACCTACAGTGGGCCAAAAATTTTTTGTGGAATTGCATACATTGCGGTTACATCAATATAGAAATCTAAAACATGCCAACATAGCCTGATTTTCCTTATAATGATTAGGTACGTAAAGTAAGAATGGAGGTCAGCAGGTACCTACTGCAAAAATTGGTTATATTTTATAGTGGATAATGGTTTCTCATTATGTCGTATATTGGGCGAAAGCGGGGAAGAATTTTAAGTTTATATGTACCTATAACTTACTAATGAAATACAAAAAAGTCTTCTTTAAAGTAGTTTTTATAAAATAATAACACAGCATTATTGTGTTAGTTGTAGCCAGGTAATATATTCCGAAATCTGAAAATCCCCGCCGTTCTTATTTTTTTTTTGATATAACAAACGGTCCTGATATATCACCTTTGTAAAGGGATGTGGTCTTTAAAAATATGTTGTAGTGCCAAATCAAACTTATCAAAAAGTTTTGTTTCCTTCGCATGTTCTTGCAAACTGTGACCAATCTCTTAGTTTAGTAATCTGCATTGTTTTCAGCTGTTCCCTTTTTTTCTATTTGTGCATGGATTACATCTTACTCCACGTAGGTACATGTTGCATTTTAGCATAAAGCTTGTGATTTATCACCTTTTAGTGTGGTAATCCTTATAATAATCATAAGTAAGCCATAACGATTATCATGCTCCGATTATGACCGACACAATTATCAGACCACAAAGTCAATTCTTTAACAATTTCGAGAATACTTTGTTTCTTCTCTAGTAGATTAATGAAATAAGACAAGATACTGTTTTATTCCTTCCGCTGCAGCTGATGTTTTCAGACTACATTAAAGTAGCAACACTGCTGGTAGCATCATGAATCGTTTTTAAGGTGCAGAAACTACGCAGGTATAAGGATTTACTGTTAGTCAAATCTGGCATTGCCACTTTTGTAATTAAAAAAATACTTTCTGCTTTTTTGAAAATTCCATTGCTTCTGTTTCGACTGTTTTGTTTAACAGATACTTTTTTAAACTGTTTCTTTCGTGTTTTAGTTAAGTTTTTTTATTTTTTTACTTTCACTTTTATTAGTTGTTTAATTAATAAATTAATTTATACTACATATATATTTAAATTAACATAATCTAAAGCTTCCTATAGTTAGGAATGTTTCGTTAGAATCACTATCATCACATATTGTAGGTGCCTTATAATTTCTGCTCTCGATTAATATCAAATTCGGTCGATTATAAGACGGGCAAAGAAGAAAAAAATTGATTAGGTACTCTCATTTTTTAAGGCTACCTTAAAAACTAGGGCAATAAATTTTTGAACTGATGATTTGAACTATGATTCATAAAAAACACCATAAATGCACGGTTTTTGCTTAGTGGGGTATTATTATAATATATGTTTAGATTTCCATGGTGTAATTTTCGTGGTCCTAAAAGATTTTCTAGTCTACATTTTCAAAATGTCTTCAGCTTTATTCTGGCTCTTTACTTTTTTCCCGCAGTTTAGTCCAAAATTTTGGTGAAATAGGATGGATCTCTTACCTATTAATCACATCAACTTTAATGTAGTCACAAACAAAAAGCTTTATTTCAACTTACTTCCATGAATTTTATTGCAAAATTATTTATATTACAAGGCAAAAAGTCTTAAATGATTCACAGTCCAAATATTAATACAAAAAATTCGAAGCATAACATCTGTTGTGATTTTACCTAACAAAATTATTACATATTTTAGAAGCAGAAGTGCGTAACTGCAGTACCAGCTAGTATGACAAATAAACTTATTTCGTAGCATAATGGTCGAACTCAAAATACACCTATAATTTTTCTCCATTGCTTTGGTGCATACATACGCAAGTCAAAAAATATAATTATGGTTCTCCAAATTTTTAGAATGTGTTCAGATACGACATTATGCATGTATTTATCTTTGCAACGAAAAGAGATAGAAATACTGGTGTCAGCTTGGCAGAAAGAGCCCGAAATGCTCATTACCTTTATGTAAAAAAGTGAGTTTGGTCGGAAGTACACATCCGACCTTATGATACTAGAGTCGAGATTTATATTAGTCGAAGGGAACAAAGAACAGCTCAATGAATATCGATTGCTTTGTTAAAATAATATAAGTATATCTGAGGCGAATATCCAGATCCTGGGTGGATGGCAATATGACTCATCGTGACCTTGCCCCAGCCTTGCCTGTCTCGCGTATTGAACGATGATTTTAATATGACTCAAACATCTGAGTCGCGGAGCGTTAGCGGTAATAATATGCTTTTGGTATTTAGAGGTTAAAATTAGACGTAATATGTTTTCGAAGTAGAATTGTAGGTATGAAATGGGTACGAACCCTGCGCATCGAATAGTTACGAGGTTGATACGAAATATGTTTGGTAAGCAGCGAGAATTCATAACAAGATGTTTACGGTAGGTACCTACTGTACTTTTCCGTTGTGTGAATCCAGTTTCCTATATGTATATTATTATAATATATTTGGTGAAGGGCAAGTAAATATTATGGTTTTAATAGATACCAATACGGATGATCGAACTTTGATTTGAATTCATACTTATTATTGATTTGGGATAGTGATTAATTGAGCCGTGTACAATAAGTAGGTACCTACCTACACTTCCGAAATTATCTGTAAAGTCCTTACCTTTATTGAAAATCCATCCATACTTCCATACACTAATATCATAAATGCGAAAGTGTGTCTGTCTGTCTGTCCGTCTGTCTGTCTGTCCGTCTGTCTGTCTGTCTGTCTGTCTGTCTGCTAGCCTTTCACGGCCCATCCGTTCAGCCGATTTTGACAAAATTTGATACAGGGTTAGCTTGCATTCCGGGGAAGGACATAGGCTACTTTTTGTACCGGAAAATCAAAAATAAAATAAAAAAGATTTTTATTTTATTTGTTTTATTTTATTAAGCTAAGTCGCCTAAATACTGATACTTTGGAAATACTTGAAGTAAAGATCCGTAAGAATCCTTCTCGGTAGGAAGGGCATTCCGAATGAAAGACATTTCACAATCCAAAACACCTTGTAAAAGTTTATGTAAATAAAAACGTTCCTATTCGTATTTCGTTAGAAGCATATCTAATCGCAAAATAGAAATAGTTTATATTATATTCTATTGTGGTACGATTAGTATGGCGGTAAATATTTTCTTGAATGTGCAAATAATATGATCAAATACACAGGATGATATTTATTTCCCATAGGATATCGTCGAATTTGCATTGAGAAATTATTGTTTCTATGATGGACGCTTAATGCAGAGAGCTGTAGGCACATAATATTACTAGAGACAGTGATGTCCCGCAAAATGGTTGCAACTTGACTGGTGTACAAGATAAGACCGGACGGGGATTTCGTCACTCAATAAATTGGCGAAGAGCCTGTTTTTTCTTTGTTTATCAATTATATTGCTATTTTTATCGTATTATGACGCAATTTTTGCGGTATTTTAACAAGAGTAGGTACAGGTGAAATGTGTTTAGCTAACATTTTTAGGTATTCTTTTATGTCAACTGATGTATCAGGTTTGTAATTTGTTCCTCCATGTTTGTTTAGCTCAATGGCTAAATGTATGAAACATACGTGTGGAGGTAAAAATATGGGTTTCAGGATGCGATAACCATAATATAAATCGGTTGCTTTTTCAACATAATTTAATATTATTTTATAATCCTCACACTTGACTTTTATTCATCCAATCCACTAATAAAATATGTTTTAGTCTTCATGCCCTCAAGATTTTTACGGCATACGGAACAAATATTACTTGGAGAGGCATATTTGTGCCACTTAGCAGTTTCAGTCATTTCACATTAATTGACTTGTTTTCGCAATTTTTTCAGCCAAGAAGCTGCTTTTTGTTGCGTGACAGATGGGTTCTATCCACATATTGTGTTCATATATAAATCTCGCAATTTCTAATGCCAAAATTTAGCGATATCATAGCTGCTGTTAGGGTTGGAACGCACGAGCGGTCAAAAAGCTGCCTTGATTTATCATACAACATTGTACACCAAAATTGCCGCATGTGCATGCACTTATTCATTGCCGTACCTACTATGAATTTCATGATAAATAACCATCCGTGAGTTCCAACCCTTAAACTAGATAGGTACCTACTGTAGCTGGAGGCTTGGGTTTGAGTTGTTGTAGTTGAACCAGCTACAATACCTACTACGACTAGATAGATACTACGGACTATGGATGGCTCCATATTTTTTGCTCCTGTTTGTTTTACATATCACTTGTAAAATAGGATCTCTTTATAGTATGTGGTGGTTATTTACTATGTACCTAAATCAATTATTTTATAGTTATTTTAGTGCAGGAATGTGTAAAAAAAATTTAGGCATTTACGTATTCACTTGTTTTTATTGGCAAATATAGGTATTAGTAGGTGAAATGTTACGTGCATACTTACTATATGAATAGTCTCTATCCCCTACCTATAAAATTGTCTCTTTGCTGACGGCATTTCCATGAATTACGAAATGGTAGAAGTTTTCATGATAATAAATTATTAATTTAGTAGACTTTGTATTATTAACATTTGGTAGTTGAGTATATCAGCCAATTACAATACAATACAATCTTTATGATAATATTATTACTACGTAGGACAAACGAGTTTTATTGGTGGCAATCAAACGCTTCGCCGAGCTTGCACATGTTGGCCTTATTCCAAACTGTGTAACAAATAGATCTATAGAGAGTAGTTGCCATTGTCTGGTATTTAGTGATTATATTATTACCTACAACTTTTTTTTTTAACCGACTTCAAAGAAGGGAGGTTCTCAATTCGTCGGAATCTTTTTTTTTTTTTTTATGTATGTTCCCCGATTACTCGAAAACGCCTGGACCGATTTTGAAAATTCTTTTTTTGTTTGAAAGGGTATACTTCAAAGTTGGTCCCATTTCAATTTGGTGAAGATCTGATGAACATCTTCGAAGATAGATACTGGAACTCCTCAACGGATAAGAGTAAATTGCTCGCGATCAGTGTAATAGCTTAGTAAACAGTAGATTTTTAACCAGTCATAGCATAATTCCATGGGGCCACTAAAAATTGTGAAATAAAATTTTTTTACAAAAAAAAATAAAAACCGACTTCGTTACACAAACACTAAAAATTGAAAAATAATTTAATTTATTACCGATTATATTATGTATACAAGAGTTAATATAGTTCCATAATAATATTTTTTGGGGTCGGTGCCAATGAGGTGCCATTGTGGAGTCCCATAAAAATATGAAGTCTAGACGATTCGCGCAGCTAAAGCTAATTGGCACCGGCACCAAAAAGTATTATTATGGAACTATATTAACTTTTGTATACATAATATAATCGGTAATAAATTAAATTATTTTTCAATTTTTAGTGTTTGTGTAACGAAGTCGGTTTTTATTTTTTTTGAAAAAATTTTTTTAATGAAAATATTACAATAAAACTTAAAACTAGCCTTATCTAATTACTATACAAATCATGCCCGCGTGGAATGGTGCCAAGAATACTGGCTGCATTTCCGCGCTGGACAGCCAGGCTGATCCGTTGCGCAAAAAATGAGCCAGCCCTTCTGTCACCAGATGAGGCTATTAATCGCGGTGAAATGTACTACTACTTACTAGATTTTATACATAGCACTGTGCGGGCAAGTTTTCAGCGTAAAATAAAAACTAAAATAGTTACTGAGATTTCTTAAGCTAGTGGACTAAGAGCGCGCGAAAGCGGCTTTCGTTATTTTATACTTAAAAACTGAAAGTTGCTCTGCGTATTGTCCCCAACACAGGGAGGAACTATCAGCGACTATGAAGTTTTGGTGGCGTTGAGAGATAGCAGGTAACAAAAGTGTAGAAAATCTTATGTCAAATTATAAAATCATTTTTTTATATGTTTCCTTCGGAATGCTATTGAATAACTAAGTGTCGTGGTAACCCCCTGCCAGACGCCCTTGAAGTCAGCTTTTATAAAATAACTCGCGGGCTCTGTCTCTATAAGTGTTTAAATCATAGTTTATGACATTAATTTAAACATTTCTAATTTATGGATTAGTGTCATTGTCTGATATTTAACAGTACTTAATGATTTTGTTATTACCTACTATTAGATTTTATACGCAGTTATGGACATTTTTCGCTCTGAGTATTTTTTTAAAAATTCAGCTACAAGTTAGCCCTTGACTGCAATCTCACCTGGTGGTAAGTGATGATGCTGTCTAAGATGGAAGCGGGCTACCCCGCTGGAACCCGAACCCGATGGAACGGGATGGAAGGGGTATGGCAGTTTTTATTAAACCCACACCCCTTTGGTTTCTAAACGGCATCGTACCGGAACACTAAATCGCTTGGCGGCACGGTGTTGCTGGCAGGGTGGTAACTGGCTACGGCCGAAGCCTCCCATCAGAAGAAACGAGTATCGTATCCATCGATGGTATAAATATACTAAAATAGGTACCTACCGTGATTCATGAAACTAGGTGTTTTTTTTAAATAGACATAGCGAGCAAACGAGCAGGCGGGTCACCTGATGTTAAGTGAATCCCGCCGCCCATGAACATTTGCAGCACCAGAGGAGCCGCCGACGCGTTGCCGGCCTTTTAGGAATTTGTTGGTCCGCCCCTTGAATAACCCCATGTTATAATCTAGTGGGAACACCGCCGATGGGAGTTGGTTCCACAGTTTGCACGTGCGTGGAAAGAAGGAGTGTTGTTTAAATCAACATTAAAGACATTCATCTCATATTTATAGAGTAGTGCCTCGGGTTGTTATTCTAAGGTATTGACATTGTCTGGCACTTAGGTACTACAGCTAGATTTATACGAAGCGATGCTGGCATTAATTCTTCGACGTGAATACAGAACCTAAAATAGGCACAGTGACTCATGAATCATAGGTATTTAAATAATAATTTATGACACTCATAAATCTCATTTTGAACGAGTGTGACTGCCGAGTATCAGGCACTTTTCCGGCGTGAGTAAAAACTAAAATACCTACAATAATTCATGAAACTAGTTATTTTTGTCTATAGTTAATGTAAACTGTAAGAGCCTCAATAGCTCATCCGGTATAGGAGTGGACTGAAAACCGAAAGGTCGACGGTTCAAACCCCGCCCGTTGCACTATTGTCGTACCTACTCCTAGCACAAGCCTGACGCTTAGTTGGAGAGGAAAGGGGAATATTAGTCATTTAATATGGCTAATATTCTTTAAAAAAAAAAAATTACGTTCATAGATAGATCTTTTGTTTATGATTGAATGCTTGAATCACTGGCACTACACATAATTTATAAATTTGAAAGTGTGTTTATTGGTTTGTCCTTTAATCGCGTCCTAATGGAGCAACAGATCGATGCGATTTAATGCTTGAATACAGCTAAAAACTAGAGAGTGACATAGACTATATGCAAAGAGTTCCCACGGGTTTTTAGAAACCTAAATTCACGAGGAAGCAATCACGAGCATCAAAGTATGCACCAAGGTAATTCCTGTCTTGTCTCTAATAAAAATTAACACTTTAAAACATCATATTTTACAAACGGAAATCGAAAAATGATGTTCCCACAACCACAGTATTTTTTAAAGAGCTATTCAACGATACCCCACACTATGGGGTAGACGAGAAAAAAAAATTCCACTGTAGGTACATGTAGGCTACCCTAAATGAAAATATATACAGATTTCTAGCACTAATAGTCTCTGAGATTAACCGAGAACGGACAAACGAACGGACGGACAGACGGATGGACATTGCGAAACTAAAAGGGTTCCTTGTTTACTACGGAACCCTAAAAGGAGACACCTGGGTCGTTGGTGCAAAAAACCCCGCGTCTTACGATGACCTACCAACGAGCTTTACCGGTGCGACACCAATATAACTGCTGTAGGCAGGTCAATGGCTGTAGGTAAAGCTTATAAAGCCCCTTAAATATTCACGCGTGAAATCGAAAGGTCGACGACGCCAACGCGACGATTCGATTCCTACCCACTACAATATTGTCCTATAGATGTCGTATAGCTATAGTAATTTAAAGATATTTATTTCGTGTAGGGCAATTTGAGACTCTTCTGCCATGACAGGTCATGACTCTAGCACTGGTTGGGAAAACATAAGTCAAATAGATAACATAGTACTACGCATACAATGTATAACAACATGCTAAACATGATTAATAATATTCTTTAAAATCGAGTTTTACCCTAACAACTGCTATTACCTAAGTAGGTACAGTACGCGGCCGAAAGTAATGTACATCGGCCTTCAGAATCACATTTCGGTTTTGTAAAGCGTTGTCTCTGCCACTCATACCTATACGACGTTTTGTCGGTCTCAACGACAGGGTCAGCGCTCTATAAATCTGCTTCCTTCTAAAGTTCGATGTAAGTACATTACTTTCGGCCGCTTACTGTACTCGTCAGCCAAGTTGTAAACATGTTCCATAGCTTGAGGGCTATTAAACTGTAAAGTAAAGTATAAGGACAGCCACAGTAGTCCGAACTCCGATACCTTCTTCTTCTTCTTCTTCTTCACTTTGGGCTGGTTTCCGCACTTAAACGTTTCCGTCTGTTGTGCGTGCATTGCCCCTCCCCGCTGAAGTCTTCACTCCAGCCATCCAAGCTCACTCCAGAAGCCGAGTAGACCGCCCAGGTTGCCGAGGGTCACTCACTCCGACACCTTTGATCTCGCGGTAAATGACTCGATGACTCTTCATTAAAGGTCCCGGAATTACTAGGGCCGTCTCAAGTCGCTCCCTTACCGCATGTTTGCTCTTTCCAGATGGCTTCGTCGAACCTCTGTAGGTATCCCTACCTACTCTGTACCGTAAAGTTTTGTATTAAGAACGACAAAAGTCAACGACACTAAAATGAGATAGGTGTTTGAACAGGCTCTTTAATTAATTTCCAAGTCATTCATTAGCATTCATGAAGTTGAAGTGTCTTGATTTACTACTTGTTTTAGTTGAAACCAGCTTAGGTCGTACAGATTTGCTTAAAAGATCAATTAATATTACTTAAGTAATCTGAAAAGTCTTTACTCATTAATCACAATAATTTAAATTAGCACATCATTCATTAAAATATGTGGCCGTCGTCCGCAAATTCAATCGCGTGTTTTATTTCAAGCGCATATTCCTAGAACTTTATATGTTTGAGCAGCAGAGGTAGGTGACTGCAAAAGAGCTCTAAGGTACAAAATCGACTCGGGGATATGTGTCTCTTTAGAGTTAGTTGTAAGTAACTTTTCCTGTCATGCGCATTTTCACCAGCGTGCAGTCTGATGCGGGCCGCCCGCATTCTATCAATATGTCGGAGTTGGCTCGATTTGGTACGTCATCTACCGCGATGAGTAGAATTTGTAGACGGTAAATAAAGATTTTCTCTTTAAAGGAGTTTATTTGTACGTATCATCATCATGATCAACCCATCGCCTGCTTACTACAGAGCATGGGCCTCCTCTCGGAGTGAGAAAGGTTTAGCCATGTGCGGATTTGAGACTTCACACACCTTTGAGAACACTATGGAGAATTCTCAGGCATGCAGGTTTCCTCGCGATGTTTTCCTTCATCGTTAAAGCAAGTGATGTTTTGAGTACTAAAACGCACATAGCTCCGAAAAGATAGAGGTGCTTACCCAGGATCGAACTCCCGACCTCCGGTTAGAAGGCGGACGTCCTGACCACTAGGCCACAGCTACAGCTTTGTAGTTTGTACGTATGGCGCGCTCCAAACAAACGTAGTTTGATTCTCATTTGAATAATAACTTGAGGAACGCTCTAGGGAAACTCTTAAAATCACAATTGTTATAAAAGTACAAAGTTTATTTTCGCCTTCCTAACTACATTTGAAATTTAGATTTACTGGAAATTGTTGTCAATTTTATGGTCGACTGTACCGCGACAGGTCGAGATGGCAATCGGGGGAGGCAGGGGGACGCGCGCCCCGTACACGCGCAAGACACCCGCGCTCGGCCGCACCGGGTTAGCATGAGGGCTGTGCGTGTGTAGGTACGGGGCGTTCCCTCCCAGATTGCCATCTCCACATGTCGCTTACTATCGTGGGTTTCTCTGAATTGCGATTAAGATAAAATCTTGTATTTTGATAAAGTTCTACTTTCCAAGTTTAGATAGGTGTCATTTCTGAGTTCCCGCGGGAAAAACTTGAACTCGCGTAGGTAATATTATGTTCTCTTACTTGGCATAATTTGGAAAGTTGAGATCTTGATTTAACGCCAGCAAAAATACGTTTAGTTTTTTACTACTCAATCAGTAAACAATAATATAATATGGCACCGATTCTAAGCACAACCTAATTTTAGAGTATTCGCATGCTCTTCTTACTAATGTAATATGAAAAGGACAGATACAGTTTGACAGTTCTAAATTTAATTTTTAGATGGTAAAACCCGTGATTTTAGCGCGCAGTCGCGAACCTACTGTTTAAATTTCTATTGTGCACTAAAATTTAGAGTCTTTAAATGTGAAAGTCATGTTCCGTTCCTTTTTTAGCATTAGTTAAAAGAAAAGGATGCAGATACTCTAAATTTAGTTTAGAGAGACTAGAGAATCGGGGCCATAATCGTTCTATATTCAGCTAGCCTTGATTCTACGTTTAGAAAGAAAATAAAACACAATGTTGGCTGGGAAATATTCATTTTGTATTGAAATTGCTAACTCGCCTGCATAGTTGTCCTTAAATACCTATCGACTAAACATAGACCACCACCTATAGACGCTTAGTAGCCGGAAACCCACGATCGCCAAGCTTAGGCTTAGGCAGTTGCTTAGCATAAAAGTCGGCTCACGCCCAATCGGTACCCTCATTCCGCACATTGTCTTAATTACGTGACTTTTAAGTCCACCAATCACAACAAAGCATTCTTCCCTGTCCCCGCCAACATTTTACGATTTTGTTTTCATGCAAAACCTCGTAGTCGTAGGTATATATGCGTACTCTCGAGCTTGAATTCTCTGCGCGACTAAAATGTGAATAGAGTGGCAACCTTGTTCAGAGGGTCCGGGGCTCGGATCTCGGGCATGCACGTCTTACTTTTCGGAGCACTTGCTAGGTAGGTATAACGGTAAAGGAAAATATCGAGAGAAAACCTTCATACCTGGGATTTTCAAAAATGTGTAAAGTCTGCCAATCGGCACTTGACCAGCGTAGTGGACAATCATAGTTTTACTATGGCCTAATCCTTTCCCTTCTAAACTTTCTCATAAATTATGATAAAAATCGTATCGAAGTCCACCAAGAAGCTTAGGATATGTAAAGACAAACCTAACTAATTACTTACCTAGTAAAAAACTTTATTATTACTATCTATAGGAAAGCTTGCTGACTGACTGACTGACTGATCTATCAACGCACAGCTCAAACTGCTGGACGGATCGGGCCGAAATTTGACATGCAGAATGCAGATAGCCAATATGACGTAGATATCTGCTAAAAAGGGGTTTCTTAAAATCAACCCCAAAGGGGGTAAAATAGGGATTTGAAAAGGAATTTAAGTATATAGGCAAGAGATGTTTGAGTAGACTTTAGTGTAGCCGTGTAACAATCTTTGTTTGGAAAGCCAGGAAAACAGGAAAACGTTATCTTTTTGACATATTCAACTCAGAAGAAACAAAGCGATGAAAAACCAGTGGTAGAGGACTTCAGAGGCTCCGGGGTTTGATCCCGCGCACGCACTCTAACTTTTCGGAGTTAAGTGCATTTCAAGCAATTTAATATCACTTGTTAAGCAGTGAAGAAAAATATCGTGAGGTACCTAATGGGCATGCCTAAGAATTCTCCATAATCTTCTCAAAGATCTGTGAAATCTGCCAATTTGTAGTTGGCCAGCGTGGTGGACTATAAAACCGTTTCTATAAGAGACCCGTGCTGAGTAGAGTCAGCGATGGATTGAAATGATGAAAAGTCAAACTAGAGCTTACCCGTGATCGGCGTCCTATCGCGTCTTCGCCGGGTATCGTCAGAAAGTTACCGCTCATGTTCACAACACAATAACCGTTATATACTATCAGATAAAAATATCACTGGCAGCGTGTGTACCGCGCAATGGTCAGTCTTGCAATGGTTCTCGAGTTTATGAATGAGTGACGTTTTTAAATAGTCGACTCTGCTCCGCTTCACCCGTGACGTCACGCCAGCGTGAGTGAGATCGTCTACGATCCTACGACCCAAATAGCATATCAGCTGGGAATTTCAAGAGAGCTACATTGTGAATCAGTGCGGGAAAGTTTTCTTGGTCAACAATGATGATGTAACAGGTTGAAGGTTTCTTACGAGGAAAACTACGCGGTTTGTCTTTTCAAGGTTTTATATCCAAAAACACGCTTGATAAGCAAATTGGTAAGAGTAGATAGATGGTGGGCTATTACTGGAATGCGATAACCAGTGTCACGGTCAGTGTATTTAAGGCCAGCTAGTGGGTATACCGCTAGATATTCAGTTAGTATGAAGTCCAAAGGTAGATAAGGATGGCAAAATAGGAGTTTGAATGGCAGCGAGCTATGGAGAAGGTTATGTTAGGTGTTTCCATGAAGATAAGAACGAGAGAACCAAGGTCACTGACATAGGCCAAACCAAGTCGTAGTGACGATAGCCGTTGGAGCCGTTGGGAGCATAGCGTGGGACGCCCTTCAGTACGATGAACTGACGATATCAAGAGAACGGGAAACGGCTGGATGAGGAAGGTTGAGTATACGATATGGTGGCGCTCACTAGGGAAGGCCTATGAAGGCCCACAACAGTGGATGTCCATAGGCTGTTTTTTTTAAAAGAATATTAGCCATGTTAAATGACTAATATTCCCCTTTCCTCTCCAACTAAGCGTCAAGCTTGTGCTAGGAGTAGGTACGACAATAGTGCAACGGCCGGGGTTTGAACCGTCGACCTTTCGGTTTTCAGTCCACTCCTTTATCGGTTGAGCTATTGAGACTGTCATGTCATGTCATGTCATGGTAGTTTACTCTTGCACCCTAGTACAAATGCGTTGATAGAGTTCCACTAACACGGCAAATGACGATAGTCTATATATATAAAAGGAAAAGGTGACTGACTGACTGATCTATCAACGCACAGCTCAAACTACTTGGCAACGTTAGTTCCGGTTTTCGCCACGCGCCAAAAGAGCCGTGTCGCACAGTACTATAGTTTACAATATGATAAAATCAAACTTCTAAGTGGATGAAATCAATCAAAAGATACGGCCATTTATGCCTCACTCGCAAGGGAATCAAGACCTATAATAGGGTACTTCGACCTCGAGTTATGAAATTTGGCAAGAAGCCTATGTAAGTATATCTTATCTAAGGTACGGAACCCTCGATGCGCCACACTGACTCGCACTTGGCTGGTTTTTTACAGTTTAACAATTAACATTCCTATTTTTAATGAAACAACAGATGAAACTTCTGTTTACTAAGAATTATATGACTGTAATTATCGTGACTTTAATTCAAAACAGCTGTTATTGTATAAATACAATAAAATATTCTCTTGTCTTGGATAAACTGAAAAGAAGGTCATATGTTTTCTGGAAAACATGCTCGTTTATCAACAAAATCTATTTTGCTCTGTTGTAACTTGTAATTAGTAGGTAGGTACTGGGTATTATTATAACTTTGTATACAAAATCTACTTGATTTTACAATAAGTAGGTAGGTACTTATTGTAAAATAATAAAGAATGTCATTTCAACAAAAGTAGGTTTTGAAAATAAATAAAATACAATACTTTTACGAGCATTTTAAATATTATATTAAAATCTGTATATCCATATTACAGAAAAATATACTTACAACAATCTTTCGCCGAAAGGTCATTGTGAAATTGTTAAAAGCTGTACAGCAGTTTTGCACTAAACCAAGTTTTATGCACTTATAGATAGTAGATCAGCCCTCTATGAAAAACCCTCTATAAAGAATACTGTTTCCAAGAGTACACTGCAGTAGACTGTAGACAATGTAACTTAGCTGGATAATTAAATTAATGGTGATCATATTGGACGTCAGCAATACGTTATTCATAGATGGCTTAGACCACGCGGGCGACATAAGATTAAATTGAGATAAAAAGGTGTTTCTGGTACATAAGGATTATAGTCTAAGACCTAAGTAATTCCTATGTCTTCTTCCAATTTTATTTATTTTATCGAGTGGTTACATAATGAAGTCTAGTGCGTTTTTTGGAGCGTAACCGACTTAACGTAAGTAGGTTATTACAAACTCGTGACGATGGTAGACCCTTACCTGCGGCTTGGACATACAAATATCAGCTCGTTTGTAATAACCTCCTTACCACCCTCGTATCACAATGTACTATTGTTGAAATCTGGTAGGTTTATTTAGTTTATTTATTTATTTTATCTTTAAGTAGACAGAAAAATAGATTTTCATTTTTCAGGTTTCCATATTCACGTCCTGAGATTCTTTAAGTGTAGACACTCCTCTTAAACTACTAAGTAAAAGAAAGGCTTTATCTGATGGTAGGCTTCAACCGTAAATAGTTACTGCTTTACCGGAGATTTTTGGGTTCCAGTAAGATACTGCATAGAAACCGACCAGGGAGTATGGGTTTAATGAAACTGCCAAACCGCTACCACCTTAGACATCACTTACTACCAGGTGAGATCGCAGTCAAGGGCTACTTGAATCAAAATAAAAAAGAGACAGCTAGCGCAGATGGCCATACAAAAGTAGATGTCTGTACCGGCATCTGTACCCGAACGTAAACCGCGCTCGCCCGCACCGGGTTAGCGCGGGGCTGTGCGGGTGTGCAGGGCCTTCCTTCCCCGACTGCCATCTCGACTTGTCGCGTACTATACTTAATAGTCCAGTAACATTAAATTTGCATGCCAAGTTTCAGCCCGATCCGTCCGGTAGTTTGAACTGTGCGTTGATAGATCAAAACATAAGTTACATTAAATAAAACAAAGCAAGTTATATTTGAAATACGGATATTTATTTATATTTTCATAAAAATTCTAAATTCAATAATGTGTTTAAACATGTAACATTTACATATATGCATTTATACAAAGATATATGCAATGTTAGTGAATTTAATACTAGAATTGGAGCGTAACCTACTTACAATGACGTTGATGTGTTTCATCACATTTTACAATTAAAAATAATATTTACCAAGTATTGTCAAATGGTAAAGGGTTTTTAATGTGTCGATGAAGTTTCTATGTAGTAAAATATTTATGAAATTGAATGAATGCTGTGCGCTTTTCTTTAATACTAGCTCGATCGCATATCTTCATAAACTGGAGTGTAGTAAAAATAAAATATAAAATACCTTTAACGAAAATTACACCTAAAAATCGAAAGGTTTATGTAGATAGTCGATCCCAACGGCTTTAACAATGCAATGGACGACGGACGTAGGTTACCGACATTTGTATTATAATATACAAAATGATTCAATCGTGAATTTATTATCGTCAATGCAAAACGAGTTTTTTTAAAGTAATCTATTTATTTTGTTTAATACTTGATATTTAATTAAAGTGACAACTTTGTGGCTCTATTTTTAAATACTACACGTAAATTGTTATAACATTCATAATTATTTTGTAATTTTATTCGCAAGACATAATTTGAAAGACTTTAAAAAACATTTTATATAAATGATTGAGGTAAACATATGATTAATATTGAAATAAGTCAGCTGAACTTAATTATACAGATATTCAATTAGTTCTTGAGATAGCTTTTAAGAAGAATTAGAACTAAAATAAACAAAGACGAAATATAGTGGTTTGAAATATGTATGTAAGTAGGTACCTACATATATATTTTAAACTTGGATTTGTTACAAATTTTAATAATACTTATTCAAATATTCTCTGAGTATTTCGAGGTTGATATGCAGTCATGTTGCAGCTGGCTTATTTAAATATAGTCGTAGATAGAATTTCTAACATTCTACAGATTTATATTATACGAAATATTAACCAGACACCGAGAGCAGTATAAGGCAGAGCGCATAGTGCTTGCAATGCGCAGCAAGTAATTTTTATATGTACTTAAAAGTTAACATCTGCAAAAATCTATAGTTTACACCCTAAAACGGGAGTAAAACATGTATGTATTTTAGTTAGTAAGATATATTATTATAATTAAATAATATCAAATCAATATATTTTGTCACTTTACCTAAATACCGATAAGATATAAGTCTGAGTGGGGAATATAAATATTGGATACATTATTTATCTGACATCAATAACTATCCATTGATTGGGTACATTTTTCTAAAACAATTGTTCTAAACAACTCCTAATAAAGCACACGAGAAAGTTATAGGTAGGTAAACCTTTAAACGTTACCGCTGTAAAACAATAAACTTTTTATAATCTTTATTCAATTATTTAGGTAATATTATTTGTGTGTGTGCTTTAAAAAATAAATCAACTCTCAAAAACAAACCGACTCAGTCAATTTAAAATCACAAGAAAATCACCCAAGAAATGATTTTAATTTAGATTTAGTAAGACGAGTAAATATTTTTTTATAATAATAATATATTACTGAGATTTGGACTAGACAAACCACATTCTATCTACAGATATGTAATCCATGATAAATACTAATATACAGAAAATCTAACTCCCATGTGTATTAAGTGACGTGCTTCTCGGTTACATTTTCAATGCTACATTATTTTATAAATGAGTACGTATACGAGGTATGTACGTGGTACGGCTATATCACATGCGAGCCCTAACTCTAGGTAGGCCATAGATGCCTTAATGTCTTGAACACCGATACTAGAACTAATAAATTCAGGAATTTGAATGATCAACTTTGAAGAAGACGCAAACACCATATGACACACACGCACACATACATACACACACAAAAACAGCACACCCACACATACATTATACTACTGTGAATACTCAAGGTATGGATGCAAAATACAAAAGGAAAAATAGAATGGGTAGTAATTCAAACTAGAACCATGAACTATTTATTATGTGATTTGAGGACATAGCTTAGAAATTTTCTAATCGTAATATGTTTCAAAAAGATCTACGTATGAACATGTGAAATATTCAAATAGTAGGTATAAAAGACACTTCGGATGAATAGTGTAGAAAGTGGTAGAGTGAACTATGGCAATGTAGACTAACCATAATTATTGTACTCAGACATGTCTTACGCGAATGATAACAATGTAGCATCGAAAACAAACCTCTTAAATATTCGTGTGACGTTTCCAACACCGTGAACTTTCGACCTTGCTTGAAGTGGTTAAGTTTTAATAAATTCATATACCATTATCGCAAACAAGTACATTACAAACACGATACTAACGCTTAACGAAAAATATTTGAGCACTGAATGTCTAAGATTAGTTTTATTACTTTTAAAGGATTTTACGAAGATTTTATTTATAATAATAATGATAATTATAGAAAATTGAAGAACGGATACAGTGTCAAAATCCCGAAGGACACAAACAAATCAGAAGCGAATGTTAACAGTCAACACACAATATGAACTTTCATAACGAGAGTCCACATAAATATCCACAGTTATGATATATGTATCTCATTTTATAACAATATCACATTTTTCAATAATATACAAAAGACAGGAGACTTTAGATAACATGTTAAACAGATCAAGCGTAAAAAGTAAGAGCAAAGAGGTGATACATAATGTATTTTTTAACAATTTTTGGTACGTAGGTACGTACGTATATACAAATCTGATCACATGTAATGCGGATAACGTTAAACGGGACATAAAGGAGTTCATATAAAAGATGACGAGACCGTACATTTTACAACAAATCATACTACTCATAGTAATCCAATTTTAGAACATTCATCTCCTAAACGTGCATTAATTCGAGCATGACTAACACGCAATAACGGAAAACGTAAAACTCGCATCGAATCTCAAAATAATTTACATAAGGCCAATATTTATTTACTGTACACGTATAACGATAAGATGATTAAGTAGATAAATAATGTTGATTTAATATTAGGGGGTTAAGGAATAGGTAATGCGTCTGAAATAACGACAGTTTGGTCCATACAAGTAGAATTAATACATAAATCGTGTGTCGATAATATGTCCACACACAGCTTTAGGAATCCAGCAAAATATCAAAACGGCGACATCCATGAAACCATGACTGAAAACGTGTCTAGCGTTGCCAACAACTACGAATTATTTAACAAATCAACATTTAATGGAAGAAATTAAGTTGAGTAATAAGTATTTTTGTGCTATTTGCGATGGTCATATATTGCGAAAACAAAAAAATTTCAACGCATTAAATTTTGAAAGGAGGTCTTATTTTGCTGAATACCTAAACATCGGCGGACGTAGCAGCGTCCGGCCGCCTACGGTCAGTCTTTTTGGCTAATGATTCAAATTTGTGCAAAATATTTCTACTATCCGCGTAACTTAACTCCGTAAATTTATTTACAAAACGATTTCTCTCGTCGAGAATGTAAACGAAACGAACGAACGAGCACTGACCGGTAACCGCCGGAGCGCCGAGTGTCTTGTAGGATTCGATCTTAATTTGACCTTAAGGTAAATCTTAAGAGACATCGTCGATTCACCTCCTGCTCTCCGAAATGCCCGTTGCGGACAGATTGCCGTGGTCGCTCCGTTAGTACTATTTAATATCACAACCGGTTTACTCCAGTCGTATATGATTGGCTTGCTGAACTCGATCACGCGGTTAGTTCTGATGTATTTCACGACGGCCCTTGGGTACCAGTCGGTGCTTCCGCTCTCATTTCTGATTTAAGTTTGACGAACTCTCTTGCCACTTCATCGCTGTGCCGTTGCGAGAGGATCCTCAGTATTGTCCAGCCGGTTTCGTCCATCTTGACGCGAGTGCCGAGAGGTAGCCAGCAAGCACAGGAGCCCTGAACAAATTATTAGATTTAAAATTCCTATTCTAAAGAAAATATATAAAGTTGAGAAATTCATTCTTGGATTGAATTAATTGGCCACTAGATAAATTAGAAAGCATTTTTTAAGTGCTACACTGTGGTTAATTTGGTTGTGCATAATCTTTTAACTGAATTGATAGGTCTTCCGTCTTAATCTAGTGATACTTTTTTCCTAAGGGAGCATTATGAGAGGGATAGCAATACAATTTGATCTGCACAAAATTTTAGTTTTAAGATTGTGTAAAACAAAATTTGCCAAATTATCTCGTATATCTCTTACCTGTTCAGCAATATCAGAAAGTCGCATGACCGCCACGCCGACCAATCTGTCTTCCCGAGCGAAGCAGTAGTCCCTCACACAAACATGCAGTTCAAACAACTCTAGCTGTTCCGTTGCGCTCACCATACTGAAATATTATGTCAAATATGAATGATTTTTACGATATTTTGAATAAAGTAATGTGCATTAAATATGAGACGAAAGAGACTTTCTCTGATTGTTTTCTATGGTTCAATTTTTAAGTTTTTTAACCACCGAGTTTCTTGCTGGTTCTTCTCGATTAGGCAGGCATTCCGAACCAGTGGTAGATACATCGGACGATTTTAATTGAAATTTTAAGTTTAATTGATTTTTTGAAACATTGGGATAGAAACTAAAATTTTATCTATCACCAATAGGTACATCTCTTTAATCTATACTATTGTACTATGATATATAATATGATATTGTACTATGATGTGTATCTGGACATACCTACATATAAAAGGACGCAATTACTGATATACCAAAGTACAGCACAGTTTGGACTTGAAACTTCAAATTTTGTCTATAGATTTTCTATATAAGGTCGTTTCTACTATTCAACAAAGGATTCTCAGAAATTCCATCCGGCGTATGTCAGTTTTTTACTTACAAATGGAAAGTCTCATTGAACTTGGGACTCCAGTTGTTGCTCTTGGACTTGGTGGCAAATTTCCTTTTCTTGTCGGCGAGGTGCGGCCCAATCAGATTCACTTCGATGAACGGACGGAACATGCCGCTGGCGATCACCCACTTTAGGTCATTTGCAGCAACCACTGTTATTGATACAAAAACATATTAATAAACATCACTAATTATTCATCACCAGCCCACTTCTGGGCACGGGTCTCCTCACAGAATGAGAAGGGTTTAGGATTAAATTAAAGGGATAAGTTTAGCAGAAAACTGCGAATTGGACATTCTTTTCAGGATTTCATCGTTGTTCATTTCGCCAAGGAGCATCACTAATCTTTCAGTATGTTAAATTGTAGTGAAATTCTGCGTGCGAGTTTTAGCTTTGTCTCTGGCCCATACCCTGACAAAATAATGCTAAACATTGATATTATAAGAAAAATTTAAGTGTCTCCATTGACTTAAATATTACTTCGTATTGACAGGGTTATTGAACAAACAAAATGGCTCCGACTCATTGGTGCTTATGCACCAATGCAACCTCAGTGACGTTTGGATTTTAAACGGGTCGTTCATTAGTGTCTAAGAGGTGGCGCTGATTTATTAGGTTTCCAAACCGTGAAAAATTTTGTTCGCTTGACCATATCTTGTCATTTATATCGATGAGTGTATCTGATTTGAATGAGGCTCGTCGGGTTTTGATTTTTGTGGCGCACCTTTTTTTTATTCAGATAAAATCAAAAGAAAACATACCTTTAACCGTGATCTTGTGTTCTCCCGTGCCAGGGTGTGTGAAAAGATCTACTTGAAGCGATACTTCTCCCACGCTGCCTTCTTCCGCTACTGCTGCATCTAGAAAGACACCACGCATGATAATCAGATTTAGATACAATTTTAAATTTTAGTATTGATAGGTATATATAAGTATACATATTTACGTACATAAGGTAGCGCACTGGCGTAGTATTATGTGCGGTGATGATGTGGTCATTAAGGGAATCGCACAAAAAAAAAAGTATTGCAGCAGAAAAAATAATTTTTAAATAGGTATATTTTGAAATCTCACCCTGATTTTGCTGACTGGTAACAAACGTTCTGATCAGCGTATCGGTAGTTTGTGTGTACAGACTCAGCGCGTATCTCAAAGACTGTAGCTCTGGGCTTTTCTCCAGGAAGGTCTTCTTCAAACCATTGCCACCAGCGTGGAAGTATAGCTTGATGGTATCCAGCGCTGCATCTAATACTGCACATTGCTTAGGCGTGAGACTCTTCTCTGCTGATAAATGCTGTGGAAGGATTGGAAAAGTTAATCCAATTATTTCTTGATATAAAGTACATCAGATACCCTCAGATAAATGTTAATCTTAAACTGATTAAAGCTTATGAACCATTAAAAAACTCTGAGTAAGTTGAGTAAAAGGTATAGTAGAGTTAGTTAATCAGCCATTATTATGGATATGTGAAGTCATGAGTTTTACCCGTTTTTCCCATCCAAATGACAGAAAAATTAAAGAATTACGCCAAAGATCAGCTTACGCTTTGTAAGAAAGGTTACTTTCAGTTTTAAAAGCCTCTAGATTCTAAACTAAATCGGCGATTATTATTTGCCTAAGTTTAATTTTAAAGGTACATTTAATTTTATGGAGTTCTGGTGGAATTCGTTTTTAATGACGTACCAAGAAGCTAAATATAGCTATGTGTGGAATGGTACCAAGATCGCTGACTGCATTTCCGCACTAAACTGCTAAGCCGTTTAATCTCATGTTTGTTATTTTTATAAAGGATAAACGTTTATAACTTTTGAGTTTACGTGGGTGTTTCCAAGGCGCCATATCAAATAAACAGAGTTTCTATTTCAGATACATTAAAAAGCGTTAACTATCAAATCAAAAGGAAATATTTGACTGATGACTCACCTCCTTCGAAATATCCATGACGCCGGAAAGAGCATGTTTGACATCCTGTTTACCGACCGAGCTCTTGAAAAGCTGCGTCATGTCTTCGATCTTCGCGTTCGCCGCTAAATTCTTCGCATTGTTCGTGAGATTCTTGAGCATCATCTGATTAAATAAACGGAACGGAGTTATTTACGTAAAACAAGACAAAAATGTTTTATGATGAAGAGCGAGTAGGTAAAAAAATATGAAAAACTAATCTAGTTTCCATGTTATTTTTAACTTTATAAAAATGATGATCAAGTAATGTAAAAGCTTCTTACTGAAAAAAAAACAAAAAAAGATTTTTACAGTGCGTGCTGTAGAGACAAGTAGAGCATAATGTACCTACTTACTTTAATACCTACTTTTATAAACACAATTTTATTGATTTAAAAAATTGCAAGCATACAACATAATTCCAACCATAATATTATATGGTCAGATAATCGTACCCGCAAGGGATCCTTAACACTATATTTTTTTTTCAATTTAAATTAGTTCTATTGCAATTTATTTTTTATTGTGGTTAATGAAGCAGTTTGCTACTATCAAAACGTGCTCACCGTCTTATCAGTCATAGGAGGAAGCACCACAGTTTTCTCGAGTATCTTCATCACAATCTTCCACAGTTCTTTCAAAAGCCTCTTGAGCACAGTTTTCTCACAAGATTCCGCGTACATTGTAAGCGAGCCATCCTGTATTTGTACAAAAAAAGTAAAATACAATGCATTTGTAACTTCTAGTTTCTCGGCCTATTTATTTTTCGACATTACTCTTTACCACTTTCCAATTTCGCAGATACTAGAACAAAATTGCAGGTTTCTAGATTTGAAGCGCTGCCAGTTTTACATAAACTATATGGTGGAGGAGAGGTGCTCTCTCTCCTATTAAAGAATAGGAGAGAGAGCACTTCTCCTTCTAACCTCTTTAGGTTTTAGTTCAACAGTGGGACATTAATGCTGGAGTTACCATCCAATCCACAGTACGTGACAGAAAGTAATGTACATCGTCATTTAGGAGGAGCGTTAGAGCCGAAATGTCATTCTAAAGGCCAATGTACATTACATTACGAGTCATGCTAAGAACTTAAGCCCTGCTAAAATTCTAAGAAATTGTATTCCTTAGATAAAAATATTTACTATCATTCTAGTCTTCATAGCGATGGATGTCAGGACTTTCCATATTCGACAATCTTGTGCCTCTTCACAACACATCTTACTACTTGCACGAGGACACTTAACTGATTGCGTTAAGTTTTAATGCTGTCACTTTTTTGCAACCGCATTATGCTCTTGCCAAAAAGTGACAGCATTACAAAATTTAACTAAATCAGTTTAACTGTCCTTGTGCAAGTAGGCTTAAATTGATGATGAAACTTACCAAAATATCCATCAGCGGCCTCAGCACCTCATCAGCCTCGTGATGCGCGGGGGGCTGCGGCGCACCAGGAACTGCCGTACCGCCTCCCACCTTTTGTAGTAACTCCCCTAGCTCCTTCACACTGGCTGTTATCCTTGTTTCCAGGCTGGAAATAACTCATAAAAGTTCACAATTTTTCATGGAAAATTGTAACAAACATGTTGAGTGTGTTGCAACTTGCAACAACCAAATAAATCTAAAATAGCAATGGTTCATTCAACCGCATCCAAATTGCAAAATTGTGAAGTTGGCTTGCAGTCAAAATGCAGATCGTCTGTTTCGATTCTTAATAATAATACGAAAGTCAAGCTCTCTAAAAAGTATCTCCTCTTTACTGGCATACAGGAAGGAAGAGCATAAAATAAAGGAAATATTATGAAGAAAATTCTACCATACCTGATAGCAAACATAGATGCGAGCTCGTCCAACGTGCTATTGAGGCTGGCTTGCAAGTCGTTCAAAATATCGGCGGCATCTCGTTCGAGCTTCGTGCCACCCATTGCTTCAAACATCTTCTCTAACTGCACTCGGAGCTGCTGTATGTTGTTCATTAAAATGCAGGCCTAAGGACAAAACGTTTGGATAAATTACCACGTTACGTTTAATTAGAATATGCTGGACGCTGGTATACCAAAGAGGCAGATGAGGACAGAAGAGGGAGAGGCTACCCATTAACAAGATGGTCCGATCAACTGAAGGAGTCCAATGCGTGCCAGTTCTACACCATCTCTAAAATAGCCACGGACAGAAGGAAATGGAAACAGCTGATCCATTCGAGGCTGGGATCTTACCAGGACTACGATCTTCAGTGATGAAGGAACGGCCGGAGAGATAGGTACACCAACATTAATTTCATTAGATTTTGCTGAAGAACCGAGATGGGTTTTGGGCAAACAAAGACTTCAGCGTGTACCTTTGATATCAAGAAAAATGCAAACATACCACTCTTTCCTCCTTCAAATGCTCAGGAAACTCCTTTTTCACGATATCCGCGTACGCAACCAGCACTTTGACGATGGTCTTCGCAAACCTCTTCATATATCGCTTCCATATCTCCGGATCAGGACACTCCAGTTTGGACACCACATCGAAGCACTGCGTGAGTTGCGTGAACACATCCACCACTGAGTTACTGAATAGTGCATGTTCGCTAGATTTTTGGAACTGTAACAAAAACCTTGGGTTAGTTTTCTTGGTTTTTTATACCAACGATCGTTTTCAAAAAGATGGGGATTTAATGAAACTACCATACCCTTTTCAAGTTAACCCGCTTCCATCTTAAACTGGATCATCACTTAACCCCAGATGAGATCACAGACAAGGGCTAACTTGTGATTATATGAGTAGGTATCTCAAGCTTACCCCGTCTCTTTTATCTCTGTTGAAAGCACCGTTGAGGTATTCTAACGACACGTCATCATTTTCATTGAGCCACTGCATGACGAAGGGTTCAAACCACGCCGGGTACTCTGGAACTGCACCACAGTATGGAGGAACGTCCTTAACGTAATTTGTATGTAGCCATTTTACCTGGAACACAAGATTTGGTAAGTAATAATTAAGTTAGTTATTAACAGATGTCTGGCGAAGAAGCTGCTGATGTACCTGGCGGCAATCAGTATTGGACGGGAGCAGTAGGTGATGGCGATCACAATAGACCGTCAACGGTCAATGTGATAAAGGGCTTGCAAGTATTTCTGCACAGCTGCTAATCCCGAGAAGAAGAAAAAGAAGGATATGTATGGAGAAGGGAACCCTGATTAGGAGCCAGTTGTTCAAAATCAAAATCAAAAAAATCAAAATCAAATAACTTATTCAAAATAGGTAATAAATTACACTTTTTGATTCTCAGATGTTTGTGATAATTTTTACGCAAACTTAAAATTAAAGCTGCGAGGGTTCCAAACGCGCAAAGGTTTGAGAGAGCCCACAACAAACATACCTATCAATAAAATAACAACCGAACTTTAGTTCAGGTTTAAGCAATGATCACCAATTTTATAAGAAGAGGCACCATAAGCAGTAGAAGAAGGATAATGGATAAGTAATTTTAGATGAAAAGGATTGCTTCAACGCAATTTCATATCAGTAGATTGTGCTAGCTAAGCAATATATAGAATCAATTTGATTACACGATGGCTTGTTGGAATGACTTTGGAGATCCAAAGATTCTTTTCCTTGTACGTGTATTGGAGAGGATATCAAGTTGTCGATCCCAACAATAACCACTAATACCTAATAATCGTAAGTCTAACAATTGAAATAGTTATTTTATTTTTAAACATAAGCTATTTGTGCGGAGTACCAGTCCAGTAGTACTGTATCCAAATATTATATTTCTTTAGTTTTATTTATTTATCATATTATTAAAAGCTGGCCTGAGTTATTCATTACAAGACTGCCGGAGTCATTAAAAACAGATTTTTCAATTAAAGTATACTCGGCGCTAATAGCGCAGATTATCTAGTAAACAGCTAATCGTCACATTGCATGTCCCCTTCAATTTAAAAAAAACTGAACATTCTCTAAAAAATGGTTGAACCGTGGTAATTACTCAAATCATTAGCAAGATAATATTATCTATAATATTACCGTGTGATTAGGGTTAAATGGCCACTTAAAAAGCGAGAGAGGTACCAGGGAGTTAGTTGAATTGAAAGGTTTTTTAACAGCAAATACACATGTAGCAAGTATGTGCAAGTTTAGTTACCTTGAAATCCGTAGGAGACCCAGAGTAACCGATATAGTTCAGCAGGCTGCGAAGTTGACGTGGCAATTGGCAGGGTACATAGTTTGCAAAACTGGAATTGCGTTCTCGCACCGAAAAGCGTAGCGTTGGAAAACCCTCTCACTAGGACAGACGACATCAAAAGAGTCGCAGGGAGCCACTGAATGGTGGCGCAAGACCGTGGCGTGTGGAAGTCTCTACAAGATACCTATGTCCAGCTGTGGACTTCTATTAGTTGACAATGATGATGTTACCTTGAAATGCAGATTCATATAAGCGGAAGACTTGCAGAGCCGGTGCTGTTCATGTTCCTCTAGCGCGTATTTCATGTCCACGGCGAATAGCGACCACATCGTTGCAGCAGATAACTAAAACACAAATCATCATCGGCTCGTATCAATCTGCAATTTATAGGTTCTATATCCTGCCTATCTTCTACTCATGCGTGCTCCATTTATTATTTTCATCATCGTCGCGTTAATCCAATTAAAAAAATATATCATCAAGATTTCGTAATTAGCATAGCTGCCACTTTTTGCCTTTTCAATAATACATCCATGTACACGTTTCAATGCATTTCTTTTCTGAACCAATTCCTGTCTTCGTCACAGGGTATAAAAAATCCTATCTTTTAGCCCTTTGTCCATTAAGTACATTTCAGCGGTTACGCATTAACCGCTGAAATGATGTCGTTTAACACAAAAACACAAAAACTGCATCCATATCGCTGAAATGATGTGGTTTAAAACAAAAACTGCATACATCTGCATGTAAGTCTCCAGGATGCAAGTAATTTTTGTATGAAAGGATTGACAGGAAACTTTTTGCCCGGAAAAATAAAGGGATCTGTGCATGCTCCGTGATTTAAAAAACTTATAAACACTTGGAAAAAGTTGCGAGAAAAAACCAACCTGTCCAATATTCAATTCCTGCGGGAACTGGTTGAGGACGGGCGCGTAGCTGTTCCTGTCCTCTTCTATCACAGATACGATGAGCGCTATCAGTTTGTGCCAGAAGTCCACCGAATCCAGCTGCGGCCCGTGGTCTGATGGATCGCGTTTCGCTTCGTTCGGGTCCACCTATAGAATCATTTGTATTAGTTTTTCTCTCCACGATTAATTTTAGACTTGCCTTTAAACAAGTTTAAAAAATCTATTACAAGTATGTTCCTAAAAAAAGAACATTATACAGTCGAAGACTATGTAAATGATAAAAAAGCTTGGATTTGACTCGCTCTGAGGTGAGCTCTTTAGTTACCAACTTTGATCAACTATTATTATTATTATATACACTCTCGAAACTAATCTACAAGTCCCTAGATTGCAAATGATTCCTATTACTTACAACTTTCTGAACCGAGATTTACGAATTTAAAAATAATTCAAATGTTCTGCTCAAATTAATTATTCAATATTTTTGTTGCAACTATATTATATTATATATATATTTTTGTTATAGTTTTAGTACAACTTATTTGTTTCTTTACCTAATAAAGTACAACAAAAAGTTTTTTAATTAAAAACATTTTACAAAGAGCTTTGGTATCATAAATTACTACCCTCGTTAGGAATCTTGGACGATTTAACCTAAGGACGCGCCTCGCATGATTATTCCCCTCTGTCAATAGTAATGGATTTTTAATCCACTGCGTTTATAAACACTGTTTGCGGAATCGATTTTGTCATTGTCAGAATCGTTTTCGATGTGTGACGACGTCTTACACGCTGGGTGAAAAATGCCTGTTTGTGCCGTTAGTGAGTGCAAGAACAAATCAAACACATCAAATTTACAAAAAGATGGAATTTCATTTCATAAGTAAGTATTTTTGGTGTAATAAACGCTTTCTATAAATTAAATTACATAAATTATTATAATAAAATAACAATCGAGAACTTTACCGATTCAGTAATTGAGTACGTAATAATTCGGTAGAAACGAGTCAACACTCCTCACGAGCTATATTTTGTTTTTTCTAAACAATTGCAACCCTCGATACATACAAATTAGGTTAAAATTTGAATACGCGTGAACAGCATGAAATTACGTAGTAGTACGATAGTGATTGCGGTTCGATTATCGATATCGATGAAAACATTTTCTTTATTATTAACGACTAAATTACCGTCTTCAAGTCAAGTAAAGAATAGTTATTATTAATTACCACAATTTTTTCGCTACCTATACTTGTAATAAAACTGGTCGATTTCTGTGATTTCACGTACTTAATACATTTAAAAAAAAATTAAAGCAACGCAATTTTAGTGATAGGCGCGAAATGTATAAAATTTATGTATTAAATCGCCAAGAATGTACATAACATTAACCTAATGGTAAATAATGACGTGTTAAAAATAGAAGAGGCCACCGTGTGTGTTTACTAATTTATTTTCATAGTATCATATCTGTCTTATGGAATTTTGCTGTGGGGTAAAAGCGGCAGGTATTGAGAAAATTTTTGCATTGCTAATTTGTAAGGGCAATACGTGTTATATTTAATAACTTACATTTAATTTTTTTGGACAAAGAGTACACCATATTGGAATTACCATGTAAACCCAATGTGCAATAAATAAATGATTGATTGGAAAGAAAAAAACATTTTATTGATTGATATACCTAATAATTATGTTTGGTAGGCTTTTGCGCGGTCAGGTTTATTTTGTATTACATAATAATATAAGTCATTAATAAGCACATTTTCACTATCGAAATTTTAAATGAAAATTTCGTTATATAAAAAAATACAAAAGATTAAAAATGATATAAAATAAGTAAAAAAGTATGTGCATATTTTTTAAATAAATATTTTTCTTATTTTTACGTTGCATTATTAGTTTTTGGGATAATTACCTATTAAGTGAGGTGAATGTATGCAAGAATACGCTACGCTGACCAAACACTGGTTTTAAGTAATTAAATACGAGTAATAAATTCTTACTTCTACTTTTGTTTCTGAAAAACTATCGATATATTTTAAAATATCGATACGGTAGCATCGCAAATCAATTTGACTGTCTTACACTCGTAATGTCTTTGTATGTTGATGTATATAACTTATTAGTGTGCGTAAAATGTAGTAGTGTTGAAGATTTAGATATGTGTGTGTTAATAATGACACAAAACTTTGTTGAGTGAGTGTGTCAAGTTGTCTATGTAGTGTTTCCTCGTCCCGCACCAAAAGTGACAGAAATTTTTATTCGTAATATTAGGCGCGTTACAAGTCCATAGGTTAAATCGTCCAAGTTAGGAATGCCCTTTCTACCTACAAGAACTGACATAAAACTCAGTTGCTATTTTCAAAAATCTATATACATGGGTCTGTAGGCACTCTTTAAAATTCTAGGTGAATGAAATCGAAAATGATCTATAAATTTTTTTGGAATACGGAAGTTACGGTAAGTTAGGTAGGTAAGTATATTTTAAGTTTGTTTTTCAGCTTTTGAGTTAGGTATAATTTAATTTACCTGGAACTCTCTGTTGTAGAGCTCGTAACAGTTTTCGAATAGAAATTGATATGTTGATCTAAGGCAAGCTTTAACGCAGTCTTTGACGACAGTACTGGCACGAGGTGGGCTGCTGAGCTCTTGGACCTGAAAGATAAAAAGCGATTCTTTGACATAAAAATATAATATGTACATAATTTTACTTAGTCGGGTCACTGAACTGGTGACAATCAAATAATACAATTAAAAATATTATGATTGTTTTAAATAAAATATCTTTATCTAGTTTTATATTTATAATTTTTAAAATCCTCTTCAACAAAAAGATAATTTTGTCAACTCAGATGTAACAGTTTTATAATAATAACTGTGAAAGTAGTTCAACACTTTTATTTTTAAGACAAGAATTGTTCTTGCTTTCATAAGAAATGTAACTGTTCTTTGGCGGTTATTATAATAACTAGATTTGGGACTTCATTCGCGTGGATTTATGCTTTTAAAAATTCCTTGGGAACTCTTCGACTATCCAAGTTGCTTATGTCACTCTCCAAGTATTTTGGCTATATCCATGCAAAAAATCACGTTGATGATCTATTGCAGCGTGATAATATTAGTAATGATAAGTAAATTTATTTAAACCTACCTTCATCCTAAAGAAAGTGATGCTAGTGAGCAGGTCGACAGTAGATTTGAGGTCCATGAGTTTCTCAGCGCTGGATGCTGGGAAGTTGTTGCGGTACATCGAAAGATCGATTCGGAGGGAGTTGTGCAGTTGGTCGAGCAGTTTGACGAACTTTTCTTTCTGTTGAAAATAATTTAGTCAACCAATTTATAAGTATGTTTATTATTATTTTTAAAATATTTTTAATCTAACAAATCGTATTTGTATATGAATTGATGATAGACTACGGTCACCTATTTGGCAAGTTTGAATAATGTGTGTTTTAAGAAATTAAATATGACAACAGTGAAGGTCAACGTCGTGAGGTTACCTGCATGCCTGAGAATACTTTATAATGTTTTCAAAGATGTGTGAAAGTTTATCAATCTGCCCATGGTGAGCGTGTCTATGGCTTGAACCTTTCTCATTCTGAGAGGAGAGCCGTACTCAGAAACCACTCAAGCGATGGGTTGAGATGATGGTAATGATTGATCTAAAAGGAATTATTGACTTGCCAACCTATCGATTCTATGTAATATGAAATATTATGTTTCTTACTCCAAAGTTGGAAGCAGCAAATCTGTCTGATGCGGAGACGGCAGAGGACGCAGTGGTGTGAGCATAGTAAGCGTTGATGTTAGCCAATAAGGTAGACATGACAGCTGGCACGCCCGCGCAGAGGTACTTAGTGGAGAGGCAGTGAAAATGCCTGAAAAATATACAGAACGTGAAACAAGTTGTAAATAGCTTAAGAATACAGTTCGAGCATGAGTCTTAATCATTAATTAGCTTATGCCGCCGCGCCCCTATTTTACGTTTGATGTCTACGTCATAATCGTCGGCACGCCGAATTTCGTCCCGATCCGTCTAGCAGTCGGAGCTGTGCGTTGATAGATCGGTCATTAAGTCAGCTTTTCCTTTTAAATATTTAGACTAGCTTATGCCTGCGACTTTGTCCGCGTTAACTACATACATTTCAAACTTTATTTCATTCCCTTGGGTGTTGAATTTTCAAAAATCGTCTACGTCATAATAGCTGTCTGCATGCCAAATTTCAGTCCGATCCTTCCCGTAGTTTGAGCTGTGCGTTGATAGATCACTTAGTCAGGCACCTTTTCCTTTTATATATTTAGATTATGTATTCAAAATTATCTCGTCGTCGCCGAGATATCGGAGTTTGTTACATTTTAGAACTCAAGAACTTACGTCATAGCCTGATAAATAGCTTCGATGCCGTATCTCATAGCGAACTCGTCGACAATCTCCTCGGGATTTTCATTGAAATATATCTTCCAGGCATCGTCGCCTCGCGCAGCCGGAAGCGTTACTGCACCACCATTTTCTTCGCAAAGATAATGAAATAGGTTCTCGTGGAGGCAGGTATACTGTGGATAGAGTAGAAACGAACAATTTTATTAAAGTTTTATAAAGCGGAAGAAATGACACTCCTTCGGTAAGCAAACTTATACGATGTCTATAATATGGTGTGGCTACACTTGCAATTGATTAGGTAAGTATATCAATTAATTGCATTAGTAGAGCAACGTTGACCCACATCGGTAAATACACAGTAATTCAGTGATATTGGTTGAAGAATTAATTCTTTAGACGGCAAATATACTAAAAAGATCGGAATCAAATTTTTTATTGCCTAAAGCTAGTGCTTTAATGAAAAGACATTTTTCATTTAGGTACAAGATAAAGTTGAAAACTAAAACCCGACTATGATCGTCTTAATAAATGCTGAAATATTATAGTAAAAATGTATATCTGTCGCTTGGTATATATTTTAATGCTGTAGTAGATATATTTATGGGCTCAGAATTTTTTCCTCTTTCATTTGAACCCCGCTCGATATGATAGAAAAAATAGGTAATAATAATTCAGAGACCCCCACTTTTTTGGGTGACTCATCCGCTATATTGATTTAAAAAGCCACTCGGACCTTTATAACAAAACGATTGACACCTCATTCATCAAAATCGGCTCTGCAGCTTAGGCGCTATGACGGTGCGGAACACACATAAATACACACATACATACATATATAAATACATACATAGACTGCTAAAATCATAGATAGTAAATTTTTTTTAACTTTCTATTTTGAATGTTAATAACTATAATTTATATTCAGCGCGAAAAAAACCTTAGTTGCCTATGTCTGGCAAATAAACCTGTTATGTAACTATACATAACACGTTTTAACGAATTTTTTCGAGTCCAATTCCTGGGAGACGAATGATGGTACTGTAATCGGATTTGTAGTAACACTTTTTTCTCTATATTTCAATAAAAATATTGAAGCAAATTCATATGGGAAATCACAAACGGAGCCAAAACAAATTGAATTTATTTGTGTTTGACCTGAAAAATGTTGATTAATATCAAATCGAATATATGTTACACAGAATCGAAATTATATTCGTATTATCATATTATTGAGGATTCGGGTTTTTACGATTATTGTGTTATAAAGTGTCTCGTTTTGAGGGATCCGTTCCCGAAGGTGATAGCCTAGTGGTTAGGCCGTCCACTTTCTAATCGCAGGTCGGGGGTTCAATCCCGGGCACGCACCTCTAACTTTTTCGAGTTATGTGCGTTTTAAGCAATTAAATATCATTTGCTTTAACGGTAAAGGAAAACATCTTGAGGAAACCTGCATCATGCATGCCTGAGAGTTATCCATAATGTTCTCAAAGGTATGTGAAGTCTACCAATTCACACATGGCGAGAGTGGTAGACTATGGCCAAAACCTACTCACTCTGAAAGGAGACCCGTTCTCTGTAGTGAGCCTACGATGGGTTGATCATGCTGATGATGATCTTCTCGAAGGGTGCCAACGGGACTCTATTACCTATTATTACTACGACTCGCTCTTGGACGACTTTTACGCTTATTTTGTCAGTTCTTTTAGTTATACATATAGAAAAACTGCTTAGGTAGATATTATTTTCTCCAGTTTTAAGTGTCTTTTATAATTCTGTAAAACAATATGACAAGAAAAAGAGTTGTTAACCAGACGTAGCTACCTGCTACAGCTACAATACTAAACTTCAGTTCAGTTAGTTATGAATTATCTCTTCTTTAGTCCTGTCCAACGAATAGGTATTGAAAGTTATATATTGGAAAAATTTATCTAGTTAAAATTAAATAAAAGTTTATAGTTCAAACGGTGTGACGGCAAAAAAAACCTCTGAAATGCTACGAGAGTTTTAATTAACGCATTCTACATCAAACACAGTTTTTCCAACTCTATCATATTTTACTCTCGTATTTTTCCACGATGCCCTTGATTTTGTAGGTGAATAAAAGGGCACCAACAATATTTTTGATACCAATTTTTTTTTAGCTTTTACTATAGTCATTATTGTTAACTAGCCTATCCTCGCGACTTCATTCGCGTGGATTATACAAACTTCGAACCCCTATTTTACACGCTTAGGGGTTTAATTTTCAAAAATCCTTTCTAGCGAATTTCTACGTCATAATAACTATCTGCATACCACGGTCCGATCCGTTCAGTAGTTGCGTTGCGTTGATAGATCAGTCAGTCAGTCAGTCAACTTTTCCTTTTATATATAATAGCGACCCGCCCCGGCTTCGCATGGGTGCAACGTATAGATACTAATTTGGTGTCATTAAGGTGTCATTGCCTCGGAAACTCTCAAATGAGAGGATTTTTTTCCGACCTAATTCACACTATTTCAATTTCTCTAGGGATCTCTAATTTTTTGAGAATTAAACTATAGCTATAAATCTTCCTCTTGAATCACTCTATCTATTGGTGAAAACCGCATCAAAATCTGTTGCGTAGTTTAAAAGATCTACGCGTTCATACATACATACATACATACAGACGCGGGAAGCGACTTTATTTTATACTATGTGAAGATTATGACACGTATGTAGGTATAGAAAAAAACAGTTTCGGTATTTTTAAAAAGTGCATGTCAATTATTATTATTTGCCCAACTTGACAGATTTTCTGATAACATAACAACAAACTAAGCTCATTTATACGCTAACCAGGGTGTCAGTTCACGTATGTATGATTAGGTTAACGGCGTTGCGGCAAAACGATGAGGGAGCAACAATTCCCCCATTATGTTTCGATTCTATTCGCTGAACGGAGCTTTGTTAATGCATAACATTGTGTTAGAGCGACATTTTGTAATGAGTAATGATAAGAGCCTCGATAGCTCAACCGGTAAAGGAGTGGACTGAAAACCGAAAGGTCGACGGTTCAAACCCAGCCCGTTGCACTATTGGCGTAACTCGTACCTACTCCTAACACAAGCCTGATGCTTAGTTGGAGAGGAAAGGGTCTAAGGGTATTAGTCATTTAACATGGCTAATATTCTTTAAAAAAAATGCGTTGTAAAGCGGCAAGTGGTAGATGCATCCGACTATTCGTAAGCACTTGTAAAAGTTTATACGAATAAAAAAGATTTTCATTTTCATTTTCATTTCATTTTCATTTTCATTTTCATTTTCAAAGGTGCTAAGTTCAGAGTTTTGCATCAGTTAGGTAATTCCGTCAATCTGAGAGACGAATAACTGATAAAGCTGAGGTTGAAGCAAAGATCTGTCTAGATATTAGTCATGCAAAGATCAGTTAGACGGTTCACAGTCGCTTTTTTCGTCAGTCAAATCACTGAATGTGGAAAAACTGATAGCAAATCTAATAATCTAATGGACACCTTAATAATTTAGAGTCATGGTAGGTTTTTGAATACCAAATGGCTGCTTACCGTCTTTGTGGATGTCTTCATTGGTTTACGTATAGGTACGGTTCTTTTTATGAAGATGATAAACGAAGTTATAAAGGTGTGTGTGAGTGTGTTTAATTTCCAAATTGATATCTCCAACATACATCCAAAATACAACAACTGCCTACACGCGTCAACTACCTATCCGATCGATGTCACAAATACATTTTGACCTATCAGACGCCTCGAATATGAATATGTTCCCGTTTCAGACAGCGTTCCCAGTATGCCGAACATTTTGACATATTACTTACCTTGTTAGATCCAGGGCATAAGGTTTGGCTTATTGTTCTAAACGTTATTACTTTTTACAATAAAAATTCTAAATCGTATTTTATGTCAGATCAAAGTGATGTGCGGGTGTGCGGGGCGTCACCCGCCTCATACCCCGGTTGCCATCTCAACCTGTCGCGGACTATATCTATTCGTATTAGAAAACGCAACACTTTTTGGAGAGGTAAGTATGTGCTTCTCTATTCTAGGCATCCTTTCATTACTCATTTTATAATTTTTTTAAGACAACTATGAATTATTGCAATGTAAATAAAAAATATATAATTCCAGGTCTCATAAACATTATGAAAGCACCTCATATGCAAACCATAGGTATGAACTCTATCACAAAGACTAAATGATGGAAATCAGTCTACACTTATTTGCATTGTTAATTTCTTTTGATCTCAGGCGAGAGTGTGGGAGGTCAAGCTGACTCTCGTATCATAATGTACTGTAAGGGTTGTTAAAAGTTAACAAGCATTTTCTAACGGCTATGCTAGGCTGCTCGTGGTTTTGAAATTTGATCAACCGTGTCGTGTTTAAATAAGCTATCACTTCCCATACTGTAAATTTATGCAAAAGTGTTTTTGCTTATTAGTTTGTCGATTTGTCCATCAATTACGTCGCAACGGGGCAACGGATCGACGTGATATTTTTTATATTATCTTAGGCCAGATGTGAAATTTTGCATGGGTATAGTTAAAGACCTGCAGAGTGACATAGGCTACTTTTTTATTCCGGAAAATCAAAGAGTGCAAACAAAATTTTTAAAAACATAAATCAGTATTTAAAAAAGAATTAGTCATAATTTTTATTACATTATACTCATCTCTATATATAAAAAAACCGGCCAAATGCGAGTCAGGCAATGAGGGTTCCGTACTGCAGTCTAATTTTTTCGACATTTTGCAAGATAATTCAAAAACTGTGATGCATAAAAATAAATAAAAAACTGTTTTAGAATGCACAGGTGAAGACCTTTCATATGATACCCCACTTGATATAGTTATCTTACTAAGGAAATTTAAAATACTAATTATTAGTTTATAGACAGACAGACAGACAGACAAGAAAGTGATCCTATAAGGGTTCCGTTTTTCTTTTGAGGTACGGAACTCTAAAAATGGCAATTTATGAGTAAAAGCAATCAATTTTCACATAAGTGGCACGGACTAGACTCACTCAAGCTGTAGTTACTTTGTCTATTAGGTACACTAAGTATAAATAGGTACGTCATTCCATTACTCTTATCAAGCCCTCCCAGTCAAGCCACGGTTGCGTAGCTGTTTACTTTGTAACTAACGAATTTTGGAGTAGGTGCCTAACGTAGATGTTATGGAAATTTTCCATAACGATGGTGTCCTAAGTAAATAATCTTTAAAGTCACTGTTTTTGCTTTCGTAAGTGTGTTTGGGTAATATTAACTAAGTACTAGATGGTGCCCAAGACTTCATCCGCTTGGATTTAGGTTTTTAAAAATCCCTGGGGAACTTTTAGATTTTCCGGGATAAATAGTACTTATCCAATATCCGTCTCCAGGATGCAAACTAGCTTTGTACCAAATTGATGATGCCCACGATTTGGTGTTTTAAAGGACCCCGTGGGAACTTTTTGATTTTTTGGGTCAAAAAATGCCTGTAGTAAATTATAATAAACAATAATATTATGTAGGTGTAGGTCAACTAGATACTCAGTTCATGAAAAACTGTGGTGAATATTGTGGTGAATTATCAATCTTCACCACAGAGTACTATGTAGGTACATGGGGTGTTCGCGGAGTACATTTCATTTCATGAGATTCTGGTGGTAGACCAGAATCTTATATACTATATAGGCACAAAAAATGAAATCAAAGACCTTAATTTAAAAATCCAATAGGTAAGTAGGTAGGTATTGGTAACGAATAGCAAACAATTTTATTTTAAAACTCGTATAAAATTTCATATTTCAAATGAAAGGCAAAAGCTTCAGTTTTAAATTATACCGCAAAAAATTCCAGTAGGAATTCGTAACTGTAAATTGGTTATATTTTTCACGTAGATATTTCCCGATGAATCCCGATTTTCGGTTGATAGATTCTTGTTGAAATATTCTAATAAAACAATTTTCACATACCTAATCGATAAATGGAGGTCCTAGTAATGTTATATTTTGACTAATTTTGTTTATAAATTGTAACAGCATTTAAATTAAATAACTGCCTATTTCAAACAAAAATTGTGTTCTATGACTTGTCAAACATGGAGATTTTTAACCCACACCCATTCCAAAAAAAATACTTTTTTTTGGAATGGGTCGCCCCTAGCCCGTAGTAACTAGGTATTACATAAAAGTTTTTGGTAACCAGTGTTTAAAATATTTGATTGAGTCGAAGCAAGTTCTGAAGCAGCACTTATTTGAAGAATAATTAATTATATTATGACTTTATTTTATTTTAATCAGTTCAAGTGGGGCAGAAATAAACCGTGAATTTAATTTAAGCAGATATTTATTACCTACATTTATATTATTATACGTCTTTCAACATCTATATCTTGAAACATGCAAAAAGGTGTCGTCGACTGTGACACTATGTACAAGGTATGTATGTAGCCTTGTCACACACAACTACAAGCGTTCTAATTTGTCTTCACTTTCTGGAATACGAATGAATGGTATGAGCTTTGTCTATCTGGTAGTATTATAGTATCTTTAATCTAAGATAAAGGATAGCAAATAAAATGCTAGTAGGTATTTAAAAAAATATAAACTTAACGTCTCTGAGAAACGTGAAAATGGGACAATATCTCATAAACATGCCGTAAAACGCGTTCAGAATGCTAATTCCCATTAATTTTTGTTTCTCCTTCAAAAAAAAAAACAGGTCAAGGTAATTAGAACACTCCGCGTTTCAGTAATTTATACTAAAGCGACAATTTAAAAGGAGTTTTCTCTTTGTTTATTATTCCTGTACAGGAGTAATAGAAATTAGTCGTTTGTGTACCTTAATTACCTACGTCGTAACTCGCATGCCATGTTTCAACTAAAGCACGATTTTCATATAGTTAAGCATAGCGTGGGGCAGTAAAACGACTTTAAACAACCAAATTAATAGATCTGGAGTAGGTACTATTTTTCCGCAAGGAAAATTGTGAAAAGGACACCACTATTTTCTAGTAGTGTCACTGTTAATTCGGTTAAGTTTAGAGATTGTATAATTGCTTTAGATACCACCTTAAGGTAAATTTCCTTTACACTATATCATAAAACTACAACTTTCGTTTTGAACTACACGCATAAAAGTCTGAGCCTTAGTGAAATTTTGATTCACTGGAAGTTGTTGTCAAAAATGGTATAACTATTTTATGGTCTACAACTGTAGGCCTTTGGATGTTTTTAAATATGTAACCACAAAAGCGTTATCAAAAAAGATAATATGCCCAGGGTTTACAAAGGGAGAAAATCTTAAAGTGTCTCTTAAGATGTGGACCTGTAGCTATCATAAAGATTAGGTATAGTGAAAAGGTCGGTCGGAAACTTGCGAAGTCACTTGACTACAAGCGCATGAAACTTTGTATCAGAAAGCTATCTCATGTATAGATAGAGATGCAAAGTAGGCGGATGATGGAGTATGGAACATTGAAATATAAAATATATTTAGGCTACAAATAATTAATATTGATACAAATTAAATAGGTACTGGCTAACCAATTTCATTTGAATTGAAATTAATTAAAATAATGAAATGAAATAAGTACGTACTTACTTATAATTCATTTTAGTTCATGTTTTCTCAAGAGGATCAGTTATACTGCTATCGTCGAATTGACGTGATTTTTGCATGGATATAGTTAAAGAACTAAAGAATGAAATGAGCTACTTTTCATCCCCGAAAATTTAAGAGGTCCTAGAAGATTAAAAAATATAAATTCACGCGGATGAAGTCACAGGCATCACCTATAGTACGAAATGCAACGTATTGAAAGAGAGGTTCCAACGTATTGAGAGACTTGGGGTCCCAAGGAGCTGGAATTGCGACCTCGCACCGGAAGACGCAGCGTTGGAAGTCTCCCCACTAGGTGGACGGACGACATCAGACGAGTCACAGGGAGCCGCTGGATTCAGGCGGCGCAATACCGTGGCGTGTGGAAGTCCCTACAAGAGACCTATGACTAGCAGTGGATGTCTATTGGTTGACGATGGTGATGATGATGAGAGAGAGATTCGAATAGGTAGTGAAGTTTCAAATTCTATTTTTGATCATCAAAAGCAATATAATCCTGTTACGTACAAAGCGTTAGTGTGCGGCAACCGTGAAGCCTGAAATTTCATCACACTCGACTGTGTCAAGCACTTGTTTTCAAAAGAGATTCTGTAATTGAGACTACAGTAAAATAACGACGAACACTTATAAATAAAATAGATTTGAAACTAGATGACAACCGTGATTTCATCCGTGTGGATTTTTTTTGTAGCCAAAAAGATCTTGACATTGGGCGTTTGAAATACAAATATTATAGGTAAAATCAGTCAAATTCCCAAGTAGTAAGCCCCGTTCAGAAAATTATTCTTTTGGACAAATTTATAAGTAGGTATAGGTACCAAAAATCGTTGTGACAAATAGCTTTTCCCAATCCTTTGATTCATTCAACGCTGTTGCATCGTGATCAAAAGATCGCCCGCTCACTACAGAGTACGGGTCTCCTCTCATGGTATGAGAAGGGTTTTGGCATAGTCTACCAAGCTGACCAAATGCGGATTGGCAGACTTCACACACCTTCGAGAACACTATGGAGAACTCTCAGGTTTCAGGCAGCTGGTAGGTTTCATCACGATGTTGTCCTTCACCGTTAAAGCAAGTGATATTTAATTATTGAAAACGCACATAGCTCCGAAAAGTTATAGGTGCGTGCCCGGGATCGGAACCTCGACCTCCAATTAGGAGGCGGACGGCTTAACCACTAGGCTATCACAGCTTTTTGTATCATTTACAGACAATTTGTGAAACTTGTGAAGATCTCATGAATTCCTCATTTCCGTTGCAGTCGCGTCGGTTAGAATCGAGAGAGCAGTTATTAAATGCGCAAGTTGTAGCCAATAAATCATTGTTACAGACTCTAACTCTTCACAATCCTTCGATTCGTTCATCGTGGTTGCAGTTACAGACAATTGGGATGATGACTAAGTATATCAAAAATAAATTATTTCTGAGGAACTATTAAATAGAGGGTCTTCCAAAATTTCTAAAATCTACGTCCACTGTTAGTTTTAAGTTTACTTACCATTTTAAATTGTCAATTTTTCTTAAAAAGTACGTCAAGTTTCGTCAAATGCTTATTTCATACAAGCTCCCTTACTAAGTCAAGGGTTTGGACGTTTGATAAAAAGTCGCTGAGTTGACTAGTAGGTAGTCATCATCCCTATTTGTGAAACTTGCGAAGATCTCATGAATTCCTCATTTCCGTCAACGTCGGTTGAAATTGAGAGAGCAATTAAATGCGCAAGTTGGGGCTTTATGCTCTTAATTCGCATAATTTCCTCGGAGAAGGCATGCCGATATTTTGCCTCCATTTAATTAAAAGACCCTTTATAAATCAACGGGAGATGGATTAGTTTAAACGGCACGTTCCCTCGTTAGAGGTAGGAGGTATTTTAAGATGTAGGTTTCTATGGTTCCAGTATTTAGGATTAGGTAAGTACAATTATGAGCAGCGATAACATTGGGTTAGATAATAGCTAATATCGTATATTGTAAGCAAGAAAATCAACCACCTGTCAAGCCTGGAAGTCACGCTCAGAGCCAATAATGCTACTCAATTTAAGAGATTTCAAACGTTGCAAGCAATTTCATATTTTGAGGGGCTTTGGGTGAACAGTGAACTAAAATGTTCAGTACGTACATCAGTTGAGTTTCCCTCTATAGTTTTAGTATAAGTTACTTTCGTACTTTTGAGGGACTTTGTTTGGCAGGTAATTGAGAAGGATGTGTAGCCTAGTTGTGACAACATAGGGAGGTATATATCAATCGATTGAAATTGTTGAGCTACGTTGATCCAAGTCAGTAACTGGATGGGTTAAGGCCGTCGGTCCCGGTTATTGTCACTAACATCTGACCGTAAAACCTAAGAGTCGAAATTTCATTCTCTTAGTCGATTTGTATGCGGAAGGATCTGAGAACCCACCGCATTATTAAGAGAACTTGACTTACTATTATGTGATTAATACAAAGTCGTCAGGACCCTCAGTAATGAGGAAATACGACTATAAAGAAAAAGAAAGAAGATACTTTTGACGTGGCACCAAAGGATTGAACAAAAATAACTGAGGAAATGCTAGTTATAAAATATAACGTATCATACCTACACATTCATATCGTTTTATACCCCTTGTTGACATTTGTCTTACTTAGAACCAAGACTACACGTAGGGGACGGTGCGATTTTCGCTAAAGTCTACAAGAAATCCTGATTTCTCTTGTTACAATGTTTTACCGAAAGCCTGACAGTCTCGTTTGTGTATTTTGTGTGATTTATGCTGACGTTTAGTGATGAAAATGTTGTAACATACCTACACGCTTTATGTCTTATACGTTTTTCTTTGGTGAAAAAAAATAAGACGTGGTATCAATCTAGTAGACCGTACGTACAAATTTAATTACAAAGGTACAAACAAAACTCAATAATTAGATAATTGCTTTGGAAATAAATATAAGCAAGTTGTTTATTTTAAATACAGAATTGTGTTTCTAGCTACCTTTCCACTAAGTATTATTTAATATCATCGTTATCGTCGTTTGTAAAAAACAAAAATCTTTCAATAAGAAATTTTCCAATATAAAATATTGTCAGAGACATCCCTTTGTAAAAAATCATATTGGCTGGTTGATGAGGGTTCGAAAAAAAAGCCTCTTGTTATTCTTGCATTATTAAAATATATATTTGGAAACATCCTTTTGTGCTCATATTTTTTATCATCATATTTTAATAGTCATCTATTGTTAATATTATAGCTACCTGCTATTATAACATTGTTTTCTTTGACCTAGAATATTTCTATGAGCGAATTGTTTTACCGTTTCACTATATAGGTACACGAGAGTTATATAGGTACCTAATGGTAAAAATTGATTTCTTCAATCTAGGGTATATACTGACACTGAAATGGACTTATACAAATACGGTAGAAGAGGTGTGCTATACAAAATATGAAGGGAAGTGCCGACCACCAACCGCACAGTGAATTAAAATTGACACTTTATGTAATGGTCTTTGTGTTGGTTTATGTTGATAGGTGTCTTATCTCTACATTAATAAAATTTATATTCAAGTACATTCACATCACATCCATTGCTTACTCACAAAACGACGAAATTCAAGTTACTTTCAAAAAACCTCCCAAGTGCGAGTCAGGCTCGCGCACCGAGGGTTGCCGTACCACGGTCGTATTTTTTCGACATTTTGCACGATAATTCAAAAACTATGATTCATAAAAATAAAGAAAAACCTGTTTTAGAATGCACAGGTAAAGCCATTTCAAATGATACCCCACTTGATATAGTTATCTTACTTCAAAAATTTAAAATTCTAATTATAAGTTCACGACCACAGTTTTTTTTTTTGTGTGATGTAACCCTAAATTCATGGTTTTCAGATTATGTCTGCTATAAGACTTACCTACCTGCCAGATTTCATGATATATATTTCATAGGTTTCTTGACAGACCGACAGACAGACAACAAAGTGATCCTATAAGGGTTCCGTTTTTCCTTTTGAGGTACGGAACCCCAAAAAGGTTGACGAGGGCATGTCCCGCGTGCATGCATTAGTAGAGGTTAGTGGTAAGTGAAAATAAAAGATTATTAGCTATCTATGAGTAGGTACAAATGTTACGATATGATTATTCTTCAGTGGTACCTAAACTGCGGTGTAGGCATTACCTATGAAATGGATTGATTCAAAAGACCCGAGTACCCAACAGCTATTTTTCATAACCCTGCCAAAGAAAGGTCTGAATCAATAAGACGCCTACGCATAATAGGCTTATAAAAATATTTTTCACTCAAATTTTTCTCAATAGTCACGTGATGTCGTCGCTTGTTTTTAGATGGAAAATGAATTCGTTCCATCGTAAGATCTGTTTATGTTTTGTGACCCGTACAGGCATTTTGAATTGTCTGGATCTTTTGTACATGCTACAATTCATTCGGGGCCTGCGTAGGGTGCTTATACATAAACAGGTATTAGACAGAACGCCAAATTAGAACTTTATACGAATGGTCTCAGCGCCTTCCTATTTGTAGATAACAGTCTTTTATCCTGTTGCTTTCTAGATTTCGATCTTTTTCTTGTAGATTTTAGTTGGGTCCATCTACTTAATAACGACGACGACTTCCTTGGCGCAGTGGTAAGCGCCTGTGGTCTTGTTAGTGGGAGGTATAATTTCTAAATTGTCTCTGGGCTGGTCTGGTGGGAGGCTTCAGCCGGGGCAAACCCTACCTACCGGCAAAGCCGTGCCACCAAGAAACCGATGATGGGTAGGGGTTTCATAAAACTACCATACTCCTTCCAAGTTAACCCGCTTCCTTCTTAGACCGCATCATCACTTACCACCAGGCGAGATCGTAGTTAAAGTCTAACTTGTATCAAAATTAAAAAGTACAATAAGAAACTTTGCGTTACTTTTCACATTTATATATTTTGACAAGTCAAGACCGGGAGCTGCAGCAGAAAAGCGGAAAACGGCAAGCGGCGCAAGTATGCTTCTCTTATCGAGAGTTACATTTTTGTTCCGTTTGCCGTGGAGACCCTGGGGCCATGGAGTCTTAGTGCAAAAAAACAATTACGAGACATTTCACCGCGATTAATAGCCTCATCTGGTGACAAGGCCTGGCTCATTTTTTGCGCAATGGATCAGCCTGGCTGTCCAGCATCTAAATGCAGCCAGTATTCCTGGCACCATTCCACGCGGGCAAGATTTGTATAGTAATTAAATTAGATAAGGCTAGCTTTAAGTTTTATTATATTATTATAATATAATAGCAATATAAATGAGTAAATATAGATATATATATCTACTAAGTAGGCACAAAATTACCGCTGTCTCGGAGTAGGTGAGAAGTAATGCAATTAAAACTGCTCGCGTGCGACACTCACGACCTCTTTTCCGTAATTGGCAATGTAAGAGCTTATAACGTTTCCCTCGCGCAAGCCTACTCTCAGCTCTAAAATTGTTTACGAGCCTAGACAGAAAACTTTTAAAACAAACAGAAGAAATCTAAACTTCTGTAGCACGTCAGAGACTTTGTTCGAAAGTTTTAAATTGGATACAAGCAGGCGTTACTTTACGGAAGTCCACGATACATGGAGAAAATAAGTTTATTTTGCTAGCATCTGCTTCACATTGGAGGATGCTCCGGTTTCGAAGCAAATCGTAAGTAGGATCTTCTCGCTTTTCATGCATATGTAGATGTGGAAGTCTGCCAATCCGTACTTTGCCAGCATGGTGGACTATGGCCTAAATCCTTCTTAATGCTCAATAGTGGGTTGGCGATGTGTTGATCCCGATGATGATAATGAATCCTTCTTGAGTACCTTCAGAAGTACAAGGTTAAATAATATTTACCTACGTATAAAGCCATTGCTAATAGATGGTTAGGTTGTTCAAGGTCGCAGTTAAGGTCACTTGTACGTAATCCATAAAAAGTGTGTTAATTTAATTAATTACTTGGCTGTATAGTAGCCTAATTTTTCACCGCTAGAAGCGTTATCGAGTTTTTATAATGTAATATAGTAGATCGGTTGTGAAGATTGTGTATTAAAATATTTACTCTTTCCTGCTTTTTTTCTGATAATGAACTTATTTTATTACCTACTGCTTTTTATAGTATTTAACTTACAGAGTTTCTGTTAGTTCTTCAAAATTCTGTATTTGAACTATTTTATTTTGCCTTTTTGCTCATCACAGTCCTTTTTTAAGTCCGTAGGAATCTTTTATGGTTTCCCTGGTTTTCCCGGATATTTCTATGTGTTTAATGCCTATCTGTTAATTAATCAGTTCAATAGCACAGTTTATGCGTGATTAATAATAATTAACATCCAAATATTTTCACTATCTCATTTACGAGTACATATACGAGTTACGAATACAGATCGCCGTGTTTTTGCTTTCATAAAAACACGAATATGAACTGAATACGGATGAGTGCACAAACGCCCTAAGTTCGGAATACATTCATATTTTGTTATCTGTATTCTGAGACTATAAATTAGACGTAAGCTAGTAAATTGTAAGCTCGAAAATACGACGAAACGCTTCGAGAAAAGGTACGTAGTGCCCCGTCCTCTAGTTTGGCTCGTCTTGGCGGGGGCACGGCCGTGCCCCCTGATAAAGTTTTTCAGAATTTTTAAAAAGAAACTTAAGTTTGAAATAATCATTTTTGGGTTTAGAATAAAATTTTCGTAAAACTGCGTAAACCAATCTCAGTTAACTAAATTTTATTTTTTATTGAATTGAATATTCCCGCATTCAAAATGCAGTCTGGTTTCGTAGAAAAAAAATTAAAACGTAACAGACGGACCGAAAGCGGCGTATACAACCACCGATAGCGCCTTACAGGATTTATACCTGTCCATTTCAAAAGCCTGTTGCTCGTAAAAGGATTTGGGTGAATTCAAACTAATAAACCAAAGTGGTATTTTTGTGGAAAAATCGGTTGTTTTAAACAAAATACGGACCCAGTCCACAGGGTGTGTAAATACAAAGCCTGGGTAGTGTCGTTATCGTGTAGGACCACAAAGAAGATGCTTCAAATGCTCTAAAAATAATCTTAATGGAACCTAGCCGTGGTTTTTTTTAAATGAAAACTATTCTGGCTCAGTAATGTGTCATTAGCTTATAGTATCCAGAAAAAGCCTTAAAATAGGTAATAATGTAAATTTTAACTCTAGCCTAAGATTGGTTTGCATTTGGGAGAAGTACGTACTCGAAAGAGTAAAATTAGTCCCATACAGGTTCATCTGTCTACACCTACAGAGCGAAAATAATTTGTTGGCCTAATCTAAATATATAAAAGGGAAAGGTGACTGACTAACTGACTGACTGACTGATCTATCAACGCACAGCTCAAACTACTGGACGGATCGGGCTGCAATTTGACATGCAGTTAGCTATTATGACGTAGGCATCCGCTAAGAAAGGGTTTTTGAAAATTCAACCCCTATGGGGGTAAATAGAGGTTTGGAATTTGTGTAGTCCACGCGGACGAAGTCGCGAGCATAAGCTAGTACCTATATATTTTAGAAAGTGCAAGTCAAAAGATTTTTTAATGTATGTATTTAAAGAACAGTTTTGTAATAGTTTTATTGTAGGCAACATGAAGCCAATAAAAATTGCTTAAGATTTTTCTCTGAAATTTCCTTTATAAACGAAAATATCTTCAACTTAGTTTAAAACTAATAAGCCCGATATTAGGCTTTAGAATAAACGGACAAGCAAGTTGGGTAAAAATTGTTATTTGCCTGGAAGCAGTTTTTAAATGAATTTTTTGACCCACTTTTAAAATTAAAAAAGAACCTAGATATTTGAAAATAAAGTACATGCCACATGAACATTGTTACATGGAGATTTTCAGGAGTATTCCGTTTTTACAAAAGTTTAAGAAATTGCCAATTTTAGAATTTTTAATTGGAACTATTTTATACAAAAAACTTCGATGGAACTTAATTGATTGGGTAAAAATCACAAAGCATTTTTGAAAAGAAATACCTTTTTATTTTACGGCTGCTTTTTATAAATTTATTTATTGGTAGAGTAAAAATAAATTGGTTGGTACCCAAAGGGTAAAACCGGACCCTATTACTAAGACTCCACTGTCCGGCCGTCTGTCCGTCTGTTACCAGGCTGTATCTTGTGAACCGTGATAGTTAGACAGTTGAAATTTTCACAGATGATGAATTTTTTGTTGTTATAACAACAAATACTATAAACAGATTAAAATAAATATTTAAGTAGGCACTCATACAACAGACATGATTTTTTTTATAGATAGCTAGATGTTACCCGCAACTTCGTCGCTTGGATTTAGGTTTTTCAAAAATCCTGTAGGAACTCTTTGATTTTCCGCGATAAAAAGTAGTTTATGTCCTTCCCCGGGATGTAAGCTAACTCTATACCAAATTTCATCAATATCGGTTAAATTGTTGGGCCGTGAAAAGATAGCAGACATGCGGACACACTTTCGTATTTATAATATTAGTATGGATGGTACGGAACCCTTCGTGTTCGAGTCTGACTCGCACTTGTCCGTTTTTTAAATAGCAAGCTGGTCACTCTTAATCAGTTATCGCGATCAATAGGATCGCTGCCCACAACTTGTTGTCGGCGTGAATTCCGAGGCCTATCTCTGTGCCAAATTTTGTCAAGTTACGTTTAACGGTTGAGCTGTGAAGACAGGTCTACATACTTTTGCCTTTGTTATATTAGTATGGAGTATGGATGAAATCGATTAAAGCGTTATCATTTATCATAGTTAAATAACCAATAGGTACTTATGATTTGATCAAAATCGTAATACAGGTTAATTGAATTTCACTCAGACAAAACAATGTGCAAACTGAGCTAGGCTTGAATGTAATTTTAGAGACTCAAGCGTACTCTACTAAAAAGTTAGAAAAATACCTTTTGAGCGCTATAAATTACAGTAATTTACTCTGTCTTGACTTTGTGGGGCGAGATTATTTATGATTTAATTACCGGTAAGATCACCCGGAAATGACCCGGACTGTCTCACCTTGGAACTGGAGTTATAACGATATGAACTGTAGCTAAATACTGAAACGTCTTTTACCAACTTGAGAGATTTTTAAATATTATGATTTTTAAATATTATGAAGTGATTTTGTCGTCACTTTTGCTTTATGGATATAATGCCATAATTATTTATTTATTTTTATTACTCACTGGATGATGGCTGTGAGCATATTCGCACGTGGATTAATATTTTTAAAAATCTTTGATTTTCAGGGACCAAAAGTAGCCTGTGCCCTTCCCCGGGATACAAATTACCTTTGTACCGAATTTTGTCAAAATAGGTTGTAGGTACGGATGGGCCGTGAAAATTCGCATTTATAATACTAGTCTGAATGTACCAAAAAAATGTAGTTGTGTAAAAATGCGTTACATAGTAAGAAATGAAGTTGACATTGGAACAGATTCATAGATTTCTTCCAGATTCTCAACACTATACCTAGGTCTAAACCAAATTAAAAATTTATAAGAATTAAATTATACTAATTACTTCCTACGCCAAATCATATTCAGTATTTGTGGTTGATTTAGCTCTACTTTTGTATTTTTGTTTCAAATCTTGCGTTCAAAATCGTCTACATGCTCTAACCCTTCATAATATTATAATATCAGTTATTCAGCTTTAAGATAAGAACACTTTTACTTAAATATATTATATAGTATATATACACCCCACGCACTAGCCTAGCAGACCAAATGACATTTCATCCGGTTTTTGGTCTTTACAAAAGCTGAATGGGTACATTGTGTCCGTTTTTATTAGTATGATAATATGAATTTTCCTTTACGAAGGGACTTTCCCAGCCCAACTCGTTGTGGTGGAGTTTTTCAGTCTCTAAGCCTTACACACTCGTACCTACATTAAATATCACAAAGGTCACACCGCATACCTATATTCCATCCCTTAGTTGCCGAAAAGTGACACTAAAAATCTTTGCATAAATATTTGTGTTTTTGTCTTTTATCAGGAATTTATTTTCGAGAGTGTCCTTAGAAATGAATGTAACTATCTATACAAAGTCTGTTAATGGTGGATTGATCTCGGACTCAAAATGATCGTAAGTTTTGAAACAATTTGTTGCCCGCGACTTCGTCCACGTGGATATCTTATTTTAAAAATCCCGCGGTTTTTCATGGGATAAAAGTAGCCAAGTTTAACTCAATGTTAAACGCTATTTTAACAAGATTTCAGAAATTATTTCTATCACTGTGGCGAAAACTGACACTTTTAAATCGTTGAATAAAATTGAAAAAAAAAAAATGAAAAAATGAAAAAATATTTATTTACCATAGATCAATCAATTATAACATTGTGTTATGGTACCCACACTAGGTAGTCCTGTGTCGTGGGTACCTAATAGAATTAACAATAAACAATTAACCGGTAAATTGACGCTCGGTTTACTAGTCTACGTTCACTTAACTAAGGTAGGTATTTATCTAAGATTAAAAATAAGGTTACAGTACAAGCTATGTTAAGATTAATTATATACATTATTGTTTTAAGTATAGATTATTATCTAAATAGTAATGACAAAGTGCCCTTATGTTAAATGCAAGAAAAGTTTTTCAGTTTCATCGTAGCCTAAGGAAGCGAGCCATGATGCAATTTTAGATTTGGCTTGCTTAATGGAACAATGCTTGATGTCACATATGCTTACTACTTTGTTATAAATAAATGATTCCACATATGGACTGAAACGTCTAGCAAAACAAGTTTTAATTTTAGGCATAGGGATCTTGAAGACACGACGGTTAAGCAATATTTTGAACTCTTTAGAAGATATTGCTGACCGGTGTGCTTTGAGAGCTACTCTTAAAATATATAACTGACGCACGGTAAGGACTTTGCATTCCTGATAAAGTTTGACCGTGGGATATTTGAAAGGTTTATTTAGCATAGTTTTAAGTACTGATCGTTGAGCTCGTTCAAGCTGAATAATGTGCGTTTTCGCGGCACTACCCCAGGCAGTTAAGCAATAAGTAATAATTGACTGACAAAGGGCAAAGTATACGGACCGTAAGGTTGATGGTGATGCTGAGTGTCTAAGAAGTTTCATAATATTTATAATTTTGCGTACGCGACCGGAAAGAGATTTTATGTGTGCTTTAAAGTTTAAGTTTTGATCAATAAGTACTCCCAAATATTTCGCAACGTCAGTTCTGGCCAGCACCACACAGCTACACCGGTTTCGGTCACAGTCAGAGGCATGCAGCTGCAACTGCGATGTTGGGCTAGGGGCAGAGGTAGCTGTTTTATGAAAACAAATGTAGTTGGTTTTTAACGAGTTAAGCGTAAGAAGATTACGACGCAACCAAGCGGATACACCTTTCATTCCTATTTCAGCCTTATTAAACACCTCTGGCCATGTAGCTCCTTCATAAATTATTGCTGTATCATCTGCATAACAAACTATTTCGCCATCGACATTAGTGTTATATCATTGATGTACATGATAAAAAGCGTAGGTCCGAGGATGCTCCCTTGCGGCACACCAAAATTGACTGCTTCCTGACCACTGTCGTGTCCACCAACCCTAACACATTGTTTTCTACCTGTCAGGTAGCTTCGAAACCAATCGAGTGCAACTCCCCTAATACCGAATTGAGAATCCAGCTTCTCTAGCAGTATTGGGATCGACACCGTGTCAAACGCCTTGGACAGGTCTAGGAATACAGCAATACTGGCTTTGTGAGCGTCAAGATGTGCAGCTACTGTAGTAGTAAACAAGGATACGGCATCTTCCGTCGACATTCCACTTCTAAAGCCGAATTGCTTCGAGGAGATTAGGTTATTAGCTTCAATATATTTAGTAAGTCTTTTACTAACTACCTTCTCAAGTAGTTTTGAGAATGCTGTCAGCAGTGAGATGGGTCGGTAGTTTTGCGGGGAGACCTTAGGCCCATTTTTATAGATTGGTTTGATACACGCCATTTTCCAACTTTCAGGGAAAATACCAGTCAGAATACTTAAATTGAATATGGTAACTAAAGGCGGTATGATAACATCCTTAATTTCTTTTAATAGAGCATTGCTTAGGCCGTCGATACCAGGGGCTTTGTCGCTTTGCAGGGACAAAATAAGGGACTCCAATTCATATTCATCAGTCGGTTGCATGAAGAAAGAGTTAAGCATTAAATGTTTTGGGTTAATCTTAGCTGCTAGGTTTTTCTCCTCAGTTTGCAGTTCGCGTAGAATGTTGCTAGCCAGAGTTTGCCCTACTGTTGAAAAGTAGCTATTACACTTGTCTAAGGAATGCTTAGCGTCAGTCGCGCCATCGATCTTCAGCAGTTCGTGAGGGTCTTGTTTATTTGTAGGGAAATGGCAGATGTCCCTTATTGATCTCCACAATTTTTTGGGATTATTTATATTAGAGCATAAGGTATTATTATCGTACTCTGTTTTAAGTTTCCGCAACAAGTCATTACAAAAGTTACGATAGCGGGTGTAAATGGTCCGTTTGAGCATGTCATTTGGATATTTCCTTGATTGCATGTGTAGGCGATCTCTGTGTCTCATACAACGGATTAGTCCGGAGGTGATCCATGGCTTTAAATTAGTTTCCCTGCGTTTAAGTCTAACTTTACTTGTGTGTTTGCTAATAGTGTGTAATAGGCGGAGATCAAAGGTATTAACAGTTTTATTAAGGTCGTGTGAGTCAAATATTTCTGCCCAGTTTATTTCGATTAGTTCTTTTCTGATTGCATCAAAGTCATGTCTAGACCTTTCCATGTTAAATGTCTTTGCGTTGGGCATAATTAATGACAGACCTAGTATGACAATATCGTGATCGGTTATGTTGCTATTACAGACTACACCAATAGCACCTTCGATTTTGTTTACAAACACATGGTCAAGGCAGGCGTCCGCTCTTGTTGGCTTTGTAATAGCCGAAAATAGCCCATGCTCAGCTGTTAAACATAGGTATTCTATATCTTGATTATTTGATGGGGATAACAAATCTATATTTAAGTCACCAGCCAAAACTAAAGTAGTATCAGAATTTGAATGGTTATTTAGTATTGCGTTAAGAGAACACAAGAAGTTAGCTGTGTTTTTAAATGACGGAGGACGATATATTGCGAGTACAGTGATTGATTTTGAAATTTGAATTTGCAAGCAGTTAGCATCCGTAAGATTGGGTTCAGAAACTACAGCATTCCAAGTATTTCTAATTCACCGGGATACAAATGCAGCCCGAATTGCTCAGCTCCGTACAATTTCGCACTATATTTAGGCATCTCAAATACGTGAAAGTTATGTAAGTTTCATACTGTCTGTGCCAGCCTGCAACTTCAATATTCATTTTGTCCAATTTAACATGTCTCTCTTTACGGTGTGACCAATTTTAAAATGGAAATCCTGCCAAAATTGGGCTCAAAAACCTACCGAATTCTGTCTGCCAAGCTTCTCTTTTATTCTGTTACTAACTAACGCTTCACTGCAATCAGAGCAGATGGAAATAGAAAAAAAGTAGGTATAGAAAAATTTACTCTATCCACGGAATCCAGTTAATATACGAGTAGCACTCTCTCTACCTAATCCCATACAAAAACAGAGAGAGCGCTATACTCCGCGGAATGCAATTTAGTATAGCGCTTTCTTTGTTTTTTGTACTAACATTTTTGACGCCTGCCAGCAGTGACGTTGACGTCTTGTTAAAAGTTCCCCTAACTGTCGTGAACTGTTTTTGTTTAAAAGTTTTGGTTAATAATACCATGATTGTCATCGCTTGAAGACAGTCATGATACCTATTTATCTTGCTTTAAAAATATAATAGACATACTAGCCATTTTCAAAGCTGATATCAAAATTGAAGTTCAATGTACCCAAAAGTATGAATACTTATATTTCATTTAAGCATTAGCCAGCAGTTTCGCTTAGTTAGACGCGTCTAAAACTTTCTACATTTATTAAAAAGTTGCCCCATCAAGCTGGGCTTCTTTTGTTCCAAAAGCTCGGGAATTTTACTGTTATAACATGTTTTTACTTTTATATCATGGTATACTTAAATTATACAGACATTAGTTCTATTTTATGTTAAATCATTATAATAATTATTTAATTATCTTCATAATTCTTTTATATAAAATATATTTGTCTGTTCGTTGCCTATGCGATATTACATCGCATTTCCCATTAACTTTAAACTTTGTACAATTGTTGTTGGCAATTTCATAAAGGTTTTTGCTATACTACTAGCACTAATAGGTGGCACGCAATGAAATGCAGGCCATTAGCTAGTTATACTATAAAAAATTAAATACGTAGCACCAATGTATGTAAACGTGTGGCATACTTACCCATTGTAATATTTCGATGAGGATGCTATTTTAGTGACGTCAGCACTAGACTGATGTTTCGAGCCGATGGTATATTTTTACTTAAATATACGTCAAATGACGTCAAAATGACGTCATTTTGATGTTAATGAGACATGGTTCCAGCGCAATAGCAATTTGCGGGACTTATACGCGACTACAATAATTTAAAATAGTGCAAGAATTGTCGGCAGGTTATCTTACTGTAATATTCCAATTCTACAATACGATGTGGTCTCGTCACAAAATAGGTTGTTATTGTTTCCATAATTTTCCATACTGCCACATTGTCGCATGTTGTTATAGTTTTTGCATTTCATGAAGACGAACGTGGCTCATTTTTGTGTGTAAGTCGTATCGGTATAAGTAAGGTACACTAAATGTGTACGTTTGCGAGTGCTTGCTCGCGACTGATTGGTCCGACATGCATGCACACTTACGCAATGCCCATGTAAACAACGTTACCACAAGTATCATTGGTTCAAAGTCATTGTGAATTGCAAGCACACGAGTAGATATTATATTATCAGAGGGGAAGCTTCACACTAGCTCACGCACACCACGACGTGCCACGGACGCTCCGTGCGCCTAGTTTGGCGGCAAACGCAGCGTCCGTGACACGTCGTGGTGTGCGTGAGCTGCGCTAGAGTGAGTGAACCTACAGCCAGCCGCTAGTATGAAGCTTCCCCTCTGGTCTATATATTATCTACTCGTGTGTTGCAAGTTTGCATTTGCAAGTTGCAAATGTGCATTGTGAACTCTGGCGTAAAACCGCTTTTAAGTAACGAGCTAAATTATTGATTTGTAACACTTCATTTCTTAATTACCTATTGTACATGTTATTATAAAGTTAGTAGGTAATAAAAGGAATTTCCGAGCTATAATTATTATTAGGTATGTTCACAGTTAATAATATGAATTAACTTAGAAAACCACTACAATACTAGTTTGTTAAGTTCTCCCATTCAAATGATAGTAGAAACCATGAAACTAAACTAAACGTCCGTGTTTAAATTACTTTATTGTCTAGTTTATTTGCTAAGTAAGCGATTATTCGCAACTACTGAGTGATTATATTGGAAGGTTGGCTCTTGGCCAAGCGGCATGGTGCCAATGTTCCGAACCTGTTGAATTAACCATAATAATATTATGTTGAAAATTGTTCATAGCTATGGTGCAATGCTTTACATAATCTTTAACATGGTATGTTGGTATTATTATATGAAGATATTGTACCTGACTTAAGGCCCAAGACACGGGTCTGCCCGTGGAGTTCAAATTTAATTTGGTTTTTCACAATTTGTAAACTAATGCGACAAAGTAGACAAACTTATTGCATTCAAATTTCGCCCGTAGCAATATCATCTTCACAGGTTTATATAAAAATCTTTACTTTATTAAAAATGACTAATTTGTGAGAAGCTCACGTCAAACTCATTATTTTGACTAATTTCTTATTAGTTTACAAATTGCGAAAAACCAAATAAAATTTGAATTTCGCGGGCAGATCGTCACAGAGGCTGATCGTTCCTCCTAGTATTGGGGACAATACGCAGATTAACTTTCAGCTTTTATAAAATAACGAAGGTCTGGCACGCGCTGGCTCTTATTAAATTACTTTTTTTAATCTCTATAATTTTTAGTTATTTTTAGATTATGTAAAAAAATCTCCTTTACAATTTTTATTAATTTATATAAATGAACTTCTCGTTTGAATTAAAACAGTAAAAAAGATTAGAAATAATTTTGTTTAAAGAATGCTATGTTAAATGTTAAAGTTATTGTGTTAAAACAAATTGACGTAGCTGATAGCTAGATTACCTAACAACACGTTGGAAAATCGTGTGAATTAAATAGAATTATCACTTACCCAAAGTGGTGAACGTCAGCCTCTTATTCGGGGGAGTCCGGGGTTCAATCCCAGCACGTACCTCTAACTTTTCGAATTTATGTGCGTTTGAAGCATTCAAGTAAGTATCACTTGCTTTAACGGCGAAGAAAAACATCGTGTGGAAACCTGCATGCCTGAGAGTTCTCAATAGTGTTCTCAAGATGTGTGAAGTCTGCCAATCCACACTTGTCCACTGTGGTGCAATATGGCCAAACCCTTCTTATTCTAATAGCCGTGCTCAGTAGTGAGCTGGCGATGGGTTGATGATGATGGTATCACTTACCTGAACGTGGTAAGGTGCCACTTTCTCTTCTCCCTTGATCTCGACATTGATGTGTAGTCTGATGGCTCCCGATACCGCGGATTTGTCTGTCCTCTTCTCCAAGTTGTACCATACGTCCATTTCTCCAGATAGTGTCCGAACCTGACGCATAGGAATGTATCTAATTATAATGGCACTAGCTGATGCCCACGACTTCATTCGCGTGGATGTACGTTTTAACAAAATCCCGTGGGAAATCTTTGTTGTTCTGGCATAAAATGTAGCCTATGCACTCTGCAGGTATTTAACTATACCCATGCAAAAAATACATCAATCTGTTGCTCCGTTGCTACGTGATTGAAGGGCAAACCAACAAATCAACAAACAAACACACTTTCACATATTTTATAATATTAAATAGTGATGGAGCCAGGATCAGGGCAATTTTTAACAACCTTGTTGGCACAGTAATGACTGTTGTGATCCTATAAGTGGGAATGCTCAAGTTTGAGTCCAGGCGCGGTAGATTCTTCCACTTAGGGTTGGAATTTCAAAAAAATCCTGTCTTACTGGATACCAACTCTTTACAAAGAACATACCCTCCAAATTTTGAGCAGTGGTTTGGGCTGTCCGTTGATATATAAGGTAGTCAGGCAGGACTTTGAATTTTATATAATTATGGCATTAAAACATAATTAAAAAAAACATGTTTTCAAAATAAAAACAATTTTCTAAGCATAAAATCAAGCAAAAGCTAATCAGGTTCGACTAAAATTTTCAAAATGGAAAACAATTATTTTATAACAATCTTGTATTTGAATTATTAACATTTCTATTATATTTACCTCAATGATTGTTTGACCCAAAAAATCGTCCGATTCCCTTGTTAACTTTTGCCGAAGTTTGGATTTCAAGTCGTTGTCTTCGTCCCAAACTCTTACTTTTATTCGATCTGAGGAGTTGTGACATTCGCTGGAATTAAAACGGAAAGTTTGAGATATCCAAAAGCAAATTTTTGCAGAATAAAGTACCTTTTTATGGATGCCATAATCATTAGGGGAGATAAGAACTTACGAAGTATTATTTGAGTTAAGAATCGATTGCACTTACAAGTAAAATTTTTCGTTCCAAACAGGATTTAGTTCTTGGGGCATTGTTCTTGTTCTCTTCTTTACTTTGCTGACTTGGACGGTTACGTAGGGATCTGAGGTTCCACTTTTATCCTTTGCTATCAGCCCTTGAGCGCAGATAACTGTCGTTGACGAAAAATATATTTTAGAAATAGGAAATAAGAATGATCATTTTTTATATTAGTATTAAGACATGATATTAAATTTTTTTCCTCAGTTTTGTTTTTATTTTACTAAGAAATTTAGTAATAAATAACTGTAGCAATTAGATTTAAGCGCCTTTATCGCCATAGCAAAATAAGTTTTGATAGGCAATTACGTTTACACACTGCAGATGAAATTGTACGCAAATCAATAAAGTTACTTTGATATAATTCTGCCACATTTAAGTCATCAATTAGTAATGAGATGAATTAAGCAATATTATTATATCTGTTGTTATACGAGCCTACATAATTAACTTACCTTAATTATTACCCAAATTACGTTTGGCATAACTTAAGCGAAGATCGGATGTTTGTAGATCAGTTTCCTGCGGCACCGATTCGGGTTAAGAAGACGCTAGCATCAAATCTACCATAATTCTCGACTCTAAAACAACTTGAACATAGCGACTACATTCGCAACTTCTAATGCAAACTTGATCAAGATAGTAAATATCAAAGTAAAATTTGATGCACGGGGATGAAATCTAATTATTCTGGAATTTTCACGAATCGAAAGTTTTCAGAATAGATAGCAGAAGGAAGAAGAGTAATAGATTTTTTTAGGTTTTTGTTAACATGTCCCGCATGCTTTCTTTTTGCTAAATTTAGATGCATTCATCTAATTTTGTATAACTCTACAAAGGGGGTTGGAAGTTCTAGTTTTTTAAACAAAAAATAGATAAGAATTCGCCAGTAAACAACATTTTCCGCTCAACAAATAGTGTTAGGTATTGGGTCAGTAACAGTAACAAACTTTTATTAAATTGTGTGATATTCATGCAAATTGTGTAGATAAATATCATAGCACATGTGCTGCCGGTTTGTGGTTTGCAGTCATCATAAATGTGACGTGTCTTAATGTTAGAAAAAATATACAGTTTGTGTGTGCATTTTTCGTTTTCATTGTAGTATTTTGTTATCGTTGTGAGTGTCGGATTCGTGGAATTTCCTTGTGTTAATGATTAAGAAAGCTACGTTTTTGTTAAGAGAAGTGAGTGGAGGCGGTGCACTAACGACCGTGAATGGACTGGGTTAGTAGGTAGTTAAAGTAAGGTAGCATAGAGCTTTGATATTTGCTAAAATTGCCCCGTACTCTGATATCTCAGTAATGATCATAGTTTTGATAATTTTAGCAGATATCAAAAAGTGGTATAGAGAAAGTAGGCGAAGTCATTTCTAATAGATTCAAATTTGCGAGCGTGCGGTCCGTAGCCGCCAAAGACCACTGCAAACCTGTGATGGCGATTTTGCAGGACCATTTCGAAGTCCCTTCTATAGTGATTTGCTCGGCCTGTTCGAGGCTGTCTATGTGAGTGTCGGGGTCGACGTTAAAAGTCCGCCTGGCCGCCACATGAAATGAAAGACACGAATCAATTTAGTGTCGTGTTCGTGCTGTGTTTCTGTGGAGGGCCTGACTGGTGTCCCTGGAGACTTGCCGAGCTGCTCTGCAAATAAAGGGGTTATCCACGACACATTTCCGAACCTGTGATAGCGATCTTGGCGCTCCATTTTGAGGTGCCATCGAGGACGGATTGCTTCACGGTGCTCATGTGTGCCGCATGCCCCTCATTTTCGATGCTGAAGACTTGTCTGTTACATATACATTAGTGTCAAAATCAACCTTATAGAGAGAGCACTACGGTTTACTATCCAACGTGTGTCAAAAACGGAATATGTTTCTAACCAACATTCAGTCAGTTTATTCGGAAAAAATATACGACATGCAGAGTAGGTTCACTTCTGAAATTATTTAAACATGAATGGCAACCATCTAATCAACCAACGAGTAAATCAAACAAGAACTTAACACTGTAATATTTTAAGTTTCATAAAGCTCTCTGTTCAAAGTTATGTGGTTTCCACATTTTATACGTTCTTATAAGTTTAAATTAAGAAATAAGTATATTTTGTGTGTATGTATGTACCTGATTAGTTCAAAGATTTCTGGCTTATCTCTTTCGCGCTGCTTCATCCTTTCCTTCATAGCGGTGATTATCGAGTTGGCCTTATCTTCTGCGCCATGTTTGGAAGACTTTTCAGCCGCCCCTGCGAAACACACTGCTCAGGCGGTGCCAATACTGTTCGTGGTTTCTGCGGGTTGCGCCGAATGGCCACCCCGCCCTGCAGTCAGGCCTGCCACGACCACTCACAGGACACAACCAAACCAGATTCCAACTTGCAACCATACTTTGTGTCAAAATCAATGTTATCGGATCTGATAAGGTCATTGACCTAGAGCGGCGCCAGCCGAAGCAAACCTGAGCACGGCGCCTTTTATCAAAATAGTATCCCAAAGCTATTTTTACTTTAAAAACATTTAATGTCGTCAACATGACTCTCATCTGTTTGTGCATTAACAATGAATAATCATCATTAATAATCCACAACACTGATCCCAAAGAAATAGCCTTAGGATAAACATTAGAGAAAAATAATATTCCACTTGCGTCGTAATTGTAATAGTATTATTTCTTGTAAGAACAATATTTACTTTTGATCGAAACTCACAGTTGTAGAGAATCTAAAGTAGGTCAGTAAAGAATATTTTTCAAGACATATGTAAGTACAGATTTCAAACATAAGGCTATAAGAGTAAAAGAAATAAAGAACGCGGAAGTCTATAAATCAAAACATGTAAGAAAGGAAACTAAGACCACATATAATATCGAAGTGGACAGATATTGGATTGCGTGCACACATCGCTAACAGGCACATTTTTAATTTTTTGTTTTAGGGGCGCTTGTGTTATCGAAGCTTTTAATCAAAGATTTTTATTAATAGAGCGTGTTAGAAAGTGTGGAATGTAGAGTTAGACACAGACACGGTTAACATTAACACTATTCAAGGGCTATTGATAATTTTCGGCGCTGGGCGGGGCAACCCGTGAGGGACAAATTGGGACCGATAAAATCCCTATCTACGTGATTCAATTGTCTACATTTCGAAAACATCAAAGCTTTAGGAGTTACGTTTTTGATTAAATTTAACAATTAAAACTTTAACAAAATTACTTAATTTTAAGCTTTAGCAAGTAAAACACCTAAAAAAAGAATATTAAAATAAACCATTAAAAAGAAAACTATAGTTTTGATAAAAAGTGCGTTAAAAGTAAAACCATTAAATAATAAAAAAATATTATACAAAGACTAATTCTAGTAAGACAATATAGTAAGTAGTAAGTAGTAAGACTTAGTAAGTTAAGCGCTAAAAAAAGAATATCAAAAAATAAAAAAAATACTAACACTGACAGTGCATAAGTGAAAGCATTAAATTACAATAAAATATATTCCTTATTAGAAATAAAATAAAATTATAATGAGGTTAAATAAAAAATAGAAACAAAAACATATCTTATAATATTCAGGTTGATGCTTTTAAAATGTAGACTGTATGACATTGACGTGCAGTCGACAATCATTTTGAAATTCGATGCAAACCGAGAATTCTAATCGCGACACCGACTGCCCGCCTATAATTATGATTGTGCAAATAATATGGAGCTAGTCGAATAACAATTAAAATCTTGATTTTGAAAAGGGTAAAGGTATTTATCATTATAAATTTTATACCGATAGCCATGCACACCGATTAAAGCGAAAAGGACAACTTTATTTGGGGAGGTGTTCATGCCTTATTATATGAGGTCACACGTAAAATAATGAGACAGTGAAATATAAAAAACAACGTCGAGAGAAAAAAACATATAAATACATTTTGATACTAATAATATAACTATGTATTACGATAATAATGACGTTTTTGAATGCTCTACTTTTACTATAGAACTTTAATTTGATGCCTAAACTAAACCAGATTTAAATGTCAGTAAATTGTATATTATTGTTGATAGCAATGGACAATCATGCAAGACTCATGCATCGTTCTAACAATGAAGAACAAATCATCTCATTATGACTATGACGACAGTTTCTCATATTGAATCAATTCATGTTACTACGGGTTTGAGTGATTATTACCTTAACTTTGGATATCTTCTATGTTTATACTTCTATCAAGTTGTGTTTACCAAACTCGGACCAATTATTATACTGGATGGAGCTACAGCTCGCTCTTGTAAAAACTGCGTGTCAATGTGTGGCGGACTAGTCCGTCAAAGTATTGCAGTTTGATGCAGCAATTAAGTCAAATATTATTAAATCTCATTAATCTGGCTAGTAAACTAGTGAAAATATATCATGTGCCGCCATGTTTTGTCCATCCAGAATAATGAGAAGAGGCGTAAAAGATCCAGAATTTTCATTTTACATGTAAATCGTTAACAACTATTTTATATAACTGTTATTTTTGTCTTAAAAATCTATAACCATAATATGATTGTCATATGCTATAATGATAAAACCGCATTTCATATTTATGCAAAAAAAGATCACGCATTTTGAATATTTTACTACATCCAGTGATATTCTAGATCCGAGTTATGGAATAAAAAAGATCGTTACATCATAATAATTTCATATTGTCACAAAAATTAAATGAATACGCAGACAGAATAAATTAAGAAACCTACGCCAATCTACCTGTACACATCTAACAGAAATTCAATTTGGGAACGGAAGGACAAAAACTTGAGAAGTAGAATGACCTGTCAAGTGCCATTCAAAGTAGGTACTCAATAAGAGTTTGGAATATTCTTTGAACGTCCCCTCTATCTTACCTTCAACTTAGAGTTATAATTACGTAATTTATATTTTACGTATAAAATAATGCTTGTCTATTGTTACCTATGTGATTGCGCATCGTTCATCTAATTGAGTGAAACTTTGTGTACTTGTTGTTGGGACTTGCGGAAAGGTTTTTGATATAATGTGAAAGTAAGGTGGCACACAGTCGCATTGTAGGGCATGCCATGTGCTTATATCATTTAGTAATATAATGAAAATGTGCTTCTATAAAAGAGATCTTATTTTTTTAGCAGGAACCTGTTATAAATTACTAGCTCACGCACACAACTTCTTTCGCGCAGACAACAAATTTCAAACCCTGGGGGTTGAATTCTAAAAAAATCCTTTCTTAGCGGATGTCTACTTCATAATAACTATCTTTTTTTTTTTTTTTTTTTAAATAGATATAGCGAACAAGCGAGCAGGCGGGTCACCTGATGTTAAGTGATTACCGCCGCCCATGAACATTTGCAGCACCAGAGGAGCCGCCGATGCGTTGCCGGCCTTTTAGGAATTTGTTGGTCCGCCCCTTGAATAACCCCATGTTATAATCTAGTGGGAACACCGCCGATGGGAGTTGGTTCCACAGTTTGCACGTGCGTGGAAAGAAGGATCTGGCGCAGCGGACGGTCGAAGTGCACCAGACACCCAGATGGTGAGGGTGAAATTCCTTACGGTGGCGCGCGGTGCGGTTGTAGAAAAAAGAGGGTGGAATGAGGTCAAAAAGCTCTTCAGAGCACTCCCCATTATACAGGCGATAGAACACGCATAGAGAGCTAACGTCTCTGCGGTGCTCCAGGCTTTCCAACGAGCCGGTTAGTTTGGGATCGTCCACAAGTCGAACAGCCCGCCTTTGGATCCGATCAAATGGAAGGAGTTGGTACTGGGGTGCTCCAGCCCAAAGGTGGGAGCAGTACTCCATGTGAGGGCGGACTTGCGCCTTATAGAGTAGGAGCCTATGCTCGGGCGCGAAGTACCGCTTTGCTCTGTTGAGCACCCCAAGCTTTTTGGAGGCTATCTGCATGCCTTTCAGCCCGATCTGTCCATTAGTTTGAGCTGTGCGTTGATAGATCTGTCAGTCACTTAACTTTTCCTTTTAAATATATTTACATTGGAATTCATAGTCAAGATGCTTCTTTTCAACACTTCAGACAATTCAGACGACATTTGTGTCATATTCAACCTTCATACCATTCTATAAGGTTTAATATGGCACATGCCGTCTGAATGGTACCCTAAAGGAGCCCCTATCTTGTTTTGACTATAAATTCCAGTGTTAGATATTAGACGTTAAATTTTTTGAGCAGTGTAAAGATGCAAATGTGTGGACGAATAACGACCATTAAACTTTTTGCAGAATCTTGAAATAAACATGACTGCCCTCGGCGTGGTTGTGCAACAAAGATCTTGTCTAAGATGTGACCCACTACGAGAGCATCTTGACACTACTTCAACTTAATAAGGGGAACGGCGCTTTGCCGCTGCCAGAAAGTAGAAAACATCGAAAGCGTAAGTTTTAACTTCATGATGTAACGATCTTATACTGGGGTCGTGAACGTGAATTATTATATATTATATGAACTTTGTTTTTTGTCCAGAATAAAATAATATTACAGTACACGGCAGAAACTAATGTGCATCGACCTTAACAAGGAGATAGCGGATTTGTAGAGCATTGTCTCTGTCATTGAGACCGACAAAACGTCATATAGGTATGAGTGACAGAGACAATGCTCTACAAAGCCAAAATGACATTCTAAAGGCCTATGTAAAATATTTTCTGCTGCGTACTGTAAGTATATTGACTTCCGTGACAATAATAGATTGCACATAATTTACTTACTTAGATAAAATTATTTACTTTATTTACTTAGATAAAAATATTGTGAACGATGACCATAATTAAGTAAAACTATTTGCTGTCCCGTTGAACCCATACCACAGAATATATAATAGTACTAACGACCATACCTACTCATTCTACTATCATACCGGTGTATTTGATAATTGGTAATACGTAAAATATTTGTAGTCTAAAATCTGTTTTGTGATTCTTACAAAGCGAGATGAGTAGAATAAAATATATAGGTATTTGAAAACACAATTTTGCAACGCTCTGTTTCGGGTTCCATAATGAAATTATTGTTTCGGACGTTTTTGATAGTAAAATTAGTTATACAATGAACCACAAGCTAAAAGTTCGCTATAGTCTGCCAAAACAGACAAATCTATATGGTACAAACTGCAGCGTTCTATATGCACCACCGCCTGCCCTCCCACTAGTAAAGAAGCAAAAAAACGAACAATAAACACCACCGACAAATCTTACATAACACACTTAACATACGTTTTGCTTCGACATCAAAGCTTGCTTTTCCTGCTTCTTTAACAGTGGGACAACGGGTGATGTAGATCAAACGCTGTACGTTGTCATACAGATTTTTCTGTTTGGGTGGATTACAGTGAATTGAGTTTATGGTGCTTTGTATATCATGGACTTCCGCAAAGTAACACCTATTTATATCCGACATGTAAAACCAATTACCAAATAGTGCATCTTGAATACAGTAAACATAAAACAACACTTACTCTGAAGACAGTCAGCGTTGAGCAAGTCTTTGCATTTTTCGTGGCACTTAACCCCACACTCTGTGCACCTAACTCCTTGCCTTGCGATACCCCAAAGCAATCCTTCGCACTCGTAACAGTACGTGGGAGATGTCGCTGTCCATAACACAAAGTTGTGAGGTGTCGTCGAGGAAATCGGGTAGATCAACGCTTGTAAAGTCTTCTTGTAAACGTGCATTTTCTGTAACACACTTTATGAATTAGATCACTGGAGTAATAAATAAGTAAATAGAAGTTTCTTTGAAATAACAACTGATAAAGGAAATTACGCTAAGTAAAATAAATAAGAAACTAAACTTATGTGAACTATTTCTGCATGGTTCTACATTAGTTGAAACCTTACAGCAGCAGCTCATGTAATAGCAGTGGAGCCTGTTGACTATCATGATCTCGACTTTTTTGGTACTGGCCAGCACCTGATAAGGGATGCTTATATTTCGCACATGACTGCAAAGGAGCACTAATATAGTATCAGCAAACATCCCTAACGCATCACAGAAACAAGACAGCCCCATCAAAGTCCTTAACGGATTATTATCTTCAATTGCCTGATCAATATAATTTTAGTTTAAAAAATAAATCCAATTTATCTATTCCAGTATATAAGCTGGAATTTAAATTATAAGCATCATCTTCTTTTAAATTGACGCTATCTTTTTAAAATTATTAAGGTAGAATAAAACATAAAGTATTACCAATTCTTCATCGTTCAAGGTTGCTCGATGTACGGCTGATGTCAAACCGGCATTCCTTTTCGTCGCAGCCATCGTCTATTTGAAAACAATAAACATTAACAATATGTTTACATTTGTTTAAAAAAATCTACAAAATAATCTGTTTTACTTTTATGATTGTTATCTATTCTATGATAAAATATATTCTAGAAACTTTTCTCTCAATCTCAAGTATTTTTAATTATACTACTCATGCTATAAGTGAAAGCTGTAATTTAAGCCTGTTTTCATTTTATTTTAGTTTATTACTACGAACGTTTATGTATGTAACAAATACAAGTTAATCCGATTTTAAATTGTTGCAGTATTTAGAAGAATAATAATAATTTATTTATTTATGAAATATGCATATAAATAGGAGTAAATCTTGTGCAAATTTCTTTTTTAATAAAAGATATGACAGCACAAAAATCATTTTCAGTAGCCTCGACTCATCGAGGGGTTATGTATTAGCAACTAAATGTTGGATTCTTAAATTAAATTTATAGTAAGCTCGTGCATAAACTTCCAAGTTTTAAGTAGATGTACCTACCTAGTAATTGTAGTTATATTAGTAATTGTAGTAACATGTTTAAAATAATTGGTAGCAAAGTAGCTGCAGTCTCATGCAAACGTGTAAGGCATACAATTCTGAAGAGTAGATAAAATAATAGGAAAATTAATTTCATATTATTAAAAGCAGTAACATCAAATGTCAAAAGATTTTCATGCATAGAAAAGAATGTTTTATTGGGAAAGAAATACCTTGAGAACCTGCGGGTCCACGGTTAGGGGTAAAATGCAATGAGATTATTAATTTAGATCAGGAATTTTCAGTTGCAGTTTTTTGGTTCCGCTACGCTATTATAAGATTTCAGGTGACCTCTATGTTCATTATACATTGCGGGTAGATTGGTGTTGAGAGGCCGTCTAAAATTAGGTAGGTAAAGTTCACCTACACAAATAGTATTAGAAGGGAAACACATAAATTACAGGTAACATAATACATCAAAGAAGAAAGAAGGGCTTAGGTATAATATAGACTGCTCCAAAGTCTTTAACAAAATCATCAAATTAAAACAATTCACGAAGAGATCTAAGAAAGGTAGAGCAACTTTTACAAAGGAATACATTTAAATAAGTTGCTTATATATTTTTTAAGATAAAACAAAATCTCCCCGTGAATTGTTAATCAGTATAATGTGGAAATTTTCCGTTGAGAAGAAAACATTTATTACGCGCCTAATGTTACTAAGCATCAGGAAGCGTACGTCGATGCGAGCCGTAAACATTTACGACCAGTTTCAAATATCTACCTTTAAACAATCTACAAACCCCATCACCTCTTTTTCTGAGCATATTTCCATACAAAGATAAGATAGTCAATTGAAACCGGCCAGAAAAATAAATAGATCTATTAGCTCCATTTTGATGTAAGTAATTGACATAGAATAAGAAAAGTGTTACTTACAAGTTCGGATACCAGTGGTATGGATTTCCTTCTAGGCCGTATGTCTGGCATACTGTCAATATTGCTATAAAATGGATTATCTCCAGGATGCCTAAAAGTGAAGTTTACAATTAAGCATAATTTGGAATAATATTCAAGAAAAAAATATATTTTTCAATATTAATGTTTAGTCATACCCATTTCCTCGACCGCCTTGCTCGTTGAATCCACCGGTGCCATTCTAAAAATAAATAAAAATAACAATTAGAAACAAAAAAATAAAAACAAAAAAGCTAACAGTTTATTAATAACAAAATTAAAATGAAATACAACAACAATATTAAAACTAAATTGATACAATTTTCATATAATTTAATCAAAATTAATTTTCAATAAACTGATTTGCATTAATGGATTTGTAACTTATATTATAAGACCACAGTATGGTCAAAAACTGTTTATTCAGTTATAATAGTTAGTCAATAAAGCAGTAATAGCAAATATGAAAATTATATCGTTAAACAATAATTACTATTTTATACCGCAAATGGAGAATTAACACACTTACAACGTACCTACTCGTAGCTAGGTTAACTTGTTAACAAATTATACTTAGATTATTAAAATGGTAGATGCTTTTGTGGTTCTATTTTTCTTATCAGTATTTGATTTAAAGCAATGTTAGTCTGGCTAATAACTGACTAAAGGCTATTATACGCCGAAGCAACGACAAGCGACGATACGTCATGCTAGCAAATGTAACAACTTCATGTTGTAGAATTGGAATTTCGCGGTACGTACGACAGACTGCTATTGCTATATTTTAAATTATTGTATCATGCGGCGTGTGGCATGCTTAAATGTCGCACTGTGTTGCTCTGGCCCATAACAGCCTTAATAGACAATAGGCTAAAGCAGGAACTGATATAATGTCCCGTAGCAATGATGCTCACCCCTCCAAAGCGCTTCGTAATAACTGCTCTTAATGATTTTTTAGTCTTGTACGTATTTTAAAGACGTGTAATATCTAATTTTCTAGGTTAACAATGTTAGTACATATAGTGCTTTCTAAATTTTATCATGTGTCGAAAGCTATATACGAATGAATGACCTAGGAAATTTTACATCTAGACTACAATCATTTTATGTATTCATCGCTTAATGGTTATATGCGTATTTTTTGTAAGAATATTCAGCAAGAATTACATATTTTACTAAGCATAATTTTATTTTAATTTTTTATTTCATCATCAGTTTTATTGAAATTACGCATGTAAATTATTTTGAATCATACACACTAAAATAATTTTTATTATCTTTGGGTAAATATTTTATTTTATGCTTTAATCCTTCAAAATCATTCACTACATATTATTAATATATAACATTATTATTAAATATATTAATATTGATAAAAGCATCATAATAATATTATGGTCATGGCTCATGATAGTTGTTCTCTTTTATGAATAAGAGTTAAGACAAATACAATAGTTTATTTATGATATGATGTGATATGACGGCGCATGATTTTGTACCTTATATTTTTCCCAGGCTATTTAATGAAATTAAGTTTAATGGTGATGTCACACATGTTATGTATATTAAAAGCGAATTAGCGCTTGGCACTAATTCAAATTTTTTCTAAGCCTACGAATACTGATTATTACTTATATTTCTTATAAAGAGTATAATATTTTATTTAGGTATACAATTACTTTAAGCAATGTATAATATGAGAATTCAGTTCCGAATTAATATTTCTCAAGCTTTTTATAAAATTTCCAAATGTCCATTCGTGTAAATCTTAGAAAGTCTTTAGTACCAATTACAGAAGTAAAACCTAATTATTGCCTCAAACGTATTCAGCTTTAGTAGTATAAATGTATATTATAATAATGCAAGTAGAGGTATATTACAATAATGTAGGTACCCCTATAAAAGTTTATCAAACTTTAGGCATTCAAACGTCGTAAATTCGTACTGCACAGTAATGTTTCATTGTCAGAAATATTGTTGAAACAGTGAATTCGTAGAAGTATTCTCAAAATGACCATTATATTTTTATTCCAGTTTTTATTATAAAATCTATAAATCATCGGTGTGCTCAATAATACTAGTGATCGAGTTAATAAACAAAGTCACAACCATTAACCTGTTGGCTCTTGTGTTTACAAAGAATATTGTTTATAGCTGCAGGTGTCGGTAAATTTTATAAACATAATATTATATAGATCAAAGATTTTGTAGATTCTTTTAATATTATAAAGTAAGCACGTTAATGATATCCAAGACGTATCATACCAATGCATAAGCCTAACTTTGCTACTAGCCTATTTTATATAGATAATAGTAACTATTCAAAACTTATAACATATTCAGAAACAGTCAAGTAGTCCGTTGAGTTTCTGTGAAAGTATTAAGTAACTATGTAGATCATAATATTTCAAGTAGTTTTTCAAAATATTACTCCAATTTAGTGCTTAGCTTTTAACTCTAATTTCGTGAAATTTTTGCATAAGATAACTTACACCAGCACTAACTTTATCCTTTTCTGTAGAGGGAGTTGTCTCAGCTGGTGTTTCTGTTGTTTTCTCCTCAGCTTTTCGATCTTTCAGAGCTTTAAGTAGTTTCCATTTACTCCCCACTGGAGCATCTTGTTGCGGCGCAGGTTCAGCTGCAGCAGGACCTTGTTGTGATTGCGGAGTATCATAGTCCTCTTCAAACTCGTCTCCACTTTGTACTGGACTATCCGGTCCTGATGTCTCGCCCGAGCCCGAATCAGCATATGATTTGCCATCATCAGACTCTCCATCTGGACCCATATCGTCGAATTTATTTTCAATAGTAGGAAAAGTCGTAACCTCTTTCCACTTTTCCTCTGAAGGTGCCTCATCATATTTCACCTTGACTGTCGCTGTTTTAAGTTTTAATTCGCGTAATACAAAAGACATTTTTTCTTTTAATATTTCTTTAGACTCAGCTATAACTTCTTCTTCAAATTCAGGCTCTTCTGCTAACGTTTTTACTCTCTCTGCTTCTAACTGTGACTGATGTTCCATTTCTTCTAACTTTCTAAGCTCATAACAGTACCACTCATCTTCCGAATCAATGCTATCTTCTGTACTTTGACGTCTAGATGATACTCTTGATCCACTCCTCCAAGAATGCGTACTTTTACTATCATCGTCTTCATGTTTGTTCGGAATTTCTAAACTTTGTTGATGTCTTGGCTGAAATTTATTGGGCATACCTCGCACACTTTGAATCGAAGGACTGCGTTCCGAAAAGGCAATCGATTCTTCTGGGACTGAACTGCTTATTATTTCTGGTGGACTTGATTTGGGTGGACTTCTTTTAGTTAGTCTTTTATTTTTCTGGGGTTGTTCTTCAATAAATTCTTCTGGAATATTTGATTCAATTTTAGGAGGAGACGTATCAGATATTTGATCGTCAGATACAGATGATGATTTTCGTAGTCGATATTTACCTAATGCCCTAGATACTGCAAATTCTTGTGAACTACCATTGTAAGATTTATTATTATCAGGAACTCCTTCATCTCCTGATGCTGATGCTTTTTTGACATCTCCTACAGTAGCAAACAACGAAGTAGGAGAACGATTTTCATCCTTGAAATCATCTTCAAAAGGATCTATATTGGATATATCGGTATCAATATCGAGCTTTTCTAATTCAGTGATAGTATCACTTTTCATTTGACTAACACGAGCAAAATGGAAGTCTATATCATCACTTTTATCTCTAGGTAAAGTATTACTTTGAAATTTTTCATTTTCTTCTATAATACATTCACTATCATCATCTTGAAATTCTACACCTTGATGTTGAAGTTCTTGAATCATTTGCTGTTGTTCAACTATTTCTTGGTTATTCACTTTTCGTTGTTTAGTTTTTGTTGGTACTTTAGCAAAAACGTTACCTTCATGTGTAGAATCGGAAAAAACACTATCACTATCCTCAGATTGAGCACTAGATCGCCCACCAGACCATTCTGTTTCAGATGTTTCAGGATCTGAAAGCGATTGGTGACTTGCTTGCTGTTTTCTTCTAGCTTTTTGTAACAGTCCTGACATAGATGCAACCAAGTGATACTTCTTTTTTCGTCTCTGAGCAGATAATAGTCTTTCTTTCAATGTTTTCTCTTGTTGCGTTTGATCAGGTACTGTATCTACACCAGACGGTAAAGAATGCGACCTATGTTTTTTTGGTAAATGTAAGTCTGGCAGCCAATGACTCATGGATGACATTGCAGATTTCAGTGATGAAGTTCTTTTAGGTTTTTTTGTTTGTTTATCCTGTGATTTTCCTTTTATATTTGAAGATATTGATAAATAACCCGATTCTGAAACTAACACACCTGTAGAATCTACATATTGTTCTTTTCGAAGTAAAGTTTGTTCCATTTCTTTGTCGTACCCTTGGACATCATTAAGTGGGTCTCCATTTCTTTGATCATATTGTTGTTGCTTAAAATATTCTTGTTGTAACTGATTTTGAAATTGCTTTCTCTCTGCTATATTAAGAGAGTGTGATTTTAAGCTAGATGTATCTACTGAACTAGTGGGCGACCTATTACTTCGCCAGGATATTTGATCTTCTAAAGATGTTCGCTTTGGTGAATCATATCTACTAGACGTCGGGTAGTAAGAAAGCGCATCAGTTAAATTTCCTGTTGGATATCCAGACCTGTGATTATTTGATTTATATCCATTTTGATGAAAGTGGACATCATTTGATCCTAATGTGTTTGCTCTTGTCAGAGGTTTTTTAATTACATTTGCTGCTGACATCACAACGGTTTGTGCATGATAGCTAGGTTCTGGGGGATAAGGATCAATTGTTTGCTTAGGAACCGGCTCCATAATTTCATTTCTATCTAATAACTCGGAAAAACGTCTATCTTCTGAAAGCATTCCCCTTGGCGTGCTATATACGGTAGTAAAAATTGGTTGCCTATTGCCTGCCACAGAGTAAATTGAAGGTGCTTCATTTTGATAATAATAATCAATATTACTAATAGAACTTTGACTAGATATTGAATACGGAATATCGCTTTTTAAAAAACTAGAATCCATTGTTTCTTGCATCCTATTTATATCCATTGATGCATCTTTAAAACTCTCACTTTTCCTCAAATTGTAATCTCTTTTTATATCTTTTTCTTCAAACTGATATGAATCAACTAATGTTTCCAAATATGGTTTTGATTCTGTTTCATATGATAGTCTTTGAACTGACTGTGGAGAAGGTATTCTTACTCTATGGCCATCATTCACTGAATGAACTACTCTTCCGGTTTTAGGTGAACCTGGACTTTTTTCTAAACTAGACCAACCACTCATTGAGGAAAGACCTGAGTCCGATTTTGCTGCTACAATATTAGTGCTATCTCTTTTTAAATGTTTTGGTGATGTTTTTGGAGATTTCGGCGATCGTGGACTTAAACGTAAGTTATCGGCTGGAATATTGGAACCTGTTGATAGCATAGATTGTTGAGCAGATAATAATTCATTATTATCTTCGATTGATGAAAAATGTGGAGCACCATTTGGTGGGGCAGGGGGTGGAGGACTAGGAGATTTTCTCAATCTATTTTGTTCAAAACTTATTTCTAGTATGTTATCTGAAGATACATCATATATCTCATGAACAGATAATGGTGAATGTTGCTCTGTGCCACTTTTATATATTTCACTCAATGTTTGGGTTGTACTTTTTGTTGAATAATAATTTTGTTTTGTAATATCTGTAACTTGATATGGGGAACTATATTCAAACCTTTCTCTTGACATAGCACTGGGTGATTTAGATGATTTCGCTGCTATTTCAGCATTAGCTACAGCTGAACTATAAGCTAATCGACCTGTTACTGTAGTGTAAGGTTCCGTTGTTGTTCTTTCATGTACGAATTTACGCCGAGGAGACAAAGATGGTTGTAAATAATCTAATGTTCTTTCGGAGACTGTATGTTCAGAAAGCGATAGCCTAGACGGAGACTTGTCTCTAACAGAATTATCTTTTGGTATAGTTAAAATAAAATCTTCAAAACTTTTCATCATATCATTTATACCCCAGTTTTCACCACCTGTGTATACATTTTTTAGTTGTTCATTTATAATATTTCCGTCTTCAACCAACGTTTTTGCTTCTATATCTCTATCTCTGTCACGTTTTGCTGTTATTTTTGGGTCAGGACTAAGGAGTCTTGTTTTCAAGTCTTTTAACTCTCTCGAATCTTTATGTAATTGAGTTGTCAACCTATCTAATTCATGTAATTTATCTACTGTAATTTGATCTATTGTACTTAAGTTAGATAGATGAACTATATCTCTTTCACTTATACCTGGACCACCTTGTAATCCGCAGTAATTTTTATAATCACTGGCGCTGTAAATTTGTCTAGATGTAGTTGGTATAATTTCTACTTCCGTTTCTTCTGGCGCTTCCCAAATCATGTCCAATTGTGAAGAAGGTCTGGAAGTTTCATCACATACCAAATCATCTCTATAAGCTTGATTTAAGCTTCTATAGAATGCCTCATTTGACTCCATGACCTCTTCTTGGTTATCTAATAAAACTCCACTTCTCCCTATATCTAATCCTTCTTCTATTCCATCTTCAACAGTGCCATTACCCAATATTTCTCTTATCACTTCTAGCCTTGACATAGGATCTCTAGATGTAACTGATCGACACGCATAAAAATCAAGAAGAGTAGATATTACACCCTGTTGATCTGCAAGCAAAGACTCCAGTCTTTCTAATCGATCCCACATTCTTACATATTCTTGGCTTAGAAGATCTAGCGCTCGCCACGCATATTTTAATTCAGTTTCCAGGATGTTAAGACGTGTACCAAGGCGTTCCATATAGTCGCTTATGATGTAGTCACCGGAGTAAGGGGGCAAATCGGGAGGTAAAGTGAGGGAGCCGATATCGTCCATATCGACCTCGGCACCCCCACTCCCTCCGCCCTCGTTTTCCTCCATCGCGTCGTTTGCACCTGCCCCAGCATTGTCGTGAATTTCGTGCATCATCTTCGGTTGGTACAGTGGGTTGAACATAACATCTCTCACTATAACTCATCCCATATCGTTTTAATTTTAACACTTTTCGCACAAAAAAGTTTCGCGCCACAGTTGGTTCTTTTTAATGTCATTTTATCACTTGCGACTTAACACATATTGTTTTTGTTTGTTAGTTTACTTTTATAATTATCACTAAAACTTGTTAACACTTTATGTATACTTTGTACTTAGACGGAATTAAATTATTATTTATTTTCATCAAAAATATACTTTTAAATATTGAAAATTGTAAATCACATTCCTGAAAGAAGTAAAAAAATGATAGTTAGAGTGGATTACTAGAGATCAAACTGGTTCATTCATAATAATAATTATATACTTGTATATAATTGTTATTGTGAACAGTAAGGGAGGGGTAGTAAACCTCAAAAAACAAGTAAACTGTTCCCTGAAACTGTATTCGGGAGTAGCAAAATAACTGTCAACATAATAAATATAGCTTAGTGAATAATTTTTTAACAATGTTTTTAAATTTCTTATCTGCCTATTAATTAATTAATTTGTAGTTTCCTTGTTTTAAGGAGGCAGCTAAGCGGTTCGTGTTTGATTCCACGTGAGCAAGTAATCCTCAGAGGTGGAAGGTGTCACCCGGCTCGGGAGAAGGAAAGGAGAGAGGAGCTGAACTAGGTTCGACCACCGCTTCGCTGAAAATATTTGAAGTTAGGACGGATTAGTAATTTGAACCCTTTTCAACTCTTACAGTGGTAAACAAACTTAAAATGGTAAGAAAGTATTTGCTGCAATTAATATTAATAATTTATAATTGCTTCATTTTAATTCATTTGAGAAATCATACAAGTAGAACACATAACAAGACCGCTTCTTAAAATATCTTAAGTGGTTTTTATTCTGATTTTTAGATTATTTTGGTTTCTGTAATGTTACCTAAACGAACCTCAGTTTTAGATACTAAATACAAATTTTCCCATTTTCACAGTCGATAAGTTAAGTAGTCATAAACAGTGATAAACATAAACTTCTATCTGAAAGCATCGATATAAAATGTTAGGTACTTTTTCATCAAAGTCTGGAATCCATACTTCCATATCCATACATACTTCCATACTAATATTATAAATGCGAAAGTGAGTCTGTCTGTTTGTCTGCTAGCTTTTCACTTATGAAATTTGGTACACAGTTAGCTTACATCCCGAGAAAGGACATAGGCCACTTTTTATCCCGGAAAATCAAAGAGTTCCTTCGGGATTCTTAAAGGCCCATCCATTTAACCATTTAATTTATATGAAATTTGGTACAGAGGTAGCTTGCGCTCTGGAAATTGACATAGGCAACTTTTTATCCCGGAAAAGCAACAAGTTCCCACGGAATTTATAAAAACCTAAATCCACGCGGACGAAATCGAGGGCATCATCATCAGTACTAAATATTTTGATTATAGCGTATGGTTGTCTCGTATGTAATCGATTTTCAATAAACTTGTCGTTAGTCACTAAAAACAGACTCTGGAGACGGAAGAACGATATAGCTTTAACAAAGTTCGTCATATATAAAGTCTTCATTCATTCATTCGCATTCTTAAATAGCAGCATAATAAATAATTTTAATTATAATTTGTTATTTAATGTATTTATTTTAGACACTTTTTCATTACATTAGAAGTTACTAGTTGCATATCTAAATATATAAAAGGAAAAGGTGACTAACTGACTGACTGACTGATCTATCAACGCACAGCACAACTACTGGACGGATCGAGCTGAAATTTGGCATGCAGATAGCTGTTATGGACGTAGGCGTCCGCTAAGAAAACATTATTGGAAATTCAACCCCTAAGAGGGTGAAATAGGGGCTTGAAATTTGTGTAGTCCACCGGGACGAAGTCGCGAGCATAAGCTAGTTCTACATAATATTATAAACTGGGTAACGAATTGTGCAGAAGTTGCCTCGAATAAAGATTGTTCTTTCTTTTTATTAAAAAAAATGACCTAATTAACTTTTTTGTACTCTCACAGGACAAAGCTCGGCCTTTAAGCTTGAGTGGAGACACAATTATGACCTAATTACGTATTTTTATTATTATTAAAAGATGCATAAAAACATTGTTGCAGCAAAGGTGCTGGTAGTATATCTCTAGTGGACAATATGTTGTTTTCGTCTGAGGTCACAAGTTCGTTTTCCGGCTAGGCTAAATTGGTAACTCATTATTATTAAAGGACGAGGTGGGAGGCTTCAACTAGTTCCCATCCTTCCTAACCACGGACCACTACTAGAAGGAAAACTTTTCAAGTTAGCATTTTCCATATTAAAATGTACCATCACAAATTAGAATGCAGGCAAGAGTGATCTAAAGAAGATAATTTCACATCGCAGTATCTAGTGCGTATTATAAACAAGGTAACGTATATGCATAAATGAATCGTCACACATTGTAGGAAAAATGTTAAATGTATGTATATTAACTACAGTGGATATGAATAGGGAAGCTTTAAAAAAATGGGAGACCTAAAAGACAATAGATTAAACAACTTGAACTATAACGTAATGTCCGTCAATATTAATACTTTCTTTACATAATCAACCCATCGCCGGCCCACTACAGAGCATGAGTCTCCTCTCAGAGTGAGAAGTGTTTTGGCAATAGTCTACCACGCTGGCCATGTGCGGATTGATAGACTTCACACACCTTTGAAAACATTATGCAGGTTTCCTCACGATGTTTTCCTTCACCGTTAAAGCAAGTGTCATTTAATTAATTAAAACGCAGCAACAGCTCCGAAAAGTTAGAGGTGCGTGTCCGGGATCGAGCCCCGACCTCCGATTAGAAGGCGGACGTCCTAACCACTAAGCAATCACAGCTTTCTTTATATACTTTTCATAAAATCAGCTCCATGCTGTATAGTCTTTTCTACGCGGGCAAAAAAGTTTCACAAAAAAAATACAGTTTGATGAAAACAAAACACAAAAAAAATAATCTTATAGACTCTAACTCTTTTATAACTCCTTCATCCTAGGTGATAATAGGAACATAGGCAGTTTCATACAGAAAAGGAAAACTCCTCCCAGATACATCAATGTCTTAATTTAAAAATCTTTTACGACCAATGCGAGGGGATCCCTAAGTAATTTTCTAACTAAATTAGTGGCAATGAACCGAGGGGGTATAAAGTTCCCTAGAATAGGTCGCTATTCTAGGGGACTTTATACCCCCTCCAATTGAAACGGTTGGAGACTGGACAAAATCGACTGAAACTTTTATTCAACACTAATTGGATTTGTAGATTTCCATCGGAAATGCACAACGCAGGTTTTATTAGCCTTGTTACGTAGCTTTTAAACGAATTGTTGAAGTCACTTTGTCTATCTAAGGCTGAATTTTTCTTTCTTTTTTTAAAATTCAAATACGTTCGCCCTTGACTGCAATCTCATCTGGTGGTAAGTGATAACGTAGTCTAAGATGGAAGCGGGCTAACCTGGAAGAGTTATGGCAGTCTTTACTAAACCGTTTGGTTGCTCGAACTCTCGAACTAAATGACTATTGGTCATGATCGTAATGCAGCCTTGATACAACGGGTCTTCTTTCTTTCTTCTTTCTTCGCTCTGGGCTGGTTTCCGCACTTAAACGTTTCCGTCTGTTGTGCGTGCATCGCCCCTCCCCGCCGAAGTCTTCACTCCAGCCATTCAAGCTCGCTCCAGAAGCCAAATAGACTACCCAGGTTGCCGAGGGCTTCATGGAGTGAGATCGGGGAACCTAAATTGCGCTCGCGTTGATCTGCTACGCCCGTGCACTCCAGGAGTACGAGTGATACAACGGGTTTTTCAGGAAGGGTTTTTCAGGAACAGTTATTTTAACAAGCCCCAGTATCAGTATTTATATATATTACATAACTTGAAAAATAGCAACTTTTATGCAAACCTTAAATCTATATGTTGTATCTATCTATATATCTATCTGTATGTATGGAATTTCCAAAATTTGTGAAAGAAATATTAAATTTTTAACTGAAAGCCCAAATATACAAATTTTCTAGGATATAATTGAAAAATGGCAGACTTTCATACAAATTATCGCCCCTTAGAGGTGCAATTTCAATTTTTTTTCAATGATTGCCTAAGTCATAAAATAAACCTATGCTGTCAAAATTTCAAGTTAGGCTGTGCCATCTTGAATCACTGGCATAGTACGTCAAAGAACAAAACTGACAGGAGTAGGCACACCGCACAAGACTTGCTAAAGTCCCACGGGAAATTATCTTCTAATTATATAAAAGGAAAAGGTGACTGACTGACTGACTAATCTATCAACGCACAGCTTAAACTACTAGAATTTAGCATGCAGATAGCTATTATGACATAGGCATCCGCTAAGAAAGGATTTTTAAAAATTCAACACCTGAAGGGGTGAAATAGGGGTTCAAAATTTGTGTAGTCCACGCGGACGAAGTCACGAGCATAAGCTAGTTATGTATAAGTGTCATGCTAAGTATGCTGAGCGTACAATAAGAAGCCATAAAACTGTTTCGATTGGCCAATGCTGAATGGAAACTTACTAGATTAACGCTTATGAACCATTATAACCATTATAACCATTATAGGTATTAAGGAGAGTCTGTCTGAGTTAAATCTCCAGTGGAAGAGCCTCAATTTATCGCGCAGAATAATAGGCTATTAATAAAAGACTCTTGCTACTAATAATAAACGGTTCAATAGTTGCTTAACCCTGCGTGAGACTAGCCAACATAAATCAACTGTCGTGAAAAGTTGAATTATAGCTTAAATCGCTCCATTAAATTGTATCGTAAATTGTGGGAAAGCGTAATGGTTTTATTTTAGTTTTTGTACTAGATACAAATAAAATATTAGGTTATTATATGTGTTCAATTTTTTTTTAAACACACCGTTAACAGCTTTTCGTCCTTTTGTTTAACATTTTCTCCTTGCTTAAATGTTTGCAATATAACAGTAATAAGTGTGTCTGCCTATTTGTCCGTCATGACAAAGTCGCGGGCATCATCTACTTAGTACAGAGATAGTAGGCATCCTGGAGACGAACATATAGGTTAATTTTTATTCCGGAAAACCAAAGAGTTCCCGCGAGGTTATTTAATTTAAAACCTAAATCTTTGTCCACCAACCAGAGCAATAGAGATGAAACTGCTTTTTACTAAAGTGAAATCACAGAATGTCTTTTTGTATGTAACTTAATTTTCATGAGTAATACAAAATCATTAGTTAAAAGAACATAATATTAAGTAGGTACGCTAAAGCAAACTTTAATTCATATGAAAACAAGCTGCCCCGGCGAACTTCGTACCGCCTAACAGTCGATTTTTTTTTCAGGATTTTTTTAAAATATTACTCTCCGTAAGAACCATCCTCGTACTTCAAGGAATATTATGAAAAAAGAATTTGCGAAATCGGTTCAGCTGTTCTCGAGATTTGTGATCAGCAACAAATTCAGCGATTTATTTTATATTCTTTTTGTATGTAACTTAATTTTCATGAGTAATACAAAATTATTTGTTAAAAAAACATAATATTAAGTAGGTACGCTAAAGCAAACTTTAATTCATATGAAAATACAGTTTCATTACATAAAAAACGCAAAAGAAGGCCAGGTTCCACCTGGTCCGAAAATTTAAATTTCGGTTTTAAAATCAACACTTCATTCATGCGACCAAAACGTAACAAACCGAAAGAGGTCAATTATATCAATTCAACGGCCCACTTTATCGTAACAGGAAGAATAATATTTTATACGCTGTCGAAAAGGCACAAATCATCAATAATTGTAGGTAACGGGTGCCAAGTTTCGCTATCCACCATAAGCGTTCTATCACACTAAATACGTTTCGTGAGAAGGAAAATTGTTCTATTTTTTATAGAAAAACATAAAGGGGCGTCGACAAAGTGTTTTGAACATACGACTACAGACTTATTGATAATGTATTGGTACCTTCAAAAGAAGAGTAAATAGGCATCATCTATGCAGGCGTGCTTCACCTTAGGCTGCATCATCTCCTACTGTTTGGTGTGATTGCAGACGTCTAAACACAGATCAATCCTGCAAAATCACAGTGTGCGAGACGCGAGAAGGATTGTACCCCTGATGACGGGCTACGGAGCCACTGGTACCGACCGATAGAAGTCGGAAGAACTTGAATAATTTTTTTAGTAGTGAATCAGACGTTTGTATGTAAGTGCCATGACCGAAAGATGGCTCACAAATATCAAGGGATCGTTTATATGCATTACAGTGTCAATAAATACAGATGTACCTAAATGTATATGCTGTAATAAACGTAATAGACTTATCAGCAGATTTTGCGTTTAAACTATCGCAATCAGGAGATCTACCGTTTTATTTTCATATCCGTAGTATATAAACATGCATGGACAGAGCTAGTGAAACCGATGACTTAGAAAGCTAGTGGAGTGCTCTCGCAACGTTGCCAATCGTCATAAGTGGAGGAGCATCGCATAAGAAGTGGTGCGACTTAAAAACAAGGAGGCTGGCTAAAGTGATGTCTACCTAGAAGAAGATATATAACTATTTCTAACCACACACGCAGTGTGGCAGGAGATTTTACACAATATGGTAACTTTAAGTTTACGTGATTAATTATCATGACTACATGATTGTGTTGCAAATTCAGCAATTTAACATCAGAAAGTGTATACAATAATTCCCAATCTGAATAAACGATTCGAGTTTGAATTTGTCTTTTCGGTTAAGAGCTATAAAAGCGATAAAACTTTTGTAAAACTATTTTACCTGATTTAATGTTTTTTAAATTTTAATTAAGATTTAAGTTTATTTAATAGAATTGTCTATCCTATTTTATGTAATGTAATATTGGTAACAAAAACGCGACATGACAAAACGTCGCGAGGCAATTTGTCCAAGTCTAAGAGAGCTCTAACAGTACTCGAGATTATTAAGGAATATGGAGCGAATGAAAATGCAGCTGTTGGCAGTAATTCAAAAGTTACCAGATGCGTCTGGATTGTTTCATAAACCTAGCTTAATAACCCCAGATGTCTACGCGACTATAAAATGCGTCGAAATTTTCATTGCATTCAGTCATGTTCTTCGAAGTTTACATAAGAATATAATGTAGGTATAGAGAAATTGGAAATTATAATATTAACATTACTTGTATTGGAAAAGTAAGGTTTCATTGCAATAATAGTTCATACACACACGAGTTTTTTTATTCTAAATAAGTAGTCAGGTGCAATACACACAACCGGAATAGAGGGGCATTGAGGTGTGCCAACTTTTTTGATAACACCACAAACTAAGCTTTATTTGCTTTGGTATAAAAGATTTGGTAAAGACAGAGGCAAGAGGGTCGCCCCGGTCGCTTCCTATGAGTCTCCTCCATATTTCGTTATCAGCATACTAATTTTAACTGTGTATCAATATAATATGTACGTATAAAGCTGATTTTAAATTATGAAAAAACACGACTCTACTCTCTTTCTTGCGCTCTACTTAGTCTGCATCCGCTAGCCTAAATAGTATTTTTTTTCTATTCACAAAAACTTTCCAGGAAACCTATGCAGGTAGGCAACCTATTATACGCAAACTCTAGATACTAGAACTAGATATAAGTAATATATTGCATTAGCATTCCTCCGCTTGACCTCCGCTTGGGGGACACTGGACATACGACATCAAAGGCAGGCGCCGCTGGATTCCGGCGGCGCAAGACCACGACGTGTGGAAGTCTCTAAAATAGACCTATGTCCAGCAGTGGATGACTATCGGTAACGACAACGATAACGATTAGTAATATATTATTATTTTGAAAATACTTAAATAGGAAGACGATTTTAAAGAGCACCTTTTATAAAAAATTATGAATTACGTTCATACAAAAACATTTTATAATGCTATCTTAGTAGCTGATAAGATGCTGTTTTAACAATTGTAGACAACATTTGCCAAGTTCACTATTTGCCATAAATGAACTCCAGATTATTATGGAGTGAAAGAAAATGCATCTGTTGGCAATAGTTCAAACAATGCCAGATGTGTACGCCCCGGGCCTTTCGTAACTATAGTTTAATGAACCCTAGTGGAGATAATATTTCAGCCCCTACAATTTCTTCATCGTGAATAATAAATTTTGTCGTGTGATTAAAAACAGAGAGCCCAGCGATCGGTTTGTATATTGCAAGGAAGCATTAACGAAATGAAAGACGCGGTTATGTTTATGTCTATAGTTTAGGTAAAAAAAAGTGTAGTCCTAATATTGTGAGTTATTAAGAAATTGTGAGTTTGCGTCTATGTAGAGGGTAATCTCCGGAACCACTACATCATTTTAAAAGTTAATTTAACCATTTCAAAGTTAAATATTCCAGATGGACATAGGTACATACTTAGACTAAGTATATAATATTATTATGAAAGATTTCCACTAGTATAAAGAGCACAATATTGCTCATTGTTGAAAATCAAGCATTGACTCGTAATCACACACACTTATTTACTTCTCGTCTGGTTTTAATTTACATTCTATATTATATTATGTCTTCGTATCCAGCCGTATCACATTTCGGTTTACTAACATTGTATTTATAAGTATTTCACGTACATTTATCTCTTTAAACACTAAGAAATTGTGCGGTGTGCGGGACGTTTCCTCCCCGATTGCCATATCGACCTGTCGCGTAATAATTGAGTTTTCTGTGGTACGGATAAGGTGCCGCGTTAAAACCAAATAGGCGTACAGACTACAGTATAGTGAAGATGTGTGTAAATTTAACGTACATTACATTCTTTAATAATAATAAATCGGAGAAACGTGCGTTCAAGTTTTGTTTTATTTACAAACAGTTTCCTTGGTTATAGGTTCTCCAAGTGCACTTGGTTAAGTGCACGTTAGTCATAAAAGCTTGCTTTCAGTTTAAACAGCCATAAAAAGAAATAAAGAAGTTTTACTGATCATGAAAACTCAATAGCTTAACAGTATAAAAGATAACAGAGAACTTTTCGCGTAGTACCTAATTTAATTACCCTCATTTTCTTTAACAGTTCGCCGCTTGATTGCAGTTTGCAAACTAAGCACCTATCACTCATTAGATGGCTAACGAGCAGCTTTTAGTTTGTAGAAAACTGCAATACTTCCCTTTTACATTTTTGTATCATTACCTACATTACAAGTTTTGAAGAACTTAACTTGCTTGAAACAGAAAGAAATTCAACAGTTTCTTAAGCCTATTTCAACTACATAGTTTAAGCTCGCGACGTCGTCCGCGTGGACTACACAAATTTCAAACCCGTATTTTACTCCTGACTGACTGATCTATCAAGGCACAGCTCAAACTGGACAGATCGGGCTAAAATTTGGCATGCAGATAGCTATTATGACGTAGACATCCGCTAAGAATGGATTTTTGAAAATTCAACCCCTAACTTGGTAAAAATAGGGGTTTAAAATTTGTCTAGTCCACGCGGACGAAGTCGCGAGAATAAGCTAGTTAGGTAACAAAGTACTTAGTGATAGTGTCTAGAGTGGCTAGTAAGTATTCATCGCACTAATTTTGGTAGTTTCCGAACGCGCCTGTCATTTAATACTCCACAAACTAATTGAATATAACTTTGTAGCGAACTAAATTACTCACTTCCTTTTTAGTAGTTTACGATATTGCAATTGAAATATGGTCTACACCTTCCGACTCCGTGACACGAGCTGTAGTACTGTAATGGTTACGTTACACGCAACAGTGTTGCATGGAATGTTGGTAACTATAAGGAAATTATTGTTGCGGAGTCATTAAAATATTTGTGTTTTGACTATAAAAATGTTTTTATTACTTATTTACCTAGTGATAACAAATCCTACCCCAGTATAGTTTGATTAAAATACTGAATTATTATAAGAAACTATCATTACATTATATACTTCCTGAACAATAAACAAAAACAAAATAATATGACTAATAATGGAAAATGCAAGAGAAAATGTCATAATTATGACTTATATAACATACAATATACTTAACGCTAATCGTTTATACGACTGTTCAATCTTACTAAGTGATTTAGGTTTTTTTTTTAGAATTCCATGGAAATTTTTGATTTTCCGGGACAAAAGTAGCCTATTCTGTCTCCGGAATACAATACACCTCTGTACCAAACGTCAAAATTGGTTAAAAGAATGAGCCGTGAAAAACTAGCAGACAAACAGGCAGACACGCTTTCGAATTTATAATATTATGTAGTATGGATAATTAATGCCAAAGTTTATAATTTGAGATCTTAATGATGTAGCTTATAATGAAAGAGATTATACAAAAAAACGGGCCGAATTGAGAACCACCTCCTTTTTGGAAGTCAGTTAAAAATAGAAACAATTCCATTTGAATTTTATCAGTTAATTTGTTAGTATTAGGTATATAGTGAGGCAGCGGATACGTCTGTAAGTTTTACTCAATAAGTAGTTTACACAATTAAATTTTAATATTTAATTTACTAATGTAAACATTATTTTTACTACATGTTTATTAATAAAAGTTGTCATTCAATTACGTCTGATTACGTATAAGCAACTTACGTAACAAAAACTTGCAGGTGCAATCGCGGCCTGAAAACAGCGAAGATAATTTCAATAGCAATAACCATGAGGTGATATCATAACCAAGTGCATTCCTATCAACAATAAAATAAAAAATAACTTCGCAGGCTTTAAAAATAACAATGAGGCAGTGGCAAAATGCGTTCCGTCTCCAATAACCATAACCGGGGTAGCAGGAAAATTGAATGTCGCATCATTCTCATGCAAAGTGCACAAAATACGACGGCCCAATCACAGCTGATATGAGAGAGGCGATACGCAAATCTTACGCCTCAGCGGCGGCATATTGAACGTGTACTTAGGTATTTCCGAAGAAAAATAGTTCACCTATTATTAGCATTGAGATATCAGCTCTCTATTCAGCATTTCTATCAGTTCTGTTGTCTGCAGTAATCAAAGCCATCCATATCCATACTCCATACTAATATTATAAATGCGAAAGTGTGTCTGTCTATCTGTCTGTCTGTCTGCTAATCTTTCGCGGCCCATCCGTTAAACCGATTTTGACGAAATTTGGTACAGATATAGCTTGCATCCCGGGGAAGGACATAGGCTACTTTTTATCCCGGAAAATCAGAGAGTTCCCACGGGATTTTTAAAAACATAAATCCACGCGGACGAAGTCGCGGGAAGCATCTAGTTTAATATAATTAGTGAAATGATCAAGTCTGTTCTGTTGATATAAAACTGAAGTTTTATAAATAAAACTGTAGTTAGTATAATACATTAGCTGTTTTCAGATGGCACAGGTAATAAAAAAAACTATAAGGTGAATACGGACATATCGAGCGAGAATTCAACGCGTCGAGTCATTACCATTCCATTCAGTTTTGTTCAGTTCCAGTCTGAGTATTTTTTCGCCAATTTCGTGAAACGGCGCTCGACGGTTGCATTTTTGTCTTTTTAAACCCTCTACTTTTTTGACTCAATCTCTTGTAAAAATTGCTCGACTGTCCCTTTTCGCTGTTCGAGCTTTTTGTTCCGATATTGGAAATGGAATTAACGCTTTTACCATACAGGTGCGATATCCGAGAATTCCGATTTTGTTGTAATCTGCTTCTTTGTGGGAATCCATGACCAAAGTGCAAAACAAGCTTAGTTTGTTTGAAAAAAAGGTTACAATTATATATTTAAGAAAAATATTTTTTTTTTAATCTGAGAAAAGTTTGGCCGTAGGCTACATACTTGCGGGTTGGCAAACTTCACACATCTTGAGAGCATTATGGAGAACTCTCAAGCAGCGGGTTTCCTTACGATGTTTTCCTTCATAGTTAAAGAAAGTGATACTTTACCCAAAACTAACATAGCTCCCAAAAGTTAGAAATACGTGCCCGGGATCAAATTCCGGACTCCCCAGCTAGGAAGCTGATGTCTTAATAACTAAGCTCCGTTTCTACATAATTTTTTACCTTTACCTAAATACTAAATGGGTATAAAATGTTAAGCAAAAGTAACCCCCGCATCAATAGTTTTTCCTGTAACAGACAAAAAACGTCAACTGACCCGTCCTGACAAAACGTTATCTGTGTCCCGGGTCCTTATGACCCTTTAACCCTTTTTGGCTGACGTTTGCTCTTTGCTGCCCAACTGTATCATTTAACTGACAACGCAAAGAAACATACAAAATCTCCAGAATCATAATCTATGTTATTATTATAAAGAATTACTTAGTTTGTAAAATTGTATGTAGGGGTAAGAACTGGAACTAATAATAACTGGAACTGAGTCTATAAAAATAATTTTACTAATAGACAGTTATGCTATCTCCAAGTGCTACGGACTATAAATTATCGCCAAAATATGTATTTCAGGAATTTTCGAAAATTCTACTCCCAAGCGGGTTAAATAAAAGTCCGCCGTTTTTCAAGTTATTTCCATGAAAGTTGGTATTTGGGTTGCCGTTACAAATGAAGATTTACGTGTTTCAGGATTGCTGATTTTCTAAACTTCACTCGAGCAAAGCCCGGGTGGATCAGCTAGTAAAATATAAAAAAAGAAATTACAGAGCTTAAAATATAAAACGGGATTTGAGTCGAGGACTTCTGCAATAAAAGTGTCAAAGATTGAAGTGTACTCAATCCTTGTTATTTTATCGCATTAATTCTGCCTCCTCATTCTATTCGGAAATCCTGAATTTTAAATTAGAAGTGGATGTAAATTCGTTAAAACAATAAATTATTATTCACTAAATGATGCCCGCGACTTCGTCCGCGTGGATTTAGGTTTTTAAAAATCCCGTGGGAACACTTTAATTTTCCGGGATCAAAAGTAGCCTATGTCCTTCCCCGGGATGCAAGCTATCTCTATACCAAATTTCATCATAATCGGTTAAACGGATGGGCCGTGAAAAGTTTGCAGACAGATAGACAGACAGACAGATAGACAGACAGATAGACAGACAGATGGACAGACAGACAGACAGACACACTTTCGCATTTATAATATTAGTATGGATATGGATTTGCATTATTTTCGAGGACCTTTCGACTCCAACGCCCATCGGTCCTATAACACACGTGACCTGTCAATGCCACTTCAATGTGCTGAAATTGAGAACTAAGCTCTTCAGCGAATCACTTCGTGTTTAGCTTTATCCCTCAACAAGCTGACCCGCCCAGGCTTCGCTCGGGTGGAATTTAGAAAATCAAGGTGGGGGTTGAATTTTCAAAAATCCGGAAACACGTGTTTCTTCATTTGTGACCGAAACCCCAAATACCAATTTTCATGTAAACAACTTGGAAATATGACGGACTCTCATACAAACTTTCATCCCCTATTTAACCCCCTTGATAGCAGAATTTTCGAAAATTGTGAAATAAGTATTTTGAATTTTTAATCGAAAGCTTAAATACCAATCTCCATCGACGTAACTTCAAAAATGACGGAAATTCATACAAACTTCCATCCCCCATTTAACCCACTTAGGGATGGAATTTCGAAAAATTCTTTCTTAGTGGATACTTACTCTTTACAAAGAACATACTCTCAAAATTTGTTTGACTTTAGCTTAGTTTAGATAGGTATTGCTTACAACAAAATTTAGCCACATGGGTTTTTGTTTGTAAATTGTAAATATACTTAGTAAATATAGTACTTGTAAATATACTACGCAGAAGGGAAGGGAATAAATCTTGTCCAAAATGTCCATGACTCCGAACTAAAATTTTAGCTACAAACTCTTATTACTTATTTCGGACACTCAAATAGATTAAACTGGGAAACAATGACAAGTAATAATGTTAAAAAGAAAAGAAAGGCCTGGAATCACAACAAGGAAAAGATTGTAGGATATTTTTTTATTCAATGTCTCGGTTGCCAACGACTTCGTTTGTTTCGTAAAGTATAAGGTCCGCAAATTGCTAAAGCGCGTGGCAGCCATTGTAGTGACGCCAGCACTAGATTGAAGTTTCGAGCAACCAGTAAAAAATTTTTTGCTGATAGTCCCTTTTTTTATTTCGGCTGACATCAAAATTTAGTAATTTCGATGTTAATAAGGCATGGTTCCAGCGCAATAGCAATTTGCGGGAGTCATAATAGGAATAGGTACTTAATCTATACCTACTTATATGATATACTAGCGACCCGCCCCGGCTTAGCATGGGTGCAATGTAGATACTAATGTGGTGTCATTGAGGTGTCATTGCCTCGGAAACTTTCAAATGAGAGGATTTTTTTCCGACCTAATTCACATTATTTCAATTTCTCTAGGGATATCTAATTTTTTGAGAATTAAACTATAGCTATAAACCTTCCTCTTAAATCACTCTATCTATTGGTGAAAATCGCATTAAAATCCGTTGCGTAGTTTAAAAGATCTACGCGTTCATACATACATACATACAGACGCGGGAAGCGACTTTATATTTTTACTAGCTTATGCTCGCGACTTCGTACGCGTGGACTACACAAATTTCAAACCCCTATTTCACACCCTTACGAGTTGAATTTTGAAAAATCCTTTCTTAGCGGACGCCTACGTCATAATAGCTATCTGCATGCCGAATTTCAGCGCGATCCGTCCAGTAGTTTGGGCTGTGCGTTGATAGATCAGTCAGTCAGTCAGTCAGTCAGTCAGTCAGTCAGTCAGTCAGTCACCTTTTCCTTTTATATATATAGATACTATGTAGAGATTTATCTTAAATCTAAATATACCAAATTAAAGGCTGACTGACTGACTGATGTATCAACGCACAGCTCATACTACTGGATGGATCGGGCTGAAAGGCATTCACATAGTTATTATGACGTAGATATCCGCTAAGCAAGAATTTTTGCAAATTCAACGACTAAGGGGGTAAAATATACCGCGTGGACTACACATCCACGCGGACGAAGTCGCGGCAATAAGCTAGTCATATATTACTACAAATGCGATTGTATCTCTCTGTCTTTACTTATGTCTGCTAGCTTTTCACGGCTCATCTGTTTAACGAATTTTGACATCATTTGGTAACAGATACAGCTTGTATTTGGGGGAAGGGCATACCTTTGATCCCGGAAAATCAAAGAGTTCCCATAGGATTCTTAAAACCTAAATCCATGTAGACAAAGTTGCGGTCGCCATCTAACTCATATAATTTACTTATATAATCTAATTTAACATATTCGAATTAGCCATAGAATGGGATATAATTAATTTGAAGTAAGTAGTTTAGATGTAGTGAACTTAATTACCTGTGAAGCTTGTACCAATATTTAGTGCTAAAAGGGTCATTAAATTTCCATTAACATATTTCCCAGTCAAGCTCCCTACTTTCAACTCCATAATACATACGAGAATATGCATCTATTACGAGTAAAAAATAGGACCATAAAAATAATATTTTATCACATACCTACATACATAATTTTGGTTTTAAAGAAATTGCCCAAAAATTTCAAGTCTACTACTACTATAGTAATACTGTCATTACTAATACTAATACTATGATTTTATTATGTCTGTCTGTTTAAATATTTTCATTCGATTAAAAAATTTGATGAAATGCACAAGATAACTTGTAGCCCAGAGACATAGATTACTTTTTATCCCAGAAAATTTAATTGTAAATTTCAATTTTTTTAAATTTAAACCAAATGTTTTTGTAAAACTATACTCCTTGAAAAGTTCAATTTAATATATTTTGGTTTCATTCAAATCGTTTGTGGTAAATGTTTTCAAATCTGATAAAAATAGGTAGTATAATAAAAATTGCTTGTCACTTTTAACTGCTTTGCTTTTATAAAATACTTTTATTACTATTGTAATATGTACGAATTGTCAGTTTAAACGTAGCATGTTCATATTAGCTGTAACATAAAAATGCAACTCCTCAATATATATCGAAGTAGGTTGCCTGCACATCGGATTGAAAGAGAGGTGATGCAAAATTATGTAGGTTAGGTAGTTAGGCAATAAGATTAAAACAATAGTATGTAAGATTTCTTTATTGGTATTGTTAGTCCATAAGCAGGAGTAGATCATAAGCCGGCTCTCAATAAACATCTTTCACCGTTGCCGCATTTAATTATTACCATACGGCCACAACATATCTCATGGCGACCCTTGCCAGTCGGTGCATGCCTAATCTAAGTGCGTGCACCGGCTGGGCACCGATCAAGAAGAAGACTACACAATTTTCTAAAGAATATCAAGATTCAAGACTCAATTAGAACAAAAAGAAGAAAAAAAAATATCCACGTCCTGTATTAAAAATCAAGAAACACTAACATCAAGAAATAAGCCCAAAAATGAATCGCTTATGAACAGAAGACATCTCAAGCTTGATTGATTGCTTGATCCCGAGCATTGATCGGCCCAGTATCATCGTGCGTCCAGGGTTATCCCGGCCACAACTAGGAGGTGTCCAGGGTATTCCCGGTCCAGTTCGAGGAGTCCAGGGTTTTCCCGGCCCATTAAGATGCAGTAAAGAAGAGGCGCAGGCTCCAGACCTCCGGACCTGATGACCAAAACCAGTCCTGACGACGACGGCGACTACACGGCGGTCACGAAATTGATTGATAAAATGCGTCGCTAACAGTTAAAGTAAGTGCAATTTATCTCTCGTAATGGGCAATATAGGTAGAATGTGTAGGTATTGTAATTTTTTTTTGGATAGATATTTTAATTTTGTACGTAGGTATAGGTTAGAAGAATATTGTTTTTTTATAATAAATAATACTTGCTCCACTATCTACTAATAAGTTCCGTTCGTGCTTTATTTGTAAGATTTTATATAGTGTGTAGGATAGTTTAAACTAATAATAGATAATAATTAATAAATGAATAAGTAGGTACTTACTTCTTTCGTAAATATTAATAATTCAGAGAATTATAACGGTGTCATCGCGTGGTCAACGACACACGCGTACCCGAACATTTTGTATTGTTATACGAGACAATGGTTTTGCTCGAGATGCAATTTGCAAATACAACGAAATGAATATGAAATAAGGAGAATTTTTTCCCCTACAGACGTTTTTCGTCTAGTTTCGTGCTAGTTTTGACGATATAAGACTTTACCCGGCTTTGACAAATTAGGACTCTGCAAACCAAAGGCTTGATCACCCTTCGGCTGCAGAAGTGCTATAGGTATAAAATATACAATATTTATTTTGGATTGAGACATACTGACGTAGGAATCTGATTGTTATTTATTTGTTTAAACGCGATGTTTTGCGCATATTTAGTACCTCCTCATTCAACTATATATTTGTCTAGACTCTTGATCATTATCTACCGCGCTGGTGTTAGTGAAAGGCCTAGAATTTTTATGAAAAGTTGAATGTTATTGAAATACTTATTGAAAGAAATAAGTTTGATGAAGACTAAAAGTCTTATGAAAAATGCTTGCAAGCATGTTATGTTAAATATTTATTAGGATGTTACGCAGGCGAAGCCAGCGGCTGATACATAGTGAGCCAGCGCAACATGCATTCCCATTCCCACGTACGAATACGACCCGTATAGCTGACGCGGCGTAATACCAGAACCCGCGCGATGTGGGAATCGTAATATTAAGTTAGAATATTCTCATCCGTAGAGATAAGCACTAGTTTTTAGTCTTTTCATTTAAATGTAACTTTGAATATAATTATTATAAGGATATTATCGCCGACTAGTTTTCTTCCATCCACCTCCTGCGAGCCTAAACATTACTGGCGCAGTGACGGGGTAGGATAAGCTGTACCTGTAGCTGTATCGGACAACTGTGACGGAGAACAACTTATCCTGAGAACCTACCATTCGGAGGCCGCAGTGTAGTGGAGAATCTAAACTTCGATTCGTGGAAAGAAATAGATCGGCGATGCGGTAAGTACTTGAATCGTTCAAGTTCCTTTTGCCTATCCTTTTCCGACTAACAAGAAAAAGAGGTATTGTGTTTAATTTTTTTTTAATTGATTTTTTTTAAATCGTACTTTTATTGAATCCTCATTTATATATCGTCCTTATTCCTAAAATTTTATAATCTAGGTTTATACAAAATCTATAGACCTATTTAATATAATTTTACGTGAACTTTAGGGAAGTAATTTTTTATTGAGTGTTTTTTAAAAAAAGTTTTTTGAGTGTCTTTTTGTGTGTGTTAGTTTAATTTTTATTCGTCAAGATTTTTCATCCAAGGTCAGGACGTAGTTTCGTAGGTTCGGTTAATAGGTCAAGAGCCGTAGACGAATCTAGGAACTTAGAAGACATGGCATCAAACGATTTAGATACTATCTATAAATCTATTCGATTTTTACCCGAATTTGACGGAAATCCTCATGTGTTAACACGGTTTATAAATTTGTGTGACCAATTGGTGATTGCCCATTTTGACGTTAGTCCGGGACATGAGTTACAAAATTCGGCATTAATTAGTGGAATATTAAATAAAGTGACAGGTTCCGCGGCTAGGTTAATTAATGCAAACGGTATCCCAGATAGTTGGAATGGCATACGAAATGCCCTTATTAATAATTTCGCAGACCATCGCGATGAGACCGCTTTATACAATGATTTGTCTCTACAGACACAAGGCTCTAGCACCCCGCAAGAATTTTACGAAAAGTGTCAAAACCTGTTTAGCACAATTATGACCTACATTTCCCTACATGAATCCGCACCTACCACAATAGAGGCTAAACGGCAACTTTACCAAAAGTTAACCCTGCAGTGTTATTTACGTGGTCTAAAAGACCCGCTAGGCTCGAGGATACGGTGCATGCGGCCAGTGTCAATGGAAAAAGCCCTCGAATTTGTACAAGAGGAACTTAACACCCTATATATACAACAACGAAATGAAGGCGGGTTTTCTCAGAAAAATTCTGGACATAAATTTTCCGTATCAAATTACACAGGTCCTTCAAGGTCACAAGGTTTCGCTATGCCTGGGCCATCTTGGCAGCAGCCTATATATTTTAGACCACCTCAGAGTCAGCAACCTATGCATTTTAGACCTGGTTGGAAACCTAACCCTCAAATGCATCCGCGTGGTCCTAGTCGTACCCAATTAATGTTTCGCGCTCCTCCACCGAATTATAACCCGAAGAGCAACGTTTTCAAATTACCAAATCGACAACAATCGCCTAACAATTCTAATTTCCCACGTCCCATGAGCGGTGTGAGTCATTTCACCCCTAGACATTTACCACCATCGGGACATGATTGGCGTAAATTTGGTAATCCACCACCAACTAACTATATGAAATCACGCGACGTCAATTTTAATGAACTTAACTATGACTATGATTATGATTATGACTATGACTACGATTATGACTATGACAATTACGAACAATTTACGGATGAATGCTATAATTACTATGAGGAAAGCTCCTCGAACGTTGAACCAAGTCCAATAATAGAAGAAGTTGATCAGAAACAGGAAGTCAGTTCTAAGAAAGAAAATTTTCAGATAGTCAGCGAATCCGAAAAACCAAGATAGATGTTAATTTTTATGTCCAGCGGCAACTTGGTTATGTACAGATTAGTAATCCACCTCTCAGATTTCTTATCGATACCGGGGCGAATCAATCTTTTATCAGTCCTAAAGCAGTACAAATGTATTTTAGTAATATGCCACTTAACTATGAACCCTTTGAAGTAACCAACGTGCACGCAACAACTAAAAATGACTATTCCATTACATTACCTTGGTTTTCCGAATTTAACGAAGATGGTGATATTACTTTTTACGTATATAATTTTCACGAATACTTTGACGGTCTTTTAGGCCTAGATTTACTTGAAAAATTGGAGTCCACTATTAATCTTAAAGACAGAAAATTAGTAACGCGTAACGCTGAGATTCCAATAAAAATGTATGATTCGCGTAACGTTAATTTGTTCGAAGAAATTATTCCTGCTCATTCTTCAAAGCTATTTGCATTGCCTATTAATTCGCAGGACGGTGATGTCTTGATTCCATCTCAAACTATATGCAGCTGTATTATTTCCGATTGTATAACACGCGTTAAAAATAAGAAAGGATATGTTGAAATTACTAATGATTCCCCGAATGATATAGTTTTTTCCATAGACAAACCCATATCAGCAGAACTTTATAATTTTGAATGTGAGCAAACCAATGTTTCTTCGAATCGTGCTAAAGAAGTTTTTTCTCGTCTTCGCACTGAACATTTAAATCCAGAAGAAGCAGCTAATTTGAAAGCACTGTGTGCAAAGTATGCCGACGTGTTCTATCTTGAAGGTGAACCTTTAACGTTCAATAATAAGATTAAACATAAAATTAAGACCAGCGATGAAATTCCTGTACATACAAAAAGTTACAGATATCCTTATGTCCACCGACAAGAAATCAGAGATCAAATCAGTAAAATGCTTGAACAAAATATTATAAGACCTTCTGACTCCGCCTGGAGCTCTCCTATTTGGGTGGTTCCCAAAAAGGCAGATGCTTCTGGTCGTCGTAAATGGCGTCTTGTCGTGGACTTCAGAAAAGTAAACGAGAAAACGATTGATGATAAGTACCCTATTCCCAACATCACCGATGTGCTAGACAAATTAGGGAAGTGTCATTACTTCACTACCTTAGATTTAGCTAGTGGCTTTTACCAGGTTGAAATGGACCCCGCTGATATTCACAAGACTGCATTTAATGTAGAGAATGGGCACTATGAGTTTTTAAGGATGCCCATGGGGTTGAAAAATGCTCCATCGACTTTTCAGCGAGTCATGGATAATGTTCTCAAAGATCTACAGAACAAAGTTTGTCTAGTATATCTTGATGACATAATTTGCTTTAGCACAAGTCTTCAAGAGCACATAGTTAATTTGGAAAAGATATTTCAGAGATTGCGTGAGTCAAACTTCAAGATACAGATGGATAAGTCTGAATTCTTGAAGTTAGAAACCGAATTTTTAGGTCACATAATTTCTAAAGATGGTGTAAAACCAAACCCCAATAAAATAGCAGCCATAAGTAAATATCCATTACCAAAGACTACGACACAGATCAAACGTTTTCTCGGATTGCTAGGATATTACAGAAAATTCATCCCTGATTTTGCACGTCTAACAAAGCCCCTTACTCAATGCCTGAAGAAAAATTCTAAAATAATAATCGATGATGAATACATAAGGTGTTTCGAGCACTGTAAGCAACTGCTTACCAATGATCCCATTTTACAGTATCCGGATTTTACTAAAGAATTTTTGCTAACAACTGATGCTTCTAATGTCGCAGTAGGTGCCGTTATATCACAGGGCCCAGTAGGGTCTGATAAACCGATCGCATATGCATCTAGAACTCTTAATTCTAGCGAATTGAACTATAGTACGATAGAAAAAGAACTCTTAGCAATCGTCTGGGCCACCAAGTATTTCAGGCCTTACCTTTTTGGACGTAAATTTAAAATTATTACAGATCATAAGCCCCTGCAGTGGGTAATGAGTCTTAAGGAACCTAATTCGAGACTTACAAGATGGCGTTTAAAACTCAGCGAGTTCGATTTTACGGTGTTGTATAAGCAAGGAAAGTCTAATACCAACGCGGACGCGTTATCGCGCATTGAAGTTCATGTGGAAGAGCTAAGTTCGGTTGCTGTGAATCTATCGGACGGAGCTCCCTCTTTAGATGACTCTGGAACTCTCTCAGCTCCGGAGGCTGAAGATGGTTCTAGAACAGCAACTGTCCATACTGATGACGAAAGCCCCATCTTGGAAATCCCGATTTCAGAACATCCGTTGAATAAATTTACTAGGCAAATCGTTTTTAACGTTGTAGGTGATATTAAAACCAAACCAGTCACTACAAACCCCTATGAAAACCATAAGCGTACGACTGTTCAATTATCTGAGTCTAATTTAGAAGAAGATGTCATCAATGCTATTAAAGAATTTGTTCAACCTAAAATTAAAACTGGTTTATTAATCAATCCACCATTGGCTATGTATAAGATAATTCCAATAATACAGAAAACCTTTAAAAATTCGTCAATGATACTCAATTTAGTTAAAACAGAAGTAGAAAATGTTCGAGAATATTTAAGGCAGCAACAAATTATAGATAAGTGCCATGATGGCAAGACAAACCACCGCGGTATCAATGAATGCTTTCTTGCTTTATCTCGAAAATTTTACTGGCCTAAAATGCGAGAGCATATTTCAAAATTTATTAACGACTGTGCAGTATGCGGACAGGCTAAGTATGACCGTAATCCAATCCGACAGCAATTTCAAGTAGTTCCACCACCCAGTAAACCTTTTGAGCTTGTGCACTTAGACCTCTTAAGTGTAGAAAGCTGTAAGTTTCTGACAATAGTCGACTCTTTCTCCAAATATGCTCAAGCATATTTCTTAGGAGACAGCACGGCAGTCAGTGTAGTTCAAGCATTACTTAAATTTAGTACGCATCATGGAAATCCTTTAACTGTAGTTACTGACAACGGTCCGGAATTTAACAATCAACTTATATCTGAGTTCTTCAAACTTCATAAAATCCAGCATCATAAGGTCGCACCACATACTCCTAACGAAAATGGTATCGTTGAAAGATTTCACTTAACACTCTTAGAACACCTTCGTATCTTTAGAATCAGTCAAAAGGATGAATCAGTAAGGAACCTGATACCTTATGCTCTTCTAGCCTACAATAGCAGTATTCATAGTTTCACAAAATGCAGACCAATCGAAATAGTAACTGGACATTTTGACCCACGCGACCCACTCGACATAGACCTCACGACACATGTCTTACAGCAGTACATACAGGATCATAAAAATAGAATGAAAATTACATATAACCTTATCCACGAATCCTGTAGTAGTCTACGCAGAGATTTAACTAATAGTCGTAATAGAACTAGAGAGCCCGAAGCAAATTATTCCCCAGAACAACAAGTTTTTGTTAGAAACCCTGTTGCCTCTCGTCAAAAGGCAGCTCCCCGCTATACTCAGGATGTAGTTGTGGCAAATCTCCCAATCCACATCTACACTAGAAGAAAACGAGGCCCAATCGCGAAGTCAAGACTAAAGAGAGTTCCTAACACTGCCCAATTGTTGCAGGATCCTCCTTATAATCAATCTACTTCTGCAGCCAGTGGTAATGATCCAACATGATAGAGTTAGGATATTATAGTGTTAGGATATTATAGTGTTAGGTTAGTATTATGTAAGAAATGATATCATTTTGTTTTTCATAGTTTAAAAATTTCCTGTTAGTTTAACCTAAGTATATTATGTATTAATTTCCCATTACCACATACGCATCATGATATCCTTGTCACTTATTATCCATTCCTTGCTTGAACGAATACAGGTACATAGAGGCTGAATGCCCGAAGACCAGCAAAGGTTATCTATATTATAATATGCCGATATACGAAGCTTATAGATTTACACTTACCCAGAATAGAAGAAGACATAGCCATCCAAGTTATAGTTTTACCTAAAGAAGAATCCTTTGACTCAAGACCATCCATTATGAATAATTTAAGTCCACAAAACTGGATCACCTACATGATGCAAGTGCAAAGGTTTCATCTCAAACGCCTATCACTCTACCTCCAAGTACGGACCATGGAGTTATTTATCACACAATCATTACCATTCGCCATATTAATTGGAACCTGCAGACTGAATATGATCATTACAGTTTATCAGAAAATACATCGCACGAAGACCTTGCAGTTAAGAAACATAACCAAAATTCTGAGTTCTTCATCCGATGACCTTTCGGCGCAATTCACAGCCAAGGTGTTCCATATGCGCCGATCTGATGGGGGAGGTGTTACGCAGGCGAAGCCAGCGGCTGATACATAGTGAGCCAGCGCAACATGCATTCCCATTCCCACGTACGAATACGACCCGTATAGCTGACGCGGCGTAATACCAGAACCCGCGCGATGTGGGAATCGTAATATTAAGTTAGAATATTCTCATCCGTAGAGATAAGCACTAGTTTTTAGTCTTTTCATTTAAATGTAACTTTGAATATAATTATTATAAGGATATTATCGCCGACTAGTTTTCTTCCATCCACCTCCTGCGAGCCTAAACATTACTAGGAGAGTACGCGCCGCGTTTGTTCATTTGTTTATTTATTTGTATTATGTGAATAAGTAACTTGAAAGGAAGATGAAGACTAGGAGAGGTTTATTTTGACTGTCCAGGAAATATGAATACCTGAGATGTTTACTTAATAATAGGTATTATTATGGGTTTTAGAATAGAAACCTTATATTTACCGTCTTACGACGATGCTATACGACAGCTGTATACTTATGATGACGACTATTTGATAGGTCAAAGAATCTTTTAAAGTCGATTTGTGAAATCGATACATCAGCTTATACATATCTAATATCTATGATGCTATTTTGAGATTATTTTATTACCTATGATGAGATTTTTCGAAACTTTTGTAAAAGTTAAATCCTTGACTGCACTTAATAGATTTCGATTTTTCTAGTTATAAGTAAGGTTGAAAGTATGCCCATACGAAGCAAGAGATAAGATAAATTGCACTTGAGCACAGGAAGTAACGATAAAAAAAATGTTTCCTTACATAATTTTAATTTTATTTAGCATTAGATTTTATTTTTGTGATTGTCATCATCTTTTCTTCTGATTCGATGTAGCGTCTAACATTTTTTTTCTTTTAAGGGGAGGGGTAACCGCATACATTTTCAGGGGAGTTGTAATATGTACGAATTGTCAGTTTAAACGTAGCATGTTCATATTAGCTGTAACATAAAAATGCAACTCCTCAATATAATATATCGAAGTAGGTTGCCTGCACATCGGATTGAAAGAGAGGTGATGCAAAATTATGTAGGTTAGGTAGTTAGGCAATAAGATTAAAACAATAGTATGTAAGATTTCTTTATTGGTATTGTTAGTCCATAAGCAGGAGTAGATCATAAGCCGGCTCTCAATAAACATCTTTCACCGTTGCCGCATTTAATTATTACCATACGGCCACAACATATCTCACTATGCTACACTTTAATTATTCCTAAAACACGTACTCGTACATACAGAATTCTGAATTTCCACTAATTCGTTTACACAGGTAATGTTCAATTTTACGTAACCATTAATTTATTCAGCTGAGCTTAACGGCAACGCTAAGTGGTCGTTTCTCGTATAAGCAAATTACGAGTCATGGCAAATGAAACGCAATGAATTTTATATTAGAGCTCATTTTCAATAGGCAATATCTTTCAAAGATACGAAAATACCCTTTGTCCCACACGACCGCTATCCGAAAGCTTGTTTTCCGGCGTGGCAATTTCATAAATTAAACTATACGCAGTATCATGAACATGTCAACACTGTGTGAAGAACATGATTTATGTGTTGTTAAAATTGCATTGTTTTCACCGTTTGTTTGTACAAGGCTCGTACTAATAATACTTCAAGCTCCGAAAGTACATTTGGATTTGCGTAATACTCGTATCTAGCAATAAGGCTGGCCTATAATATAACATGCGAAGTCAATATTGAGGTTTCAATATGATTTAAAAAAATCACACTTTACATGACACTTTAAGTATAATATAGAGCTGTTAAAAACAGCTCTACATTATAATATGTGATGAACTGTGGTAAATATACATCGGCCTTCTAGTCGGGAGGGTCTGGGCTTCAACCCCGGGCACGCACTTTTAACTTTTGTAGAGTTATTCTGCGTTTCAAGCAATTAAATATCATTTTACTTTACGCTGAAGGAAAACATCGTAAACAAACCTGCATACCTGAGAGTTTTCCACAATGTTCTCAAGGGTGTGTGAAGTCTGCCAATCCCCACTTGATTAGTTGGCCTTTCTTATTCTGAAAGGAGACCCGTGATCAGCAATCCCCGGCAATGGGTTGATCATGATGATGATTATAATAATACTCGCTTCATTCCGAAGACATAATATTGTGCTCAGTAGTAGAATTATGAACTGTTGTTGCTTTAACACCTCCGCACCTTTCGAGAAAACATATTACACTCTTAATATTTGCCAATATGAATTTCCTTAATATTAAATCATCTACAAACATATTTACAAAAGATGCCATATTTGGGGCATCTCGTACGTTACAAATGAGAATGCGAACTCATGCCGTGATCCGTGATGTGAGAATCACCCTTTCTCACGTCATTAACCCACCTAATCCACTTTTATGAAAAACTGTCTCGTTGAATCTTACGAAGGTTGTTTAGCACGAAATAGATAGTGTTTAGTCATTGCTCATTGTGTCATTATTTACATAATATTGTCAACATTTTTTATAACAACAAGTCGTAATTCAAAAAATTAAAAACATGACTACCTTTTTACAATTGCAGAATTTTAAAAAGTTAAAAAAAACTGGTCACTCAAGATGATGTAAGTATTCTAACGGTACCAAATCTGTTCAGGCATCTAGAATTTATAGTGGAACAATTGGCACCGATTCTAAGCACAACCTAATATTGAAACTAATGAAACCTACTACCTAAACCTAATGAAACTCTTATATAAATGAATCCGAAAATAATACACTTCTTTTTTGGGCACTCGTGTAAAAAAATGTAAAAATTCAATATAACTTTATGATGATAAAACTTAGACTTTTGTGAAAAGCTACACATTACAAACTACATACGTTTTCAAAAAAGTAATTACAACTACTGAAAGAGGAAAGATATAGGTAAGCTCGAATATATATTATGTGTACTTATTTAATTTACTTTTGGAGTAGAATCTTTTAAGGGATGATTTATGCTAACACGAGGCGTGCGCGGGCCGTGACACGTACGAGGCGCGGACGAGGCACGGATTAAAAATATCACGAACATTTTATATGAAGCAGTTAATGCTTCACCGTGTGGCGTCCGTGCACGGACACGGTACGGTGAAGCATAAACTGTTTCATATAAAATGTTATCATATGAATTATCCCGTATACCTACTCAACAAAATATAGGTTTTCAACGGCAGGTAATGACACTTTAATAACGCTTCGTCACCGGCAAGAGTCCCCTACACTTTCTTTGAATGGAAACTCCACCCTAATCCTGTACGGAGGGATAAGTTTGTTATGAAATTTATAACTTTTAAAGGCGAAGTTCGCGTGACCGTAGACACGTAATATAAGTTGGGGACTACATTCAGTATATTTAGTATGAGATTTTACATCTCAAAACGTTGATAGAACTCGAGCGTCGAAACACTTCAGCATTAAAATAAAATGGACTTTAACTGCCTTGTCTTAAAACTCAAGTTCCATCATATACAGCCAGCGCTCCGAGCGGAAACCTTGCAAAATTAATATTGGCGCTACTGAATTTTTGACTTAAAATCAAGGACCTCTTGGTCCATTTTACTGTGACGTTATTGTGTTTCAACACTCAAATTCTGTACTTTAGTTTTCTTAGTTTGCTCAAAAGATAAATAAATCGCAGGAAACTTCTCGGAGAAACTACCTAAGCACTGCAACGAGATTTTTCTGGCGCTTTAGACCTTCTGGAGTTAGGTTTTCACTCGTCTCATGATTTCTTTGTTAGTTCGCGATAATAAGGTCATATAGGCTGCATATAATGCACCTCTTACACATTTCAGCGAGAAGCAACAAATAATACGCGACAGGTCAAGTTAGCAAACTGGGTGGGAACGCCCCGCACACCCGCATAGGCCCCGCACTACCCGATGCGGGTGAGCGCGGGCTCTCCCCACTCGGTTGTCATCTCTTACCTGTCGCGAACTATACTTGTTTATTTTAAGTAAACTTAGGAAAACTAACCGTTTGGTGAGACGAAAAATCTCATACTAAACACACAGGCCGGCTTTCCAATTATTGATGCGTGCCGCGAGCGAAGCTGCTTTGTTAAAAAAATAAAAATGTTAATCCGATGCGAATGGCAAACGTTTTTAATATTCACATCCCCCCTCCAATTAAACGTACGGCCAGCACTCAGTAGGTCAGCGATATGGAAATTTTAACCTGCGTTTACTAACTTAAAACGCATGTTTTTTACAAATGTAACTGTCAACTTTACAATATAGACTATAATATACTTAGGCATGATCAAAGGGTGCGTATCAATGCTCTTGAGCAGAAGTAGCATTTTAAAGATGTTCAGAAATAGCCATAGAAGTTCATTTAGAGAACGAGCGACGATATCGTATAAGTGAACGAAATAATTAGGTTGAGGTAGATTCACTTGATGTTTCGAAAGCACTTATACAGCTGTACTCAGAGTCGCTTAATCGTTACTGAAGTTTAGTTAAAACGAGACAGCGCTATATCTCTCACATAAATCTGTCTCGTTTTAACTCAATCTTAAGTAACGATTAGCGACTCTGAGTACGGCTGATAAGGGTTTATTTAATCAAAAACTATTCTATCCTCTTTGTCATTACGTACATAAAACTATGTTTTATCATTACTCTATAAACTATAAATATAAACTAGAAATCAAACCGAATAATACAAATCAGTAGTACAATATTTTTCAATTTAAACTTTTCCGAGAGCGCTACCTATAACTTTGCTTCGCGTTGTAACAGCGTGCATGAATCTACTCTGTGAATAGTTTTAAGGCTGAGATCATAATATTGACGACTATCATATACGTCAAGCCACTCTAAAGCTGCTATGAAATGCTCAAATGCTTTCATTTAGACGTTCATCAGACGCTCACGTCACCCCCGAGGATCTAAAAGCCAACGCATACAGACAGGGTGGAAATGTTTCGAGTCTTTTTGGTACCTGCCTACACTTAGCTTTATGTATTTTGCCATACCATTAAAATTTGTGTATTGAAAATGTGATCTAAATCCACGCGGACGAAGTTTATGATAAAACTAGCTGACCCGGCGAACTTCGTACCGCCTAACACGTCACTCAATTGTTTTGCCTTCCAGGAACCCCTCCACTAACACGGTATTAAAGTTCAAATTGACTTTTAAGTATTATTACGAATCTTTTGTATGAGAATATAGAAAAGTGTTGTTTTAGACTTTTTCAGGCAATTTTTCAAATTTTTCTCTCCATAAGAACCATCCTCGTACCTACTTCAAGGAATATTATAAAAAAAGAATTAGCGAAATCGTTTCGGCTGTTCTCGAGATTTGCGATCAGCAACACATTCAGCGATTCATTTTTATATATAGAGAAGATGTAATATCCACAGGATAAGCGAAGTTATGAAACCTCGAGTTCTATTTTAAAAATACGCTTCAACCGCTTTAACTGTGGCTTTATAGTCAACGAGCTACGCCTATTTTTGTCAACCCAAAAGTCTGAACAAACATTATATCGGGGTCAACGTTAAGGTTAGGTCAGGCCAACATAAATCCGTGTCAAGCGGTGAAAAGTAAGTCATTACTGGAGTGAATCAAACAATGAGACAGATGTATTATTATATAATATAAATAATTATGATTGTTGTGGATATCTAAAATTACACGCGGTAGAAATAAGACTACATTATAACGAGTTATTTGACACTAAGTTACTTGTCATTTTTACGGAGAACGCAAGGAGAGTAAATTAAGTAGCTTTTTTATTTTATTTTTTATTCAGATACAAGTTAGCCCTTGACTGCAATCTCACCTGGTGGTAAGTGATGATGCAGTCTAAGATGATAGCGGGCTAACCTGGAAGGGGTATGGCAGTTTTTATTAAACCCATACCCCTTTGGTTTCTACACGGCATCGTACCGGAACGCTAAATCGCTTGGCGGCACGGCTTTGCCGGTAGGGTGGTAACTAGCCACGGCCGAAGCCTCCCACCAGACCAGACCAGAAATTTAGAAATTATAAAATTCCAAACCGGGTTCATCAATTCCGGGTTCGATTCCTGGCAGGGGCCAGGAATCGAACCCGGGACCTCCCACTCTTAAGACCACAGCGCTCACCACTGCGCCAGCTGTTAATGGAAAACTTTATACCTAGCATTTTTCTAAACGACGATTTTAACTATAAATTTTAAGTCGTTCGAGGAAGCATACAAGACAAATCTCCGCATGTGGTTAAGATATGAAAGAGTCCCTACCTCAAGTTGTCTCCTATCTCATATTGTTGTTCGTGTGTGTTCGATCGTCAGCTATGCTATCCAACTTGGTACATCCGATCCGAGTTTGAACTTTGTACGGTTGTTACTGATATATGCAGGAAAGTTTCTGATGTAGTACTGTAAACGCTTAAAAGGTAGGTGGTGCGCGAGTCGCATTGCAAGTTGCAAAGCATGTCGGGCAGTAGCTATAACTATTTAATCCATACTAATATTATAAATGCTAAAGTGTGTCTGTCTGTCTGTATGTCTGTCTGCCATGGTTCACGGTCCATCCGTTCAACCCATTTTGATGAAATTTGGTACAAAGATAGCTTGCATCCCGGGGAATGTCATAGGCTACTTTTTATACCGGAAAATCAAAGATTTCTCTCGGGATTTTTAAAAACCTTAAACCATTACATAGGTATAATATCTTGTATATTATATATAATATCTTTAAACGTTAAAATTACCTAAGTCCATGTGGATAAAGGTGCGAGCATCATCTAGTAATAAGTAATAAGTATAATAAATTGATTTCGTCGTTCAATAGCGAATATTTTTTTAATATAGAAAATTCAAAAATATTCATCCAACTTTAAATAGTTTTATTTTGTAAAAACCGTTAAAAACTGCAACAGTTACATAAAATACGAAATGGAGGCCGCGAGTGTTGGCTGAATGGAAGTCCATTATGGCTGGAAGTACTACATTATTGCTCGAAACTGCTAGCTTCACGATATCGAAAATGAATATTGAATTCTATGACATTGAAATAAGATAGATATATATATTTGCGTTAGAGTGTTATTCTGCGGATTTCTCATTAACAGATGCCCGGAGCCAAGTTTCGTTGAAGAAAGGCTTATCCCGGAAGTCCCATAAACGTATTGTGCGGTAACCTTTTTTTTCTACTAATGAGGTGCAGAATGCAGATGCTAACAATTTCGAAGTTGTGACTTCGGCTTTACTTTGACCCCAATCTGAGATTGGGAACGGAATTTTTATTGCGATCTTTCTGCTAACTAAAGTGTAAAACTCGTAGAGACTTTTTCAAAACGTCGAAAGGTCAATTTTGTCATGGCGAACATTTTTCACGCAGCTTTAAATACTCCAGTAATTAATGCAGGAGCATCTTTTGACGCGAAGCGCTAACATATTTTAATTAGGTTTATCATCTTTTGAGAAGTGAAAGTTTTATGCAAGTAAAATATTAAGTTTAGTTTAATTAATGCAGGTAACTACTAGCTTCAACTTTTGTAGCTTTAAGCGTAAATAAAATTAAGGAATTATAATATACGAGCATAAACGATAGTGGCTCTTTTTAATAACGTTTATCTGTATACATACTAATTACACACTACTATTTTATTATAAATATGAAAGTCTCTCTTTCTTTCTGCCTGTCATAGAACCAGCCTTTCACGGAATTTAAAAAAAAACTTAAATAAATATGGAAAGTGACGGGCGTCATTTAATATTAATGATATAATCTGTAAAGACCTGGGTGCGTTTGGAACCCTCGTAGCTTTGGTTTTCAAATTCGCGTTTATCACCACTATATCATTTTACAAATGCAACAACCGACCATCAAAAAATGTAATTTATTACCTATTTTGAAAAATATATACGACTTTGACTTTGACTTTGAAAGAAGTAGGTACCTACTTGTATTTCACATGTTTACATCAGACAGTGCAGTTAGGTAGTGACGTGAGAGTGAAGTGCAAAAGACGTATTTTAGTTAGTAATTTATTAATACAGAGCAGTTGCAAAGTTATAGGTATCCTAGTCACAGCTCCGTTTTCATTTTATAACTAACGAACCCTAAACAATTGTCTTTATAATCAAAAGCTATAACTAGATTAACATTTGTTTGCGCGAAATAATGCTTCAGAGCGCTAAACTTGGTGTTTTTCTTGAGAGAGTTAAATCCAAGGCTCTTTACGCACCGTCTGTTACAAGTCTGAGAATTTTCAATCCCCTACCTGCGCACTAGATCTTTCTGATCGTTTCTGATACCAACCATTAAGGCAGTCTAAGGTGTGGAATGCTCTTCCGGCGTCCGCGTTTCCTGCCAAGTATAACAAGGCAAGAGTGAATAGGCATCTTGCAGGCGCTCCAACCTAGACGTCATCATTGCTCTGTTTCTCAGGCATGATTGCCGTCAAGCGCAAGCCTATCTCACAATAATAATAAAAAAAGATCCAAATTTCGTTTTACGGCTTTGAAAACGAAATTCGGAGAACTACGGCTGCTTTGAATCGAGAATTCTCAGATTTGGATTGGGTGCAGTGCGTAAAGAGCCTTATCGATCATCAATCAACATTGGTCCACCCAGCCCTTGGAATCCCCATTAGTGGCAATTTAATCTTCTTAAGACCGGGGTCAGAGCTAAGCAAAAACTATTATTTTGATGCCTTTTATTAGTCGCTTGAGTGAATTTTATTGAGCTGACCACTGGACCAGTTTTTATTACTCTATAAATACAATATAGACTATGTAATACATTTGATGATTTTCGAAGATTATAGTCAGTTTGATGTATAGTTCGCGACAGGTCGAGAAGGCAATCGGGGTGGGAACGCCCCGCACACCCGCACAGCCCCCGCGCTTACCCAGTGCGGGATAGCGCGGGTGGCATGCGGGTGTGTGGGGTGTCCCCCCGCCTCATACCCCGATAGCCATCTCAACCTGTCGCGGATTTATAGTTATGCAATAATTCAGAGTAAACCTTTAAGTTAAACGTACGTTTGTCATTTAGTATGGATGGATAAACGTCGTGATTTGACGTGTAGCAATTTTAACAGATTCAAGTTAGGGTGGTTACAGACGAGCGCCACTTTGTCGACGACAGGGGTGACTGCTGCCGTCGACTCGCTGGCGACTGCTCTCGGCACGCTGGTGGTTGCCGACAGCCTGGCGTCAAGTGCCGCTCGCCTCCGATATCACGTATTAGGTCTTTTGATAGTAGTTTGTGTTAGTTTTCTGTAACTATACCCAGTGCAACACCCAATAATGGACTGGAGTGGAGTGGCGGTGCCACACGGTTTCTCTATTGTATCGACTTAAACTCAGCATATTTACTTTGACAAATATTATTGAAATTGTTACAATGAAAATGAGCGCACCTAAACTTAAATGCGCGGGTCCACTCTAACGTCTTCTGGCGCACTCCGTATAGGCCCCTATCACTGCAGCGCCACTAACCACGCTGCATTTCTACTCATCGCAAGTCTGCACTGGCCCTAACAAAGCACATGAAGCGCTAGGTGTAATAATTTTGTGTTGAGTTAATTGAACCATATTTCATGTATTCCACGTAGTGTATTCAGAACGTGACTACGAAAACGAGGCATGTAATAGGATTACAATAAGCTTGCATTGTTTAGCTTTTAGGCGGCTGTAGATAACATGAATTTACTGACAACATTACGTCCTTATCTATGCAATGCGCAGAAAACTTGTTATTTTTTATTTTTGTGGCTGGTAAATCTGAGATAATAATCAGACTTTTTACAGTTCAGTTTGAATCGAATATCTTGTCTTAATCGAATATCTTGGTAATTTAGATTCGTGTTCGTAAAGTGTTTTGAATTTTTATCACACTCTCTCTCTGCTCCTTTTCATTTATCACATACTAATGGGCTTAGGGTGACTATAATGCAGTGGTGCTCCTATAATGATAATCTTCCACAAATACGACTTCATTGAGTCGCACTGTTACGATGTTTTATTAAAGCAACTATGCAGCCACAGGTTTTGCGATTATGATTAAATATTAGTGATAGTGCCGGGACGATGGATTACGACATGGAGAAAACAAAAAGGTTTAACTTATACCTTGAAAATTGGTCACCCATCCAGTTACCAACGTGGATCAACGTTGTTAACTAGCGCAATCGACTGACACGCAAAGTTGTAACAAAGCCACGTGTTCTTTATTTATTTTTAACTAGCCGTTTATAAATACAATATAAGTACGTGCCTTACCGTTATAAAGTTTTTGTTGTAAATATCATTTCTTTGAAATTTTAAAATTAAATATGAAACTTTTAAAAGAATTCTCGTATCATCTTACTTACATTTTATTCGCGATAGATTTATGGGCGAGAAAATGTAGGTATCTATCGTCTATCGATATTTTTTTGAGTTCCGAAAAGAAGGAAGCTACGTAGCGTCAATAAAAATAATATATAGGAAAACCATCATTATTTGCGGTTTAGTTAGTTGTCTACTTAAAACATTTTTTAATACAAAAGGCTCTACAAAAATTAGATGAGGCCCGCAAATTTGTCCACGTGAATTTAGATATTAAAAAAATTCCCAAACGAACTCATTGTTTAGGATAAAAACTAATTCAAGAATACGCTATCGCACGGATCAGTCATGGAATTACAAGCATCCAAATTTTCACATTTATAATATTATTAGGATTAGGATTATAAAATAGAGATATCATACAAATACTAACCAAAATAATGTTGCTCGCGCAATTTTCATGTTTCGCTCATCACGAATTCAATCTGTGACAATGTATGAAAAAATACATAATAAACACGTCGAAATTACGCGTTCACGTACGAGTACGCTCACGGCACAGAAGCGGCGTGTTTCCACGATTCCTGACATTTCGCCTCGTTACGGAGCATTTTTTTCGCGTAAAGAATTGTGATGAATATTTTAAGGGTTGAAAAGGGTTCGCAGTAAAAAGTACCCGGCGAAACTGTTTGGACGCTGAGTTATGTAAATGTACATAATCGCATCTCCCCATGTGCTTTTGCAAACGCGAAATATTTACTCTCGCGCCTGTGTAATTGAGAAAGTAAATCATAGAGTTCTTTTATTTACACACTAGCTGATGTCCATGACTTCGTAACTATATCCATGCAAAAAATCATGCCGATCCGTTGCTCCGTCGCAGCGTGACAAACTAACAAGCAAAGTACAGTACGAGGGAGAAAGTAATGTATTATTACAATGACATTTTGGCTTTGTAGAGCGTTGTCTCTGTCACTCATACCTATATGACGTTTCGTCGTCTCAACGACGGAGACAATGCTCTACAAATCTGCTATCTCCTTCTAAAGGTCGATGTACACTTTCTACCGCGTATTGTGCCCACTTTCGCATTTATAATATTATGGGTATTGATTTTAGAGACTGAAATGTCTGTTAATATGTAGGTACAGAGCGAATATAAATTAAATTTCAGTATGACAATAAAAATATTGAATTCCAGAACATGTTCAGAAATATTTTGTGAATTTCATAACATTATGTTGACTTCGACGTGAAAGCTGGTTGATGAATTTCAATCTAGTATAATTTAATAAATTGTAACAGCATTGCAAACGAAAGTCTTTTTTATTTATTTTATTTAATCTCTTGTATAAAATGCGGTCAAATTCAAACTTATTTTATCAAATTAGAGCATCACAGAATCAAGTTAAGCTAACTCGATACTTATATTTAACGTAAGAAGTAATAATCAATTATTAGCATAATTAATTATGTAGTAAAGCAGGTATAGGATCCGCTGAGTTATAGTTTTCTTTAGTTTTCATCGTTACCCCATCGGGAACCTAATGATCTCGTTTTTCTTTTCTCACCAGATGGATAATATCTGTTAATGTCCAATCTATCTGTCATCATCCAAGTCGTTAGCAACTAATAGAGAACTTTTTATCTTCCTCAATAATGAGACAAACTTTATGTTACGTAGAATCATCCACTTACGTACCTACCTATATGTTTCTCGACTTTAATAGTAACTGTCCGAAGCGGGTCTTCCAGCAGAGATGAACAAACTTCATCTATTCGTAGAGCATAATAAACGTGAAAAGTTGCATTTACACCTATATGAATAATATGGTTTAATGAACGTAGGAACAAATAGCATGTACTTATATACGTGGAGATAAGCATGCAATACGCCAACCGCCTATTAATGCACAGCATCCATCTTTCTCTTTCTCTATTTTTTCTCATTGGAAAGAAGAACATGTATGGAGCTAAGATATGGACAACACTATTAGCATGTGACATTTGACCAGACCGGTTTACCCGTTTATACAGTTATTCCAAAGGAAAATATCACATAATTTTAAAGCGCCTGGCAAGACATGCGGTCCCCAGCATTTTAAGAAGGTTAAAGTCGCTTTTTGGTTTTTATTGCCCGAGGGATTGCTTTTTTTCAGAACCTAAGCATTTATTTAGGTCGGGGATAACTATGACTGAGAAACTTGAGCTTCTATAACCTGGTACCATTGAGGACGGGTAGAACAGACCCGATGCTTTTTTAAACGCTGATAATAACAATTATAATTTTCAAATCACGCAAAACTGTGGCTTTAGAATCGTAGTACCTGGAACTAAGAATCTCAGCAAACTTGTCATCCGTGTATTTTTGTATTTGGTAGGAATTGCAAGACAGTAAAATGCGGTTGGCAGCAATGTGGACTTATTGCATTATCACGATGGTAAATGGTTTTGTCTTATTTTCAGGAATAAGGCCAACCTAATAATATGAATGCAAAAGTGTGCCTGTCTGTCTCATTTCACGGCCAAATCATTCCACCAATTTTTACAAAATTTCGTACAGAGGTAGCTTCCCGGGGATGCAATACTTTTTATCCCAGAAACCAAACGGTGGGAATTAAATCCCTGTGGACGAAGTCGCGGGCATCATGAAGTTTACAATACAACAGTCAAGTTATTTTAAAATAACTATTTAACCCATTCTATACCTCAAACTTTATGTGAGTATATCCTATACCCGGCAATAAAGAAGGTGTTCCATTTGATCGTTATTACCATACCAGGTTAAACGCTATGGCTGCTGGGGAGGGTAGGCGCTAAGGCGATAGTAGCTAATGTACATCCACCCTAAAATAATTACTGTAATCATGTTTAATATAGATTGATAAATTAATGTTGACCTACAAAATGTTCTTGGAAACCATTCAGTGTCGCCTTCCTTGTAAATTGTCGTTTTTCAAAGAATCGTCAAGGCTGAACCCTTTTGTAACAGTTTATTCAATATTTTATCAATCTCAAAGACATTCTTTACAGATTTTTTTGTAAAGGCCTATGAAAAGGTTTTGGAAGCGGTCTTGTTTGGATTATAAATAGATATTAAAAATTAATACAATGGCCTTTTGGACCCATATTTTGGTTAAATTTCTTAAATGGGTTTTTTATACCTTACAAAAAGATCTGACATACTATAGAAGTTTTTTTATTACCCACCTTACATTGAATACTAAAAAAAATGTCTTCTATGGAAATTGTATACCAATACTGCAATTTTATACATTCGCCGTTAGTACAATTGAAACTTTGAACAATTTGAATCCACATTTTAACCTCCAGATGTTTGCTTGAAAGTTTGCTTGCCAACTATTTCAATAATGTACTTGGCATCACTTCGTAGATGCTACTGGCTACGCCGTAGCACCATCCGGCCAGATGCTACGGACGATTACAGTCGCTCTACGGTCTACATGAATCATCAATGAAATATTGCCATAGCCCGCGCGTCGAGCTGTCTCGTCATTTTAACGACCTTTTTATTAGTAAAAAACCATAAATTATCAATTTATTGATGCTGGGATAGTTCTATATTGTATTTTGATCATTTTAGTGTTCCATAGTAGTTAATGCTACGGCAAAGCTTATTATTATAATAAGGAAGATATTTTACTTTGTGAGGATTACATTAATTAAGCAAATAATTTCATACCACACGCGTTCAGCGTTTTCGTCATTTTCAACAACTCTTTCCTCTGACCAATGAGTGTTAAAAATGACCCATATATTAGGAGGTGGTAATTTGGGGGTTAGTTTACGATTAATCGATTAGTAATTACGCGTGTCACGTGTCCTACATCACTTCACAACACAAGCACATGGGCGTTTGTTTACCACTCCGAGGGGTTACAGGTAAGGGGTTCGGGACACCTATGTACGAGTGATAGGGGTCGGGTCGGTGCGAGGCGGTGGCGGGTGGACCGCCGCGCGGCCGGTGCTGCGAGGCCGTGGCGCATCTAACACTGAACGCGGGCGGTAGAGGCCTCGTTTGAGCGAGAACTGAACGACGAATGCGCGCGCCGTCGCTTGGCGCTCGATATCGTCGCCGCGCCCAACGTCCACCTGTGAGCTCGGTCGCTCAGCACAACACGGATTTGTCAACGCCGTAAACATGTTTATAGTTCCGATTAAAACCGTGTAATGAATCGGGACGATTGACTTTTCCGACTATCTACTCGTTTGTTTCTACTACCTTATCCATACTATTCATTTGTTCAGTTATATTTTAAATACGAAAGTGTAAGTATCTGTCTCTATGCTAGCTTTTCACAGCCAATCCGTTAAACGAATTTGGTACAAATTTGGTACAAACAGGATTCACCTAGAATCCTGAGGAAAGCTTGAATCATGGAAACGGATATATAGGCTACTTTTATCTTAAAAATCCATGTCGCTTATCAAATCATCTATTTGGTACTGCGATAGTTGGCAATCTAGAGACGGATCTAGGATACTTTTAATCACGGAAGTGAAAGAGTTTCCACGGGATTTTTGAAAAACCGAAATTGACACCGACAAAGTCGCGAGCACCATCTAGCACCTCTACAAAAATAAACACACGTTTCTTTAACGGAAAAAGATGAAACTTGCCAATTAAGGATGCTAAAGCCTAAAACGAGGGTAGAACCCGTGGCAACCACCATAAATTAATAATAATATAATTCATGAAACGTCAACCTTGCTCCCAGGGTTTTGAAATGTCCCCACCTAATATATCATAATAGCTAACTGTATGCCAAATTTCAGCCCGATCGGTCCAAAGGTTTGAGCTGTGCATTGATAGATCAGTCAGTTAGTCAGTCAATCAGCCAGTTTTTCCTTTTATATTTATAGATCAATTTTGTGTTCTTTTGTACTCACAATGTGTTGAGATCGTTTTGTGAAGCCTTTAAATATTTTATGTATCGTAAAACTTGTAATATACTATTTAATGGCATATAGTTAATTCAATAGCCGGGATGCTGCATATTATATCGATGCAAAAATTGCAAATCTACACAAAGCATTTTTATGAAACTTTAGTGTATGATAAAAAAATATTAACTACACTAATACTTTTTATCTAGGAAAATTAAAGAGTTCCCACGGGATTTTCAAAAATCCTAAATCCACGCAGACGAAGTTACGGGCATCGTCTTGTAACTTACCTATAAAATGAGGAAGGAGCTGAAGAACAAAATGAAACAAACAGAAAAACAGATATATTTAGTATGGATTTATGTTGAACATTAGCCACCTGACCCTCCTCAGGACAATATTATCGTGAATATTGGGACAAAAACTTTCTCGCTCCGAAAATACGTCTCGCGGGGCAATCGTACTGGACGAGACGGCAGATTTCGAATAAAATATAGCCTTTTCTATTTGTACTGACGATAATACTCTCCAGACGGACGAAGAAATAGATTCTCAATTGTCCGACATTAAAATACTTTTATCAGCGATTTTAGAATCATCTACTCAAAATGTCTATACTAATTATTGACATAGTGTGTATCCTCAATAGCTCAACCGGTAAAGGAGTGGACTGAAAACCGAAAGGTCGACGGTTCAAACAACGTCCGTTGCACTATTGTCGTACCTACTCCTAGCACAAGCCTGACGCTTAGTTGGAGGAAAGGGGAATATTAGTCGTTTAACATGGCTAATATTCTTTATATAAAAAAAAAGTTTGACTTTCTAAAATTATTGTTTGCTATACAAATAATATGAAAAACTTATGATATAGCCTTATTTTTATCATTCTCATTTAAGAAATACCTACCAGCTGATCTCTTTTGATATTATAGTACTGGAACTGTGTTAATATGTATGGTTAAAATAACTAAGTATCATGAAATTAACTATAAAACTACGTACGAACGTATACGTGGAAAAAAATTGTTTCTAATGTCATAAATATTGATAGAAAACAGAAATTTTATCTATTCATGTAAAAGCAGTGTAGGGAAAGTACTTATTCAGTATAGTGATAACCTTTACTTAAGTATCTTACTTTCTCCAATCCTAATATGTTGTCAAAGGCTCTAAAATTTTGATTTTGGCCATCAAATGTTTTTATGTGAGTAGCTGTTACCATCCTCTCTCAAACGCCGCCGCGTTTACATTCAGGTATCTTTGATAACGCAACGGCAAAGCGGGTATAGGTGAATGAGCAACACAAGTATGTTTACACGCTTATGGTACGATTACACCTACCGAGTAGTGAAGCGAGACAGTAAAATGTCACTCGGCCGAGACAGTGCTGTGGCTGAGAAATTGTGGCGAAATTGCACTCGTTAAAGTGTTTATACCAACCGAGTACACTGACTCGCCACTGTACTCGTTAGGTGTAATCGTACCATTACAGTGGAGAAGCGTCGCTTACAGCTGAATGTAGACTTTGAATAATATGTACCCAATACGTTGACAGGTAGAAATGAACGAGGTGTATGATGTGTCCATTGTGACAGTAACAAACCGCAAATATGGAGTTTTAGAACATTGATTCCAATCTGTAAAATTGGATACCTAACTGAATCTTGGTTTCTAAAATAAGTATTTCATTTATGTCGTTTGTGTATGCTCTCTGAGCCTCCAAAAACATTATCCTATCCGTTTCAGTGTATCACTTATCAGTACCCTTATTATAAATGCGAGAGTCTGTTTGTTTTTTGGTTTGTTGGTTTGTTGGTTTGTTCTTCAATCACGTCGCAACGGAGCAATGGATTGACGTGATTTTTTACATGGTTATAGGGTAAGACCTGGAAAGTGACATAGGCTTTACTTTTTATCCCGGGAAATCAAAGAGTTTCCACGGGATTTTTAAAAACCTAAATCCACGCGTACGAAGTCGCGGGCATCAACTAGTTTATAATACTTAGTAACAAAATGGTAACAGCAATGTCACTACGTTAGTACTATTATAAATATTCTGTGATGTCACGGCTTTATCAGTAAAATGTAAGCATTATAGCTGCTCCAAGGTGGCACTTAGATTTCTCTGCAGCATCGTGCAATCTATTTAGATCACCGTTATGTAAACAAGTATAAACGCTTTCGCGTTGCGAATGGTTATTACAACCGTCCTGGGATTTTACGATAGTTTTAACCTATGTTTAAACTATCTAACTATATGTTATGAGTGCAATGTTATAAACTGTTGATACCTCTTTATTGTTTCACCCGTATTCTGTACTTTATTCTATACGTGGTGTGTATCATAACGATAGCATATCATTATCATTTATGTTAGCACTAGCTGATGCCCACGACTTCGTGTGGATTTAGGTTTTTTAAAATCCCGTGGGAATTCTTTAAAGAGTAATTTATTACCTATTTTGAATAAATTATTTGATTTTTTTGGAGTTTTTTTTTGATTTTTCGGGATAAAAATTAGCCTATAAGTCACTCTCTATCACGTTCATCCGTTGCTCTGTTGCGACGTGATTGAAGGACAAAACAACCTACCAACGAACTAATAAACCAACGACCAAGCACACTTTCGCCTTTATAATAAGATGTAATATTACAGACATATTTTAGTACCTTTTACTTTAAGGATCGGTCCAAATAATGTACCTTGTAAGTAATATTTTTTCTACACAAAAAGTCGACATCCAGTTTCATACTGTAAGCTTAGCGTTAATAAATCATTCAGCCAGTCAATGAGTCACTTCTTTTTATAAGGTAAAATAGATTTATGTCTATTAAGACGAAGTACGGTAACGTCCGTTACATAAATTGAGTCAAAGAAGCCTAAAAATGTTTAAGAACATTGTTTAAATATCATAAATATTAAGAAAGAAATTTAAATTAAAGCGTCATTAAAATCGTATTAACTTATTCTAATAAGCAGCGATAATCTAAATATATAAAAAGAAAAGTCTGTATTTACTGATTGGCTCATTAATTCCCAGCCTTACAGCCTTAGACCTGGAAAGCTGAAATTTTGACAGGATTCCCTTTAAAATGTGGACAAGGAGTAAAGCTAGATTTTTTCGTTCAAAAATCCCTTGGGGAAATCTTTCATTTTCCGAGATAAAAAGTAGCCTATATCTAATTTCCGGGATGCAGATCTAAATACAAGTTTAACAGATGGCCCGTGAAAAGCTTGCAGACAGACACACTTTCACATGTATAATATTAGTATGGAAGTATGGATGAGCCAGTAGCATCTAAATGTAAAATTTTAAAAGTAGCCTACAATAATATCGTTATCACATTTTAAGTTTGAAACTGCTTAAAGTAACTTTAACGAGACCAATGCCTCTTTGTTATTGTATTATACATTTTAAGTCCAAGCTTTGGGGCAAAGTTTTGGCTTTATCAACAATCTTGCGGTCAATCAATATGCGGGAGAGGTTGTCAATAAATATGCTAAAAAAGGCCCGTAAACCCCGTAAAGATTTATGTGGAATTCTCGAATGAAAAGACAAAATTTGGATAGACTTTATTGCATAAAATAATAATGTCGTTACACTAACATAATTTTCTACTTTCTCAATCTAGTACATTTTCCTCAAAGGTTCTTTTTCTGTTTCTATCGTTAAATATCCGGGATTGTTCACGTCCTTGGTTACATTGACTACTGATTTAGGCAAATGAGCCTTGTATTATAGAGCCAGCGTGTGCCAGAGCTTCCTTTATTTTATAAAAGCTGAAAGTTTATCTGTGTATTGTCCCCAACACTGGGAGGAACGTTTGTTTTGATCATGGTGACTTTGGAAGATAACAGGTAATAAAGGTGTAAAAAATCTTACATCAAACTATAAAGTGTAATCCATACTAATATTATAAATGCGAAAGTGTGTCTGTCTGTCTGTCTGTCTGCTAGCTTTTCACGGCCCAACCGTTCAACCGATTTTGATGAAATTTGGTACATAGTTAGCTTATATCCCGAGGAAGGACATAGGCTTTTCATCCCGGAAAGTTAAAGAGTTCCCACGGGATATCAAATATCTAAATCCACGCGGACGAAGTCGTGGGCATCATCTAGTTTTTAATATTTTCTTCGGAGTAGTATTGGAAAATATGACGTCATGCTTTGCCAGACGGTATGGTGGCAGCGCCCTGCCAAATACCTTTAAAATTTAATAAATTATTAACGTTTAAGCATGTCTAGCGGGGTCTCCACGACACTAAGTATCTGGCAATGCATGACTTGATTTCTAATACTACTCCGAAAAAAACATAAAAATTAGACTTTATACTTCAACATAAGATTTTTTACACCTTTATTACCTTATCTCCCACAGCCACCATGATCCAAACAAACGGTCCTCCCAAAGTTGGGGACAATACACAGAGAAACTTTAGGCTTTTATAAAATAAAGAAGGTCTGGCACGCGCTGGCTCTTAGCTCATTATGGAAATAGGAAGTGACTTCGTGACGGCACATTTATTCCATTAAGTTTCAAAAATAATTGGTCAAGTCATTTGTTTCATGGGAACCAGTTAGTCGAGTCATTAGTTCTTCTGAAGGCTCTAATTAAAATTTTGTTGTTTTTATAAGTCTCGAAGTTACACTTAGCGTTGATGAAAAAACAGCCTTAAGGGCCCTCTACAAAGTATAGAGTGAAAATAAAATAAAATGAATATCGGCGATCGACAAAGTAATTTGAGCGCATTATTAACTATAAATTACAAGTTTACCGACCGGCTGTTTTTAATTAGTTGTATTGCAAACGCCTTTCAAAATCAATACTTGGGAATTAAAAATCTAATTATTTGGTAGCCTTTATTGCTAGAGCGTACCGCTTTTTGTCTATAATGGAAGGCTAGCTTTGATAAGGTTGAAGTAGTTCTTAAGGTTTAGTAAACAAAATATCTTTGTCTTAGTTAAAGCAGTTTTTGTATACTGTGTGCTTTTAAGTTTAATTTCAATCAGTACAGTGGTTTTGCGTAATTTGCACACAGTCAGAATTACTATTTAATACAAGAATAATCAGAATAACTATTCAATACAATTAAGTACACTAATATTCTAAATGTGAAAATCTGTTTGCTGGCTTTTCACCAGTAGCCTATACGTTAAACCGAAGTTAAATGGATAGGTAGGTACAGGGCTAGCTCAGGATGTCCCTAGCTTCCTTTTAATTTCGGGAAATCAAATAGTTCCCACTGGATTCTTAAAGACCCATCCGATTAACTGATGTTTATAAAATTTTGAGAGATAGCTTGCATCCTGGAAACTGAGACAGGATTCTTTTTATTCCGCAAAATTAAAGATTTCCCACGAGATTTTTAAAGTAACCTAAATGCACGTAGACGAAATCGTGGGCATCATCTATTTTATCTAAATATATAAAAGGAATAGGTGACTGACTGACTGATCTATCAACGCACAGCTCAAACTATTGGACGGATCGGGCTGAAATTTGGCATACAAATAACTATTATGACGTAAACATCCGCTAGGAAAGGATTTTTGAAACTTCAACCCCTAGGGGGATAAAATAGGTGTTTAAAATTTGTGTAGTCTAAGCGGAAGAAGTCGCGGGAATAAGCTAGTTCAGTAATAAATAAAATAAACTTGATTGTTGCGACTGACGATTGTACTTGGAAGATACGAAGAAGATATACTTACTTAAGTGTTGTAAATTGTAAGGGGAGCGTTTAGTAGCGGCATCAAGCTTCCGAAAAGCAACTACTTAAATCGTCGATCGTTGATGCTAAAAGTATCGTGTCTGCTTTGACCCTAAGCTCTACTAATGCCGGTTTAGGAGTCATAAATCTCATAAACGGCACTTAGGAAACCTATTTACTCAGTGGCGGATTCGCAAGCTTGGGTTATGATGAACAAACAGGCCCTCAATCCTGATTATCATATACATCATATACACAACGGTACCTATATCACTAGTTATGTATGAATTATTTGGTCGCGTTCCAATTCAAAGATGGCGGCGCGCTGATTCAGCAATTATGACAAGTCACGATAGATGGAATAAGGTATGTAAATGTGAAAGTAATGTCGTTTATCGTGTTAGGTATTTCATATTTTAGAAAATAACAAAATATGATCAAAGGCATTCATCAATCAGCCTGTTTGCGTCCACTGCTGGAAATAGGCCTTCCGAAGAGCACGCCACCACACACGATCCTCCGCCTTCCTCAGCCACCCACTTCCCGCTATCTTCTTAAGGTCGTCAAAGGCAAGCAATATTATATATTGCTAATGAGTGTCAGTGTCAGTTTTAATGGAAATGGAAACTACTCGTAGATACTAATTATGAAGGTACCTAGATATATTTGTATATACTCTCACATCTATCACTACTTTTATCTAGACATACAAAAAATTGCTTAAAGCTTACCATTATCAAAAACCAATAGCAGATCAAACTCTGTCATTATCTGCGCTTCTTGCCTACGTAATTGAATCTGTGAATTTCAGAATAAGTAGACTTATTTTATGGCAACATGAATGGTATACGAAACATTTTGTAGCTAAAATTTGCTTTACACTGTGTTTTACCAGGTACCCTCGTTTGTACTTGTGAAAACCTATTAGCTTTCAATTATCTAATTCTAAGCCTATTTAGTGTAATAAACTATTGGTTTTCCCAATAAAATAAAATAAATAATGTCAGACGAATCATGAAATGTTATAAGACTTCAGTAGGACGGATCTTACTGTCCATGAGTGTATTGCAGTTGACTGGTTTTTGTGTTAGACCGATTTTTATCCAGCAAAGGCCGTCTATTAGTCGTATAAGACGTGAGAAGCGGTGTCCAATTATACGCCAATTCAACACACATTGTTATCGTGTTCACTCACACGCTCTACTCTTCTCGCCGTTAAATGCGCCAGGCAGGTCGTAGTTTTGTAAGTTAAACATTTAATAAAATATAATATAATAGTCTACCTGGGCGCGTCTGTCTGTTTAAAAGTGCTAATCTCACAAACTGTTGCACGAACTCGTGTAAAACTACGAGTAGTATAGATAGTTCCTGTCGAATAAGGTTCTTTTCAAAACTTAAAAGCCAACCCTTGCGAAGCTAGGCGATTTAACTAGTTATCTATTAAAATTGCGAATTCATTCCGATAATCTAGCACTAACCATTACGTATTTAAATACATTGAATTGTAATATATTTTTAACTACCTATCGAATTGATCCAATTGATCGAAACCATTACAACTTTTACTACTCGCATTTTTGTTGGACACGATATTAAAAAAAAGTGAAAATATGCCTCTCGTATTTACTAGCTCCCCAGACATTTATATTAATTGCTCGATAGCGTGTGTTGATCTACAACAAGCATTTTGACCCAAATACTCTTCGCGATAAATAAAAATATTATTCCATTATATTACGTACTCTGAATCCAGTACAAATATTATGGATGAATAGAGTAATACGAGCTGGAATCTCAATAGACACGCTTCTAGTCTAGAGCAAATCATAATAGCATAATAATTTATTAATAGATGATGCCCGCGACTTCATCCTCGTGGATTTAGGTTTTTAAAAATCCCGTGGGAACTCTTTGATTTCCAGGGATAAAATGTTGCCCATGTCATTCCCCGGGATGCAAGCTATCTCTGTACCAAACGTAAAAATCGGTCAAACGGAGAGGCTGTGAAAGGCTAGCAGACAGACAGACAGACAGACACACTTTCGCATTCTACAATATAATTAGTATGGATATGCATATAAAAACAAATCTCTATAAAATCTTATTAAAAATCTGTTATATTGAACGTGTTTTGTGCTGGTGTCGCGCTAAAAACTAGAGTTAATAATATACATACCTTGAATTATAAAATATACCTTATATTATTATAGATCGAGCACTAAAGAAATTTCATAAGGGTACTTTAGTGCAAGAGAACGATCTCTTGGCAACTTTGTTTAAAATAGGACATTGTTTAGGTATGTACCTATTACTAAATTTGTGCTTACATTTTTATGACATTATTTATGTGCTCAGTAGTAGATATAGTCCTTTACGTGATGAAAATAATAGAAATGTTTAGTTACTACATAATATTATGTTATAACAATATTATTAACTACGTAATTGGCTACTTTATCAATTTAAGAATTTGCACCGTTGCATTGCCACAGATAGTTTTTTGTTTACAATAATTAAAAAAAAAAAAACTTTTTTATTCGAATAAACTTTTACAAGTACCTACTTACGAATAGTCGGGTGCATCTACCAATTACTTATTAATAGTCTTACTTTCGTAAAATAACGCAAAATATTCATATTTTCAGATAGCATTTGTCTTTTCAGAAGATCAAATTCACTTGAATGTAAAACCAAGCCGACATTAGAATTACATACAGACATAGAATTTGGGTCCGCGTCCCTAAAACAACCCCGGATTATTTTTAATTGCATTACATAATCTTACTGTAGGTATATTTTTAACATCGCCGACGTAGGTTCTAAATTTACAGTTGTTGTTTAATACCTTAGAGCTTGTACTATAATCTAAATATATAAAATAAAAAGCTGACTGACTGATTGACTGCCTGGCTGATCTATCAACGCACAACTCAAACTACTGGACGGATTGGGCTGAAATTTGGCATGCAAATAGCTAGGCTAGGCTTTGCCGTAGTCGGGTAAAAAGGTACGAGCTTGACCTGCAGCGGGGTGATTCGTTAACTCTGTGATCATCGCTGAATAAAAGCGACCAAAGTTTGACATTGGTTGGTTTTACATTGCTGGTTCACTAAGCGATATTAAAATAACTTTTCGTAGAAAACCTTCAATGGATTAAAAACAAATGTCAAAGAGCTCAGTGGCTTTCATTCAGTGCTGATGATACTATACGGTGGCAGTTTTAATGAGAAAACGGCAGGATAACATAACTCTATTGTCACGTTTTTTAGCTTCAAAACTTGCACTCATGACCGAGCGAAGATAAGAGCAAAAGCTAGTTGTTATTGTTAATCTAATTGTGTATTCCTTTTAAGTTTTAATTTGATATCGATTTCCATGCCATGTAAATAATTATACGCGGAAATAATTGAATTTTCTCCTCGATTGAGGTTAATTGGTACAGGATCTCTGAGGGATAAAGCCCCCGTATTAGTATCATGTTGGTTATTTATTTGTATACTTACTAGCTTACCTGACCCAGTTTTTCTAACTATCAAAAATAAAAAGTAAAGCTAAAAATCTTTTTTAGAAGGAGTCAACTATTTGAAAAAGAACACTTTCGTTTTAAAATCTCAAGACGTAGATATGGTAAGTAATTTTATACTTGTATTTATATACATATTTTGCTGTAAAATGAGGTCAGGTTTATGAGGATGTGACTGTGACCTAGATGTGACACCATCATCATCATCATTATCAAAATACTGAGCACGGGGGCCGTCTCGAATCAGAAGGGTCTTGGCCATAGGCAACCACGCTGGCCAAGTGCCGATTGGTAAACACCGAAAAAGCGATTAACCCCAAAAAGTAGTTTTTTAGTAATCGCTATGAACAAGAGAATTTATAAAAACTGATGTTTCTAAAAAAAATATGCTGCGTTGGACTAAACTTAAAACTAACAACACATGTACCTTGGTTTTATTTAACATGCTTGTATTAGAAACATCAGTTTTTTTAAATTCCCATGTTTTGTAGCGATAACTCACAAGCATTCTGGCGAATAGGTAGTCCTCTACGTCGCGTCTGTGCCGTCTAGCACGTTAAGCCATCGTTTCCGCTTATTATCACTATGACGTGATAGTAATCGTTAACCATAAAGTCCCAATAACCATTCTAAACCTCTACTCATCATCTTCATGATCAACCCATCGCCAGCTCACTACAGAGCATGGGTCTCCTCTCAGAGTGAGAAGAGCTTGGCTATAGTCTACCACGCTGGCTGCCTAAGTGCGGATTGGCAGACTTCACATACCTTTGAGAACGTTATGGAGAACTCTCAGGCATGCAGGTTTCCTCACAATGTTTTCCTTCACCGTTAAACTAAGCGATGTTTTAATTACCTAAAAACCCCCCATAACTCTGAAAAATTAGAGGTGCGTGCCCGGGATCGTACCCCCGACCTCCGATTGTAAGGCGGACGTCCTAGGCTACCACAGCTGAGCTACTCGTCCATCATAAATCAATTGCGTAGTCAGATGACAGTCTCTAGTACAAGAAATTGTATCCTGTAAAATATGTTTAGAATAATAAGCAGACTAATCAGGAACACACTAAGGCGAACAACAACAGGTTGAAATAATTATTACGCGTGATCTACCTACATTACGTAAAGCGTTCATCAAAAGAGTTTCATCAAAGTAAGTTTGTAACGAACAAACTCACCCATTTTCATTAACCACGTAGGCATTAGTAATTCGGATACATCCTCCAAACAACCTCGGATTATTTATATTACGTTGTGGATTCACTTTTTGCCTGACAAAATAAATGTGGCTATAGTATTTTTGTGTTTTACGTCAACAGAAACGTTTAGGTTAAAATAAAATTGCTTATTAGTCATATATTAGGCTAGATCGTAATATAATTGAGTAGCTTATTGGCACTCACATTAAGGAAAAAAAAAACATCAACAGAAATACAAAAGTTAATTCCACTACTACTACACACTACCTAGATTTTAATAATCATGAAAAGAGCTATAAATCTTCTCTATTTATAAAAATGAATCGCTGAATGTGTTGCTTGCTGATCGCAAATATCCAGAACAGCTGAGCCGATTTCGCTAATTGTTTTTTTTATAATATTCCTTGAAGTACGAGGATGGTTCTTACGGAGAGAAAAATTTAAAAATTGCCTGAAAATGAATCGACTGTTAGGCGGTGCTAAGTTCGCCGGGGCAGCTAGTTTATTATAAAAAGAAGCTTTCAATTTTTTTTTTCTAGTTATTAGTTCTTGACTTTCTAGTCTTTGAGTTCATCAGTCAAGTGAGCGAATATTATTCAGTACCAATTCAGTACAAACGATAAGTGATAAAATTTTGGTCCCATCTTAGGCTACATCATCACTTATACCTTCAGGTATGATTGAGGTCAAGTGTGTGCCTATAATGAATTTAAAAAAAAATGTGAAACTATTCACGATGGAGTTCCAGATATTCCCACTTCTTTCCGACCATGTTGTAAGTAAGTACAAGAGCATACACCGACACATATTCAGTAAAGAAACGCCTGTTTTATTCGAGGTGACGGAGATTATTGAGTAATTTCAAACACTGAAGCTACAAGTCCCAGCACTTGAGACTTGTTCTGAAAGCTATGACGTCAGTGTACCATATTTATAGAGATCAACTTACATTACATCTGAGACTGAAGTATCTTGCTAGCACTAGTCTAAATACTTTAAGCTAGCATTTCTTGTATACCTACCTATATTTCCATCATATTATATTATGGTTGGGATTTAACTATTGTTTTAATTTCTAAGTTTGTCTATAGTCTTAACTCAGAAAGTTTTCTAAAGACATTATACTAGCAAAGTGAAAAGAAAATTTGCCATCCCTGGGGACAAAAAATATTCCAGGATAAAAAATAGCCAGGTGGGCTATTTTTTATCATTAGACTAACTGCTGACAAAATTTTGGCCAAAATCGGTTCAGTTGTTTCGAAGCCTAGCCCAGATAAATAAACGGAGAAACAAAAGTTTTAAAAAGATGGTTTAGTTTAGTAATTATTTGCACTTTATAAAACTAAAACCATCTGTTTCAAAATTTAAAAATAAACTTTCTTTACTCATTTTTTGGTAACAAAATGAGTAAAGACATTTATTCAAAATCAAAGATAAGTAGACAATTCAATTTTACTTATTTATCAGAAAGAAATAAAGTTGAGGCCTTGGTAATAACCGTTATCAAATAAAAATACCGGAATAGTTTCTTTGATGCGAGGTCTTATCCGTCTAAACGATACTTTATCGGTTACTGTAAGTGTTTAAGGGCTTACAGTTAATCTGGAAAGCCGAATCTCCTAATACTATTGCACGGCCGGAGAAGCGTTTGAGCCGGATTTACAAAGTCCCTCTGGAACGAGAATAATTTATTTCACTAGCAAATAGTTTTGTACTTCTAGGAGAAACCAATTAAATACACCCACAATAATTGCAGACATAGTCAGCCTATAATCGTAAAATTTTCATAAAAGAACCTTCCCAGTCTAGATAGCTATGTAATGCTAAGAATCGCATCCAAATCGATCCAGTATTTTTTGAGGCAATCGCAAGAAAGTAAGAAAGAAAATGTTTATTTCTTAAATTTTATACCTAAGAGTTCGTAACATACATACACGCAAAGCACGTAAGTAAAGAGAAAAACCCGGAAACCGAACACTTGTGGTTACATCACACAAAAAAATACTTATACGATGCTACGGAATCGTTTGTGTGTGATTCCGACTCGCACTTGACCTGTTTTCAATAAATAATAAGTTAAGTTGTAAGTTATAGGTATCTGATTAATATCTGAGTTTAAAAGTCAGTCTGGTAGCGCTTGTTATCGTAGACGTTGAGAAATAAGAAAAACATTTTCTTTTATGTCTATACAAAAAGAAAATATTTTTCTTGTTGTGAAAATAACGTTATTTTATGAAGTCAATTGACCTAAATGTAGAGACTTGCTATGTCCTGTCATGATTTAAACATGACCAATTACAAATCAGTCTCCGGAGATAATGTGTACCGAACAGATCGCTCCAAAATTTATCGTTCCCTGGACTATTGACCCCTACATACAACACAGGGCGGAAATTGCGGTCTTCTACCGAGAGGTGAATACAAAGTCTGTGTAATACAAAGTGTAACTTGAAGCTTAATAAAATAAATATGGAGTAGGTAATAAATACCTACTATGACTCTAGTTTAGACTCTAGTTTTGGCTCTTAGGCTGAGATCTATAGAGCGCACTTTGACTTTGCTCAGAGTTAAGATTGAGTTAAAACGAGACAGATTTATGCGAGAGATATAACTCTGTCTCGTATTAACTCTGTCTTAAATCTAAGCTAAGTCAGAGTGCGCTCTATAGATCTTACAGACATAGGATGACATAGGATTCCACTTCACGGATTCCCAATCCAATCCTTGTTTAATGTTTTTTCATTGTTTTATCTTTTCAGGATAAATTTACCCCTATTAAGTCGTACGTATTTGTAATTAAGGTTGAAGGAAGATCTAAGCCGTGTTCTGGTTAGTGACGTGAATACTAAACGGTTTTGTCTCGAAGTAGGTCGTACAATCAGATAATTATCAGGAGGAAACGAGTAAGGTCTCTGATTACAATCAATAGGGCTGTATACTTACAATGATACACAATAAATACCCGTTGACATACAAATAATAATCTATCACTAGTTACTTCGTTATCTATGTGATACTTATATCCAATCCAATACTATAGATGTGAAAGTGTTACTGCTTGTCGGTCTGCTAGGATTTCACGGCCCATCCACTTAACGGATTTTGCGGAAATTTGGGATAAAGATAGATTTGGGATATCACTGGAATGGACATAGGCTACTTTTTGTTCCGGAAAATCAAATAGTTTCTACGGGATTTTTAAAAAAACCTAATTTCACGTGAACGAAATCGTAGGCATCATAATCCCTACTATCCATACTTCCCTACTAATATTATAAATGCAAAAGTGTATATGTCTGTCTGTCTGTCTATCTGTCTATCTGTCTGTCTGTCTGTCTATCTGCTAGCTTTTCACGGCCCCAACAGTTCAACCAATTTTGATGAAATTTGGTACAGAGTTAGCTTACATCCCGGGGAAGGATATAGGCTACTTTTTATACCGGAAAATCAAAGAGTTTCCGCGAAATTAAAAACATCGTATGCTTATATTATGTACCTCAAAGTGTTGTACTATATAGTAATGTAGTTATTACCGACCATAATGTCTTTTGACCTTTACCTAATTCAAATCCGTCTAGTCGTTTTGGCATGGCATCATGTAAACGTATGGAGCTGAACTGTAGTTTGAGTAACATCGAGGTTTAATCCGACGATCGATGCGGTACTCGAAACGCTCTAGTATCCCTTGTGCTTGATACTTTATATTCTACTAGCTTATGCTCGCGACTTCGTTCGCGTGGACTACACAAATTTCATACCCCTCTTTCACGCCCGTAGGGGTTGAATTTTCAAAAATCCTTTCATAGCGGATGCTTACGTCATAATAGCTATCTGCATGCCAAATTTCAGCCATAGATCAGTCAGTCAGTTATTTAATCATTCAGTCAGTCACCTTTTCCTTTTAATTATTTAGATAAGGCTCTGTACGCACTGCAACGGATCCAAAGCCGTAAAACCCCTCATACAAACGTTACTGCGGTAAAATATTGCGACTACTTCGGATCAAGAAGTCTCGGATTCGTATCGGCTGCAGTGCTTAAATATCCTAAGGGCTCTTTTGGACTGGTCTGATCCTTATCCAAGAAATTACGGTTCTAAATGGTCGTAGTACCATATGCAACGATATTTTTTTGGATTCAGTTTAGAAGCTTTAAAATTTAAGAACATCTTAAAAAGGTCGGTCATGAATGCTTCAAGCTGCACGTGTATGGTCGCTATAAGTATTACATACTACACTGCTTGCGTTTATGTTACATGGTTGAAAGGAAAAAGATTATGAGTTAGAGTTCTAGCTTTCCATACGATTAGGTCTTCCAATATTTGGAACTTTGACAAATGTTTATTCATGAAGCGCCATTTGTGTGGGTAGCGATAAATAAACAGTCCTTGAAGCGTTCAGTTGTATCGCTTATTCCGGATATTATGTGTTTGCGAAAAGGTTTCAGATTGTCATTTTTATTCTATTTGACATTTCGGTTAGAAAATATTTATGTAGGACCTACTTATAGTACACGACAGGTCGAGATGGCAATCGGTGCGGGCGAGCGCGGGTGACGTGCGGGGCGTCCCTCCGCCTCATACCCCGATTGCCATCTCAACCTGTTGCGTACTATACTTACTGAGGTACTTACTTTATTGCATACCACAAAAACTAAAATACAAAACAATAAAAAACACCGGCCAAGTTCGAGTCAGGCTCGCGAAATGAGGGTTCCGTACTACAGTCGTATTTTTTCGACATTTTGCGGGATAATTCAAAAACTGTGATATATAAAAATAAATAAAAATCTGTTTTACAATGCCCAGGTGAAGACCTTTTATATGATACCCCACTTGATATAGTTATGCTACTTAGAAAATTGAAAATACTAATTATTAGTTCGTGTCTCGTGACCACAATTTAATTTTTTTGTGTGATGTAACCACAAATTCACGGTTTTCAGATTTTTCCCCGAATGTCAGCTATAAGTTCTACCTACCTGCCAAATTTCATGATTCTAGGTCAACGGGAAGTACCCTGTAGGTTTCTTGACAGACAGACAGACAGACAAAGTGATCTTATAAGGGTTCCGTTTTTCCTTTTGAGGTACGGAACCCTACAACTAAACCACGTGTTCCTATAGCTATTTTTAGGGTTCCGTACCTCAAAAGGAAAAACGGAACTCTTATAGGATCACTTTGTTGTCCGTCTGTCTGTCGGTCTGTCAAGAAACCTACAGGGTACTTCCCGTTGACCTAGAATCATGAAATTTGGCAGGTAGGTGGATCTTATAGCAGACATAAGGGGAAAAATTTGAAAACCGTTAATTTGTGGTTACATCATACAAAAAAAAATTAAATTGTAATCATGAACTAATAATTAGTATTTTAAATTTTCGAAGTAAGATAACTATATCAAGTGGGGTATCATAAGAATAAAGAAAGGGCTTCACCTGTGCATTCTAAAACAGATTTTTATTTATTTTGTCTTGTTTTGTTGTTTTGTTCTTTATAAATGACTAAAAAATACGACTGTAGTACGGAACCCTCGGTGCGCGAGCCTGACTTGAACATGGCTGGTTTTTTTCTATAGAAAATTTAACATAAATTCTACATAGTTTATTTTTCAATAACACGGCCACAGGTCGTTTTAAGTGTTAAAAGCATAGCGTGTTTATAAAGTTGGACAATTTATTGTCAATCCTCAAACATGTAATCTCTTTAGTCGATAACCGCATTTTTGTAACATGCAATCCTATACTTGTCGATATAATATCACATATATAGTACGCAACAGTTCGAGATGGCAATCAGGGAGGGAACGCCCCGCACACCTGCACAGCGCCCGCGCTAGCCCAGTGCAGGCGAGCGCGGGTGACATGCGGTATGCGGGGCGTCTCCTCGCCTCATACCCCGATTGCCATTTCAACCTGTCGCGGACTATACTTCAGATGTAAAGAGTTATTGCGCCAAAACGATAAATATTTTACAGGTATGCTCTAACTTTTATTGTTTGTACGTTTTACAAATTTTGAATCTGGTCTCTAGTTATTACAGAGCTTGCATCTGTGTAAAAACAATAAAGAGATAAGGCAGGGTTTATACAGATGTAGCGAGGGAACTCAGACTCATGCAAAGACAAAGTATAACTTTGGTTAAACAAAGGGAATGTAATGTCCTCTGACGGCCAGTTTCTATCAACTTTAGCCATCTGTGCGGGAGATATTATGGAGCATAAGCCTGTGTGTGCGCAAACACAGATGCACTATCTATTCCCTTATACTCATAGTCTGATGAGATGGATAGCCGACATGACCGGCAGGGATCGACTTTACTCTTCGAATCACGAGGGTGCCATACCACCAACTTCTTAGCTTCGCGCTATTACTGAGAATTTCTTGTCAGAAAAATTTAATGCCATTTTTTTGGCCTGACCTAGAAATCGAACCCAGGACCTCGTCATTTACAGTCATATCATAGAACATGCTAACAAATAAATCAACGAGGCGGTTAAGCCACGTCTTCGCCATTAGGTAAGCTACTTCTGTGTACCTACACTAAATTGAATTTCAGTTGAAAAAGGTATTGGAAGTTACATAGACATAATAAAAGATTCCTTGTTCTACAAACCTTGAAAGATTTCCATTCAAATCACTTGATATTTTAATGAAGAAATAAAGGTTACAACAAGAAAACAACAAAGCAATATTTTATTGGATTGCCACTGACCCGACTGTTTTGAACTAAAAAAATCGAATCGATTTGATCATTTTGCGACAATAAAATCGAAAAAAGTCCAATGAATTTCATTCAAAATGAAGAGCAATTTATCAATTACCGTTCACGATGCCTGTGTTAATTGATTATTACGATCTGATACTGCAAACATTTCTGAATGCAAATTCATCGAGGCAAAATTCATATTTGTTGTGACGGGCTTTAATTAAATTTCTGCATTTGAAAGTTTTATTACACTTTCATTACAATATTCACTTTATTCGAGCGTATTTATTATTTTGTAAAAATGCTTACTTTTCTGTGAAAAACTACTGAGATTCAGTTATATTACATACTGTAGGTACGTAGTATACTTTAGTACTTAGCTTACGTACGTATTTTCTTTTCTAGTAAAACTTTTTACATCAAGTTAGTTCCCGTTTATTTTATTGGCTAGGACAAACATCATTGTACCGTACCTACTATACTCTATACTATACCAGATGATGTTTATAACTTTATCTGCGTGGAGTCAGGAATACTGTGGGAACTTTTTGATATGCTGGGATAAAAAGTAACCTATGTCCGGGATACAAACTGTAGGGTCTACAAGGCTGACGCAGCATTTTGCCAAGCTGGCTGTTTGTTAAAATGTAGCGGCGTCACTGTCTTACTTGTATTTGTAACTAAAATCAAGGCGTAAAATAAGTACTTTTTGTGTGAACTTTTGTGTTACTTCACTACGAACTTGATAGGCTAAGAACACGGCGCTACCCCACATTAATTTGAACACATCCCTAGATCTGAACCTAGCACATCTCCTAAACAAGCCATCTATGTACCAAATTTCGTCAAAATAAAGGTTAAAGCGCGCTCCACTTTAGACCTCCTCGTTGCTTACCTTAAGGCATGGCTGTCGACAAGTGCAAGCCTATCCTATAAAAATAACGGATGGACTGTGAACGGTGACAAATATAACAGAAAGGCAGACAGACAGACACTTATAATAATTAGTATGGAAGAATAAATTTTTCTTATAAGGTAATAATTTATTACGTCGTCTTCCGAAAATAGAGGAGTGGGGTATGCTACTTTCTTTCACCTTTATTTCCGTCCAATATATTTTTGATATTACGAAAATACGCAAAAAAAATCTTGTTTATTATCAGGTGAAGTTTGAAAGCATTACAAAGAAAATTTGGGGAAGGTCGTACTAACATAAAATGCACTGTCTCTTGAGCACTATTAACCCAAGCCACATATAAGGTTAAGTGTTTCATATCACTCCGTATTTCTCACTCGACGGTAGTCAGGACAAAGAGGGTCAATGGGGCTAAAAGCTGACTGCCAACCTGCATTTTCCTATTCATACTGTCACTTTCAGTACCAATGGCGGCTCAACTCGCCTAGAGGCCCTATCGCGCCATAGAAGTATATGAATACGAGAGAAATGGTAAACGAGATCCCTCCGCCACGCCAGCCCCTGCATGAAAGCATATTGCTATAACGCAATAAATAAAAAAAGTATAAAAACTTATCAACAATTTACGCATAAAATAATTGACGTACTAGTTGACGTATAAAAAATAAGTATTGATCTATGTTTTTAAAGTTTCATATCTCAAAAGGAAAAAAGAACCCTCAATAGGACCATTTCGTTTTCCGACCGTTTTTCTGTCAAGATCCTTTTTCTCAAGAACACGTGAAGGTATCAAGATACTAGTTCTATCTGTTACTTTGAGCTGTAAAAATCAAGCTTCCAAATTATTAGCGAAATCAAAAATACGGCCATTTAAGCTGTACATTTTGACACTCAAACATATAGGGTACTTCCCGTTCCACAAGAAGCCAGGTCGATGAAGAGGGGTGGAATAAGGGTGCATAAATGCTCTAGAAAATAATGGCGAAACGTGTGAACGACGAATGATCCAGGCAAAAGGCAAACGAGGCCTGACCGGACAGCCCCTTTCCTGAAGATTTGCGTATTGCAGTACCGGGAAGGACGGCCAGCGACGGGAGGAGGTTTTAGTCCGTAGGTCATTGAGGAAAAATCAGTGAAGTCGGGCATGTCAATTGGCATCCATGAGGATTTCCTCCTACCTAATAAAAAAAAAGAAGCAAGGTCTAGCAACACAAGTCAAGTAACCTTTCAAGGAATGGAACCTTCGGGGTGCCAGTCCAACTCGCGCTTGGTCAGTTTTTAATTCATAATTTTGACACTCACCTGCCCGCTGTTGTGACTCATCGCCTCGTCGATCTACGTCTACGTACTTTCATAATGAAAGTGACTGTAATTGTAGGTTTTCAACCTTATTCAACTGTCGAATAAAAGTAAAAGAGCGGACTCATTGTGTTACGTGTGGGCTTTTGTTCACGGTTTTTACAAGTTTATTATTATGGCGGGGCGTGTTCCTGAGGGAGTTGTGACCTTATTCCGATTGCAATCCCTTTTATATTTATAAATAGAACTCATATTTATAAAAGACTATCTGATGTCTGTGACTCCGTTCACATGAATGTCACTCTTCAGTCTTTAACTGTATCCAGCAAAAAATCATGTAGATCCGGTGCTCTGTTAGCGGTGTCGATTGAAGAACAAACCAACAAACAAACTTCCACTCTTAGGATTTAGTAGGGATTTCTACGTTTATGGATAAAACTGAGTGAATTAACTAAAATTAGTAGAATTAGCTTATTTATACATAATAATTGGTAAGCAAGCGCCTAAGAAAACATTTTGGGTTTTAGGATGAGGTGTTTTAGATTTGAAAAATTTTGTATCGTATTATGTAAGATAGATTTAAATTATTTTAAAATGGAGTTCTTTTTTCCCTTTTAAAACTAAACTGCATCATTTCCTGTACACATAATCGTTTTTTTGGCAAACACAAGAATGGCCAACAAATTGCCAGACGCGATATTTTTGGCAACGCTGACCAAGCAACAGGTGCTTCGTGCCTGTTATGGCGAAGGTGCCAACAATTTAACCTTCCAACGTTTTTTATTGTCACTATTAACGGCTTTGTAGGCTCGCGCGGCTTTTACGACGCCGTATTGTGACAGGCACAAGTTCCTTTTCCGGTCAGATAAGACGTACGAGACACGGGTTTACTTAAGGGGACGATAAAACGAACAATTTTTTGCCGGGCTTAATTGAAATTCTTCCTACTGACGTCTTAGACTGAGGTCACACGATGCGTTGTCGGTGCGTTGCGGCACCGCACCGCTGTGGATTTGAATGTTGGGTACCACACGGGCATTGCGTTGCGGCTTCGGCGTGCAACAACGCACCATCCCTCCCCGTCTTGTCTCTCTGGCCCCAAGTCCGTTGCGCGTGCGGTGCGGCGCCGCACGACGTCGTAACGCATCGTGTGACATGATACAGCGATTTCTATGTAGGATGGACGCAGCGGAACCGCTCAGGCGCAGCACCGCTGACGCAACGCATCGTGTGGCTTCACTCTTACAGAAACAGAGTTGGTAACCCTGCCTTTTCAGATTCTATCGATATTCACTGCGTGAAACGAGATAGACAACAATAATTTATTATGTCATCGCTGGGTGATTGCGGTACAGTAACATCTACAATGTGACCTCTGGTTAACCGATACTCTCTCACTATTGGCTGTAATCTATTATTGTAAGAAGAATAGCATAAATTCAGTCAATCGCCACAATTTGATGCAGTTTTTCCAGAATCGACCAACTGGTTGGCCGACAATCTTTCACTATTGGCTGAACATTTCTGAAAAACTTTATTGCTGCAAGTATATCGTAAATTCATCCATGCAAGTACTTACCTAAGTGCTAATGAAAAATTGGCATCATAAACTTATCTGTTTATTAATCAATTCCAAATCATAATTATGGAACCTGCTAAGCTTACAATCATAATATTAACACGTAACATAAAGCCTTATTAATTAATTAATCACTTGTTTGTCGAATAACATTAATTATTATTATCTCAGTACTATCAGTAAGTGTTAATTTATCAAATACCAAATAATATTATTTGGTTAAACTAAACTGGAACGTATCCAATATATTGTAACAATGTTGTGTTAGCTAAGAGTAGCTTATGCCCGCGACTTCGTCCGCGTGAACTACACAAATTTCAAACCCCTATTTTACCCTCTTTCTTAGCGGAGGTCTACGTCATAATAGCTATCTACATACCAAATTTCAACCCCATCCGTCTAGTAGTTTGAGCTGTGCGTTGATAGATCAGTCAGTCAGTCAGTCACCTTTTGTTTTTATATATTTAGAATTAATATATATTGACTCTAGCTACGTGTCTTCGTCCTAGCCTATTTCATAATTTTTATCAGGGTCTAATGATTGTATTCTGTCAATAACGGCTTGGAACATATAAAAAGAAAACTCCTGAAACCCACGCCTAAACTCTTAGAAATCTCTCAAAAATCTAGGAAGCTGAAATTTCCCTTAGAGGTTCTCTTTAAAATTTAAACAATGAACAAGGCGGGATTTTCTAAATTACCTCGGAATAGGGAATAAATAGGATTTATAATTATAACAAGCGAAACTGGGGGGTGTCGCTGGTAATAACTAAACCAGTTGTTATAGTCAGGTTACACTTCTTCCGCAAATGGTTAGGTAGAAACAAGTTGCCAGGTTTGGCATATTTTATTTGCTGGTGGCAAAGAGACGTATCTATAGGTAGGTCTAGGTAAAATTCGGATCATTTAAGTCACCCATCAGATTACCGAATTGTGTCCACATTGCTTTACCAGCGTAATTAACTGAAACGCGATCTCACAATATAATATCACCTTCAACCATCGATATATTCAACCCTTAGCTACAGTTTACTTGTCAAATTATTATTATACAAGGCAGTAGAAACTTGCGAAACTTGTGTTAGCTGAACTAATTTCAAATGGACCCTCCTCCTGACTCCTTAGAGAATGACCGAGCAATGGGAAAGAGGAAACTGCTTGAATATAAAATGACGTTTGCTATGCGGTAATAGATTTCTGGGTAAGTAAATCCTTTTCATTTTGCTTTCGTCCGTTTTTTATTTGACTATCGTCGTCGTTCGTATCGTTTAAAGACTATTCTTAATGATGTTGATCATTGAAATAAGTAATAGATTGTATATTTACTCAATACAACGTCTTATAATTACGATTGAAATTGGTTTAGCGTTCAGATGAACGGAACAAAGATTAGAAGCGTCTTCAATCGAGCACTGAGTACTACGTAATTGCTCGATGTATCCATATAAATCAAATACCCAGATTTACTGAGAAATATCGCCTTGATTTGAATCGCGATCACCTCACGTTTCCCGAATATGAGTGTACGTGTTATGAAGCAGAGGCAGTAAATATCGCGTAGAATCTGATAGCGTTTGACGATGATTTATGTATCGGACCTAGACCGGACCGCTCATTGAAACTCAAACTAATTAACAACGGATGGGGATCATGTATTGTAGTCATTAAACGACATTACTGAATAACGAACTAGCTGATTCTTTTCAGCTTTGCACGGGTTTTTTTAGAATTGCGATTTGCGAGTGCCTGGGTGAGATTGAGTTTCACTCCGCCTTTTTCGAATTCTGCCCATGGGAACTCAGGGATGACACCGATCCTGATATAATTGGAAAATAAAATATTTTCTAAATACAAAATTTCTAGGGGCTTTTGTTTTGAATTTTGTTTCCAGGTACAGACACAGGTCACCGACCCATTGCCACTTTATTTCATACTATGTGCTTCTATACTATGTGAGTAATAACTCAACCAGAATCAAACCAGCTTAGCCAGCTTCCATCTTGACTTTAACGCCATTTACTACAATATTGGGTATAGGTAATATGGGAGACTTCCAGGCCGCGGCTTAGACGACACCAGCAGACCGTGCCGCTCCAGCGCGGCGACAAGGGCCTTATTACTAAGCCTCCGCTATCCATCCGTTTGTCTGTCTGTCTATCAGCTGGCTGTATCTCGTGAACCGTAATAGGTAGAGTTGACGTTTTCACAGAGTGTGTATTTCTATTGCGGCTATCACATCATAATATAATTAAGATTACACACACACATACACATGTGGTTTCGAACCTATTACGGTTCACGAATCACGAGATACAGTCCACTGACAGACAAACAGCAAGCGCACGGGCGGACAGCGGTAGCTTAGTAATATTAATCCCTTTGGCACCCTTCGGGTATGGAGCCCTAACAAGTTACAAACATGAGTGCGCATTACCGGATGAATTTTCAAAATACGGCTCCAAATCGGTCCATCATAAGAAATCTTAGACATGTAAAAGTATTATTATCACGTATGAGATAACATGATTGTAGCATATGAAATACGTGGGGTGGGGCACGTTGTAACAATACGTTATGTACGTGAGTCATAATATATCATCACAAAGAAAAAGCGTTTATAAAAATGTTCGTCTCAGCCGAATGATAGCTGAAATGCCTAATATTGCGTTCCTTGAAAAAAATAGTGGAAAAGTATAAAGAAACAGCGTCATTTGAATATGAAAATTTAAAGTGAGACAAATCTATACCTACTCTACACTAAGGGATGATTTATGCCAACAAGTGGCGAGCGCAGGCCGTGCCATCTTATATGAGGCGCGGACGAGGCACGAGTTCAAAACATCACGAATATTTTTATATGAAGCAGTCTATGCTTCACCGTGTGGCGTCCGATGGTTGAATTCTTCCGAGCCTCGTACGCGGCACGCCTGTGCCCGCCACATGTTGGCATAAATCATCCCTAAAAAGTCCGTCTGTCTGTTTGCGAGTTTTTCACGGCCCATCCGTTTCGCCGAAAATTAGTATTGAGATAGCTTAAATCCTGGGGATGGGAATAGGCTTTTTAAGATAGACTTTTGTCCCGGAAAATCGAAGAGTACTTGTTTGAAAACCTAAATCCATGCATACGAAGTCGCGTCATCTAGTAAGTACCTAAGTAATAAGTTACTGTGTACCGTGAAGGTTACAAGCATTTTACTGTCAGAGCTTTTAATCTTTACATTCTTCAAGGTTAGCTAGCGTTCCATCTCATAAAATTTATTCAATTTAAACTAATCTTCACTTAAAAGCGACTATCTTCCACAGTGAACCATAAAATCACACAATTTACTTTCTGAATTTCTATGCTAGGTATTGAAATTCAATAAGCAAAATATATGCCGGCTCTCTTGAGAATGAGGCCGCCTCATTATTAAAAATAAGGCCAATTTTGGATTGGAAATTATAGAAATTGTTTCGGAGTATATCTCTAATTATATAAAAATGGATCGCTGAATGTGTTGCTGATCGCAAATCTCGAGAATAGATGAACTGATTTCGCTAATTCTTTTTTTATAATATTCCTTGAAGTACATGAATGGTTCTTATGGAGAGAAAAATTTAAAAAATTGCCTGAAAAATAATCGACTGTTAGGCGGTACGAAGTTCGCCGGGGCAGCTAGTTTTAAAATAATAATTGAAGTTGAATCCACTGTTTCAAATTACTAAGAATCAATTGAATATTTAACCAGCGAGCTGGGAATTAACTTAGCTTATTACTAAGCTAAATTAAATCTTTAATTTAACATTTGTATGGAACACGCCGTTTCCAAATTTGTCTTCTGCACTTTCACATGATTGGTACATGATCAACCCATAGCTGGTTTAGTATCTGAGCACAGGTCTCCTCTCAGTGTGAGAAAGGCTTTGGCCATAGTCCACCACGCTGGCCAAGTGCGGATTGGCAGACTGATTACAGATAGACAAATACGATTGGTACATTATTGTTTGAACTAACCAGGCAAAATGTTACAGTAAAAATTGTAGCTAGCCTTATCAAATTACTGTACAAATCATGCCCGTGTCCGCAAAATAATAGTGCAAAGAATACGGGCTGAATTTCCTCACTTAAACAGCTAGGCTGCTCCTTTGCGCAAAAAAGTAAGCTAGCCTATCTCTCATACTACATGAGGCAATTAACTGCGGTGAAACGTCCCCCAAATTTTTTTTAGCACTAATGGCTGCAGTCAGGCAAATGGAACAAAAATGTAACTTGTAATAAGAGAGGCATATTTGCGCCGTTTACCTACCTAGTAGTAACATACATTTCTACTGTGACTCCCGATCTTGATTCTTGATACTTTCAATGTGATGAGTTGATGACCGATGTCCACTAACCAAGCATAAATGCTTAAAGGCATACCAGATACAATTTACAATGAGGAAAACGGGTATGATTAATTAAATTTAAAGGGTCGAGATCTTTGTTCCTATCCCAAGGCGCATTTGAATTTATGTATTGTAATATAATATTATGGTTATAGAAAGGCGTTTGTAAATTGGCCCTCTTCAACCACATGGCAAATTCAGAGCGGAAAAGAGGCCGCTGTATTGACAATTAGGAAAACGGGTACAGCCTAATGGCTGAAGTAATGGGGTAAATGTAATTTGTGAAATTCAGTTGTGGCACGATTTGAACGAAATTCTTATGTGAGACGTTATCCTGAAGTTATTTAAATTGGTTTGTACAATACCCGTCAGGAAATATTGCACATCGAACTTTAGAAAGAGATAACGGTTTTGTAGAGCGTTGCCTCCGTAGTTGAAACTGATAAAACTTAATCGGTATGAGTGACAAAGAGCGAAAATTTCTTTCTAAAGTTCGATGAGCAATATTTACTGCTGGTAAAGTGGTAAAATGGTAAAGGTAAATTGGTAAAAATTTGTAACTTGAATCCTTCTGAAAGGATATAATATTGATGTGAGATGACGGTGAGAGAAATCGATGGGATAAACGTAAACTCGTTACTTTTGTGATTATGTTTAAGTATTTAGGTACTTAGGTATTTAGTATTTAGGTATTTAGGTAGGAAGCAGTGATAGCCTAGTGCTTAGGACGTCCACCTTCTAATCGGAGGTCGGGGGTTCGATCCCGGGCTCGCACCTCCAACTTTTCGGAATTATGTGCGTTTTAATTAATTAATTATCACTTGCTTTAACGGTGAAGGAAAACATCGTGAGTAAACCTGCATGCCTGAGAGTTCTCCATAATGTTCTCAAAGGTGTGTGAAGTCTACCAATCCGCACATGGCCAGCGTGGTAGACTATGGCCAAAACCCTTTTCACTCTGAGAGGAGACCCGCGCTCTGTAGTGAGCTGGTGATGGGTTGATCATGATGATGATGATGATGATGATGATGATTTAGGTACTAAACATTTTACCCAATACCTACTTATTCAGTAAAATATAAATTATTTTGGTCTTATAGTAAGATGCGCAAAGTTTTTGGCATCTATCTTAATTAGGCTTCTAGTATGGTATATTTACCAACGCAACGTTGGTTAGATTTTGAACGTCGAATACTTAACGTTAGAGTAAGAGATGATTTGTGTCAACACGTGGCAGGCATGAGCCATACCACGTGTTGCCATAAATCATCCCTAAAATGGACCATAAAGGAGTCATGCATTAAGTGCACTGATTTTTATTTCGCTAAGTTTCCACTTGAAACGCTGACTATAGAAATCTATGAACGGGATTGAACTGAAACTTGAAATTGAGCTTTGAAACAAAGTAGTTAAAGATGAAATCTATAAACGCTGGCGAGATGTAAAATATCACACTTACTAACTCTACTTTCAAACTAAGAAAGAAGCGATTAGCAACATTGTGTAATATGGGAACAAAATCGTTTTTCTTTTGTAATTCTGAATGTTGTAATTATTAAAATGGCTGGATAGCAATTCTCTTTTTGCCTTTGTCGGAGCAACTGTATAGTAAAAACTAAAAAGAAAAGCTGAAAGACACTAACAAGACTCCTCATGTTGTCGACCTCTTTACAAAGAAGACTGACAGCAAGAAAAATGGTACAAAGTAATTAAAGTTGTAAAGCCGATTGGACGTAAATGTAAAGTTTTATGAAGGGACAAAGGTTTCAAAATATTTGGGACTAGGGGCAAGTTCAAATCTCTTAACGGCTAACCTATTTACCCTTTTGGTTAAGTATCTCCAAATAGTACAAAAACAAAGTTACAATTTGCATTGCTTATAATTTCTAAACTTCTTAGTGGGTTTCTTTGCGGGTTTCATCATAATTTAGAACATTTTACGACAAAAGGGACAAAAGGAACATTTTAAGACATTATTCGTATTTTTAAGGTTCGTATGTCCGAATGACAAAACCCTTATACTTATGATCACTAGTGTGTCTGTCTATCTGTCTGTTACAACCAATTTGCGGCTCTACTGGACCGATTGAGTTGGTACACATATAAATTTTTGTGATGCAAATACGGACGTATAAAGTAAATAAATAAATTAAGAATATGGGGGTCACTTCAGCATTTGTTGAAGCTATCAACATCAACTAGCCATACATAGTCTGCACAATAAGTATAAAAGAATATAACAGTAAAAAAACCTTTACGGCGCAAATTGGGCACATCAGTTTTATTGGGTCAACTCAAAGGGCATGACACCAATTATATTGTTTCTGTTATTGATACGTGAAAAGCCATTGAATAAGTCAGATACTCGTAATTTGAACTGTCTATTTTAATATTATAAATGCATGATTATAAATTAACTAATATCAAAGTACCTACTACATCTATCGTAAACTCTCTATGCGTGTTCTATCGCCTTTATAATGGGGAGTGCTCTGAAGAGCTTTTTGACCTCATGCCACCCTCCTTTTTCTACAACCGCACCGCTCGCCGCCGTAAAAGTTCACCTGAACGCCACCTGTCGCGAACTTATAGCTTGAATTTAATCATGAACTTGTCATAAAAGTTATTTTAACACGATTCCCGTTTGTTTCACTGTTTCAATACATCACCTGAAAATGTTTGTATTTCATATGAAACACACGTACCTTGTCGCATTGACTTACCAAAATAATCCATTAGAACTTCTATTATAAAACTGTCAGAAAGTTGGTATAGCATGGTTTTAATAATGTTAATGTTTGTTGTGACATGACACAAAGTTAGAGCGTTATACCCTATCTGCGGAGTGAAGTATTAGTATTATTATGTATTCCGTGTCATAGCACTAGTTACGCATGCGGCAACCAGAAGGATTTTTGAAGGAAACGAAGATAGACTTTTACTAAATTTATTCTAAAATCAAATTTTAACCTATGATAGATGCAGAGTTTTACATTATGATGGCCTAAATCTAATCTAATCTAACCTAACTAAGAGACTGCGTCGAGGTGTGACGACAGAATGCCCCTCTTCACATCTCTCACTTAATTTAATTACCTTAATATTAAAATGTAGATATTTTATTTTATTTTATTTTATTTTATTGGTTTGCCAACAGATAGTACACATATTATAAAATAACAATTACAGTTCACAGAGAAAAAATTTAGAGTGTACACCCAATTACTGGCAAACCGGCATGCATTTTAAAAGTTTGCAAGTGCGGGATTACCAGTTAACTTAAAGCTAAAAATACAAATATGAAAAAATAAAAACACTGCATTTTACAATAGTACTAAATATTAAATACTAAATATTACGTAAAACAAGAAAAATAAGAAAAATTACGAATATATCCCAATAAGTTGGAGTCACGTATGGCAACGAGGTAATTTCTTGCTGACGGTGCGCTGGACTCATGACCTAGTGACTTAGCCTTCGAAGATGGTTTGCTGCGTAAGTGATTTGAACTAAGTTATCGTTAGGGTATGTTGTACACATTCTCTCTGTTCCGTAATCCGATACAAATAATAGAGTCAAAAATCTTAATGGCCGTTAACCATTTTGATACACCGACTAATCACAAACCAAACTATGTTTTCTAATTGAATTTCGAATGTTTTTTGGATACATTTTCGAATTGAATTTCGAATGTTTTTTAAAAACATGTTTGTGATTGGTTTGGATTGGACTCAAAATGGCTAACGCTCATTGAGATTTTTGGCTCTATCTATCATTTGTATGGGATAAGCTGACAGAGAGAGCGCTATACTAACTTCATTCTGCCGATAGAAAGTAGCAAGTGAAATATTGAAAGGCAAAAAGATGGTCCAATTTAAGGACAAACTTCTACATGAACCTACATCTCTCTCTCTCTCTGCATCGATTTCTAGACTGTCGTAACCCCTTTCCAATAACCATAATGATAGCAGTTTCCTTGGAACAATAATGCAGTGGGCTCCCAAATCGCATACCTACGAGAAAACGAGATTTCGACTCTTAGGATTTACTGTTATTATCATATGATAGCGATAATAACCGTGGACTGAGAAACAAATGAAAATCGGTTAAGTCTGAGTTAGGTCCGCACACAAAAGGTTCCGTTTCCGTACCATCCATCGTACAAGAAATAACACATTTTATTCATGGCGGTTATTTTAAATTTTTAGGGTACCGCACCTCAAAGGGAAAAACGGAACCTTATAGGATCAATTTGTTGGCTTTCTATCTGTCAAGAAACCTATAGGGTACTTCCCGTTGACCTAGAATCACGAAATTTGGTAGGGAGGTAGGTCTAGCAGACATGAGGGGAAAAATCTGAAGACCGTGAATTTGTGGTTACATCACAAGAAAAAAAGTTCATGAATAAATAGTGCTGTTTTCAACTTTCAAAGTAAGGTTATCATACCAAGTGGGGTTTCATATGAAATGGTTTTACTTGTACCTTCTAAAACAGATTTTTATTTATTTAATAATCGTTTTTGACTTATCGTGCAAAATGTCAATAAAATACGATTGTAGTACGGAACCCTCAGTGACCCTGACTCGCACTTGGCCGGTTTTTTTTTATTATTTGTTGTTATAATGGCAATAGAAATACACATTCTCTGAAAATTCCAACATTGCTACCTATTACGTCCTTCGGGTACAGAACCCTAAAAAGTCAAATTCAGACCTTCAAAGTCGACCAAACATCCAATTACCGATAAGAGACCCCTATAGACTCTGCTAAAATATTTAGATAAGGTAGGTAGGTATGCCTAAATTAAATTTTATTTAACTTTCAAACCAAATTAAGAACTTCTGTAAATAAGTATAAATTAATCCGTATTATACTAAAGTCAATATTAAACAAAAAGTAGAATCTTCTTCTTAATCTTAATCTTAAATAGGTATATAAAAGGAAAAGGTGACTGACTGACTGACTGACTGATCTATCAACGCACAGCTCAAACTACTAGACGGATCGGGCTGAAAATCGGTATGAAGATAGCTAATATGACGTAGGCATCCGCTAAGAAAGGATTTTTGAAAATTCAACCCCTAAGGCGGTGAAATAGGGGTTTGAAATCTGTGTAGTCCACGCGGACGAAGTCGCGAGCATAAGCTAGTTAAAGAATAAAGCAAATTGTCACCTACAGCATTCCTTTGAAGAATAAACTTAGTTTTGTTCAGACAGGATATAGGTTCTTAACAAGTCAGGTTAAGCCGTTGGTTCACAACCGCAGAGCCTGGTATACTTTGCGAGATATATTTAAGCCCATAGCTTTACTGGTAAAGGACATAGGATATCCTAGGTAGGAAATATCTTTACACTAAGAAATTCGTAAGTTAGTACGTAATCCATACTATTAAAAAAGAGAAAGGTCTATCTGTCTGCTAGTTTTTCTAGACCCATCCTTTGTAACAATTTGGACGAGAGATAGCTTGTATCTTCAAGACAACAAATTATTTTCTATTCCGAAAAATCAAAGAGTTCTCACGGTATTTTGGAAAACCGAAATTCACGCGAATAAAGTCACGGGCATCGGTTAGTCCATACTAATATTATAAATGCGAAAGTGTGTCTGTCTGTCTGTCTGTCAGCTTTTCACGGCCCAACAGTTCAACCGATTTTGATTAAATTAGATAGCTACCTTACATCCCGGGGAAGGACATAGGCTGCTTTTTATCCTGGAAAATTAAAGAGTTCCCACGGGATTATTAAAAACTGAAATCCACGCGGACGAAATCGCGGGCATCCTCTAGTATCAAATAAATGAAGTATTAATTTCTAAGGCTTAAATCGTTTAAGCAACCAAACGCGGGCCGCCTGTTTTGAAGCATGCTTGAATTTCATATTCGAGTGCGTTAACACCGCACCAACCAGCATCTAGATTATAGTCCTTAGAGAACCTGACGGAAAGTTATGTACATCAGCCTTTAGAATGACATTTCGGCTTTGTAGAGCGCTGTCTCTGTCACTCATACCTATATGACGTTTTGTCGGTCTCAACACAGAGACAATGCTCTATAGATCTGCTATCTCCTTCTTCCGTATTCTCTTTCTCGAACACGAATGTATGTGCTTTGCCTATCTGGAATTTCATAATATCTCAGCACTTAGTTTTGATTTCTGTATACTAGAAAGCGATTGATGTCTTGTTTTGATTCGAAAACGTCTAGAAAAGTCTTAAAAGTTCATTGTCTGTACTGAGTGGGGCCTAGTAGTACCTACAACAATTCAAAAGCCTGATACTTGTGGTTACATTACGCAGTAAGGCTTTTGTGGCTTTATTTGAAAAGGTTTATTGTGAGGGTTTGTTGTAACGCCATTATTGTGTTTCATACTTTGACCCGAACAATGGAGGTAGAGCGCGATCTTTGACAGTAAAATAAAGAGTTGTGTGAAGTATCGTAATATATTATTATCTTCGATAAATAATGCGTTAGCCATAATAACCTAGTTGTTCAGACATCTGCTTCCCATTTGGGAGATCAGGCGATTCGACCCCGGATTCGCACCTCTAACTTTTCGGAGTACGCGCGTTTTTTATTTTATTAAAACTTAATAGCTATAAAACATACATAGATTTTTTATCATGCACAACTATGTTAAATCATTTAAAAGTAAACACTGCATGCAAATTCCGTACAGATATCGGAGTAACAATGGGGATAACAATTAAAGTAAAGATTCCATACAGTATGTCTGTAGGTACGGCCTAGTAGGTTTTAGCAATTAAATATCACTTGCTTTAGCGGTAAAGGATAACATTGTGGGGAAACATACATGCCTGACTTCTCCATAATTTTCTTGCAGATGCGTGTAGCCACTAGGCTACCACCGTTTTGTTACAATATTACGACTTCAAATACTTTGCGGTATCTTTTAAGACATTTTCAATTGTAGTACCGTGCACTGCACCGCACTGTTATAAAGCTAGGTATATATTTCTATAATCCACGACAGTTTGAGATAGCAATCGAGGTATGAGGTGGGAGGACGCCCCGCACACCCACACGTCACCCGCGCTTGCCCGTACCGGGTTAGCGCGGGGGCTATGCGGGGCGTTTCCTTCCCGATTGCCATTTCAACCTATACTATAACTTCGTGAACCTATAGTGCACCACCTTAGTCCCTAGAGGATACGTTTTCAAAGGGTTTCGAGCTTCAAAAAGTAGGTCCGTGTATAGTAATTCTCGTTGGTAGAGCTGTGTCAATGTGGTGCAAGAGAAAAAGCGAGTTCAAATTCTGTGCGGATGTGTAGGGTGTCCCCACCACGATTGCCATCTTGACTTGTGAGTAGATGGTCATTGTACCAGAACCAAGTACTTCGTGTGAGTGTTCACACATGCGTGCTTTATGTAGGTACTTACTTATGACAATGCGGTGAGGGTAACATTGATGTATGAGCCCTTTGTGACTTTCTTTGAAAGACTTTATTTTGTGTCTATGTTATGTATGACGCATTAGGTTTCGTACTCTGATTTCAACAATAGAAGAATCAGCCTCTTTTATTGCATTGTTTTTTTAATAGCAGAATATTTTACATTACTTTTCATATAAAGGCCAAACCAGAACCGGAGATAGGCATTGTGCTATATTATATCCTGGAAAGCCAAAGAGTTCTTACGGTAGTTTCAAAAACCTAAATCCACGCGGATGAAGTAACGAAGACTAGGTTCGCTATAAAATATCATTTTTGTTAAAAGCACTTTGAGGGTAGGTAGCTAAAAAAATGAGGCTCGCAATTTCACTAATTACATCTGCACATCTCGAGAGAAATTCCGGGTTGTGTAATCCGGCAACCCGCAGTGTGGCAGCGTGTGATGCGGTTAATCTCTATGAATCCCCATCCATTTATATAATGAGTAAAATGGTATGTGCCGTAGAAAATTAGCTAGATTTATAATATTAGAAAATATACACATACATTAAATCATACTGTATACCTACATAAATACTTAATTTAAAATGTTTTTAAAACACCGGCTGCGGTTTGTTACGTGTATATAAATGAGTTTTTTTCACTATAGTATATTCATGGATGTACTTAGTAAATAATAATTATTAGTGTATTATTGAATATAAATGAGTCGTCTACAACAAACCGTAACCATAAATTTAATTAACTTTTATCTTTCAGTTACATGACAGACGGTTAAAGTTACGTTACAGTGATCGTTAAACTTTCCGCACCATAAAAAGCAAAGTGGATTGCATGTGTTAGTATTCATACCTCCATAATTAAGATTAAAAGTAAATTTGGCCCAAAGTTAACCTTCTTGCTTGGGCAACCTATTTTGATTTTATTGACGGTCAAAGTTTAACGATAACCGCATCGTAACTTTAATCGCCTGTCATGCAACTGGATGTTAATAAAATATGTACTTTCAGTCTCACAAAAACTTTAGGCGTGGTTTGAACTGACCTTTAACACACGCATTAGGAAAAATCGTGTCTCTCTGTTTATACTGCGACAAAAGTTTTGTTATAAGTAAATGTAGATCCTGAAATCAGAACTGATTTGAAATTTAGAGCAATGATGGTAGGTTATAACTACCCTGAATACATACTTACATAGGCAACCTATTTTTCAATAAGCTAACCTAAATCAATAAATTCCTGCGGGATTAAAAAAAATCAATTCCAAGCGCATTAGGTCGCGGGCATCATCCAGTAAATAAATAAGATATTTAGTCTCCACCTTACCTTATTTAACTTTTGAGATTGACTAGCCGATGTCCGTGACATCGTACGCGTGGATATAGGTTTCTAAAAATCCTGCGGGAACTCTTTGATTTTCCGGGATAAAAAGTAGCCTATATGTAACTCTTCAGGTCTTGTACAAAAAATCACGGCGATCCGTTGCTCCATTGCGACGTGATTGAAGGACAAACCAACAAACCAACAAACCAATTAACCAACAAACCAACAAACAAACACACTTTCGCATTTATAATATGGGTAGTGATAAATAAATTCTGTACCCACTATAAACACATAATCTCTCTAGATGGTACAATAGGTCATTGAGCAATCGTGAAACAAAAGGAAAGAGAGCAATCAGAGAACTGAAAGAACCAATATTGAGTACAATCATTAATTATCGCTAGCTCAGTTGCAGCTTGAGGCACAGTCACTGAACACTGAACATTATACAACCCGTCGGAAAAATCTGCGCACATTTTCGCATATCCAGAATCCAAAGAGTATATTATAAACACCACGTTCTCAGTACCAGTACCAGTGCCAGTACCAGTGCCAGTACCGTTGCCAACGCAAACACGTTGCTTGACGTCATTCAGCCAGGTTCTAAGATATTTCCGACGGATTGTACAGTTGAAATAATCTGACTTAACCTAACTCTTTTTTTTCATTACATCACACCTTAATCTTAAAATTAAAAATTGGATCGAGAAATTATTGTTTAGAAAAATTCGCGAACCTGTAGTAGCCATGTTATCCTGCACGAATAAAACTTTAGAGGATCGCAGAAATAGGTACTTGAATATAAGTCCCACAAATTGCTATTGCGCTGGAACCATGTCTCGTTAACGTCGAAATGACGTCGTTTTGACGTCAGCCGAAATAAAAATATACCATCAGCTCGAAACTTCAGTCTAGTGCTGACGTCACTAAAATGGCTGCCACGCGCATTAGCAATTTGCTGGACTTATGCAACAACGAATGATATGATTGCACCAAATATTTAGGGATCATTGTGAAATGTGATCGTAGCTGGGAAATTTTAAACAACTTTAGACCCTATAATTTTATTACACTTTGCCCATTATCTAGGACTACGGACTGCTTCACTGACTTCATTGTTATGTGGTAAAGAAAAGCAAGTTTACAGACGCGTTTTCTTCCAGACAATTTGATGCCTTATATTAAAACAAAAACAAAATAAGTAAGTACATATTTATTACAAAGTTCTTTGTAATTAGTACCTACTCGAAAGACATTAAGCCCGTTTTTACTTTAACTATAATAAATAATAAGCAGAAATGATGGTTTTAGAAAAAAACCATTAGGTGATGCCCGCGACTTCCGGGTGGATATAGGATTTTTCAAAATCTCACGGGAACTCTTTAGTTTTCCGGAATAAAAAGTATAAGTATAAAAACCCATTTGCTAATACAAAGTATATGCTATTTCCATTCCATATTTCAGCCAAAACGGTTCAGTCATTGTGGCGTAGAAGAGTAACACACATCCAATCATCGAAACTCACAATTGAAAATATTAGAAAGATTAAAATATTAGAAAGATACTAAGGAAACACCACATGAGAATTTTTTTATGAATAAGCTTTATTTTTGCACAGTTAGCCATATTTTTTTTACGTATTCTTGGTTAGCTTTTAAGTATTTGATTATGATGATAATTTATTAATTATTATTTACACCTCACTTTTTTGATATTTTTTTCCTCATTGCCTCTTTTTTCATATGATCAAAAACGAGGAAACAAATTGTTGGTAAACGTCTTATTTCTTACTAGATGATGCCCACGACTTTGTCCGCGTGGATTTAGGTTTTAAAAATCCCGTGGGAACTCTTTGATTTTCCGGGATAAAAAGTAGCCAACCTATGTCCTTCCCCGGGTTGCAAGCTATCTCTGTACCAAATTTCGTCAAAATCGGTTGAACGGATGGGCCGTGAAAAGCTAGCAGACAGACAGACACACTTTCGCATTTATAATATTAGTATGGATATGGATAAACAACTTGGCTATTAATTAAATTTCAGTTAGTTTTAAATAACGTTCAAGCGCTCCGAAATCGAGTACCTACAACAGACTTAATGAGGAAACCGCAGTGCACTGGACAAAGAGAATTTAATCAAATCTAAATGTTCTACAATTAATTTGAGAAAAAAGTAAGCATTCCACAACATAACATTATTTTAATATACCTGAAAGCTTCACCTACAATCAGTAGATATTAGAGTTAGAAAAAAAGTTAGAAAAGACATAATATTATTTTACGAGTAAAGAAGTAAGCACATATTCAGAGTGAATATAAGTAACCATTATCATCATTGTCTTAAGTTGTCATCGGCCAACTACTAAGGACGGACATCTTTTCAAAATGAGAAGGGTTTAGGGCATCTAACCATTTATTCACTCATCTCGTAGGGGTGGGTACGACTTCCCGCACCATTGAGAACATTATGGAGAACTCTTAGGCGTGCAGGTTTCCTCATGATGTTTTCCGTCACCGTTAAAGCAAGTGGCTTAATTTAGCAAGCTAGCTTAGCTAAGTATAATATATTTACTCTTAGTCAGGTTTTTATGTGACATTGTTCAAAACTTAATGTAAAATAAACTTTAGTGTCTTATTTAACTTATTCACTGTTTCTCTAATTTACTTCGTAGCAAAAGTTCTGCTAACAAAATATTTACGCAAGTATTTCATTTTCGCTAAATTTCTTTTAACACAAATTGTTTTATTCAGTAAGATTAAAATGTAATGGTCGCTTTCGAGATGACGCTTTTTATGTCTTTCGAGTCGTTAAATGACTAAGTGGTGGTCGAGTTGACGCTGACTATGTTTTAAACCTTTGCTCATTTCCTTTTCGAAATATCTGTTGTATTAAACAAATAAAAAATTTTTTTTGCAATTAGAAGCAACTAAGAAAATCAGAATCGGGGACTCAGCCCCCTTTTACATACGAAGCACAGGAATAAAATATTGAAACCTAATGTAAGTTTTTGAGTTATGACACTTGACTTATGAACATCCCGAAGTTAAAAAAAAATCTCGACGTATTTTTGTTTCGTAATTTTAATCTAATTCTGTCACGAATCCAGTTAAAATATTCTTTATTTATAACCAGTTACGAAAAAACGAAGTATAAATCTTATATCGTGGCTGGTCGTAACATTGGTTACCAACGTGGACGGAACCTAATTTTTATACCTATTGCTACAAAAAAAATAGAAAAATGAAATGTAATTACCAGGAACTTATTTTTTGGTTAGCTAGAGACCCTTGTTACAACTTTGTTGGGAACTTGTCGAAAAGTTTGTACGACATGCTCATAATAATTATAGGTAGGTACCTACTCGTCGAGTACCAGTCCCTTACATGTTTATGTTTGGTTGCTTTAGACCAGTGGTCGTCACACTTTTTTGGTCAAGGGCCACATGGACAATGTGAGATAGTACTGAGGGCCGTACACTTGTGAATTGTAATTACCTATGTGAAGACTAGCAACGCGGGTGCAAGTGAATGTAGGTAAATAAAAACAAAAATGTTTATTTGAGATTTTGGTTAGGTACAAAGAAAAACACATTTTATTTTAAGGTAGTTAGGCACTTAAGTAATAAATAAAAAAGTTTACAATTCACGAATTATGTTGCATTTTTTTTACAATTTCTGCTATGTTCGCGTCTTTGGGACTACGTGAAATCCTCATGGTGTCTTTTAAATGACTGGAAGGCGATTGCGATTTTTTTTTTTTAAATGTTGATTGCGATACTTAATCATAGGTATAATTAGTATTTTTTGTAAAATTATTTGGTATGCCGCGGGCCGCACAAATACCAGCGGCGGGCCGCATGCGGCCCGGGGGCCGCAGTTTGACGACCACGGCTTTAGACGAATCAAAAATTTTTGTTTTTTAAATATTACAAGTTAGTGCTTGATTACGAAATCGAATCGTTGGAAATAAGACGTGAGAAACCGATGAATCATTCTAAGGTTAAGGAGGCAACAAGTAGCGGTTGCAATTGAAAAAATATTAATTTTTTTTTTAATTTTTTTTTAATTTACTTTAGAACTTTAAGGGTGTCTGGCAGGTGGTTGCAATGATACTTCATAGTGTTTGGGACAATACGCAGATAAACTTTCAGCTTTTATACAATAACGAAGGTCTGACACGCGCTGGCTCTTAGACCAATAACGAAGCTGGTCTGCAATTTGTCAACAGTCACATCTCAAATGCGATGTTCTATAGCGGAGATACAGCTTTATCTCAGTTTACAATGCTAACATATTACAGCCACACTATAGCAAGCATACAGTTGGACAAACAATATATTTAGTTCTAGTTGATGCCCGCGACTTCATCCGCGTGGATTTTAGTTTTTAAAAATCCTAAGGGATCACTTTGATTTTCAGGATAAAAAGTAGCCTATAATATTTTCCACGTTTTTAACAATATCCATGCAAAAAATCAGATCCATCTGTTGTTCCATTGTGGCGTAATTGAAGGACAAGCTAACAAACACACTTTCAAATATATAACTTCGGTAGTGATTTACGCAGAGGAAGTGTTTCATGTGGAACAGTATTTTATATATTATGCGTGCGTTTCTTCTTTCCTGAAATATGAAACTGAATGGGCAAAATAGATATTATAATATACCGACGCGGAAGACATCTGGATCCAATCCTCAATGAAATCGAATTATAATATAATGAAATAGAATATATATAATAGGCTTGCGCTTAGCGACAATCATGCTCACGCTGAGCATCATCATGCAATCATGCATCATGCAATAAATGCTTAGTTTTTGAATGAGTCTCAATTTGAAAAATGTGGTAAACGAAGTTTCAAACTATACCTACGTGTATTTACGAACAATTTTACTATACAGAACTTTCGCATTCGCAAGTTATACATGACCATGAACAAGATTAACATGAAAGTGACAGTCATCCACGATGAAAATATGTTGGATCTAACTGTTTGATTGTTAAGCTACGGTATAGCAATGAGACGTGTCATTGTCTATCTCCCCTTGATTCATATTGATGATAACAAATAGCTTAGGTTATGTTAGCAAGCGTATGCGCTGTATTGTAAGTTCTCTTTGTTTCAGTCTCTGAATGTATGTATCAAACATTTTTATTTAATGTCATGCTATCTTGTTACCTGAGGGCCAAGAAACCCTAACTTGTTTATGACATGTTTTTGCTACCTCGTAGTTTGTTTTACTTCTTACGCTTTTCTTGCGACAAGAATTTTTGCAGTTCTTTTCTTGATGGATGTTGTTATGAGCGATGGCATGTTTGAGCAGTGCGTGTTGCCAGTGATGACATGGATCTAAGACATGGTCGCTAACTAAGGGCCTCATAAAAAAGCTCAGAGTCATACAGTGGTTGATGGCTTTGTTGGAGTTTTCCTACGTAATAAAACCAGAAATGAGGTGATCCGTAGAAGAACCTGAGAGAAGCTGAAGTGGCAATGGGCAGGCAATAATGTTTGAAAAGCCGATAAACCCCCAACGAAATGCCCCACTAGGTGGCCAGACGACATCAAGCGAGTCGTAGGGAAACGCGGCGCAAGACCGTGTGAAAGTCTCTATAAGAGACCTGTGTCCAGCAGTAGACGTCTATGTGGTTAACGATGATGATGATTTGATTGACATCATTAGCGTGTTATTTGTGTGTTTTACCGTTTTTTCTTTTTGCTTAGGACTGCGTATTTTTCTCAGATAAAAAGGAGCTTAAGTCTGCCTAACAGGATGTAAGCTTTTGAGATCGGTTTATCGGTTGAGCCATAAAATCGTAACAGATAGAGAGACGCACTTTCGCATTTACAATGTTAATAGAACAATTTCCGTTCGAAGTCCTTTGTTAAGCCTAAAGCTTATTGTTTCATTTATCTTTTAATTAAACTTATTTCCTGACAAATTTCCTGTAATAACTCTACCGATAATAAATTAATGGCATAGACAGGCTTAATAAAACCTTGGAAGAAATATTAGTTTGTACAAACCCAATTATTTTGGCTTTACATAATTCCGAGGATAATGAAGCGAACAGGTCGAGTCGTCGTGTCGACGAGACAATCTAAAGTACCTAAGTTTATGGAACCTTAGGACGCTATCGCCGCCGCTAAGACAGGATTTTTGAAAATTTTACCCCTAAGGAGGTGAAATAGGTGTTTGAATTTTGTGTGGTCAAGTCGCGAGCATAAGCTAGTACCTATTAAATGTTTTAAAGCCTCTCGACCGCGTTTTAAGCAGGTGGTTTTATTGAGAAAGTACATGATTGCGTCGAACAATAGATGTGAAGAGTTAAACATGGTTCTAAACTCTGTAATACAGTTTTTAGCCGCTATGACCTAGTTTTATTGTGATGATCTTTCCCAGAGAGTCGTAGATTTCAAATCCTGACTCTTACAATATAATGAATGAAAGGAGCTGGCGAACAAAACGGTGTAATTGCATAAAATAAAATTTTAGAAAAGGCGCAAAACACTGAATGAAAGCTATTGGAACTTTACTATATATATTATATCGTTTTGATCGATATCATGAACTTTGGACTCAATTTTAGCTATTTTAAGCAATTTAACTTAGAAATAAGTTCAAGTTTGTATTTAGTGATCAAAATCACGAACTTCAAACTCAATTACAATACAGTTTTAGGGTATTTTACTTGGAAATGTGTTCAGATTTGTATTCAGTGGAACAAAAACGTCCGGATTAAAGAAAAAATATTTTAATAAGATATTATTAAAATTATTTATTACGTAATCACCCGTTTCATTTGCTAGCTCCTAAATGATAATACTTGTTTCCCTAACGAAGAGCAAATAAACATTTCTACCCAAGCGCGTCCCAAATTTGACCACAACTTTTTGACTCTGGAGTATGAATAAACAATGTATTTTACTTTTTCATTCAACTTTTCAAAAAGTTTTGCGTGATCTAATTTCCATACTTTTGTATTATACTATAATGAGAATATTGTATTTAGTTTAAAAGTAAGAGAGCAAATAAATTTAACATACAGCTCTCAGAAAGATACGCTGTTCTGTGTGAATTGTGTTTTATTGTATAAAATGGCGTACAATTTCGCCTGTCAATTAATTTCAGCTTCTGAAGGCAAAGGCATTATTAACAAGACCTCGCTATATTTTCTTAGCTCTAAATTAAGAATTCATTTGTTTGTTTGATTTTTTCAGTACTCTAAAAAATTTATCCCTTGATAATATGAAATACCTACATCTTAAAATACCTAATATGGCTTTTATCTGCGATATCCTCCGTTATATATTTATAACTAGGTGATACCCGCGACTTCGTCCGCGTGAGTTTTGATTTTTAAATTTCCCGTGGGAACTCTTTTATTTTCCGGGATAAAAAGTAGCCTATGTCCTTCCAGCTATCTACCAAAAATTACAGATTACGATATACCTATAATTAATGTGACATAAAGAAAAATTCCAAAATATGAACTTTTATTTAAAGTGCAATTTGAAACCTTTATCGTTTGTAGGTTGTATTGTATTATATTGAGTAATTTTATTTGTATATGTATTGAGTAATTTTATTATTTGAGACAAAGTTTTAAATAAAAATTGTGTCACAAAGCATTGTGAAGACGTACTTATATAATACAAAGACCACTGAGGGATCGCGAAATCAAACAATGGATAAAAACACGTATTCCGAGCACCAAAGGGATCAATGTCGGACAAAATCATTAATTAGTGCCAGCTCACTTGCAGGTATAGGTAGGACACAATGTATGCCTGAAACAATATGATATTGAATAATTGACCTTTCATAAGGTTTTGAACTTTTTCAAACTGTATTGATATCGGATTGTGTTTCACAAAACAATAGATAGTGATAAATATATCACTATATATTGTTTGTTGGTTTGTCCTTCAATCACGCCGCAACGGGGCAACGGATTGACGTGATTTTCTGGATGGATATAGTTAAAGACCTGGAAAGTGACATAGGCTTATCCCGAAAAATCAAAGTGTTCCCATGAGATTTAACGGTAACCTAAATCCACGCGGACTAAAGTCGTGGGCATCAGCTAGTTATTAACAGTGTAATGAGGCTACAATTTACAAAGCATGAATAAAACCCCAATTAGGCTAGAGGCATGAGACATTTTTACACTTTGCATGTGAATACAAAGTGGACACTTTCGACATTTTTATCCATTTTTATTTAGACACTTCGTGAATATTTTGTTGGATATTTTGTGGTCCAAATAAGTGTGGATAAAGACCTGTAAAGACTAAAGATACAGCGAAGAATGGTAAAATGGGGACGTGAGCGTTACGTACTGACAGTTACGGGTATGGCACCCAACTTTATGGGTTGAGTTCAATCTTCACTGGATTCATCTTTGAATAGTGGTCAAATAATTCACTCCAATCACGTGCTCAATTACGTGGCACTTTCAGAAACCCGCGCCTCCGCAGTTAATATCCGGTCGTATCGAGGTTTCCTTTAAGACTCGTGGAACATAGAATTCTAAAATGTGTGTTACATAACATTTGAAAGCCTACTAAGACAACAATCTCAGAAAAGATTATTGCTCCAAAAAAAAAAGAAATAGCTGGTACTAACGCTCGCACGTCAACGCTGTTGATAAACGGATTTTCATTTACATAAAGTTATACTAGTACGGAAATTATGTTTGAAAATCCTATAATTTTCCGACATAACTAGCTTCTATGAAAATTCGTCATTTTTCAAATTGCGTCTATGAAAATTTTGTACTTGGAGTTTTAATTAAAAAACAGGAATACGTGTTTTAGGATTTTCAGAAATTCTACTCCCAAGGGGGTTAAATAGGGGATGAATGTTTGTAAGAAAATCCGTCATTTTTAAATTATTTCCACAAATGGAAATGTGCCTTTGGGTTAAAAATAAGAAATAAGTACGTGTGTCAGGATATCCGGAAATTTCACTCCCTTGCCGTTTTTAAAATTCCCTCAAGCGAAGCCGGGGCGGGTCAGCTAGTTATCTAATCACGAATAGGAAGAAAATGGTGTCTATTAGAATAAAAGAGCCTACGTATTAGACAGTTTTACTTTAATCTCTATCTTTTCCGAAAAATTGCTGGCTAACTTCTGTTGATAACAGTTATTTATAGGTCCTTATTCTTTGTTGTTCAGAAATTTTATTAAGTTCGCGTGTAATTGTGTGGTAAACAGTCTTAAGCGATCCGTGTACACGACAGAACAGTGAAAAATACTGAACAGAATTAGGTTATTTGCGAAAACAAAATTATAATTGGAATTACTTGTTATTGTGGTAGGTACACTGACTGATGTTTTTGATTTTTGTTGAATAAACAGGCAAATTTTGCTTCAGGCTAACTAAAAGCTAACAAAGAAACGATAACAAGCTTTTGTTTTTGATCACATGACGAGTATTATCCCTACTTATATTATTATTATTATAATGTAAAAGAGTGTTTGTTTGTTGATTTATCCTTTGTGATGTGATTTTTTGCATGGCAAAGACTTGGGCAAATCCCGGGCAAATAAACATTCTCGCAAGATGACATGACATCGATCTGTTGCTCCGTTGGGGCATGATTGAAAGACAAACCAACAAACAAACATTCATTCGCATTTATAATAATATTATCGGTTATGATTATAAGGTTCAGGTTGCACTGTGTCACAAGAAATGCCGGTACTAAAACAATCTTTAGATCTATGAAAACGAATGTTGCAATTTCTAGTCTAGAAAGACTAGAACGTTAGGTAGTGAATTATTCTCGACTATTACGAAGACAAATGAAATAGGTATGCAAATATGAACTGCGAAATGGTCTGTGAGTTGTGACTCTCGGCGTAGGAATGTGATGTATCGTGGCACCTACGGACTTTCAGTCAACTGAACTGCATCCAGCTAAAATACCTAAAGTACACTAGGACTCAGATGCACTTGTTAGGTACGTCACACTGCAACTTACATTAAAATTATTACTATTTGTACTATAATTTAGGTAAGATTTTTATAATTATTTAATTTTACATTTAGTGAGTTTTCGAGACGATTATACTTTATTAACAGATAGGATTTGAATAAAGCAAACAAACTGTAGTTCTAGTAAGTGTTACTAAAGGCATACAATAAATGCTTAAAAGAAAGGTGCAGAAACCCTTTAGGCAATAATGCAAGCCTCATTTTTTATAAATTTCTATATGTTGGCTTGTCACAAATAGGGTACGAAAATTAAAAATACACTAGCTAATGCCCACGACTTCGTCCGCGTGGATTAAGGTTTCTAAAATCTCGTAGGAACTCTTTGATTTTCCGGGATAATAAGTTGCCTATATCACTTTCCAGGTCTTCAGCTATACCCATGGAAAAAATATGACGATCTGTTGCTCCATTGCTACGTGATTGAAGGACAAACCAACAAACAAACACACTTTCGCGTTTATAATAATGGGTAGTGAAGTGATAGTGATGCATTTCTTGTTCTACTCTACCTACAACAAAGATCAGTATCTATTTAATGAAAGTTTGAATAAAAGACGGGTTTCAAGTCCGAAGCAGTAAACAATTTTGTTAGTAAACAGTTTTGTTAGCAATCAAGTAGCATTACGTGACCGGGGACGCCTGAGTTATTGTTTTCCGTTTCCTCATGCTTAGCAAATGGACAATGGCCAAGTTAATTTAGCGATAGACGTCGAGCGGTTGAAGTTAGTCTAGTTTTACTATCAACTTTACTGAGTTGAGTGTCAGTACGGGGATGTAGTACTATTTATATTTTTAGCGGTACGGGATGAATAAAGTAACAATTATTGAGTCTCCTTCTTCGTAAATAAATATAAATCTAGATAGAATAGAATAGAATATATTTTTATTCAAGTAGACTTATTACATGTGCTTTTGAATCGTTAACTAGTTTAATTTACCACTGGCTTGGAATGCCGTTCCTACCGAGAAGAACCAGCAAGAAACTAGGCGGTTGCTCTTTTCAAGTGATCAATTTACAATATTATTATACCATACTGTACAAGCAATTGCAGCCCCGTGAATTGCTGGAGCGAGTCAAATCCAAGCTTTCTTATCATTTACATAGTCTTCCACTGTATAATATGCTTTTTTTAAGAGCATAATTTATATATTTCTATCTATATTATTTGTAAATAAATATAAATCTACACATATAAAAGGAAAAGCTGTCTTACTGACTTACTGACTGATCTATCAACGTACAAACCACTGGACGGATCGGGCTGAAATTTTGCATGCAGATAGCTATTAGGTATCCGATAAGAAAGGATTTTCAAAAATTCAACCCCTATCAGGGGGTTCAAAATTTGTATAGTCCACGCAAATAAAGTCGCGTGAATAAGCTAGTTAAGTTATAATCGATAAAGCTATCTGTCTGTCTGCTACTTTTTCATTTGACGCAGTTTAGTAGGTACGGAGATAGTTTTTATTTTGTGTTTATTTTGTGTTGCTGAAATCAAAGAGTTCCCATGGGATTTTTAAAATTCTAAATGCACGTGGGTATCAATCATCTAGTTAAATAAATGAATCTCACCATCATACATTTATAACAAAATCTGTAGGTATTTACGAAATCTTACATTATGCTTTTATTTGTATTATTTATTTAATGAGAAATCTAAATAAACATAAAATATCTAGATAAACATACAAAACACATGCGTTAACGCTACCCGTCGCTTAGAATAACAAGTTTGCTCAAATACTTTTCGCTTCAACTATTCGTTGTTTATTTTGGACGTATATTTACTTTAAGTCTTTGGGAATAAAAGCGATCTTGTTAGTATAAATTATTATTATTCTAGAAATTTCTAAATACTTTCTTTTGAAATTTTCTCTCATTCTTTCTTTCATTTCTTGCCACAAGCCAAAGGTAAAAGATAGTAATTAATAACTGAGATACCATGAAATGAAAGAATCTGTAGAAGTTGGTTTCAAGACAAAAAGCTAATTACTTTTTGACTGTACCGATTGGGTGATACAACGATTGTGCAGTACATATAAGAGAACCATTTTTCAGTGCTGAAAATCTAAATGAAGTCAGCAGCATTAGGCGTGCTGTAAAAATGCGATAGCAGAAGTCACGTAAGCACCGATCTCTGCTGATGACACTATTTCTCCAATACGCCGATGCGGCTGAATTTACTACTAACGTCTCAGCATTTAAATCGTTGTAGCTCTAGCATCTCTTCCAGTAGTGTCATTATAATCATCATTGTTAACCGATAGATGTCCCTGTGCTGGAAATAGGTCTCTTGTAGGGACTTCCACAGCAACGGCTCCCTGCGACTCGTTTGATGCTGTCTGCGCAGCTTTTGGGGGTCTACCAACGGTGCGCTTATCTGGTGCGAGGTCGCCATTCTAGTACCTACCTTGGAACCGCAACGTCTATCAGTTTTTCGTACTACATGACCTTCAACTTTGTAACCAGTTGAATCTTATGTATATGGTATATGGTATACCTATGCGAGATTCAACGGGATTGAATTTCTCCTTAACCACTGTTTCGAATCTTATCTATTTCTAGTAAAGTTTTTCATAAAAGTCGCATTTTCATGAAATATTGCCCGCGCACATGACGTCGTTTACAGCGTGCGGATAACCGAGGTGGGTAATGTTTGCAGCTACGCGACTTGCATTGTGACTACACGAGCAACTTTCATATTAAACATTTCACTTCAAACGTAAGCCAAAATTCGTTTAATCCGTATGCGGAAGGATCTGGGAACCCATCGCATATTATCCCAAGAGAACTCTCGGTCACGAACCTCTGAAGTGAGGAATACGACTATAAAGAAGAATAAAATCCGTTAGACTATAGTTACACAGGACAAGTTATTTAGACATATTGTGTTCTCCATTGACTTATTATACTAGTGTATTCTCGTCCAAAATTCCTCAGAGCTTAGATCAAAGTCTTAGAACTGTGCATATTGCCAATGATGACATAATTATATTTTGGATCCGAGACATGGTTGCTAACTATGGGCTTCATAAGAAATTTCAGAGTTACTTAGCGGGGATGGGGACAGCCATGCTTAGATTTTCTCTACTTTAGAAATGAGGTGGTCGGAGATCCGTAGGATAACCAGAGTAACCGAAATAGCTAAACGGGTTGCGAACCTGAAGTGGCACTAGGCAGGGCACATAGTTCAAAAACACGATAGAGGTTGGCGCCTCAAGGTGCTAGAAAAATGACCTCGCACCAGAAAGAGCTGCGCTGAATGATCCTTCATTTGGTGGCAGACGACATCAAATGAGTCACAGGGAACCACTGGATTTGAGTGGTGCAAGACTGAAAGTCCCATCAAAGGATATTGTTAAAAAGAAGAATATACGTTAAATAAATATATTCGTTGACAACTTAGCCCTTGACGACGATCTTACCTTTATCGTATCACACTATTTTGTTGTGAACTGTGGTGTTGTTTTGTAGTCATTGGGTATACGTAGACCGTAATTAAGGAAATAGCAATCCACTACGGCCACATTAGTGTGAATAACTAATAACATCCGACCCTCCCATATTCGTTCCGCAATCAGGGCCGAAGTAGCTGCTCTATATTACCTACACATAATTTTTGTGAGTTCGTGTTTCCGCATACAAACTAAACAAAATATGCCAAGGCGCCTTATCTACTTTGTGCCACTGGTTATGACAGATAAGGGATAACACAAAAATACCGTAAAAGCTACGGTATAAAATTTATTTTAAAAATGTTTAGAAATAAGAATTATTTTAATAATGTTACCTACGGCAGGATAATTTTCAGGGTAAATTCGTTTGGACAGTTCAATTATTATGTATTTTTTTGTGTCACATTTTAATTTTAATTTTGTTTGTTTTGTCTTTAGTTAAGTATAAAATATAAGTATAGTAAGGTATAAGTAAAAGTTTAGAAGAGAAAAATTATTAAATCTAGTAAGATTCAAAAATCTGTAAATGAACAAATTTCCGAGCCAAACGGCCTAAAACTGTGCTAAAATTGAATTCAAAGTTCGTGATTTCGATCACTTTACAAACTTGAATTCAGTCTCAGTCTTCTTGTAATATTCAATTTCGTGTAATTACATCTCCAGGTCCTTACATATTTTTTCAGCTATGATATCATTTACAATAAGTGATAGTCAAGCGTAAACCTATTGATAAAAAAATGAAAAAACTGTCCTCTCGAAGTGTCATGAATAACACAGAGGTCGTGCGCATTATTTATCACGCGTGAGTGGCGGCGTGACCTACATTCATTTAATAATATCCTTAGGCGTCCTAGATGCCCCAATTGAATACATTATATTTAATAAAAAACCCACCGACCCGCCCTCATTTTTCCAGTGTGCCATATTTATATCGTCGTATCGTCGCAACCAATAAACGTCCAATGTCCAGCCGGACATAGGATGTTTCTTGTATAGGGACTTCCACACTCAATTTCATTCACTCTGCGTTACAGGGTTTGCCAGTACCAAGGCATGCTTGAATATAATTTTATTCGGTAGATATAGTGTTAAATTTTCATAAAAAACGCATAGCAATCTGCTTAAGGCAGAACCCAGCTAATCATAATAGGCTAGTTGACACTTTTTTTAAGTAGGTCTTAAACGGTTAATATTTGTCCTATTAGATCAAAAAAATTAACACTATATTTTTTTGCGCCCTAAAAACCGTAAAACTTTAATTTAAAAATATATTTTTCTTAGACAGGTGAAAACACTGTCGGCCATGTTTGGCCGACGGATTATCTGTGCTCTGACGTCATGCATTTGTAAACAACAGCATAACCTCCCAAAGTTTAATAAACATGACTTCTATGCCAGTTTACATGAAAAATATAGTAATTATCGTTATTGTATCATCCGAGAATGTAAAAACGCATCGATAAAGACACACACAGGAAAGTTGTGGATTAGAGTGCCCAGTGAAATAAATATACGTAACACGCGAAGACTTGCTTAAAGGGATCCTATAATATGACTAACGACTGCAACCCAAATTTATTTTTGCAAAGATCACTTTGTTGTAAGTCTTACTTAATAACTTATTCAATTTATAAAGAGAAAACGATAATTTTTTACGTTTACTATGAGTTTTTAGAAATATATAAAAACTAGCTTATGCTCGTGACTTCGCCCGCGTGGACTTCATAAATTTCAAACCCCCGTTTAGCCCACTCAGGGGTGGAATTTCAAAAAATCCTTTTCTAGTGGATACCTTCTCTTTACCTACAAAGAACACACCCACCAAATTTCATGTATCTAGGACCAGCTGTTACTTAGGGATGACATTTCTTTGTTTACATATTTAATGACGTCACATCATGGCTGACAGCGTTTTCTGCGTTTCAAATAAAAATAAAAACTGTATTTTTTTAAATTGGATTTATATATCCATCCTGCGTTTTTAATAATTGTTATTGATATATTTCGTTGTCTTAAGCAAAATACTATAATAAATAATCATTTATTGGACGAAATTAGATATGAGTCAAGTAGCCTATTATGTCGTATACATTGACTGCTGCAGCTCCGGCAGGAGATGGGACTAGAAGAAGAAGAAGATACATTGAAATGAATGATGACAAAACGAGCAGGCGACTGATCTGCTGGCACAAAATGCCTAGTTATATAAAGTTTCGCTGGTCTCAAAATGTCAAAAAGGCATTGTTTAGCACCACCTATAAACATAATATTGTGTGCAGCACTAGCGGAACCTAGAACAGAATACATCATCATCCAGCTACTCTCTATAACTCTTGTAAGTGGCTTTTGCTATTGAAAAAACACTATGAAATCTAAAGTTAAAAAAAGGTGGTAAACCATCATTTGGTTGCATAAACATCCGTTTAGTGTTTTAGAATCTATATAAACAAGTAAAATATGCAATCTGCCAAGACTAAGAAACATTTCCAGCAATAATAATAATATGTTGATACGACGTAACATAGTATTATGGATCCAGTCCTCACACAAATGGTAAAGCAAGATACTTGAGAAGATTTGTGTAAGTTACGTGCAGAGAGTTTTGGTACCATTTAACTTCTCTATAAACCACAATATCAAGAAAGTTCTAGATATGTATGCGGTTTAGTACCTAGGTACTGTACGTGAGCACGTGAAGTTTAGCGTAAATGACACTAAAGTCTACCTAAGTTGAAAGTAAATTAGGCAGTTATAAGTATCTTCGTGCAATCTACACTAGTAAAGCTTACAGAAGGAGGGGGTAGCCTGGTAGGTAATTTCCAAAACCAATGATCCGCTTCGGAAAATTCTTTCATTGGTAGATAGCTACATTATTCTCTACTACTATAAGCTATTAACTATGTCTAGAGGGTGAAGTCACGGGCAATGACAAGTGTTGAATATTTTAGTAAATATACTTAGGTAAACTATTGTAGAAAGAGTATGTAGGTAATAAAGTAGAATTGCTTAACGATATTTAAGTTATTATTAGATAATGCAAGTTATTTCGTCCGCATGGTTTAAGGTTTGTAATAATTCCGCGGATATAGCATAAATAACTAAAGTTGTCTAAAAAGAGCCGTTGCGTAACACAAGCTATCTCAAATTTAGTTAAGATCGGCGTGAAAAGGTAAGTACAGACACACTTTCGCATTTATAGTATTAAGTAGTATGGTAATTTATTTATTTATAGGATGCCTTTAAATAAGTTTAACTCTGTTGCTCTGTTGTTCAGTAACTACTGAACTATTTAAATTTTTATTTATAACGTGGGTGAACCGTGAATGCATATTCATATACCTACAGCGTTAGTTTTAGTTTACGCAAAAACCGAAAAACGTGTGGAATATTTTTACATAAAGCATATAAACACAAAATTTTAAAAATATTTAATGGAATATGAAGTTGTAGACTTGTTGTCCTTTAAAAACATGGTCACCCCAAGCGAGTGGCTGTGAGCGAACGAAACGGCTGACGTCCATAGTCCGCGCTCTCGCTTGCGCGGCTAGAATCAGCTGAGTCATGCAGTCATTCAACTAAGTATTCAAACTCGCAGGATTTTAAAGTATTTTTGGTCAAAATATAACCCATAGTAAAAATGATTGCAATCGATTCTGTTACTGATTTTGAAAAAACTACTATCAGGTTTTGCGTATACTAAACTGTAACTTTCTACTTGTATAAATACTAGGTATAAAATAATATACTACAACAATGAAAAGTATTAAGAGAACCGCTTATATGGGTCAAGGTGGCACTATTTAAATCAAATAAAATGCTGTAATATTATCTATCACTAGAAAAAAAACAAAGGCAAACATTTTCGCCAAGTAAAGTTCAAAAGCGAAATGGAAACTGAAACCCTTGTCGAAGAATTAAAAAAAAACGAAAAAATCTGAACAGTAAAAACACATTTGACTAAGCTTGCAGTACTTTAATCGGACAAATTGTGCAAATGTCAAAGGTGGAACAGACAAAGGCGACGATTTTATTGCTCCCGACCCATTGTCCCCTGGTTAGGGGTCGGACAATAGCGCTTCGTGTACATGAGAAACTGAATCGTATGCACGTTTTGAATGTAATCAAATGGATAAGTTACAATAACTTCAGATCATTTTTATTGGGGAGTTTCAAGGAAGAGACGTACGTGGCTTACTTGTGACAACGCATATAAATCGATTACAATAATTGTTAAGCAATGTTTTATTTTATTTTATCAGGAAAACCTACAGCTTAAATTGATCTTAATAATCTTAAAATTAAGTAACTAGAAGCTAATAATAGATTTCACAGTTAGATACAAAATTAAAGCTAAGATGAAGAACATAGTGACAAGTGTATAATAATTATTTTGAGTTCTATTGGAGTTCTAGCGTTTGATTAGCGAGAAGGTGTCTGCAGACTATAGTTTAAACATAGCCTAAACGCGCCGCTAGGGATTTATTCACTGTGGAATGTGGATATACGAGAAGAGTGTGAAGAGTCTGTGCGACATGACGGATGATTGCGAGCGTTGGATTAAACGCCTGAATTCAGCGGACGTATACATCGATCATTGACTGTTTCGCTAAAGTTTGCTTAAATAGATAATTATGGAGAACGTAATCTGTAGTACTCTCGTAGAACCTTTTGATTTTTTAGGGCAAAAAGTAGCCTTCGGGTATAAGATAACTAGGGTAACTATGTACCAAATGCCACTAAAATCGGTTGAACGGATGGGTCAAGAAACGCTAGCAGACAGACAGACAGACAGACACACTTTTGCATTTAAAATCTTAGTTTAGTATGGAAGTATGGATTTAAACTAATTTAACGAATAAATCAAATTAACCAGTTTAAAGGAATATTAATATTTAGACTTTGTCTTTACATTACTGCTCAAATCATATCCGAAACTTTTAAATTAGTTTTCTATAAACCCCAGTCAAAGTTCTGAGCTCTAAGCCTTACTCTATTTCATTTACAATTTTCGCTTAGCGTAAATATTCACTTAAATCCCTTACTCCATACAGTAGGATTTGGTTAACAGCTTAGTTAAAGGGGTGGCGGGGCACTATGCATCTTCATTGCGCACGTTAAATAGGCAGCTCGCGATATGAGCAAATCGTCTTCCTACCTATTTCCCTTTGCATTTTCCCGGGCTTTAAGGCTTCTTATTATTCTTACCTCGATTTAACGTCAGAAACGTCTGCGTTAACTTTATTTTATTAATTTTATACGCGGTACTGCAAAAAAGGACTAAGTAATATTTTTTAGATAATAAGTTCATTGAAGTTGCGGGTTTCGTTATTTGATTCTTCTAGATATATAAAAGGAAAAGCTGAATGACTGACTGCCTGACTGACTGATCTATCAACGCACAGCTCAAACTACTGGGCGGATCGGGCTTAAATTTGGCATGCAGATAGCTATTATGACGTAGACAATAGACATTTGCAAGAAAGGATTTTTGAATAATCAACCCTAGGGGGTCCACGCGGACTCGACTCACAGTAAGACATGGAAATCTAAACTTTATTTCGTCTTCCTTACGGTGAAATTTTCAATATTTAATTGAAAGAAATGTACAAAGCGTGGACAACGCGTGATCCACGCTTCACACTCTTATGGCCATTAAAATTAGAGTTAGAACGGTCTTGGATTGGCGTCACGAAAAAATTGAAGTATACAAATGACTCCCACACTTTCACTATAAGTTTTAAGCTTTATAACTGAGTGAAATGCTTTTACTGGTTTTATTTTGCAAATTGGTATATAGTCAGTATTTAAGTCTTTGTCTATATTAAAATGTAGGTAAGTATAGTGGAATCAACCCTCTTATTCATTGCACGTAGATTTTCCTAACAGCTAAGTTGAGGGAGAGGCACGCTGCATCGTTATTGGGCGCACCTAACTAGCTTGCCAGTTGCCAGCGATAGGGAGATTACGTGTAGTCTTTTGCAGAACTGAGATAGGTACTGAGCATTTTTGTTCTTCTGTACTTTATATTTTTAAATGTAAGTTAAAATTAAGTACCTATTAAGCAAATTATATCTACTTACTAATTACTACATGCAAAGTTACTCCACTCAACCAAACTCTGACTTAGATCAAACCGAAACCGAATGCGAAAATATTGTTTGTCTGTCTGTTATCTTTTCACGGCCCATCCGTTTCACCGATTTTGAAGAAATTTGATTCAGAGATAGCATTCCGGCAACATATGCTAATTCTTATCCCAGAAAATCGAGGTTTCCACGAGATTTTCGGGAATCCTAAATCCAAACGGACAAAGTCACGTGAGTAGCATCTAGTAACTAACTAAGCCACAATAAAATTTAAGCAAACTGTTTATAAAAATCCTCTCAACATATTTGTCAAGATGTTCCGAGTGAAAGTCTCATTCTCGTTTCTATCTTGAAATTTTTATGTTGAGTTTTCCTAAAAGGAAAGCACATTTCTCTTGAGAAGTCTCCGAAAATCTTTGTCGTTGAAATTGAACTGGTTAGTATTTTATTCGTTGGCAAAGCTTTACCTACATAAAACTTCGAATGAATTGTTAAACATACTTTGAAGTAACAGATTTAACATTGTAAATTCACATCTTAAAAATTCATCATACGTATTCATGACTTCGAAAAGGTGACTGACTGACTGACTGATCTATTAACGCACAGCTCAAACTACTCGATGGATCGGGCTGTTTGGCACGAAGAGAAAGAATGTTTCTGCTAAGAAAGGATTTTTGAAAATTCAACCCCTAAGGGGGTAAAATAGGGGTTTGAAATTTGTGTAGTCCACGCGGTCAAAGTCGCGGTATAAGCTAGCATTATTACAAATATGGGAAAGTGTGGCTGTCTGATGCTTTTACGGCTCATCAGTTTAACAGATATTGTCGAGATTTGGTAGTTTGCATCCCATGGAAGAACAATGGCTACTTTTCCACGTAAATCCACGTAAGTAGACGGACGGAAGTGGAGACGGATTTGACGTATCATCTAGTAATATTATAAATAAATTGAGCCTCAATAGCTCAACGGTTAAAGGAGCGGACTGAAATCCATAAGGTCGCCGGTTCAAACCCCACTCGTTGCACTATTGTCGTACCTACTCATAGCACCAGCTGAACGCTTATTTGGAGGGGAAAGGGGAAAATTAGTCATCATGATGAACTTGGATAATGTTCTCAAAAAAATCCACATAAGTACTTAAATACTGTGAAAGTGTGTTCGTTTGTCTGTCTGTTATGTTAAAATTCAACAGCTGAGCATCAGCTCATTTGATGATATTTGGCACAGAGGTAGCTTGTAAAGACAAACAAGACAACTTTTTATTCCTGTTTTTTTTTCAGACGGATTTCCAACGGGATTTTAGAAACCTAAACACATTTGACGCTGAATAAAGATACAGCTATCAGCTAGATGCTATAAGAAGGATAAAAGAAAATATAAAAAAATAAGCTTAGTTGAAGTCAACGGTCGCTAGAAGGTCGCTTGTTGTGAATATATCGCAACAAGATAGGGAGCTTGATGGATGAGGTGTAAATATAAAGGGACCGGAAAGGATCGACGTCACCTTGTAGTGGGTTTTATTGAATACCTCGGTACTCGAAGGTCCTACTTATGACCTTATACAATAAGAAAAAATATCTGAATAGACAGATAAATTGATCCTATTCACTTAGGTTTTACCCCTTACCCTATTTTACCCCTTAGGGGTTGAGTTTTCAAAAATCATTTCTTAACGGATGTCTGCGTCATAATAACACTCCGCATGCTAAACAGACCGATCCGTCCAGTAGTTTGAGCTGTGAGTTGATAGATCAGTCAGTCAGTTAGTCACCTTTTCCTTTTATATATATTAAGAAGATTTAGATTATCATCTTTTAGTTCCGAACAGAATTTATGTTTAAAGTAACAAATTGTACAATTTACCTACGTAGTGGTAGCAAGACAATATTCTCGTCGCGCAAAGAGAATAAGCTCGACCACAAAAGCTTTCGATGCAAACTGCAGCCTCTACTTTCGAGTTTCATTATAATTCAGACTCTCCTTCCGCATAAGCGAGCATTAACGTGACGTAACTGAGAAATACAATAATAACCATGACTTGTCTTCAAAGTGTACCTAAGAGCTTATACTCTAGGGCCTTCACTAGTGAAAATTTATATACTGCTTCTTCTTATACCTACACTTCAAATGTACCCACTACTTTTATATAATGTGAATCACTACCCATATTACTTAAATGCTAAAGTGTTTGTTTTTGGCTTACTGGTTTTGTCCTTCAATCACGTTGCAACAGAGCATCGGAATAACGTGATTTTTTGCATAGGTATACTCAAAGACCTGAAGAGTGACATAGGCTACTGTTTATCCCGGAAAATTAATAGGTTCCCACGGAACCCGCGAAAAGTCGCGAGCATCTAACATAAGTGATCTATTATAAATACTATCTGTCCCGGCTTACTCACGTGTGTAGTCGATGTTAGCCCGACTAGTTTCGAACCCATCCGGGGTCCTTTTTCAAGGGAGTCCGTCAAAACCGCGGCGCGTGCGCGGACGGACTCCCTTGAAAAAGGACCCCGGATGGGTTCGAAACTAGTCGGGCTAACATCGACTACACACGTGAGTAAGCCGGGACAGATAGTATTTATAATGGAAATCACTCACGGTAGTTTAAACGCTAAAATAAGTGATCTAAGTTTGTCTAAAAGTACCAACTGCTGGAATGAAGAGCGGATTGCTTTTCCGCTTTTATCAAATTAGAAACAAAAAGTTATATATTTTTGCTAGCTCAACGTCAACATAATTTCACACGAAATTCTTCACGTTTCTTATATGAAACGTACCTACATAATACATCATACACCATCTCATTTTACACGAATAATAAAACGTTAAAAAGGCAATATGTATTCAGACTTGTTCCACCAAGTTTCTTACCCATTGCTATAACTTCACCAAATTACTCAATACCGCTTACGTCTATAGTTTCTCTTGTTTTCTCCGTTTATATGATCCTACACCACCAGACGATCTTCGAATAGCGCAACAGTCGTAAAAGCCACAAGATTTGCACGCAAAGCATTTTAAATACAGAAAATGCGATTTCAGCAGCAAGCTGTGGCCTCATTAGACACATCGAAGATATGCTAATTACGTTGAACAAGGTTGCCAAACTCTAATCACGCATTTTTACGTCCGATGCTACTGATGTTTAATGTTGTGATTCTTAAGATAGACTATGCGAGACGCGACACTAAGTGTCGCGCGATTGTATGTAAGCCCAGTGTAGCGCGTCGCAGTCACTCACCTCAATTAATATGTTCTCCATGATATATTTCTGTACAACACAGCTTAGAACGCAATTAGTGTCGCTACGCAAGTGTCGGTCACGTATCAGTTTGCGCGTTTTAGCATTGAATGCAAGACGCCATGTCACGTGACACTTGGCCACAGATTTCAGACGATTGCGCGACACTTTGCGTGTCGCAGTCGTGTGTCGCGGTCACGTAGCTCAAATCTCTACTTTTACGGGTCTTGCGGCCGAGTGCGAACTCCTTTGATGTGGATAAAGTACAATTTCGACGATCCGTATGAAATGGGAACGTTTGGATTATTTATTTAAGGATCGTGACCATTGTTACTAATGAGAAGGATTGCGTTTCACCATTTACGCTGATAGCTTTATACGCGTACTTATTGGATGTATCTCTACTTTATATACTAAAGGAAATCCACCTAATATAATAAATGAGACAAGATGTCTATCTGTCATTTCACGGCCCAACTTTTCAACCGGTTTTGATAGTTTTTTTTTTTTTCTAAATTTTTATAGAGGGTTTGTTTATAACCTAAACATGTCACCCTCATAGGAGCAAACATTCTTCATTATGTTCTAACTTCTAAGATTTGAGTACGTCTTATACAGCTTGCACAGTGCTCTGGCCTCCTTAGACAAAGGTTGGGCCAAAACACTGTTACAAGTACCCACATCTCTCAAATCAATATTAAACCTATTTATAGAATTAAGCCTTTCTATTTCGTTCCGGACACACTCCACTAAGACGTGATACGCATCCTCGATTATACCGCATTCAGTGCATTTTGGCGAGTTTGATTTTCCTATAAGGTATGCAAATCCGTTCAGTGGAATGTGACCGGTTTTGATAGTTACAAAGATATTCTATACATATGTAAAGCTAGTAAAGGACAATGACAGAATTTCTATAGAACCGTAACCCATTTTATTACAATATAAAAGTCGTTTACACGTGTGCTTTATGCATCATTTTCTTGCTGTTTCATCACTATAACTAAACATAGGATTTAACACCTCTAGAACTTGCGGTTTTTCATTAAATCTAAGATTAAGTCACATAATGATTCTAGGTAATATGCAATTTACCTATACATAATAGTGAAACTAATAAAAACATCCGCAAGTTTAAAATCACAATTTTTAATTTTAAGTGGTTATTTAATACTAGGATGATTATCATTAGTTTATATTGTGTGTAAATTGGTGTGTCAGGATCTATCATTCTCCTATAACCCTCGGATAGTTGGAATAAAATAACTAGTCACTTCATAAGAATTTTCGTAAAAATGGAGAAGTCTGCAATTTTAAAATACACAGTGGTAGTATATTCTGTCAATTGACTGCTTCAATGGTTCACCTCTTGAACAAAGAATTGAATTATTGTGTATGATCAAATATTTGTATTTTGAAGACGCTACGGACTCAGCTTGTTTGTTCTAGGTTTATATGCTCTCTGCAGATGGCAATATAGTAACTATTGTAAGTATAAAAATGTTTTTATTTTATTGGCAGTATAAAGTAAATTGGTATGTCAAAATTGTTCATTCAGTTAAACAGAAAGAGAATAATAATAAAAACCAGGCGAGCGCGAGTCGGACTCGAGGAGGAGTTTTATACCATCGCACAATATTTGTAGATAATAGAGTTTGTACTTTTAATTTTTTTTAGATGGCGGCTATTTTTTTACAGAATAGAAATAGGTTAACTCTCTACCTATTACGGTTCATGAGAGTATAGCCCGCTGACAGACAGATAGACGGACGGACAGCGGAGGCTTTACATGGTAATAGAGTTCCGTTCCGGGACTTTCCGGGACCGTTGTTTTCCACTGGGACGTCGCCATTCCAGCGCCTCTAACGTCTATGGGTTCTTTGAGCTATACTAATTACACACCAGAATTTAACAAAATTTCCATTGGCTGAAAGCACTGAAAAGGTTAAGGTATGAAAGCGAGGTGTGATTTTGTGAAATCACAAAAGTTTCCTAAAAGATCGAATAACATAAAGATGTAACAGACCTAACAAAACCCTCATGATTGTACGCGAAAGGTCGAGATGGCAATCGGTGTAGACGCCCCACTCACCCGCACGTCACCCGCGCTATCCCGCACCGGGTTAGCGCGGAAACCCCGCCTCATACCCCGATTGCCATCTCGACCTGTCGCGTACTATAACTAAGAAAACCACAAGAAAACTATCGCTGTTCCATAACCACAATTACATAAAGTAAAAGAAATTAGCGCCAAAATAAAACTTTTTACGATCTGTCGCGTATCAGTATCAGGGCTTGGCGTTGTGACAAAGGGTGTTTTTCGTGTTCTTTTTCTTTATCTCTTATGTAACTTCGTGAAATGTTTTTGGCCTCTGCTATCCGTCTAAAGTCTACATACATTTTTATTTTTATTTATTTACTTATTTGAATTAAGTATTTAACGACAATCGTAAATAACCGCTCAATAATTTACCAAAAGGAGAATCAACTACAATGGCTAAGTGCCCTAAGATTTGCGACTTTTTCTCTTGTAGGTAAAATGTACACCACAAAAAAATAAGTCGCACAATATTTTTATCTATAATCAAAGTAGCTAGGTAGGTATAGCAATATAGATAAATCTTTGCATCTTCAGTTTCTACCTTTTAGCGTGTAATTTAGAATCAAATGGTAAGTACCCCCAAAATTGCCCATATTAAAAACTTTTCAGGCTACGAAATAAGATTATTTTTGCTTAATTACGTGTAAATAATTCCAGAGGCGCGAGGATAAAGTGGGGCAAAGTTCAAAAGATTCATCGTTTGCCATTCACTCCCCGCTACAGTATAGCGAAACTCTGAAGAGTAACGAGGAAGCATAATTAACAAAGTTCATGGTTTCCTGGGAGAATTCTCTTGCCTATGTATCACCAACTTAGCCGTTGTAAAATCTATCGCTGTTATTTCAAACAAAACGTCAGTTTTTTTTAAATAATGACCATTTTCAAATCTTTAATCTCTTATACCTTGAAGGCTTTGGCAATCTGAATGCCTTGATAGGCTTCTGGAGTGAGCTCGGTTAGTAATTCGACGATAAGTCGCATCTCACACGAGTCTTGTGTAAAAATAAAAATCTTATTTATAAGTATAAAAGGAAAAGCTGCAACGCACAGCTCAAACTAGTGGATGGATCGAGCTGAAATTTGGCATGCAGATAGCTATTATGACGTAGACATCTGCTAAGAAAAGATTTTAGAAAACTCAACCCCTAAGGGGATAAAATAAGGGTTTAAAATTTGTGTTGTCCTCGCGGACGAAGTCACGAGCAGAAGCTAGTACCTAAATAAGTATTTTTACTATGTTTAGTTTATTCCGATGCAAGTTAGCTCTTGACTGCGATCTCACCTGGTGGTAAGTGATGATGCAGTTTGAGATGGGAACAGGTTAACTTGTACAGGGTATGGTAGTTTCATTAAACGCTTAGTCCTGATCAGTTTCTTTGCGGTATCGTACCGGAACGCTAAACTTCGGTGAAGTTTGAAACTTATAATTGGGGACCATAATGCAAACACAGTAGGTACAAAGAACAGAAACATACGGAAGAAATAAAGATCACCAAAAATAAACACTAAACATAACGCAACGTCTAAATGCAGAAAGGGGCTCATGAAAAGAGAAAAAGAAGACTTAAAAATTGTTGCGTTGCATTGATAGACAACGCACTGCTACTGCTGAAGATTGAAGACATAATGGTTGTAGCAATCTATCAATGAATCTTTTAAAAAAGCTTATAGGTATTATTCCTCACACGTCCTATCCGTAAAGGCAAACATAGTAGGAAAACAGCATGTCTCGGGAGAAATCTGGGGTATTTGTAACCTGCCAACCTACCCTAGAGAAGTGTGGTTCAAACTAGATATAGTGAGTTCAAATCTTCTCTCTTTGAGAAAGGTGGCATTTTTTCTACTTTTTTATTAGGTACGTATAGTAAATATTTTTTAATTTTAATATAATTATAAGTGTAGTTCTATCTCAATAAGATGATCGCTACATCACTATGATTAACCCATCGCCAACCCACTACTGAACACAGATCTTCGCTCAAAATGAGAAGGGCTCAGGCCGTAGTCTGCCGCGCTGGCCAAGTGCGGCCTAGCAGACTTCACACACCTTGAAAACATATGGAGAACTTTCAGACATGCAGAGGTTACCTTACGATGTTTTCGTTCACCGTTAAATCAAGTGACAGGTATTTAATTGCTTAAAACGGATGAAACTCCGAAAATTTTGAAATACAGCCCGGGATCGAACCCCCAACCCCCGAATAGGAGACGGACGTCTTAGCTATTAGGCTATCATGGCTCTTAAGAAACCCTCATTGTTATTTAATTATTTGGATGTATTCTCAGGAATGAGGAAAATGACTCGAAGAAAGATTGGTAGCTGTACTTTGTAAAATACATATTATATTCATCTACTTCTGTTAATAGGTTCTGTTAAAATTATTTTTACTAACCGACCTCAAAAAAGGAGGAGGTCTCAATTCGTCAGAATGTTTTTTATTGAACGATATTATTTATGTGTACCTACGAGTGTTAATAACTAGTTTTCTTGATCGGTTTAGAAATTGAAGGTGACTGGATAAGCTGATTAGTGTTATAGCTAAGCCACTTTGTAACAAATTCTATTATATCTACTAAGAAATAACCTTCTATGTTATCCCTTGGTGCACTCAAATAGGTCAAAATTGCTCTTATAGCTGTTACATTGTTTGTCTGTAAGATAGAAGTATTTAACCGAAGATTCGTCGGCATGCAAGGAGAATATGTTTGATTTAAACTAGTAATATCAGAGGCAGATTATCCCTATGGCAAACTAGTCTTGTGCGGCGCGACGTTACGAAGGGGCGCGCGCGATCATGTAGAGCTCCATTACCTGGCCTAACCAATTATCCCTACTAATATTATCTTGGAGTGACTGAAACTGTCTCTTCTTAATATAGCTCTTCTTCACATCGTTTACATAAATAGTATAATCACCAACAACCAGCTAAGCAATGAGTCGATTCTTCGTTCTTGTCAAAATATAAGTTAGTAATTGTTTTAATATGGCTGTTAGAGGGGCGCCTATGAGGCGCTTGACTAAGGCGTTCTCGACATTTAAGTAATCCGCCTCTGAATAATAATAATTAAAAAATTAAATCAAATTAAAAATTAGGTAATCTCCTACTCGGACTACACACACTCGATGAACAAGTTTAACAACATAGCAAAATAATTCGCACAGTTACGTCAACATATTTAAGTGAAGACTTAGTAGTAATCTGAATACAAAAGATCAATGTTCATTGTTCAATTGGGTATTTGCCTACTTTTGAATTTAATAATATTATTACTTGTATTATAAACTAGGATAAAAATAATGACGTAATAGAATTTTTTTTTAAATCCAACAAAGATTTACAAAGTTACAGGCATTTTAATTTTAAGTCTTCTATCCCTTTCTCGCAAAACGAAAATTTGTATGAAACCGCACGAAGCTAGTGTGGCAGTAAGTCAAACTGCTGTATCGCTATCTCTGTCTAATCAGAAATATTTAAATGCCTGTAACTTTTTTTGTTCTTTGATCGATTTAATTAGTTTTTTTAGTTAACGTCATTATTTTTATTCTAGTTTATAATAAAGTAATAAAAGAAAGCCACAAAGCAAATAAGAAGAAGAAATTAATAAAAAATTGAGTCAAATACCCAATTACTTTATGATACACAGTAAGGACGAGCTTTACCCGCTCATTGCATGAACGTGTTATCAAACTGATTGGTAGGTTCATGCCTAAGGCATGTGAAGTGTACGGACCCTATAAAACCAATGACCGCTAGCCAAAACTATTCTAAATTTACCTGCTATATTATAATGATGCCAATTTTCTAGAATGTTAGCTGTTATACATACATGTACGCTAAACAAGCAAAAACAAAAATAGCACCATGGCTCGCTTCCTTGAGTTACGACGCAACGGAAAAACTTTTCCTGCATCTAATATAAGGGCACTTTGTTATTGCTATACTTGTAATAATAATAATACATGCAACAAAAAAATACCTAAAAAATTTGTACCTTAACATATTTTAGATACCTTAGTTTAGTGAACTTAGTCTAGTAAACCGAGCGTCAATTTCCAGACCCACGACACGGGACTACCTAGGGTGGGTACAATCAGAAAATGTTTAAATGTGACAAAACTGTGTTGTTAAATAAATATTTTTTCGTTTTCATTGACTTCTGATTTCTGATTTCCTTCCACTTCCATCACAGACCAGACTTCCACTAAAACGTATTTTGAGAAATTGCAACAAGTTTAATATCCACGCAGACCTAGTTTCCAAGAAAAAAGTTATATTGTAGTTATGTATCTCTAAAAATTGAGACTGCTTTTCCACCAGGGATATGATTTGATGAGTAGCGAAGGTAGAGTGTGAAATCCATTAAAAATATCCCTTCATTTCATAATCCAGCTGACTGTACCAGTTTCGCGGAGCTAAGATAAGTAAGGCTATTATAATAAATCGATTTGAAGGCACAGCGATCTATAATTATTAGCAGTCTCCAATGCTATTAAAACTTCCTTCGGTAATTGGCAACATGCACTGAGTGCAGATCAGGTTTCATTTTAGCAGCTGAGTTTGAATTTCCTGTAAAGTTAGAATTACACAGAGTTCGCTACTGTTCTATCCTCGACCCAAAGTGGGCGTGGTTATGAAGCAAAACGTTGGTGTATTTGTAAGGCTATGTTTATTGCAGAAAACTACGCACAAGTAGTGTAGAGAAAGCATAAGGTGAACTTCAATTTGTTCCTTTCATTCAGAACACAACTACTTACTACAAGACTGCATTATGCAAGTTTACTCAAGCGAACGTAAAATTAAGTTACAAAACCTCCTGTTCGAAATGCAGAGCCATTTTAAGTTTCAGTAATCGTGAAGAAGGGAAATTGAATTAGGTTTTTTTATGATACACTTTTGTTTTCATCCCGATTTTACAGCATCTTAGAAGATTACTTTGTTATGTGAAAACGGCGAAGGACATCGTTCAAACGTATAAAAACATGTATAAAATGTAGGTTAATGATTTCTTTTTATCGGTTCGGTAAATCAGGGGTTTCTTCAATATATCTGAAAGGGCCAGTCCTAACCTAAAATATATTGGTTGTGTAAATGTAACGTAGGTACTTGTAACTACATTTTCAATACCGTGTTTTACGTGTTTCCTTTTTATCGGTTTGGTAAATGAGGATTTTAAAAGCATCTGTAAAGATCTTTATACCATATCTACTTGCTGGTATATAATGTTTTTTGTAATGTTTTTGTGATGTAACCACAAATTCACGGTTTTCGGATTTTTCCCTTTACGTGACAGACAGATAGACAGACAGGCAGACAGACAATAAAGTGCGCCTATAAGCGTTCCTTTTTCATTTTGAGGTACGGAACCCTAAAATAAACCAATCTTTTCTTTAAAAGAATAATGGGAATAAATCACTGACAATTCAAACGACGCAAAAGGATTTCTGTTTGACCCAATTCTGACGTCAAACTGCAGGGTTTCGTTTACTTTGTATTGTTGTAAGGATCAAGACGTATCGTTGGTATTGATTTCGATATAGACGGCATTGAGTTTCATGAACTTTATAACGTTCTATTTACTTTTTTAAACATCACTATAGTCGACGCATTTTAAACTGAGTTGTCGAGTTATCTGTCTTTTTCGCTCGCACTTACAGGTCGTAGGAAAGTGCGAGCGAAACAGACAGATAACTCGACGACTCAGTTTAAAATGCGTCGACTATACCTATGTTATAAATGCGAAAGTGTTTGTTTGTTGGTTTGTTGGCTTGTCCTACAATCACATTGCAACTTTTTGCAACGCTATTTTGTGCATGGAGAGTGCCACTCACTTTATGTTTCAACTGTCATGTCAAAAGTATGGTTCATCCATCGACCTAGGAATAGTACTTCCAAATTCTTTGGGTTCATGGTTCATCTTTAAAATAAGGACTAAAATCGTCCTTTTGACATGACAGTTGACACACAACGTTAAAGTGGCGCGTGATAACTCATTTTATACGCATTATATACCAAGTTTCATCCAAAACAGTTAGATGCGCCATGTTAAGGAAACAGACAGACAGACACACCTTAACATTTATAATATTTAGATACAAGAAAAAATTGGAGACTTCATTTTTCTCAACTTTGCATGATAGGTAATGCGCGCGAAATATTGAGAAAAATAGTTTCGCCACGATGAATGCGCAGTATTCAAGGGGAAAGGACGCTGACGTAGAAGGGCCTCACCTAAACAACCTATAGACAGATACACGCGATTAACACATTTAAATTCATATTTCCGTCCATATTTTTACCACCCGACTACGGGCAATTAGGCGGGGCATATAGTTCGAAGAAACGATAGACGTTGGGGTCTGAAGACCGTACTGGAATGGCGACTTCGTACCACTACATGGGACCTACTGAGAAGCAGATGGGCAGACGAAATTAAACGAGTTGCAGGGAGCTGATGGATTCAGGCGCCGCAAAACTGCCGCATGAGGAAGCCCCTACAAGAGGCCTATTTGTCAACTGGACGTATATCGGTGTAAGTATACAGTTTTGCATTTAATTATGTTTGTCGAAACTTGGGTTCCCATATAATTGCCAAAGTAGTTACTAAACTTTGATTAATGAGAATCATCAGCTTTATCTTAGGATTCTGCATAATTTTCATAGGCCATATGATATTATGACTATACCAATATGGCTGACATACATAACTATTGATGAGTGGGCATAACGAACAAATAGAGGTCAAGAACAAAATGAGATTGTATCAAGTTGGTTTCAAATGAAAGGTAAGTATTTTGTATAAATATTTGAACCGTTAATTATCTATTAAGTACATGGTTAATATAAAAGGCGTGTATATACCTCATAAATAATTTTTATTTTAATAAAAAAGTTGTTCATTAATCTTGTACTACTTTAAGAAGCCAAGGCTATAATAATATGCAGGAGCTAGGATTTCTTATACTGCAAACAACGCAATAACCTATGCACCGCCGTGTATTCTCAAATCAAAAGGTATTTTATAGCTCATAATAAGAAATTCATGGGTGGTAAACTTTCCAGCTTTGAATTTATAACCGTGTAGCTGTAGAGGCTTCAAAGTGGATTTAGGATTTTCATTCTATTTATATTCAGTCTAATCAAAACTTAAAACAAACCATATTTTTTTAACAATGATAAAATATGTCAATTATGTATTAGTCATATTATAGTCAGAAAAAAGTTCCTTGTCTCAAGCGATCGTGTTAGTTATTTTTTTAATTAAAATTCATAGCAACTCATTTTATTATTATAAAACCGTTGACACTGACGCGATATTGCACTGAGGTGCAAGAAAACGACACTGCGTCAGTTGCGCTTGATTTTGAAGACACCGTCCACCATCCCACCGTGTCAAAGCTCACTGTGTGACAAACGCTTCATCCAAATGGCTGTGCGTAAGGCACTTCTTTCTCTCTCGACGTCAACAAAGCGAGTGGACCGGACGGTATTCCTGCAGTTGTGCTCAAAATATGTGCTCCTGAGCTGACACCGGTCTTAACGCGTGAAGACTGCCCTTGTGCACCCTATTCGCCTAGACCTATCGCAAATACCTCCCTACTGTTCAAAGTCATGGAGCAAGTTATTGAACACCCAGCTGCTGGGATATCTCAAGGAGCATCAGCTGATCACTGATGGTCAATACGATTTTCGCCACGACCGATCAGCTAGTGTTCTTCTTATATAACTCACGCACCGCTGGGCGGAAGCCATTGACAGCAAGGTAGAGGCCCTGGGAGTCAGTCTTGATATTACAAAAGCCTTTGATAGGGCTTCATGGGGCACTTCTATCGAGACAACCATCCTACGGACTACCAGTAAAGCTATGTAATTGGGTCGCCAGCTTCCTTAAAGGCGCTGTCGACGAAACTCAAGCCCATCAATGTTGGCGTCCCACAGGGCTTGGTGTTATCGCCCATGCTGTTCGTCCTGCATATCAATGACATGTTGCATGACAACAACATCCATTGCTATGCGGATACGGTACGGGGGTGATGCTCTCTACAAAGGACATGCATGCATTTCTCGCGCAGTTCGGGAGTGTAGAGCCAATAGAAACCTGCCTAGGCAGAGTCAAAATGGGGTTCACAAACCCCATTCTGACTCTTAACCTAGGCAGGTAGTGAGATAAGTATTGTAGTACTATTGCATCCCAATAGCATTATCTGGTAATCCATTTTTATGGTATTTACTCTGTATTAGGTTATTGTTAGTAAGTAGTTTAATTAAAAATCCTTTTGCTTCTGGGTCAATTTTCGTAGGTAACGTTGTCTGTTTGTTGGCCCTATATGGATAGGTCCTTATAAAATAAACTTTTCATTTACTCAAAAATTGTGTTAATAGGTACCCACTACCACATCGACAGTTTAGCATGCATTGCAATACGAGTAAAATACATTAAAGAAATAACTACTATTATGTGCGATTAAAAATTTAACATCAATTCAATCAGTGTATTAACTGCAATACGTTCAAAATAATTAATCATTTTAATAAATAATCATTTCCGACAGCATTCCAATTTTATACCAATTAATGGCAAATAAATCAACCGCGTATTGATGAGATGAAATTTTTATTAATTGTGCTATTAAAATTTAAATAATAATAGTTATCATATAAATGAATACAGATATTTTAATACTTGATCCCCGATTGAATAATGTTGATCTCAATTACCTACTCAAATAATTACTCCGTATTTCGACTGTATTTCATAAAAACACTACAAATATTAACGAAAGTATAGTTTATGATTTAAGCAGTTATGTACCGTACCTACTTTCATTTTTAGTGGTTTATAAACCTTTTAATAATGACCTAAGCAAAGAGATGCCAAGACAACTCGATTAGTTGAATTCATAAAATTATAATCTAACGAGTACAAAAATATTTATTGCAATATTAAATCCAATGTTAAGCCCAACATAGAGCAATATAAACAACGAGGAACTTCCATATCCATATATAATATTATATGTGTAGAGTTTTATCTAACTGAGCGGGCGACAAAGGGAGGATGAGCATATAATATAAGCAAACCTTCATTCTACGCGTTATTGCATTCCTTTCCTAAATTACCATAGGGTTAATGTAAAAAAACGCTATACGCTTTTAGAGTACAGAGAGTTTTTATACAATTAGAAAATTATGAGACTTTTCATTTTCCACCCGAATACATGAATGCTAACAATTATTATTAATATAATCTTCTTCACAGGGAACACCGAGTTTAATAATAGATTAAAATATAATAAAATGCTAGCCACATTCCCAACGGAGGCTAGTTTAAATAGATTTTTATTATAAAACATTTTCTAGTCCCTGGCAACAATAAAGTGTTGTTATTCTAGATTCTTTCTTTAATATCTAGCTGAATGCATCTTATTCTTTTAAAAATGTTAAAGTGACTTCCTTTGTTTTCCTCCATAATTTTGTAGTCATATCTAGGTATGCATCCCTCGTGAATCCAGTTTCTAAATGTATTCCATTTCTGAAAAAGATTTTTGTCTTGATGCTTTGTTAAATATTTTTTTAGACAATACAAGTATTGTATTTGTACGCTTTTGTATGACATCTTATATATTTTTTGTACCGAAACCCTAACTTTCAGAGTTATGTGTGTTGTAACTGTAAAAGGAAATATCGTGAGGAAACTTGCATGCCCGAGAGTTCTCCAATGTTCTCAAAGGTTTGTCGACTATGGCCAGCCCTGTTCATCCTGAGAAAGACATGTTCTCAGCAGTGAGCCAGCGATGGGTTGATCATAATGATGTTCATGATGTTGTCGACGATTCTCACTATATTTCAAATTATTACACCATGCGGCCCTGTGGCATGCCGACATACCTATCGCACTATGTTTTCCTGGCGTAAATGAAGCTTCAGACTTTTTACATTAAAAATTAAAGAAATTAGGCATATTATGTTATATTGGTACATATAATAATACAAACACAAAACATAATAAACAGAAATCCATCCTTCTTTTTTACAAATGATCAACAAAAACATAAATTGCGTATCATTTATTTATCTTCCGCCCTAACAATCGGTTAGAGTTTCTAAGGGCGATCCCTTTCTCCAGTCGCGCGAGTAAAGCTTGTTAAACTGGTTAATGGTGGAAAAATATCAGCTGGTAAAACTATATTATATTCAACGGAAAAGAGCTCATTAGTACGACTTTGAAAACTCGCCGACGATGATAGAACATCGAACTTCAATAGATTTTTTATTATTGCTAAAATTTATAGATTTGAATTCGTCCGTAGGTATACCTACCGACAGCACCCCAAGCGAAAACATAGCAAAACCAAAATCGGTAGAGCTAAAAAACGCGAATCGCGTGTGCCGTTGAAGGGACGCGACGCGACGCCGCCGCGCCGCCGTCGACCGTATATTTCTCAGGTCACGTAACCCATTGACCCTAACCTGATAAAACTCCCGTTACAACTTATTTTTGGTGGTGGTGGGTGGGGTTATTCAAGGGGCGGACCAACAAATTCCTGAAAGGCTGGCAACTCATTGGTGGTTCCTCTGGTACTGCAAATGTTCATGGGCGGCGGTAATCACTTAACAAAAAAAAATTCAACAATACATAGTAGGCAGGTATATGTAGAATAATAGATGTAAACTGTGGTGTAAAAATCATTGGTGTTAGAAGCCTAATTTAAGTAGGTAAGTGAGTAAGTAAATAATTTGTTTTTAGCTTATAAAGTGATGACAACACTGTAGATCAATAATAGTGTCAAAGTGGTGGTATAATAATATATTATTTTGCGTATAAAAGTGTGTGGTGATGTGACCAGCACTATTAATCTTACTGTTCCAATTACTAATGTTATGTACCTAAAACGTATACTATAAAAATGTAGCTGTAAAATAAATGTAGCTTTAGTAAAAAGTCAAAAGTCAAATGATTTATTCAAAATAGGTAATAAATTACTCTTATTGATGGTCTGGTATGGTGTTAGATTTGTAAAATATAGTGGTGATAATTATTACGCAAACTTAAAACTAAACCTACAAGGGTTCCAAACGCGCCCAGGTCTGAGAAGAGCCCACAACAAAATCAGGGTACTAACTAAAGGGTTGCGTGTGCAGTTTCAAGACAATTTTCTACTAAGCATGCCGGAAGTCGTTGCGTGATTTAGCTGATAGATATTATATTTTAACAGGGTGAACGAAATAGTTATATAGCACTTACTCAACTGGAATTTGGACTTAAGTAATTTCCTTGAAAGGGTCTTGCACGACAGCATTGTAGTTGACATTATTCGAATGTGGTTATTTTATCCAAAACAAGAATTAAATAAAGAAAGATATAAATCAAAGTAAGAGCAGCTAAATCATTGTACAGCAGAGCTCTTTCTACTCATAAATAAGTGGGATGATAGTTGTTAATAACTTTTTTAATTTATTACTCTGTAGCGGCTATAAAAGTTATTTAAGAGCTCAAAGTCTACTTTGTGTGAAGGATTTGTATGCGAAAAAAGTAAGCCTACATTATTTTTTCATAACTGCTATAAAAATGTGCCAATTTACAAGTATAAAGAGCGTTTTACTAAATTATTTAAATCCTGCTAAGTATAGTTTTAATTTAAACAAATTGGTAGTACGTTATCATTCAACTAAGTTTTTAGTAACTCTTTGCTATATCTGTCTATTGGATTTTAATGGACAGATATTACAAAAAGTTAGATTCTCTTACGAACCTATAATTTTAAAAATATGCAATCAGCGGGGACTGCGGACAGGAGTGAAAACTGTAAACTACATATAAATAACATGTTTTTTTTTAATTTAAAAAAAAAATTTATAACTTGTATATTAAAACCATTAGTTTAGTTTTCACATCTGCTTGCCCTCCGAAGACTATTAACATTAGCGTGTCGGTGACGCGACCTTGAAATTTTTTCCCATGGCAAAGTCGCCCAACGCGCACAAAGTTTTCATATCAATCATTATTATTGTTTGAGGGACATATTATAGAAAGTACCGTAATTCGTACATGCTCTAAGCTCGGTATTTTTGCCCATTATTCGAACAAATGTTTTAAAGTTATTATTTTTATAAGCAGAAACCACGAGATAAATGCAAAGGTCACTCTTTCCTCAAAAGCCAACGAGATTGAATTAATGCCATATGAAAACATTCCAACTGAATGATGTTATTATGAAAGCAGGCTTGTTCCGCATGCAGCATTAATTAATTATTTCTGAACATATTGCAGTTACGAATTTACTCATTGAATTCAGGCTTATTACAATTTTTAGGGTTCCGTACCTCAAAAGGAAAAACGTAACCCTTATAGGATCACTTTGTTGTCTGTCTATCTGTCAGATTTCAATTTATTTTTATGAATCATAGTTTTTGATTTATAGTGCAAAATGTCGAAAAAATATGACTGTAGTACGGAACCCACGTTGCGCGAGCCTGACTCGCACTTGGCCAGTTTTTTACATGTATTTATTATTTAATGATTGTCAAATCCTGTCAAATGTCCGTGATATAAAATCACGAGCATGAATTATCAACACTGGTTTGGAGATATTAAAATGTAAAGTCTATGTACAAAAAGACCCTTCCCGAGTTTGCCTGACATTATTACAGTTTCAAAAGCAAACATTAACCCCTTACCGCGGACAAAATGGGAAACAACTGGGTCAAATTTTAAATGCGACGGTCTTTGCAAATTATAGTGGACCACGAAACAATGAAATGCAGTCAACAACATTTTTTTTCTTGACACTCGGTGAATGCACCTTGGAGTTATAATAATTTGATGGGCCTTTAGCTTTTCACGTTCAAATCATCATCATCAGCCTGTGTGCTTAGAATTACACGTACAATCTCAGAATGGTCGCGACATAATTATTTTCGCTCTGTGTCACATCTCAAAAGTACGGTTTGTCATAATAGTTGACACGAGCCCTTTCTCAGACTTTCTACATTTCTACTTGCAGCGGTGGATGTTAATGTATAGACAATGTGGAGCTTTAAAACAAGGCGGATACGGTCCATTTTACTTTAACGCTAAAGCGATACAACGCTCGAATTCTATTAACGTTGGTGAGGTGTAAAATCTCATACTACAAAATCAGCATATTACTTATAGGTAGGTAGCTATTTACGAGAGCACGTCACCTCGCGGTTTTCAAACTTAATAAAATTTAAATTCATCTTAAGAATCACGAGATCTTGATGTTCTTAGAATAATAATAGCAATAATTATTCATCTTAATAGTCGCGAATAGCGACACAACATGAAATATTTATTCAGGTGAATTTTAAGGCAAACTTTCAAAACTACGTAGTTTAAAGTTTGGGATAAATGTGAAAGTTTAAATGCAAATTTTATGTACTTAAACCCATATTATTGTTGTGAAAATCAACTTGAGAATACAAAGACTAAGCGTAGGTACAATATTCGAGCAATTAATTCTTGAGAGAAATAAAGAACTGTTTTGCATACTACGTAATTAAATAAAACTGATAAACACTTTTGACCTGATTCTTCCTTCACCTTTCTACTTTCGTACCGCAAGACATTGTCAAGGTCTGTAAACGTACCTGCGTAGTTAAGATTCCACGGACGGACGGACTTAAATATGATATGATATGATGTCTGTGCGTACCTAGGAAGCGAATTGCCTCGTTTATTCTAAGAACGCCTTTCCGCTATCAGTTTTCCCTCCACTTTTAATATTATCTTCAAGTCAAGAGTATAAGCATCTTCTAGGGAAGCGCGCTCCGTCTTAGACTGCATCATCACTTGCCAAGCGCTAGTCTATAAAGAAATATTAAATAACACTGGAACCACAAAAGATAGCATATTCTATGTACCTCAAATATAAAATTTAAAAGGAAATTCTAGGGATTTAAGGCACTGAGACTCTCTTAGCCTGAGTTAGAACACTTAAAATCTTATGAGACTAATGCAATAAACGTCACTAGAATTAAGATCCTAGGAAAGCCACCTGCGTCCGTAACTGATAGATGGTTACTAAAAGCTATTTTACGTTCCTTTAATAGAAGCCACACACTTTATACGATGGAAACTTCATTTTATAGTTACTGCAATCGTGAATACTATGTTTTATTATATAATAATATCGTGTGGATGAATTTATAGAACTGACTTATTTTTTGCTCTGCATTTTTATCGTGAATAGACATTTGGGACTACCGGGATTTCCTATTGTTACAGTTTGAATTGAATTTATGAATTTATTTTTACTTCATATAGGGCAACATGTGCCACTTGTGATAATACTAGCTGATGCCCGCGACTTTGTCCTCGTGGAATTAGGGGTTGTAAATTCCCGTGGGAACTCTTTGATTTTCTGGGATAAAAATAGCCTATGTCACTCTCCAGGTCTTTATCTATACCCATGCAAAAAATCACGTCAATCCGTTACACCTTTGCGACGTGATTGAAGGACAGACCAACAAAGAAACACACTTTCGCATTTAATAAGGGTAAGGGCTGATGTCAAGACCTACTACTGGTTCCTAACCAGGAATAACTGAAATATTTAATGATAGATTACTACAAACTCCCAGTTAATATCTCATTGTTTTTTTTCTATATTATCTAGAATAGGTTTCAGTTTTCCTAGTACCTTCAAGACAAGAGTGAATAGGTATCTTCTAGGCAAGCGTGCTCCATCTTTGGCTGCATCATCACTTGCCACCCAGGTCTGATTGCAGCCAAGCGCTAGTCTATAAATTAAAAAAAAAAATAGGTACGTTTCCAATATTTTACCGAGACTCAGTTAAAATGCCCAAGTTTCATACAGAATTCCTAGGACAAGGACTCCCAAGACATTCAAAGGCTCTAGGTACATGTACTGTTTGAAAGTTGTATGTAAGTTAAGTTTTAGTTTGAAACCACTTTATCACAGCAGTGAAACTCGCAGGTACTCGTTATCGGGCACCAACTTTGGGGGACTAAAAGGTCAATTTTTCAAACTAAGTATGCAGCCTCAGCAAGTTTTTAGCGTTCAAGCGATTAATGAAGCGAGAAATAGTTTATTGGTTAAAGCTTAATTTATTATGAAACCTTTTAATTCTTAGTCGTTTATACAAATGAAAACAGAACACTATTTCCAAACTAGGAGATTGAATTCCGATCCAAATAATATAATTTGGAGATTCTAAATCGGTATGGACCGACTACATAAAGAGGCTGGTGGGAAGTGGCTGCATGAGGAAGGCTGAGGACTGGGGTGGTGGCGCTCTTTAGGAAGGCCTATGTCCAACAGTGACATCCACAGAACGATGATGATGATGATGATTGATGATGATGAAATCGGTGTGATGCCACTTGGACACATATAGTGATGATGGAAGAGGAGCATGTTGTGAGGAAGAATGAAGCATACTTCGGTTGACCAGCAGGATATTGCTGGTTACATGAAGCGAGACATAACATGTAAGTCATCAAAGTGATGATGAACAAAAACAACAGAAGAAAAACCGGCCAGTGCGAGTCAGACTCGCGCACCGAGGTTTCTGTACTACAGTCGTATTTTCTCGACATTTTGCGTTATAAATCGAAAACTATTATGCATAAAATAAATAAAAATTTGTTTAGAATCTACAGGTGAAGCTCTTTCATATGATACCCTCTTATTATCGTACTTTTAAAAGTTGAAAATACTACTTATAATTACTTCATGAACACATTTTAATTATTTTTTGTATTGTACCACAAATTCACAGTTTTCGGATTTTTCCTTTACTTGTGCGTGAAGAGTACAAGACCTACCTATAACTGCCAATTTGTAAAAAAGTACCCTATAGGTTTTCTTGACAGACACGCTAGACAGACAACAAAGCGATCCTATAAGGGTTCCTTTTTTTCCTTTTTAGATAAGGATCCCCTAAAAACTGACGAAAAGCTTCTTGCATCGGAGGCCAAGATAGTCTTTGGGTCCCAAAGCCAGCGAAGAAAGTTGTAGTATTCAAATCGAGCGAACCATTGAACTATACTATAATTTAGCGCAGGTATAAAACGCCGCTTTACTGGCGCAGTGTTCTCGAGGAGATTCGCTCAGTTCAATGACGCTAGGTGCCACTTCCATTCCGTGTTACGTAAAGGTAAAGGTGAGATTGTGGAACTTTTTGACTTTCAAAGATTTTAACTATGCTTGAATGCTTTTTCGCGTTTCCAATTCCCGTGCCCGTGGTGTATATCGTTCGAATCTGAATGCCTATGTCAAAAAATTAATCATTCTTAGGAACTATTAAAATAGGGTCTTCCAAATTCGTAAAACCTACGTCCACGCTAACCGTTTGTTAACTAAAAAAGTACGTCAAACGTTTATGAAGTCCATCTATGTATTTTCATACAAGCTCCCCTAAACAAGCGTTTTGACGTTTGATAAAAAAAGTCGCTGGATTTGACTATAGTCATCATCCCTATTATATTCGATAAAGTTAGGGTTAGCTATTTGGCTGTTCCAGATCAAAGAACTCACTTAATCAAAGTCTAGCAGCATGGTACATTTTAGGGTTTCCGTACATTATGTCTTCTTGACCGTAAATTATGGTCAAGAAAACTAATATTAGTATTTTCAACTATTCGAAGTGAGTGACTATATCAAGTGGGTATAATATGAAAGGTCTTCCCCGTACATTCTAACCACAGATTTTATTTATTTTTATGCATCATAGTTTTTGAATTATGGTGCAAAATGACGAAAAAATACGACTGTATTACGGAAACCCTCAATTGCGCGAGCCTGACTCGCACGTTGGCCGGTTTTTTAGCATGAGTGATTTCCATTATATTTTATATCTGTCATCGGCTGTATTTTTATTTTCATTTAACTTCATAGGTTTCTATTTAAAACAGCTTATAGGTGGTCTAAATTACTTACATAAATATTTTCATGTAGGTATTGTAGACGAATTATTGCGAGTATTTTGTATAGTTTTTTAATAAAATATATTGCGTCTCATAAAATACGCAAAAAATATGAATCACTTGGGAAATATTTCCATCACTTCTGATGTAATTTCCATTAGTACTTGACAACCAGGTGGGAAAAGACAGCTGAGGTCGATTTTGTACCAAATGTAGGATGTGCTCGTACAAAATGCTGGGAGAAAATATTTACCTATTCGTATCTAAAAAAAAGTGACACAACGAACTAAGAAAACAAACATGTTTAATCTGGCGTGAGAAAATAAATACTTACATTTCTTCTAACTGACGATTAGATTTACAACTTATCCCAAAAACTGACTACCACAACTACTTACCTACCAAGAACCGCGCGATTTGTCTTTAAGGCTTAACTAAACTAGATAAGTCTTGATGTAAAACTTTCGGACACGTATAAAGCAATTTGCCTTCTTGTTTCTAATTCGAACCGCTAGAATATGCAACGCCCTTTCGGCATCAGTTTTCCCCTCCACTTTTAATATGGGTAGGTACCTTTAAGTTAAGAGTGAATAGGTGGTGAATAGGCATCTTCTAGGCAAACGCACTTCATCTTAAGCTGCATTATCACTTGCCAGCGGCAGCCGGTCTGATTATAGCCAAGTGCTAGTCTATTTTTTTTTTTTATAATACCTATTAACATAATTAAACTGTGCCTATTAGCTATCCTCAATCAAATAATTGGGTAGGTCCAATTTCGAGAAAGAGGTCAACCGCCGAATCCAACTCGGTTGGGCAGCATTCAGGAAGCTTCGAGATGTCTTCTTGTCCAAAATTCCTCAGTGCTTGAAGACCAAAGTCTTCGAACAGTGCGTGTTGCCAGTGGTGACATATGGATCCGAGACATGGTCGCTAACTATGGGCCTCATAAGAAAGCTCAGAGTCACTTAGCGGGCGATGGAGAGAGCTATGCTTGGAGTTTCTTAACGTGATCAAATCAGAAATGAGGAGATCCGTAGGAGAACTAGAGTAACCGACATAGCTCAACGGGTTGCGAAGCTGAAGTGGCAATGGGCAGGGCACATAGTTGGTACAACCGATAGACGTTGGGGTCCCAAGGTGCTGGAATGGCGACCTCGCACCGAAAGACGCAGCGTTGGAAGACCCCCCACTAGGTGGACGGACGACATCAGACGAGTCGCAGGGAGCCGCTGGATCCAAGCGGCGCAAAACCGTGGCGTGTGGAAGTCCCTACAAGAGACCTATGTCCAGTGGACGTCTATTGGTTGATGATGATGATGATGAATCAAATAATACGGCACCTGAAATTTCATACCCTTGCGGATATTATATGCGAAAAGTTTTATGTAATCAACCGTAAAACGTCATTAAAATCTTTTTTCACCTACTTTACAGAAGCTATTGACGCCAGAGTCGTATTCATCTACTTACTGTCCCAATTATTCTCGTTTCCATGCCTATTGACCTCTTTCGTCGTTCCTATATACCTTCTCCCCTTACTCATCCACATTGACCCATTTTCATAAAAATCAAGGGTAACTTGTTTGAACGACTTATTGAACAAAACTGTTTTTAAATCATGGATGGGCGTATATAGTCTGTACAAAATGACACCTCATGCGCCATTTTAATTCTATGGGTCAACTGTCATGTCAAAAGTAGATACGGTTCACCTTTCAAAGAAGGACTACATCGTACTTTTGACATGAAATTTGACACAGAGTTAAATTTCAACAGATTCTCATCACTAACTATCTTAGTACGTTCACTGCTGCTAGCTATCTATCAACGCCAAAATGGGGAAAATCAAGTTGCTTCAAAAACAGGTTGGCAATCGCAAGTTATTTATTAATATAGGTCAGTGCTTGAAACGAATCCTACCTAAATAAAAAACAAACTCATGCTAAAGTTTTTATTTTAGTCACATTTCAGAGATATAGTCAATTAGCTCTAAAACAGCTCTACTGCACCTTTTTCTTAAAATAACAATATATTTTAGTACAAATAAAAATACTCATAATAAAATTGCGGTTAATTAGTACTTTTTAATATATTATTCGAAAGAAAGTCGTTAAATACGGTAGGTTCTCAAAATGATGAGGTGTTGGAGAGCGCTTGCCTAGGAGATGCCTATATGAGTATTTAGGTTACACGTGGCAAGAAAAACGGACGCTGGCACCTTGATGGTTCATATCAGAAAAGTCGATTACATGAGAATATTCACGGTTTTTCACTGTTGTGTGGTAAGATGGTACCTCTTTTTCCTTCAACACCAATCACAACCTTTATAATCCATACGAATATTATTATAAATAATGAAAGTGTGTTTGTCTGTCTGCTAGCCTTTCACGGCCCATCTGTTAAACCGATTTTGATAAAATTTGGTACAGAGATATCTTGCATCCCGGGGAAGGCTACTTTTGATCCCGGAAAATCAAAGTTCCCACGGGATTTTTAAAAACCCAAATCCAAAATAGTGTAATTTAAAGAACGTAAATTAAAATGGCGCGTGAGGAGTTTTTTTGTACGGACTACAAATGTCTGTATCAAACAATTAAAATGTTATCATTACTTCCTGTAATATGAAAGCGACCACTTCAAGAGCGGGAGCCGCAGCGGAAATGGTCGAATCCCGGAAAATGCGCTATTACGTCTCTCTACTTGAAAACTACATTTATGTACCATTTGAATGCGAATAGTACTATAAAGTTTGATGCCAAACAATCTGTTCAAATCTGAGCCAGTTTCAACTTTACCTTATTTGTGACTAGCTGATGCCCGCGACTTCGTCCGCGTGAATTTTCATTTTTTTAAATCCCGCGGGAACTCTTTGATTTTCCGGGATAAAAAGTAGCCTATGTGTTAATCCAGGTTAACTCTATCTCCATTCAAAAATTCATCCAAATCCGTTTAGCCGTTTTTGCGTGATTGAGTAACAAACATCCAAACATCCACACTTTCACATTTTTAATATTATTAAGATTAGGATAATCTAAGTTTAGTTCCGAGTGACGCTCTCTTATACTTAGTGTCAAAATGGTGAATATCAAGTTGCTTCAAAAACAGGTCGGCAATCGCAAGTCCAGCGTGCTTAGTGTAGAGTTGATATACACGGACAAATAACCTTCACTAAGGTTGAGATCTATAGAGCGTACTTCAACTTGGTCTGTCTCGATTTAACTAAAACTTTAGTCTGAGTAAAAGCAAAGTAAGTTTTATAGGTCTCAGCCTAGTCTTAAATGGTTCAAGAAACAAACTAAGTAGTTGTGTCTAGTGAGGAACGTATGGGACTACGAATCAGCCCTGCTTAGTGGACGCATTCGGAATTATTTAAAGTCCAATTACGAGAATAATTACATTAAAAGTTCTGTGATATAAACTAATACTATAGTAAGTATAGTGTGTGTGGGGTGTTAGAGAAAAGCCCAGTTGTTCTAGCCTTTCTTTAACCTTCCAACATCCTTTATTATTGCATTCCTATACACTTTCCACGTCAAGCGCAGAGCAAAGAGACGGTGGCGGAAGATTGCAATGGTATTTTCAGTAATTCCCTTTTCTGGAAAAACAATCTAACATGTGAGAATGCTTGGGTTGCGTACGAGGGTGATTGTTTGAGAAAAACAATGACAATTTTTTGCTTACAAAAGACTTTTCTATAATACAACTATATTAAAAAAATTAAGTATTCGGTATTTGGAAGATAGTCTAATAATAAGCAGTGCTTCTCCAGCTCCACTGTAAAATATGTTGTGTATGAAAACTTGTCACTAAAATTAGCGAAATGTAATACATCGACCTTTACAAAGAGATAGCAGTCATGTAGAGCGTTGTCTCTGTCGTTGAGATAGACAAAACATCACATAGGAATGAGTGAAAGAGACAGTGCTCTACAAAGAGGAAATCTTATTCTAAAGGCCGATTTTCTTGCCGGCTACTGTCAATATTTGATTATATTAAGTACCAATCCATGAAAAATTGAAAAGAGCTCATAGTTACACAGTGGCGAGTTCAATGACGAGTTCAAAAAATCAAAAAGTCGTTAAATAATCTTTTTATATTGTATAAATTCTGCTCTTGAATACTAATTGACAATTAACTCCTAATTGCTTGTAAGATTTATGCCTAAGGAAAATATCAAAGATCAGACTATGTTGTTTATTATATTCTTTCTTGGAACCACAGTTCACATAATTTAATGAAAATCTCGAATATTTCTAATAAGTAAAATTAAATTACAACATTTTCCTGCGGCCAGATTTTCTCGGTCATTATTTGAAAATGTTCTTTGAGAAACTTTGGCTTATGCTTACCCATTCTTCCGTAATAATATTATATTATGTAAATTTAAAAGTGTGTGTATCTGTCTTTCTGTTACCTTTTCGCAACCTACCCGATTTTGATGAAATTTGGCACAGAAATAGTTTGCATCCCGGAGATGGATATAAATTAATCATCCCGGATAATGAAAAAGTTCCCACGGGTTGCACGATGTTCTACGAAGAAATAGAACAATTAAATTTCTATTGATGTACGGAAAAGTACCAAGCACCTACTACGTGCGTGGGTACAAATCTAAATATATAAAAGGAAAAGGTGACTGACTGACTGATCTATCACAGCTCAAACTACTGGACGGATTGGGCTGAAATTTGGCATGCAGATAGCTATTATGACGTAGGCATCCGCTAAGAAAGGATTTTTGAAAATTCAACCCCTAAGGGAAATTTGTGTAGTCCACGCGGACGAAGTCGCGAGCATAAGCTAGTAGAGTATATGTAATCAAGAGAATAACTCTAAAAAGAGGTAAATTTTCCATCATAAATTCACGGTATTGTTCACTGAAACGCCATAAAGTAGGTATTGGGTAAAAATCCTATTTACCACCGACACTTCCATCGATCGAGGTTTAAAGTTAGAGTGCCGGTCAAATAGGGCTGCCGACTGAATAATTTATGTCCATCCTGAACATAAACGGAAGCGCCTTACGTGTAATCCAATTTTAGGCTACTTTTTCACGAACAATAATACTAAATGCCAAGACCCAGCTCTAAATTTTTAATCAAACATTATCATCATATCAAATTATCTAATTAGGTAAAAATAGAATCATATTTAGGAAGCTTGTTTTAATTTCAAAACTTCGGTTAGTTTTTATGAAGTACCTACCTAAGTAGGTATAGGTACCTACTCGTTACATTGACATGAACACCCAGATACTGTCGACTCCATTCAAAACGTTAATTAAGTATGCAGTCGAAATATTACTAACTAATGGGATTATTAAACAGCAGACAGTAAATTAATATTAGATGATGTACTTATAAATTATCTATACTAATACTTTAATAGGAAAAGTGTAAGCAAGTAAGTAAAATATGCTTTATTGTACACCAAAACAAAAACAATAGACACATAAATAGAACAATAGAAACATGTACAATAGGCGGTCTTATCGCTAAAATAGCGATCTCTTCCAGGCAACCTTAGGGTAGAGGATATTATAAAAATTAAAGAAAGCGGAAGGGGTGTACTAATTTAATAAATTAAATACACATAATATATATATATATAAATACAACAGTAAATAAGAGAGGAATAGACGACAGATAAGTGAAATAAAAAGTAATAATAAATAAATAAACACATCAAATGGAGGATAAATAAAATTGCTTCAATTTTTAAAAATTGTTAGTGATTGAGACTGTTTGATATCCAAGGGGAGAAAGTTCCATAGCAGTATAGTGGTAGCAGTAAATGATTTCGCATAATAAGAAGAGGAGTCTGTAGGAACTTTCGGGCGTAGATTATTTTGAGAACGAAGAGAAAAAGAGTGTGTATCACATCGGTACTCAAAGCGTTCTTTAAGATAAAGAGGAATGGAGGGATTGAACAGTATACAGTAAAGAAGATGAAGAATATGAGTATTCCTGCGAAGACGAATCGGGAGCCACTTGAGCTTACGGCGGTACTCGGAGACATGGTCATACTTTCGCAGCCCAAATATGAACCTTATACAAAGATCTTGAAGGCGCTCAAGTTTGTTCAGTTGGTCCTCAGTTAGGCTAAGATAACAAGTATCAGCGTAATCGAGGATTGGTAGAAGTAGAGACTGAGCCAGCGCAACCTTAGCAGGAATAGGAAGAACATTACGCAATCTTCGGAGGGAGCCGACTGCACCAAACATCTTTCTGCTCAGCTCACTGATTTGTGGTATCCAAGTCAGAGATTGGTCAAAAGTAATGCTTAGATTTTTTACTTTGCTGCTGTATGGAATATGAACCCCATCGAACATTATAGGCGGCAGCTGTGCTAATGTTACCCGAGACATTAATTTTAGACTCCCGATAATAATGACCTGAGTCTTCTTGAGAAAAGTGTCTATAACCTTTCACGGTACATTTGTTACACATTCTGATGTTTGGTAAAGTGATAGCTTGCTACCCGGAGACAGATATTATAGGCTACTTTGTATCCTGAAAAATCAAAAAGAGTTGCCACTGAATTAAAAAAAAACTAAAATCCACCAAGTATGTCTGTTTGTTTGTCTGCTAGCCTTCATCCATTCAACCAATTTTGATGAAATTTGGTATAAGCTACTTTTTATACCGGAAAATCAGAGAGTTCCTACAGGATTTTTAAAAACCTAAATCCACGCGGGCGAAGTCGCGGGCATCATCTAGTTTCTAATAAAATATTTACTATGATTCACGTAGAGTCTGTCTCCCACAAACGCGTTTAGCAATGAAATAGTACTTATCGAATAGATTCGAATAATTTTCCATTTAGGGTTATCGCTTAGCGCCAGATGGTGATAGTACTTAGTCGAGAGTTAGAGACCGATGGGTACAAAATATCCTCCAATGTTTCAAAGTTTTATTAGGTATTTCTAGCACAATGCTGCACTGTAAGCATCCAATTTATACCTAAAGCTAATATGAAAATTATTATATAAAATCAAAGGTCCTGACTTCATGAACACCCAGCCCAAGTTGTTGGACTTGGCAGCTGAAATTTTGCACAGAGGTCCCCGTATAATATTTATACTAAAGACAATATTTTTAATACATAAGAGGATTGACTGACTGACTGATCTATCAACGCACAACTCAAACTACTGGACGGATCGGACTGAAATGACAAGGGGCAAAACACACCCAGCGTGGCCAGAACTGTAACAAGTGTGGTTCAAAAGACCTAACAAATATAAGCATTTTTTATTATGACGCCATTAAAATCTGTCCCGGGGGTCACTAGATAAAATGTTCTTTGGGATACATACATACATACAATAGGTACCTAAAAAGAACAAAATATTTTTATCCACAGGTATGTTAAACAAATAATATTAATACACTTTAGTCAGAGACATGACAAAGACCGGTCAACATAAAATCCTGCCCGCACTTATTGCCCCGTAAATTGCTAATGCGCGTAGCCGCCATTTTAGTGACGTCAGCACTAGACTGAAGTTTCGAGCTATTGGTATGTTTTTACTTAAATATACGTCAAATTACGTCAAAATGACGTCATTTCGATGTTAATGAGACATGGTTCCAGCGCAATAGCAATTTGCGGGACCTATACCCTCGCTCGCCACACAAACCGGTTTTGCGGGCTGCAATTAGGAAGGTCCTAGGTATTCGCTTTCTAACTGACGCAGTCTTTCGATACTTTTTTGTGAATAAGTTGATGTGTCAACGCAAATTGCCCACACCGCTCCCCGTCAGGTTGACGTGCCAGCACAAGATGTCTTCGGCGGTCCACGCCAGTTTGATATGTCAGCACAAGATGCACCTGCCGTTCTACGTGAGGTGTATGTACCAGCACAAGATGCTCCCGCCGCGCCGCTCCACTTAGAATGACTAATGAAACCCGGCCGTGATGCTCTGTCCAGAGACTTCCAGGCTCCAGCTCACTTGTGTTGGGATAATATAACAAGAAAACAAATAGTTCAACGGAATCTACAAATACCGAACGCACTATTTGAACAAATGTTGATCCGGGCATTGCAGATTGAATAATTAATTATTCGTTATTTGTAGTGTGACGTATATTCAAAATAGTGTTAAAAACCAGGCTGGTGCTTCAACGTGCCCTTTGTGACATGGGTTACCCACAGTGGCGTGCAGCTCATAGAGGCATAAACGCACTGCTTACCCTCATAATACTAAGTCTATGCTTATTTTTCATTTTAACCTGCCGTAAAATAAGTTCATACCTAAATGCATACCCTGGCTTGAACTCCTATGCACGCCACTGGTTACCCATAATAAAAGCAGTTACAATGAAAAATATTGAATGACATAACAATAAATATTCATTATTTTAAACATTAAACCTATTTAAGAAATGACCAATAAGACATATTCGACCCTAAATAAAAAGAGAACCCCGGGACAGAATTTGATGCGTCTTGGCACAGAGCAACAGGAGTGTGATACCTTTTAAATAAAAGTAGTCCGGACTGTGGCCATTGTGGGTGTGTTGCCCATACATTTTTGCCCCTTGTCATTTGGCCGTGTGGCTTCGTTGTCACAATGCCACAATGGCGATAATGTCAAATATCGCCGTATGCGATTTTAAAGCGACATTGACCCAAGTATGTTACTGGATGGGTGGCCAACTTTGGCGGTCCGAATTCAGCCTCATTTCATCCGTGGGTCGGAGAGCACATTAAACTGTCGGTCCCGGTTATTATCACTGACATCTGATAATAACTGTAAAACCTAAAAGTCAAAATCTCGTTCACTTACTCGATTTGTGAGTAGGATGATCTGAGAACTCATCGCATGGCTATCCCAAGATTATTCCTGCCATTATGTGAATAATGAAATTATTATGACTTCAAGTGCATCGGTGCGCTGTGCACTCTTTGCAATGAAAATGGTTCAATTCTCTGCTGGACCAGTTTAACAAATGAGTTCTTCGAAATTGCCCCAGAAATCAGTATTTCCCTTGGGGATACGCTCCGGCTACCGTAGGTTTCTAAGGTAGGTACAGTACTTGGTACTTACAGATGCAGCTCACAAGCTTGTTTTTTTTAATCTTGAACAATATCGAGTACAAAATTTAAAACTGGTCAAATTTATTTTAGTATCACTACCCCTGTTATAAATGCGAAAGTGTGTTTGTTTGTTAGATTGTTAGTTTATTGGTTAGTTGGTTTGTCCTCCAATCACGTCGCAACGGAGCAACGGATTGACCCGATTTTTTCATGGGTATAGCCAAAGACTAGGACAGTGACATAGCCTAGTTTTATCCCGGAAAATTAAAGAGTTCCAACAGTCCTTATTCCTCAGAGCAATCACCACCAGGTAACCTTTGGAGAAAGGAGAGACTAGGTGTGTTGGATAGTACATACAACGAATCTTACTACTACGAATTTTACTAAGAATCCCTAAAAAGGATCGAAGAAAAAATTCTGAAACGGGCATACATGCTTATTGCACACTTCTGTCCATAAATATAATATTATTTTATTATTGCAGCAGAATCTTTATAAAAGCCAATAATGAATTATATAGGACGGAGAATGTACTATAAGAGATTATAAAATTATTATTATTATAATCTAGGAAAGCTAGAGTTTAACATGTCGGCCCTTTAAAACATAGATGCCCAAGGTTTTCTTTTGTAAATTATACACTACGTCGTAAAAAAATTCGTTGACATCAATAATTTTCTTGTTCTATAATAATTATTTCCCACTTTTCATAGCATAAGTACTTAAGGTCAACAACTCTTTTTTTCTACTTTGCATTTGTTAGCAAATTTTACAAAAATTGTATGCAAGATACTGTCTAAGTATAACCTACCTACTTTTGATATTTAGAAAGAAAACATTCATTTAGTATTCTTAATAATTAGCTATAGAGAAATAAAAGGAATATTAAATTATGTTTTCTTCCGCTTTATTTATTTTAGAAATCATAACATCAAAGGAGAAGCCCCAAGTTAGTATTAAACATAATCTCGTTTGGTAGAATATTTACCAAGTTAGTTTTGAGAACGCTTCCTTTTTGCCTTATCATCAAAGTATGATGAAATTTATAGGTTCTCCTGAAGGATGGAATCCTCCGGAATGCTTTTAAGCAAATTTGTTACTTCATACCAATTTTATGAGTACGAAAAAGATTCAGGATAATTTTATGAGAGCGGGATAGCTATTTATGAATAACTTAATTTTTTTCTGTTAGAAAAGAGATTATAAATATTCAATTAATAGGCGTTGATGTTTTTTTAAGGTTCCGTAGCTGAAGGGTACCAACGGGACCGGGAAGCCTCCGCTTTGACATTTGTGATTTGTCACATAAAGTTAAAATGCCGCGTGAGAAGTCATTATTTACGCATTATACCTATTTGATGAATTGTTGTGATTTGACGTCAAACGCGTCGCATAGTTCGACCCAGATGAGATATTGTGTCTCAGAGTATAATTTAGGATACTGAATTCCATTATCTCAAAACTAGGTCTCCCAAACATTAATCGATCATACTTAATCCCTAGCTTTATACTAATTAAGGTGAGTCGTGTAAAACGCGGCATCCCTTTCAATTTTCGTCCCATCGCATACAAGATCCATATCAACGCTAACCCTTTATTAACCCGAAATCTCGTAATGTGAAAAATGTGGAGGCAAACATCAACGACGGAGGGTAGGCGGATGTTTTGGCAGGCGGGGAGGGGGTGGGAAGTCTATTGATTTTGCCCCGCCCCCCGCTCGCCTCACGCATCTCACAACTGTTGCTTGGGCCACAGTTCAAACAGGCAGAGGATCAAGCTAGTCGAATATTACAGACAGACCTATCAACTTCGAGGACTATCAAGGCACTATTTGGATTGATCTCATACATCTACTTTGTTAAATTTAAAACCTTAGGTATACAAGTCAACTGAAAGCGGATAATTTCTTATGGTACCTATAAGTCCCGCAAATTGCTATTGCGTTGGAACCATGTCTCATTAACATCGAAATGACGTCATTTTGACGTCAGCTGAAATAAAAATATACTATCAGCTCGAAACTTCAGTCTAGTGCTGACGTCACTGAAATGGCAGCCACGCGCATTCGCAATTTGCGGGACTTATAAATTATCTAATTTTTAATAATTGGCCCTTGGTCCAAGCTAGCAAATATGCGAACGCTAAAGTACAAGACTACTCTATGCCACACGTTTTGTTAATCAGAAAATAAGGCAGATCTGGCGCTACGGGGATCTTGGACCAATTATTGTAACCTAATGCCGGACACAAGCCACTTAGGTATAAAATATTAAAGTCTATTAAAGTTATTATAATATTTCTAATAAACAATAATAATTAGAGACCAGATTAGATTGGTTTTTCTGCAACGAATTACCTCTTCCTTGCCCCACGCTATCAATAATGGAGTAATTTCCAAAACTCAAAATTAGTTTATTACCTACTTGAAAAAATTCATAGTATTATTGAGTATACTAGCTGATGCCCGCGACTTTGTCTGCGTGGACTTATGTTTTTAAAAATCCTGTTGTTTTTCAGTCTTCATTTTCTGGCATAAATGTAGCCAATGTCACTCTCCAGGTCATTAACTATACCCATGCAAAAAATCACGTCAATTGCTCCTCCGACGTGATTGAAGGACAAACCAATAAACCAACAAACAAACACACTTACGCGTTTATAATATGGGTAGTGATTCTCTGAATATCCTGCTCTAGGTACAGGATAGGGAATGCGCCGTCAAACGACCTTGGAAGTGATAGACATACAAATATTCGCGCCGTACTTACTAGTTACGTATAATATATTATATGTTTATGTATAAAAAAATCAGAATAGATATCGTATTGTAACTTTTTGTGGAGTACTTGTCTAGGCCATTATCACAGGCCATTGTTGTCATTTTTCAGTTTTCATTTAGTATTTCGTTATGATAATAGTAGCTATATACGAGTTTCATAGGTCTATGGTATGTACAGAATTTTTTAATTGAATATGAAATTCAAATTTGTTAAAGAAATGTGGACTGTACCTACCTATATAATATTGTGATCAGCTCAGTTTTAAGGAATTTCTAAAAATTTGCTTGCTTTCTAAAAATGGAGATTGATGGCTTTTTCATTCAGTGATTATTAGACACGTGTCCGCTATAGTATAACTGAAAACAGTTGCCGTGCCTATAGCGTAACGTATCGGTATTGTCGTAGGTAGCAACGGTTATCAGTTATCTATAACGAACCACCTGACGATGATGCAACGCTACCTAACTGGCAACTGAGAATGCGTTATTTGGTTTTTTGGTAACTTAAAACGCAAAATAATTATGCCTTCTCTTTCTTTCCCACACTAAAAGCTGAGAAAGAGCGAATGTTGGCTATCGGCAACTAAGAACATTTCACGAAGATTGATAAACCAAAGTCAACCTTATCTCTATTCCTTTAAGGCTTAACTGTACAAGTACTTGTCCATTACAGTTTTATCTATCATGCTTATTACAGCTAAGCCTTAGAGTAATAGAGATAAGGTCTTCTTTGGTTTATCAATCTTCGTGAAATGTTATTGGTTAACTGGACTGTGGCAAACTATCCGTGCAGGTGTCCACTATAGTTTGACTTATAAAATAGGTCAATGATCATTATAATTAAACTTTGCTGCTATGAACTTAAGGTTGTGATTACTTCACGATATTCATGAAAGTAAAATTGGTTTTATTTTAGTGAAATATGCGCGCAATAGCTATACAGACGGTATCGATACGGCAATTAGCTTAGTTACTACAACGGAAACCGTTGCGCATATTGAATTAGTTGAAACACAGCTTTGATACCGATATTCGGCAACTTTTATCAATATCGGTATTGAAACTAAATAACGGTTGGATAACCGTTGCCCGAAATAGCTGATAACGCCCATCTCTAGTGATTATCACTGAGATACCGAATCAGCACACTGGGATCTCAACTTACCCCAACCACAAAGAATCCCTACCATTATATTTTCTCTCATTTATTTATTCTTCTCATTTTTATCATATTTAAAAAAAAAAACAACAAACAATAAAATAACAGAATCAACAAAAAAAAAATTAAAGTAAAGTAACAGTAAATCAAATAACAGGAACAACAAAAAATAAAATAAAATAAAATAAACAACAGAATATAAAGTAACAGAAACAACAAACGATAGAATAACAGAAACAACAGAAATTATAATAACAAGAACAATAAAAATTAAAGTAACAAGAAAAAAAGAAAAAAAAATTAATTAAAATATGATAAAATGGATCCCACTAGCAGCGGGCTAGGATCCAAGCTGCCAATGGTCAGGGCCCCAGAGTGAGGAACCTCCTCACAATGCGTGCCGTCTCAAGAACCACTGCCTTCTGTATCTTACCCTTGATCCAACAACTAAGCGATAGTTTCTTAAGATGTTGGTCGAAACTATTCGCAATAAGACCATGGACTGATACAACTATCGGTACAATAATCGTTGAGTCAACACTCCACATGGCGGTAATCTCGTGAGCCAGGTCCAAGTATTTTGATACTTTTTCCTTTTCTGCTTTCACTAGGTTATCATCATGAGGAATAGTAATATTATTATTAATGGAACGGGGTGACGATCATCATGGGGATTTTTTTAATAGAGATAGCGAGCGACTCGTTTCGGCGACGGGTCATCTGATGTAAAGTGATTACGACGCAGAGTGAGAAAGAGATCGATGAATCTTCAAAAAAAATCTTATTTTTAATTTAACATTTTTATGAAATTAAACGCAAATGTAGCGCGATATTAAAGTAATTACGCTCTTGTATCAAAGAGAAAGCTTTTAAACTGAGAGAAATAAAATACGAGACCTAGTTTTTGTACAATGTGTGATCTTTAGTGGGGTCATAGCCCAGTTACAATTGTAAAGTAAAATGTTATAGAAGCCTTATTATTACTTACAAAAAACACACTGCTGTTTAAAATATTTTAATAAATATTCATTATTATAGGCATTCATTGACTGGTCTCAACAACTTTTTCATACATACCTATTCGTAGATTTGGAAAGCAATTTGAAATTGTGCCCTACACATGCAATAAGAAAGTTAAAAAAAACGATTTGAGTTTGGAGTTTGTTACAAGTCACTAGTAAGTATAAATTTACTTTTTCCCAAAGTTGTTGGCATATTTTTATTTCAAGGCCAGAAGGAGTGGTCTTATCGAATCCGAAAAAACCGACGATATTTCATTGGAATAATATTTCGCAACTGTAAATCAATAAGTAAGACCTCCATAAACACTGACTTTGCAAGCTAAATAGTTACGCGTACAAGCATTTTGGGCAGGAATTGCGGCAGTATAAAAACGCGGGTAACCTTCATATGTATGATATGACTATAGCACAACGAAATCTCGTAGAGCATCTCTCTGAAATAGTCGGGTTAGGTAGGTACGTAGTCTGTAAGACGCATGCTCATATGATCATTCATATGAATAAATCTGATTGTTTAAAAAATGATATACAATTGATTCGGGAAGGGTTCGGAAAACTTCGAGATATCTTCTCGTCCAAAATTCCTCAGTGCTTGAAGACCAAAATCTTCGAGTGCTCTTGCTATTGATGACATATTGCTCCGAGACATGGTCGCTAACTATAAGCTTTAAAAGATAGCTCAGAGTCACTGAGTGGGCGATGGAGAGAGCTATGCTTAGTGTTTCTCTGCGTGATCAAATCAGAAATGGAACTGTTGTTACTCAACGGATTGCGAAACTGAAGTGGCAATGGGTCCCAAGATGATAGAATGGTGACCTCTCATCGGAAAGCGGAGCGTTGGCAGACCCCCCAAAACAATAAAAGTTTGCATACTGGATTAACTAAACTCTCATGAAAGTAGAGTGCGAATGTAATCTTGGCTGTTTATCCTTAGCATACTTTGGCCATTACAAAACTTTTAGCTCATTATGCCTACAATAATTTGAGAGCTTTTTGGTGTGTACTTACGAAGAAAAATTTAGCCTGTACCCTACCCAACGAGTAAAGTTTCACGAGCCCCAATCCTAATTTATCAGCTAAAAATTATGTACAGACCTTGAATAAGTACACCTACCTACTTCATGAGGCTTAGCTTTTACAAAGTTTTTTATAACTGATGCCGTACGAAATACTTTTTTCCTTTGCAAAGTTAAAGTATGTACATCTACAATCTACATACACTATAAAACAGAGTTTTAATATTCTGTCACTCGAAAATCGTACAATATTATATTGTAAGCTAGATGATGCCTGCCACTTTGTCCGTGTGGATTTAAGTTTTTTGAAAATCCCGAGAAAACTCTTTTGAGTTCCCAGGATCATAATCAGTAGCCTATGTCTATATTCTTGGAAAGCAAGCTATCTGTTAAATTCTACTTGTAAATATAGTTATTAAGTTTTATTGTACAAATTATCTACATATAGATATACTGTATTAGTTAGGTTAAATTCGGATATAAAAGGCTATTTTATTTATTTATTTATGGAAGTAGGGATATTACGATACTTTTTTAGGGACGGATAAAATACTTTTTTAAAAATTCAGAACGCTTTGCCTCGTTTAAAGCTGCTGAGAATTACCAATTACCACATACATAATTATACCTATAAAGTTAACCATATAAACGTAATTACTAATGCCCGTTGGAACGTAATCCGACCTGAGCTGTATGACCCATAATTGCTTACATAATTTCAGTTAATGACGTGTAATTTAAATGAATTTTCCTTAAAACCCCTTCTTTTAATTAGAGGCTTTATGCAAGGGCGTAATAACCGTTTCTTTTGATATCTCCGCCGACTTAAAGGGATTTTTGCACGAAGTGTTAAATTGGGAATATTCTGTTTCATTAAGCCAACATTTTTAAAGAAAAAGGTTTTAGAGAGATAACAAACCTATAACCATGTAATAAATTTCGAGTTATACGTCATGGTACATTAAAATGAAATACATTTGAGCTATCTAGGTGAAATTATTTTCAATGAGCTAACGCAGACGATATTTTTTAACTTAAACTGATTATAATCGACAACGGCTGCCTTTGTTAGTAAGTAGCGGGATGACGTGAAATCATGTATCCGTGACGTAACATTCCTGATTCCTTCTTTCTGTCAAAACTTGGATACAATCAACGCGAATTGGTCATTGACGTATTCCGTTTTTTTAGGAATACGTTTTTCCAGTTCTGTTATAACTAATCACTGACCGCGGCTTCGCTCAGTAAAGATATAAATCATCTTTATTCGTAGCCTTTGCGAATTTCAAAAATTTTCCCTTATTCCTTTTTCATATTATACACAGAAACACTGTGCAAAATCAGCAATGGAATAAAATGGAATAGAATAGATTTACTTGCTGACCCAAGACATATTATTAAACACCATTAAAAATTTACAAAAATAACGCCTTAAAATCTAACATAACAATGTGTCGTGCCAACAAAAAGGCCCAAACTCAGCTGTATAGTAGGACGCAAATGGCTAATGCGCGCGTGGCCGCCATTTTAGTGACGTCAGCACTAGACTGAAATTTCGAGCTGATGGTATATTTTTATTTCTGCTGACGTCAAAATGACGTCATTTCGATGTTAATGAGACATGGTTCCAGCGCAACAGCAATTTGCGGGACTTATACCAACTGATTGGGCTGGGCATTGATAAGTCAGTGAGTAAGGAGTTGATTTATCTGCTATTCTATATTCGTCGACTTTTCTCGGATCGACTTTATCGATCACATTTACAAATAATTTATTATGCTATTGGAGGAACATTTATCTTGAAAATCTTATGATGTAATAAAATACCTTAGCACGCTCACTTGGTATCAATTTCCTATCAAACCACGGTTCCCTGGAGGCAGTCGAGCGAAGTGATCACCGGTTATATTACCGGAAATGATATTACTTAGCTGAGGCAACACAATAACAGTTTTATTTGTATTTCAGGAAGTTGATGAGACAGTCAGTAAGGGACGTGATTTTACTTATTTATTTATTCTGTATCAATAACTTAAAATTGCTGGCTCTTCTCGGCAGGAAAGGCATTCCGAACCAGTGGTAGATGCTGTTGACGATTCGAAAATGCTTGTAAAAGTTTAATTGAATAAAAAATATTTTTATTTATTTATTTATTGAAACTTAATAAAATTAAAAGACGTGCATAAGAGATAACTTATCTCTACTATGGAGAGTTTTATTACCGGAAATGCTATTAACTGAGGCAACACAATAACAATTTTTATTCGTATTTCAGCAAATTTTCTCTCTAATGTTGATACTTTACGACCATAATGCAACATTCAAATGTTAACGCAAGATGCATTGTTTAAGTACATAAACAGTAAAATAAAACGATATTGCGCTCGTAAATTATAATTTTCTTTAGAATATTTAAACTATTCATTCTGATGTAATATTGGAACAACGCGACGAGTCTAACTTTATAGGCTACTTGTCCACCATAGATGTGCTAAGCTGCATAGCGAGGGGTGTGTTTGATATCAACTAATAGAATGGTTTGATTTTTATAGCTAAGCTTAGCAAAGGGTTTGTAGTTTGACAATCCGTACTTGGCCAGCGTGGTGTACTATGGCCTAGCCCTTTCCCATTCTGAGAAAAGACCCGTGTTCAGTAGTGGACCGGTGCACCGCGGTGGGTGGCGGCGGTCGATCATGATGTTCATGATGATGTTGATGACTAACTATAGGGACGTGTGGCCTATAGCGCATTATAGTCAAACACACCAGGGTTGACCCAAGTCGAAAGCTGAATGATGACCTATTTTTCGTTTCCTCCGTTCTCCATTTTTATTCGTACCGACATATTACTCTTTGGAGCGAGCGCCACGCAAAAAAATCTTCTGTATTTAATAGCTGTTAATGCTTCAGGAAAATAAATAAAACTCGATTGCGATTAAGTATATGAATTTCGGTGCTAGCGAGCCCCATGTATTTCAATGCCTTAAAAGCTAAACTAGTCTATGCAAATTACTTCATAGCTTCCAATATTTGTGTAAACAAACTATGCTTGTGTTATAACTTATAACATCCAGATGTAGCATACAGAGCGGTTAATGGAAAGATGCCAATTGAATTATGTTGCTACTGTATGCAAGCACTAACTACTACCGTAAATATCTGTTAGCCTTGATCAGAGAGGTGTATATTACTAAAGAAACAATGTCCTGCAAAATAAACCCAACTTGAATAGTACGAAATATATTATATACATATACATGTTGACAATCCGCATTTCATCATTTAGCAAAAAGTTATACTTATATACATCATACATAGATATCTTTACTGATAAATAAAATTGAAGTGTAATTTCGAAATAACTATCTCATATTATGCTTTGGTTATTTTGAACTGTACCATAACTAAAGAACTGCATTAAACGTTTTTTTTTTTTAATTTTTGTCTGTGAGAAACTTTGCGATTGAGTGATTTAGAAACTGGCGTAAGTCGGTTAGAAAAAGGAAAGACTAAACTGACGCGATGCCGCTTGGTTCCATTCCAAATCCTGCTAACATTCCTATTTGCATTGGGTTTTGAAATCGGTTTTTAACTTGCCAGCAGGACAGGAGTGGAGAAGGCGGGTAGAGAGACACGAGGGGTGCAACGAATTGTTGTAATTTTTTGCATGGATATAGGTAAAGACATGGAAAGTGACATAGGCTACTTTTATCCCGGAAAATCAAAGAGTGCCCACGGGCTTTTTAAACCCTAAATCTGCGCTGATAAAGTCACGGATATCAGCTAGTATTATTATAAAACAGTACCATAATAACTAAAAGAAAATAATATTCCTTAAGTTCTCTAGGGGTAGGTACACTAAATAGGAAATTTGAGAAATGCTAACGGGATCTACGAGAAGAGGTGTTTATACCTTTGTAATAATTAGGTAGAGGCGCTTTTTTAACGTCTGATGTATGAAATTCGCTACTCCATAGTCTCTACGTCAATGGCCTTAGCCATGTATGAAGTTACGCTCGAGTTGAAAAGGAGGCTTAGGAAGCATAATCCGATTATTTAAAGGCGTATGTACGTGTTTCTGTTTTGGGTAGTGTGACCTAATTTGTGGCATATTTTTTCTTATAAACAAGGTCAGATTGACTAAAGTAAGTTTCTTGGTAACAAATATTATTAGCAGCTCGAGAAAATGCGAGGTATAATAGCCCTGAAAATGGTTATAGAAATATAAGAAATATTATTATTGTTCATCGACCTTTAGAATGAGATTTCGGCTTTGTAGAGCGCTATGTCTGTCACTCATTATACTCATACCTATGTGACATTTTGTCGGTCTCAACGACAAAGACAACGCTCTACGGAACCGCTATCTCTTTCTAAAGGTCGAAGTACAATATTTTCTGCCGCGTAATGTCCTACGTGAGTAGGTATTTCAAGGTACTTCTTAGAAAGGTGCCAAAATGGTGATGCTGTTATTTAATGTGTGTCTTATAACTAGACATGCTTATAAAAAACAATAGAATGAGAGTCAACAGTCCTATTTATTAGATTTTGTTATTATTATATCAGATTTAGTTCGACCACCCGCGCCTGTGAAAAATCTGGATGTCTATGCAAAATTTCATCTCGCTAGGTCGTAGGGTTTGGGATGTGCGATGATGAATCAGTCGTGAGTAATTTAGGATTTTTTAAATATATTATTTAGATAAAAGGTAGATCTTTTCCGTGGAAGACTTTCTAAGATTAGCGTTTTCAAATAAACCGACGTATTTATTGGTCCATAGTCTAAATCTATTCAATAACATGAATTGATTGTCGATAGAAATTAGGTAGGTACCTATTATAGCTCGGAGACCCGCACAAGGCCTATGCTAACAAACTAAGTTAGGAACACTGCAAGTAAGCAGAAGCGAAGCAAAACGCATAGTTTGCTCTAAACCCAATTACATCTAAGCGCGGTTGCACTAGCGACTCCGACAAGACAGTCGCTTGATCATTTTTGTATGGAGAATGAAGGTTCGGAAGAAAGAAAGAAGAAAGTCAAACACAATCAGCAGCCCGAGCACAATCAGTGCGACACATCTGTCTTTATGTGGTTGTGGTATCACTATGCCGATAAACAAGCCGTGCGTTATACTACTAAAGGCCTGAACCACAGCCTGAACTCTAGTGCGACTACGCTTTCTTGTGACTTTTGTGTATCTTTTTTAGAGCACTAATCTTTCAAAAAATTAAAGAAATGTGTCACACTCTGTGTTTGGAATTCCGACGCCATTGGCATCATAACAGTATGAAAGACATTCGAGTGTCCGGCCACAGAACCATAACAATTTTTTTTGCATGGTTTCTCCCGTTCTCTTTACAGGACTAAACTGTAAAAGAACCTGCAGCAACCTCTAGTCTGAGTTTTTATAGTTTTCAAAAACGAAATTTTGCGGTAGTAGATATTTAGCAGAAAGATATTTTAATGTCAATATTATTCTAAATTTGTAATATCAAACTTCCATCTATTCTGGGTAGTGTTCCTATTTAGTTAATATAATTGCAGCAGACCCTTGCCAAATGAAAGAAATGCTACAAGACCAATAGCTCTACAACAAAATGTCGCTAGTAGAGCTATACCCTAAAGCAATTTAATGCCATACACGTAGTACAAACTTTGAATATTACTTTCACGTACATAAACACTGTATTGAACGACTGAAATGCATGACCCAAATATTTTGCGTAGTAAAGTATAGCGCACATTAAGGAGACTCGTGCCGTGTATTGCGAGAATCAGCAACGATTTGCAGGCGGGTCTTTTTTGAGAGAAATTCTTTTATCTCAACAACTGCCCTGGTTTTATTGTCACGATAATATTATTACGACCGCAACGGCTGCTATAATTTCCCGTAAGATACTATTCACACTACGAACTAGGGACGTGTAGTCTACTTGTGACAGCGCACGTCAGTCGATCACGCTAATTAAGTAACGTTGACTCGAGTCGATAACTGGATGGGTGACCTAATTTGAACTGTTAGTTTGTGTAGATGCGTGGATGACAATTTAAAGATTTTTCCTTGCAGTTGTAAAAAGATTTATTGAGCGCAGACCGTTGTTTAGTTTTTAACAAGAAGAGAACAAAGGAATTTATGAAAACGTCAATTGATACAAAAAATATATAGAAAATTGCGGGTGGTTATAAAAATATTATGTTGCATGAACTGACATTTGGAAAAGATAATAAATGTGTGATTTTAGATTATTAATGTTTGATTCCAAAATATTAAACATGAGTTATAAAAGTGACTAATTTATATATATACAATAACAAAATACTATAAAGAAACAATTAGATAATTAAATGAACGATAAAATTATGAGTCGATGAGTTGGTACGCATTTGCTGCAAAGATGTTGTAGGCGCTTCAACATCCTCCCCTCCGTGGAAAGCGCAGCTTTCAACTTTCTGGATCATCCCAGGTAAGTAGTGGACAAAGTTTTACAAATGGTCTTCTGAAGGTGCCCTTGGATGTAGTTACTTCAGCGACGCGTGATACTCCATCGGAGCCAGGAAATAATCGTGAAACTCTTCCAAGCTTCCAGCATAGTGGTGGTAAGTTGTCCTCTATTAGAAGTACTAGATCTCCTTCTTTTAATTTTGCTGAATTCGTTTGCCATTTAGATCGCTGCTGAAGTTCTGCGATGTACTCCTTTTGCTATCGCTGCCAAAAGTGCTGGCGAATTTGTTCGAGTCTTTCATAACGTCGAAGGCGATTTGGATTGTAATGTTGTAGCGGAGGTGACGGTACCGAAGTAAGTGGCCGTCCTATCAAAAAGTGCCCCGGAGTTAGGGAGCGATAGTCGGTAGGATTGGATGTCAGGGGACATAAAGGTCGACTATTCAAAATAGCTTCAACTTGAGTGAATAATGTTCCTAATTCCTCAAAATTTAGATGGGTATTACCCATGACGCGACGGATGTGGTATTTAGCGGATTTGACACCAGCCTCAAAAATGCCACCAAAGTGAGGACTATACGTGGGTGAGAATATGAATTTAATGTTTTCGCCAGTTGCAGAGTCAATGATAGTTTGTTCATTAGCCTTTAAAAAGATGCCTATTTCCTTGGCTGCCGAGACAAAGTTTTTCCCGTTGTCGCAAAAGATTTCCGCAGGTTTTCCGCGTCTTGACGTAAATCTGCGTAGCGCTTGTAAAAACCCTTCTTTGGTTAGGTCACTGACAGCTTCTAAATGTAAACATTTGAATCTTAGACATACAAATAAACACAAATATGCTTTAATGACTCTGGACCCACGACCCTTCTTATTAGAGATATAGAATGGTCCAGCAAAGTCTATTCCCACAGTCTTAAATGGAAAATCTGGTGTAATTCTTTGGATGGGTAAGTTACCCATTATGGGATAGATTGCCTTCCCTTGATGGCGCTTGCATGTTACGCAATTGTGAAATGTATTCCTAGCAAGGCGTCTACCATTAATTGGCCATAATTATTCGCGGATTGACGCGAGCAGTAGCTGTGGTCCAGCATGCATATGACGAAGGTGATATTGTTCAAAAATTGAACTGAATTGAAGTGAAATGATGACTTGAGTGTAGCAAAATCGGATGTTTTTTGTCGAAATCGTAATTAGAATTGTCAATTCTGCCACCAACTCGTATTAATTTAGCATCACTATCAAAGAAAGGAGTTAATGATATGATATTGGATTTATTGCTAATTGGCTTTCCACTTTCTAATAGTTTAAATTCCTTTGGAAAGGATTGCCTTTGAGAAATAGCACAAAGATTTGAAAATGCGTCGTTTAATTCCTCTAAAGATAAACTGCCTGTAAGTTTATTTGTTTTGTGTCGTAGATTATGAATAAATCGTTTTATATATGCAAAAGTTCTTTGTAATTTTGATAGTTTAGAGTAGCGTTCAAATTCTATAATAGAATCAAGAATGTCTACTACCGCAGCTGAAAGGCCTTTAGTTTCTGGTAGGTTTTCTTCAACGCGGTGTGATGAAAGAATAGGCCATTCTGATTCCGGTTTTTGTAAGAACTCGGGACCATGCCACCACATCTGCTTAGATACTATATCTTTAGGAGTAACGCCCCTAGAAATATAGTCTGCAGGATTAAGTGCAGTGGGCACGTAGCGCCATGAAGATATATCTGTTGTTTCGGATATCTCCACGACCCTATTCGCTACAAAGGTTTTTAATTTTCGACAGTTTGTATGAAGCCATCCAAGAACAACTGTGGAGTCACACCAATGCACCTGACGCGAAACCGAACATCTAAGAGATTCGACGACGGTCTTGGATAATTTAGCCGCCAGGAGAGCTCCACTGAGTTCTAAACGAGGTATAGTCGTAGGTTTCATTGGAGATACCTTAGATTTGGAGCATAATAATTTTACGCTGATACCTTCATCGTTGATAGATCGTATATAGATGCAAGCTCCGTACGCACCTTGTGAAGCATCGCTAAATGAATGAAGCTCTATTATTGTAGGATTGTTACAAAGTACGTTTCGAGGAACTTCAAAATTTGCAAGACTTGGTAATGTATTAGAAAATTCATCCCAAGTGTTTTGTATGTCTCTGGGAACGGGATCATCCCAATCAATTTTTTGTAGCCACAGAGATTGCAATAGCATTTTAGGTAAAATGACACATGGACTTATCAGACCCAATGGATCAAAAATTTTAAATGTGAATGACAAGATTAAACGTTTGGTCACCTTTGATGATTTGTCAGGGATCTGAAATGATATCTGGAGTTTGTCATTCCCCGGAGTCCACCCAAGTCCTAAAGTGGAAGTGGAAGAACTAATACTTAATTTTTCTTCTGGATTTATGGCATTCAAAATTGATTTCGAATTGGATCGATATTTCCGAAGGTTGAAGCATCCAGATTTAAGAGTATTGGATACCGAATTTTGAATGTGTATTAGTTCGTCTTCGGTGTTAGCTCCGGTAATAAGATCATCGACATAGAAATCATTTTTAATTATTGTTTCGATTGATTTGTCTGTACACTCGTGCCCTAATTGCCAAAGACAACGTGTACTTATGAAGCTTGAACTTGCTAGACCGTACGTCACGGTTTTTAGACGCAGTATTTTAATTGGTTCGGATTCTTGCTCTCGCCATAAAATCAACTGGAGATTTTGATTGTCATCATGTAACGCAATTTGCCGATACATTTTTTCGATGTCAGCTGTTAGTAAAAATTTATATTGTCTGGCTCGAATTAGAATTGCAAAGAGTGAATCCTGGATATTTGGCCCCACCATTAGGATATCATTGAGCGAGTAGCCTGAAGGGGTGGGGGCAGATCCGTCATAGACGACCCTAATTTTCGTAGACTCGCTTGTCTCTTTGAATACAGCATGATGACACAAAAAATAGGATAGTTCAGGTGGTTTAGTTATAGGAAGAACTTCTAAGTGACCAAGTTCAGCATATTCGCGTATAAATTCGACGTATTGTTCTTTAATCTGCGGATTTCTCCTAAAACGCTTTTCCAAATTTAAAAATCGCTGCTTAGCCATCGTATAGGAATCACCTAAACAATCGGGTGTGTCAATGAGTGGAAGTTGAACACAAAACCTTCCACTAGACAATCGAGTGGTATTGGATACAAAATGTTGTTCACACGCCTTTTCTGTTTTAGTAAGGCATGTTTTGTTTGGAATCTCTTCGATGTTCCAGAATTTTGGTAATAAGTCATGTATGCTTTCAGTTTCTTCATTTTGTTTAAGTATTGACTTATTACATTGAATCTCATTAGATATATTGACATTTGTATAAATAGGACCGGCAATTATCCAGCCAAACTTTGTGTTTCGTAATTTTGGAAAACTTGGACCTAATGTGAGTGTATCATTGCCTAGAACATCCCAGAAGAGGTCTGCACCAATGAGGACATCGATGGACGAAGGAATGTCGAAATTAGGATCTGCAAGTTTCAAATTAGTTGGTATATGAAAACCTTGTAAATTTATAGGAGCAGCAGGAATCGAACCTGTCAACTCTTTGAGTATATAGCAAGTCAAAGCAACGTTATATTCTTTGTGTATTGAACTGATGTGTGCAATGCAACTCTCAGTGATGAAATTTGAAGAGTTGTTGCCGATACCGATAACGTTAATTTTATTAATAGGCTGTGACTCGAGACCTAGAATGTCTTTCAAACGATTGGTTAGAAAAGATGATTGACTTCCGCAATCCAGTAAAGCTCGGACCTTTAATGATTTGTTTATTTTAGGATTGCTAACTTCGACTATGGCTGTAGATAATATGACTTGATTCGCTGGTTGTCTAGAAAAATTGACTATTGTTTCGGTAGTGTTTGTAGAATCGTTGTTGTTGGAGTTAGAATGCGCTGTTTGTTCACACAAAAAACTATTGTGAAATTTCTTGCACTTGCGACAAGGACCAAGCCTGCAGTTGCGTTGATTGTGGCCTAACCTGAGGCAATTCGCGCATAGCTTCAGCCGCTGTACGTCAGCTTTTCTTTCCTCTATACACTTGGCCTTGAAATTAGCGCAGTCATATATTCTATGCTCACCATTGCATATGACACAACGTTTAGTATTGTTATTTGGAGTTAATGAGCTAAAAGATTTTGTTTGAATGCTAGTGCTAGTATGCTGACCTGTAGCAGGACGTGAAGGGGTGTGTGACGTCTTAGATCTCTCCAACCTATTGCGATTTAGTGTTTCTAAAATGTCTGCGCGATCTGTTAAAAATTTATTAAATTGATTAAGTGTGGGTATGTCATCCAAAGAATTACGCATCTCTTCCCATTTACTTAATGTACGTGGGTCTAATTTTGAGCAAATCATATGAATTATTATTAAGTCCCAATGTTCAGTAGCTTGACCCAAACTGGACAATGCACGTAAATTCTTAGTAACTGTGTCCACCACAAAGCGCAATGAACGATCAGTCTCACGTGTCATAGTTTCGATTTTGAAAAGAGCATTTAAATGATGATTAATAAGTTGTCGCTTGTTGTCGTACCTATCGCACAATAAGCGCCACGCGTCATTATAGTTAGAGGCAGAAACCTCAAGATTCGCGATAACACGAGCGGCGTCACCTTCTAAGTACGATACCAAATAATGAAATTTATGAATAGGCTTGATGCGCTCGTTGTTGTGTATAAGCGATAAAAATGTGTCGCGGAATTCGAGCCACCGAAAATAGGCACCATCGAATTTATTAATTTGCAATTGCGGTAACTTAAACTCAGCTTCATAGTGTTCGTGATGGCACTGAGACAAGGACGAGTGACTACGATCGTGACTGTCTTTAGGACTATTTGAGTCGTTGATAATTGTTTGAGCAATAGCAATACATGTCGCACAGTCCTGCTCAATGGCATCTCGTTCATTAATCTCAAAGGCTATGTTTTCTGAATTTAAAACATCAATTAAATCTTGCAACTGCTCGTATTGAACCGAAAGTAAACGAAATTTCTCTAATTTAATTGTTAATTCAGATATTTGAATTGCCGTTAAAACTTCTTTTTTTGAAAAATTATCTATATAGTTTTTAAACTTTGTGATACGACCCTTAATGGACGTTCTTTTTGTGAGTAGGCTCTTTAAATCGCCTTTGTCGTTAGACATTTTGTATATTTGTTACTCGAATTATTTAAATAAAGCAAAACTAATAAATACTAATAAATAGAATAATAAAAAATTCTCACGCTCCTCGTATAGTGTCTTTGGTGTCACCTGTGACCCGGCAAGCGCAGCTCGGCTCTGTCGAACGCGCTGTGTAGCCCGCGCCCGCCACGCCACGTCGCGTCGTGAGTAGGTATACCAGCCAAGCTGAAATAGTCGGCACACTGACCTTAAGTACGTATTTCAGTACAATAGCAAAAGAGTTAACTATATTATATTAATAATAATTGGCTAGTTGCGTTAGATATACTAAAACTACAATGATAAAATAACAAGATAAAACAACAAAACTAACAAATATTTTTATACTTTCACTCGTTAGGTAGCGATAAATAGGTATATCGAGTTTAATTTTACAATATCTAGTTGTTTAGAACACGAAATGTCTATAAAAAGCCTCCGGCGCGAAAAAAAAAAACAAAATAAAGTATGATGCAATCGTTATGACGATGACGTAATCTGATTTATAACTGTTTTATTTCACTAATAAATGTATCATTTCACTATTATTGCACTGTATTTTAATAGTAGCCCTTATGCAAGAAAGGATTTAAATGAGATTTTATAGGAATGTGTATTTAGGTATGGGATATTGATGGAACAAAAGGGTTATGTATAGGAAAGTAAGGCACTTATCTGAATAGGCCGGCACGGATGCGAATGCTGATCGGTGCTGACTTCAGCGCTGGTGTCCTCCAATTCCAGAAATACGATCACCTTCCCGGCTTGAGCTGCTCTGACCAGATGATGTTGCAATAAGTAGCTGGATCGTCGAGTAGCCGCCAAGTTGTAATTGCGTAATTTCTTCGTTGTTGTTCGTCGAATCCTTTTGTTTACAGGTTCGTGTTGATAAAAAACGGTCGCCAAAACTTGTAGATGCGTGGATGACAATTTAAAGATTTTTCCTTGCAGTTGTAAAAAGATTTATTGAGCGCAGACCGTTGTTTAGTTTTTAACAAGAAGAGAACAAAGGAATTTATGAAAACGTCAATTGATACAAAAAATATATAGAAAATTGCGGGTGGTTATAAAAATATTATGTTGCATGAACTGACATTTGGAAAAGATAATAAATGTGTGATTTTAGATTATTAATGTTTGATTCCAAAATATTAAACATGAGTTATAAAAGTGACTAATTTATATATATACAATAACAAAATACTATAAAGAAACAATTAGATAATTAAATGAACGATAAAATTATGAGTCGATGAGTTGGTACGCATTTGCTGCAAAGATGTTGTAGGCGCTTCAACAGTTTGGTTTATAGAATTAACTTTTTTTGCCTCCAGCTCTCTGGACTAATGATCTTAAGGAGGTAGCGAGAAGTGTGTGGATGAGGGAGGCGGAGGATTCTGTATGGAGGCGCACTCTTGGGAAGGCCTATGTTAAGCAGTAAACGCAAATGGGCTGATTGATTGAAGGACCGGCAGAGGGGAAGGATGTCATTCAAATAGGAGCCTCGAACTCAGATGGTCTAAACTCTAAAATATAACGCGTTAACCTAGTTAAATAGCCTAGCTAGCTCAACTCAGTTTCTACATAAAATCGTAACATAATGTAGCATGTGTCACTGAGTTTCAGCGCACCCCAATGTAAATAAACTCTATTGGGAATCTGAACATTGTGTCACGTTCGACTATGTACTGTAATTTTTATCTGTCAGGATCTAGTCAGGATTTTTCTAGCAAATATGTTCAGACAGGATTGTGTGTAACGAAACAAAGTTGTTTTTTTGGATTTTGAATAATGTAAATCCACGCGGACGAACTCGCGGGCATCACCTAGTAAATAAATATTCTATTAACGCTAATTGTATCCTTAATAAAATAACTTGACTTATTTATTCACGCAGTTTATTGCTCACACTAATTTAGTATACAACCACAAATTTCCACATTGAAGTTAGGAAATTAACCACAACATAATTGCCCCAATTCTGACCCGCAGTTTTCATTGTCACTCGGGGCGTAATTTATTTGACAAACAAACGCGTATACAAATGATACACAATAGCTCGTTTGACATGATTCATCGAAAATAAGCTGTGGCAGCATTGGAAGCACGTTCTATACAAATTTAAGCTAAAGGCGAAGTTACTAAAGCAAATTGTGTTATTTAGGTAATATTAAATGGAATGGTTTCGTCGAATAAACTACTTACACTAGGTACTAATTGTAATTACTATAAGAAAACTGCTTAGTCAGAATTTTATACTTGAAACACGTTTATAATTTTTAGAGTTCCGTATCTCAAAAGGAAAAAAGGAACTCTTATAGGATCACTTTGGTATCTGTCTTTCTGTCTATCTGTCAAGAAACCTAAAGGGTACTTTCGGTTGACCTAGAATCATGTTTGGTAGATAGGTAGATCTTCACAAATCAAGGGAAAAATCCAAAAACCGTGATAATATGTGGTTACATCACACAAAGAAAAAATGTGTTCATGAACAAATATTTAGCATTTTCAATTTTCAAAGTACTGAAGATTTATTTATTTTTATAGATACATATTATTTTTTGATTTCTCTTAAAAAGTGACAAAAAAAACCGTTCTCCCTTATCTCCCAAGATTTACCAATCGAAAAATCTGAAATAATTTTATGGTCAATAGAAGTTTATGTTTATTTTACAGAAAAAATAAAATCAACTCTCTAACTATCATATTTTTTTTGATATTAACAATAAATCTCTACAAACAAAGTTACTTTTGCGGTTCGTTAACAAAATTAACTCTTACCTTTCACTCCTTCTGTAGTACGGAACTCGGTGCGCGAGTCTGAATCTCACTTGGCCGGCTTTTTAATATGATAGTGACCTATCTTGTTACTATGAAGCGCCACATGTAGTTGATATTTTTTTATGTCGCTGCTATATAGCTATTTCGCAAAGGAAAAACAGGGTACCATAAGAGGGATCCACGGTTACAACAGGCAAACCGCCCGTGTAGAGGTTCTTCCTTTGAGGCGGTCGAGCGTATAAGATAAATGATTAGAGTTGCTATTTATTTCTTGAAATTGCTACTAAACTCTTTAGATTTTGCTTAAGAATTAATTCTAAACCATTGACATTTTATTTGTAAACAGAGGCACGTCAAAATGATAGACAAAATACTACAGACGTAACAGATAATATATAGCAGCTAATCCAAAGGTCTTACATGGTGAAATTGATTTTATTATATTTTAGAAGTAAAGTAATTGTAGATTTAAATAGAGTATAATGTGGAATTTTGAAGTGTATAAATTTAAAACTAAAGTTTAATCTCTATTGTCGACTCTATTGAATTTGAGTTTTATATGGTATCATTATACTTATGGAAAGGGTAGCCAAGGGCTATAAATGGCTCTGCTTTGACGGTAGACATGATTAATTTTCCTATTTTTAAGAAGAAGCTGTGACATACCTACAGGTACGAATATTGTTGATTTTATATTTCTTTTGTTATACTATGTATGTTGTTTAATGTGTAATTTGTTATTCAACTGGTATTCCTTTGTAATAGTTTATGCTTATACCCGATGTGGGTTGGATATGTTATGGTAATACCATAGTTGTATCTATTTTTCAATAATTGTGAATAGACACCGCCGAGTTTTTTCTTGCCAGTTCTTTCTCTCGGTAGATATGCTTTTTCGAACTGGCGGTAGATTTTTCTCAAAGGAAATAATAAATTATATAATGATAAAGCAATAAGTAATGGTAAAGATAAACTTTGATTTGGAGGGAGTTTTTCCCTGAATAAAACAGTTTATTTCCTTATACAATCTTTTATTTTGTCTCCTACCTACAACCACGCCCTAGCTTATTGATAACGAATTAAGGTTTAGGCTCTCAGTAGGTGATTCCTGACTCTATTGTCTCTATACTTCTGAGGCTAATCTAGCATCAGAAGTGGGATACGATATGGCTGAATTGTGCCTTTTCTAATGCAGTTTGTACAAGTTTCAGAAATACCGGCGAATTCGGATGGCTTTGTGAAAAGTCATCAAAGATGTTCCAACAGGCGTTGTGATGACTGACGTCCACGAGAGGTACCACAATGGACATTGGATACCCTAAATCTGGAAATCTTAATATGAAAATATGGTATGAAAAAAAAGTGAAAGTGAATTAAAACTTTTTTGCAAGACAATTTTTCAGGCAGGTAGGCCTTAGAAAGTTTTATTGCGTAATCATGGACCTATTAATACTCTGTGTAATGTAGTAACACAGTTTCATAGTACCTGTCGTCATTTTATTTGTTTTAAAACTAATTTTATTATAGAAATAAAGATGTGGGTACTAAATAAATAAAATTTTTGCGGGTAATTTTGTGTTCAGTATAGATGTTCTGTTTCAATGACTCAGATTAATGTTTGAAGGTGTTTAATCGCATGATGTCCCAGCTAGTAACACAAATCGATATTACGTAAATTAATGTTAAAAATTTGCAGGTAGTTAGTTGGTATGAAATTTTTATTAAATGACCATACGATAAAATGTGGTTAAATGTCAGACTGACCGAGCGGTGAAAAACTAAAGCAAGTTTGTCAGTAAATATTTACTGATGATTAATTTGTGTTCTATTTTAATTTACGTCTGACGTCTAGCCGTATATTCGTAATTTATATGATAGTGATGTTGACATTGAATCATTGAATATTGTTTTACGAGTGATGAGTCATCTTACTTTTTTTTAGTTATGTTGGTATTCTTGTGGCATTTCCTATGTAAGTACTTCGAGAACGAAGTACTTTTCAGGTTGGCCGAATAGATGTTTATTAATTATTTATGTGTTACATAATGACAGAGAAAAAAAGAACAGAGAAAAAAAAAGAACAAAAAAAAAAAAGAACAAAAAAAAAAAAAATTTTTTTGTTGTAGTTTTGTTTCAGAAATACACATTCCACCATTCGTTAAATGTTGATGATTCATTGATCAGAAATTGCGATTAGCGTGGCCATTTTGTTATTTTGCTATTGACTTTGCATCGGAGTTCTCACTCGCAAAACGTAGAGACGAAAGATTTGTGATACCTACCTACAATAGTTTAGAAATTTTGTTGGAGTTTATTTTTGTAGTTTTTATATAAGGATAGGTTAGGCTGCTGATGTCTTATCCTGTTGCTATGCCGCTAAGTCTAGTAGCTACTGATTGTTTGATGTCATTGTTTTTTTATATATACCCACCGTTATGTAATGTGATGTAATGGAGCTGCCAATCCACACTTGGCCAGCGTGGTGGACTATGGTTAAACCTGAAACTTAAATTTAGAATATTGGAATTTAGAGATTATTGACTACCCACTTGTGTTTAATATTTTTTAATGCCGTATTTTGTTGTTTTGTTTGAATAATACTTTTGATTTTTTGACGTTTTTGATGTTTGAAGTGTTTAACTATTTTTGATATTGATTACTTCTTTGACGATCTTTTTAATGTAAATTATTTTTGTGGTATTTTTTGACATTTTAGTTTTTGATACCTACCTTTATGTTTTTATTTACGATCTTTTTGGATTTTATATTTTATTTATGAAAAATTGTATAGTGGTAGGTATATGGATCAAAACCAATGGTGTTAAGGGACAATTTTATGATGTTTACGATGTTGCCTTAAAACCAATGGTGTTGAAGGATATTTTGTAGATGATACTTTAAAACGTTGGAACCAACGGTGTTGAAAAGTATTTTTATAATATCGCTTTAATACCAGTGGTGTTAAAAATATTTTTTGATATTGGTTTAAAACCAATGGGGTTAAAGGATATCTTGTTTGGAAACATAATATGTGCTGTGGCGAGAAAAATATATCTTGTATTTTTTAGAGCAAACTGTGTGGTGATTTTGAACATGTTTTATTTTATTTTATGGTGGCCACAGACATGTTGTTTGAAAAAAATGTTTTGATGTTGTTTAACAACTTTATTTACTTAACGAATTGTTTGTTTTTATTTTATTGCTTCGAGAACGAAGCAATTGTCAGTTTGGCCGTATAAGATAAATGGTTAGAGTTGCTATTTATTTCTTGAAATTGCTACTAAACTCTTTAGATTTTGCTTAAGAATTAATTCTAAACCATTGACATTTTATTTGTAAACAGAGGCACGTCAAAATGATAGACAAAATACTACAGACGTAACAGATAATATATAGCAGCTAATCCAAAGGTCTTACATGGTGAAATTGATTTTATTATATTTTAGAAGTAAAGTAATTGTAGATTTAAATAGAGTATAATGTGGAATTTTGAAGTGTATAAATTTAAAACTAAAGTTTAATCTCTATTGTCGACTCTATTGAATTTGAGTTTTATATGGTATCATTATACTTATGGAAAGGGTAGCCAAAGGGCTATAAATGGCTCTGCTTTGACGGTAGACATGATTAATTTTCCTATTTTTAAGAAGAAGCTGTGACATACCTACAGGTACGAATATTGTTGATTTTATATTTCTTTTGTTATACTATGTATGTTGTTTAATGTGTAATTTGTTATTCAACTGGTATTCCTTTGTAATAGTTTATGCTTATACCCGATGTGGGTTGGATATGTTATGGTAATACCATAGTTGTATCTATTTTTCAATAATTGTGAATAGACACCGCCGAGTTTTTTTCTTGCCAGTTCTTTCTCTCGGTAGATATGCTTTTTCGAACTGGCGGTAGATTTTTCTCAAAGGAAATAATAAATTATATAATGATAAAGCAATAAGTAATGGTAAAGATAAACTTTGATTTGGAGGGAGTTTTTCCCTGAATAAAACAGTTTATTTCCTTATACAATCTTTTATTTTGTCTCCTACCTACAACCACGCCCTAGCTTATTGATAACGAATTAAGGTTTAGGCTCTCAGTAGGTGATTCCTGACTCTATTGTCTCTATACTTCTGAGGCTAATCTAGCAAGCGCATATCACGGATTCCCACTTCAACATTTTAGGTTGAAACTATGAGAAAACACACTAGTTTGACTCACGAAAATTTCTTTTGAATTTTTTATGTTTTCCTACAGTAAAGTGTACACGTGAATATGTTTGAAATAAATTCGCTACAGTTAATACAAAATCATTTACACGTTGGATAAAAAATGGAATCTAGTAGATACCTTTTGAAGTGTGAAACAAAAATCAAAATCGTAGTGTAACGTTATTTCAATTTGGTTATGAGGAGTATATTTAGAGTGATCTCCTTGAAAACGGAGTTTGATTAATAAGTATTTAAATAGTTAAATACTTATTAACTAATCAAACTCGAATCAAAATTTGTACGTTCTACAAAGATTTCCATAAAAACATAGTTGTGCGGAAATCGTAATATTCAAACAGGAATCAAACTCCGTTTGCATGGATAGAATATTAAGTAAATTCATAATTAATCAGCAATCAATACCTTACAAACTTATATTAAGTTGAAAATTATGTGGGCAAATTGCATGTAAGTAGATATACGTTCAAGAATTCGAAAGTAAGTATCAAGACCACGCCTAAATTGATTATACGTACCTAGTGTTAAAGCAATATTGAATTACAAGACTTAGGATGTACATTTGAGCGATGTGATGGAGGAAACTTGTCTCTAAACAATGGCCAGTGTCTTAGCTTCAGCTACCACTAAACTTCGAACTGATTTAAGCTAACTTTGAAAGCAATTCACTCGGTCCCCATTATCCTACGTAAGATTATATCATTTCAGTTCAAACTTAGTTTACGATAATTACAAATTTCACTGTCCAATACCTAGTATCTAGATCTATACCCATTTTATGTATGTAGTTACTATATAACTGTTACTGTTTATAAGCTCATTCAAAAGAAAATATTAGGTATCTATAATTATTTATTATGCTAAGTTCTCAGAAATAAGGCCAATAGTAGATATATTAGTTTACAGGCAATTAGCTATACATACACAATTGAATTCACAAAGTAAAGGAACGGACAAAGGGGCAAATGCGGAGAGCAGCGGCTGGAACCAATCTATTTCTCGCTTTCAACTGTCTGCATATAAATCGCTCTGCACCAGAATACAGTAGCAGTTATAGCTCAAACACAATCGGCGCGACAACGCTTTCTCGCACACTTTCATTTAGTTGCAACGCTGGTGGATCTTAACGTTAAGACAATCCAATTATTATTGACGTAACGAAGATAGTGACGACATTAAAAAGGACTAAATCTCGTAAAAATCTTGTAAAAATGTTTACCTCGTGTAAGTGCTGAAGACATACGTGAACAATATGTATCTTTAAAGCCGTGTCGTACTGATAGTGTTTGGGCTGTCACTGTATCTAACTTTAGATTAGATTTGTGCGTAATCTTTGGTTCAGAGTTATAGGGTATTTGTAAGTGTCGTAAGTAGGCGCTTTGTAGTTCCGTTGAAATGAATAATTTATTCACGTGCGTGGTAAAAAATATGACGGGGTAGCCACTATCCAGTGCTATAAAACATTATGTCAATGATAAAAAGAATTCAAGGCCTTTCACCAATATTTTATCAGGTTGAGTGTTAAAAAATCCACTTTTTTAACTGATACCTAATTTTCGCCCAATAATGGTGCAGTCAAATGTGGAAGGGGGCAATTATAAAAAGCCTTACATAATTCATTTTCGACGATGTTAGTATCGTACCAAACCCCTAAATTGCTAAACATGAACGGATGTTAAGTAACTAGCAAATTATTACCAACGATATTTATTTTAATGAGGGCAAATCAATAAGATTTAGATAATTCGTAGGTAGGTAGCAACCGTTTCAGTCCAAGAAAACCCTACTATTATGTTATGTGATTATTTGTAGTTGTTACGTTCATGAACCTTAGTAATGAGAAATAAGACTCAAGGATAAACTAAACCGCTATAAAAGTGGTGCCTGAATAAATAATAGTCATGCGTAATTTTGTACGACTGAAAGGTGTAAAAAAATATAAAAAGGAGCTCCTGTAAGACTTTTATTAATAAAGGTGTACTACTTAGTTCAAAGTAAATCCATCAATCAAAACACTGGATATTTCTCGGTGACTAGAAGAATCAACCGTTATTTCGCACGTTTCAACACCGGGGCAAAACTCCTACTATTGTGTGATTAGTTGAAACTGTTACGGTCATGACCCTTAGTAATGAAAAATGTGACTCAAAGAGAAACTAAATCGCTATAAAAGTGGGGTCCGAATAAATAATCATCATGATCAACCCATCACCGGCTCACTACAGAGCACGGGTCTCCTCTCATAGTGAGAAGGGTTTTGGCCATAGTCTACCACGCTGGCCATGTGCGGATTGGTAGACTTCACACACCTTTGAGAACATTATGGAGAACTCTCAGGCATGCAGGTTTCCTCACGATGTTTTCCTTCACCGTTAAAGCAAGTGATATTTAATTAATTAAAATGCACATAACTCCGAAAAGTTAGAGGTGCGTGCCCGGGATCGAACCCCCGACCTCCGATTAGAAGGCGGACGTCCTACCGACTAGGCTATCACAGCTTGAATAAATAATACTCGTATGTAATTTTGTGCCACTGAAAGGTATAAAAAATATTTAAAAAGGAGCCCTTGTAAGACTTTTAACTAAAGGAGCACTTAGTTCAAAGTAAGTCCGTCAATCATAACACTTAGGATATTTCACGGAGACTAGAGAGCATCCATCGTAATTTCACACATTTCAACACCGGGGCAAAATACAAAATAACCAAGAAGCTTTTATGATTAACGCGCTTTGTTTTGATACGCATCGTATATTTTGGGGCTTTTATGCTACACTGAATTCAAATATTTTGTACATAAAAAGAAACAACCTTAAAAACCCTTAGGTATTGTTTTATTTGGTAATAAGATGAATATTACACAAGGTTACACGTTATAATTAAACTTCAACAGTAACAGGTTCCATGTATTTAACCCAGGTGTTTTGTTCTAACTCATACTTATACATTTGACAGTAACACAGCCAAACTAGTCTCTAACTAGTCTAATTTAACTTTAACCGCAAACGAAGCAAAATACGAAAAATAACTCTATAATTTTTCATTAAGTATAAAAAGATTTTGTTTCATAACGAAAATGCTATTAATCGTTTCAGTTATATAAATTCTTAGGGTGCGTAGGTACGTACTTTATAGTTATTTTCATTATGCACTGAGGAACGGAGTTGCAACAGTGCATATCAATCGCTTGGTAAGCAGTGCTTTCCTAGTCGGTAACAGCCTACATTTTGGAGATCCAATTTTGTTGCATCCCATTTACGAATAACAATACATTCTATTGTTATTCATAGGTGGGATCTACATCATTCATTTGGACCCCAGGATACAGGTCTCGTAGTGTAAGATTCACAGCTAAACATAAAAAGGATACCAAAGTTATGTTTGCCTTTGAAATAATTTATTGTAATAATATATTATATTTATGTTAATGAACCTAAATGTAACCACTATAAATAAAAAACCAGTGATCACCCACGGCTTTACTTGGTGAAAATTTAAAGCTCTGTATACTTACCGTATCCTGTAGGAATTTCGTAAAATTCGGCCTTATTCTGTGTTTACATTCATTATAAGAGGTAGGTATCTCTGCGCAATATTTCAGCTTTCTACGCCCAAGGGTTTGGGCTGGTCGTAGATGAGTCAGTCAGTGTATTTAGTTAAAGAATTTGTATTTGTATTATTGATCGTATCTTTGCCTCGGAGAGCACGTTAAGCCATTGGTCCCTGTTATAATCTCATAATAATGGTTAAATCTAAGTGTTGTAAAATTTGTACTCTTAGTTGAGTTGGAAGCATCTGGAAACCTTCTGTATTATAATTCTAATTTGGAAAATGAGGGGAAGACAGAAAATATAGACTACAAAGATAGGTACCTACAGAAACATTAGGTTAGAAATTATAGTTAAACAAATAACAGAATTTGATACTGTTAACACGTTTATGCAGTTTAAAACAATTTAATCGAATATCCAAAAATATCCATAAAAATAGTACCTACCTAATAATTGGTCAAAATATTACTAGAGTACCTACATGTTATTTTGTTATTCATAGCGTAAGTATAGTGTGTCCACAGCATACATTTACCCATGTTTTAAAAACATAAAAAAAAAAATATTTAAAATAAAGTAAAAATTTATGGTAATTGAAAAGTAGTGGTATATAATTGCTTTTCTTACAATAGCTGACAGGGCAATAAAACTCAAAGAAAATGTTAAGTTCTATTGAATATGCAAGTGAAGTGGATTGGCTTTTAGAATTCACTATCGAAATCTCGGGTACATACAAAGTGGGTCAATTGCCTGTTACTATTCCAGTGATGGCAAATACCCTTGTTAAGTTGATTTGGAAGTTTGTTAATGAAATGTTGGGCGGGCATTGATTTATCCAAAATTGTGAAAAATTTTGTTTGCTTGGGCATATCTTGTCATTTATATCGATGTTGGCGGGTACATTTTTGTTCGTACGTTGTAAAAGTTACAACGTACGAACAAAAATGTTTTAAGAACGTGGATATAAAATCCACGTTCTTTGTTAGTTTTAAGTGTAATAACCATTTTAATAAATTAATTATCGATCAAACCAAAAAAGTACCTACGTCATTATGACGTGACATCACATTCCAGTATTTCATAGAATCTCGCAAACTAGAAGCCCACCATTATTATGCCAAGAAAACCCCCTGACCACTACGCAGTTAATGGAAAATCATGACTCCCCGAAATGAGATCGCTAGATAGGTATAGAGCTACAGAGCATCTGCATTATGGTCATTCGATATGCTATAAAAACAAGTAACATCCTTGAATACTACTCAAAATGAACCAAGTAAGGTAATTTTCATTTCGAATGCCCTAAATACCAGGTTGGTCGTTTAACAATAAAATATTCATGAGGTAGGACGACACGTACTACGATCATTATCGTAATTGCTTTCACGGTTGGGATCCGTAAATTACGTACTGCAGTTAACAATTAGCGGTCTATCTTTATAAGCTTTGAGCTTAAAAGAAAATTAGGTGTGAAATTTTTGAACACATTGAAAACAAAAATGATCCTATCCAAAATGTAGATTTTTCAATAGTAAGTGCAGTTCCCAGCTCTTTTTGTAAAAAAATTGTAATTTGATTCGCACTTAAATACTAACCAACCATAATCAATGAAATTTTGTAAACACGTTTTAGATACTAATATCTGTGTCTGTAGTTTTCCAGATTTCTGTAAAAATGTGTAGTTAGAAAATTAAAAAGTTAGAAAAATTTGTGTGTAATTTACACGCAAATTTTCGAGCCCCGATGTAACTTCGAAACAACATATTTTTACGGAAATCTGACCAACCATAGATACAAAATACATTTTTCTACAGTATTGTTTTGAAGTTTTCACTTAAATATGTAAGTAAAATGTGTGGAGCCAACTTTTAGGAACGAAGAAAATAAGATATATAAAACGTTTGAGAATCAAATGATTATTCACAGTACATAAAACAAAGCCTACGTAATGCCTATTTACAACGGCTCACTTCAGCCGTACATTTTCATATTTACATAAAGCCAATAAACATCTTTATTGTGCCGAGAATCCACGGCTGCCTCGTAAATCAAATACGATGTAATTAGCAAGAGAGCAATTAATGCGTGAAGAAACTCGCCGCGGTTATAAATCCTGTTCGCATTATATAATATCACATATTACGCTTGTTTCTATTAATATAATTCTGTTTTATACTGGTTTTATATAATGTTCACTTAATTTTCATTAGGTACTCGAATCTCTATTCTTTATCTACAGATGTTTGTCGCCCTGCATTTGATTAAAAAAGATGATACAAAACAGAGTAATAAAGGCTTAAGGTGCCTTGCATTAACTCTGCGTGGTCTCACTTATGTCAAAAATTATCATACAATGACTATGATAATTCAGGCAATTATTACACCATTATGTAACAATAAATGTATAGTAATTACCTGTTTTTGTAAATTTATAAATAAATAAATTTGAATTTAGGTTATGGGAATCAGCCAAATCCTTTTTGTAATAAATTTCAGTAATCACACTATTATCACACTAATATTATACAAGCGAAAGTTTGTGTGCAGGTTTGTGTATATATGTGTATGTGTGTGTGTATATTTGTTATTCTTTCACGCAAAAACTAGTGGATGGATTTGGCTGAAATTTAGAATGATGATAGCTTATACCCTCACTTAATACTAGGCTACTTTTTATCCTGGAAAATCAGAGAGTTCCTGCAGGATTAAAAACTTATATCCACACGAACGAAGACGCGGGTATCTAGTATGACATAAAGCTCAAAGAGACCAATAGATACTCGGCCGTTAGATAAGCAAAGATACATTATTTACATAAATTTCGGCATCGATGGTAAATGAACCGTGATCTAAACGACCAAGGCCCTCAAGGCCTGTTCAGGGCGCTTCCGAAATTTTTAATATGTATTAAAAATGTACTTTGAACATTCTTTTCTAATGAAGATAAAAACTTTATCTATATTATAAAAGGAAAAGCTGACTGACTGACTGACTGATGTATCAACGCTCAGCTCAAAATACTAGACAGTTGGGCTGAAATTTGGCATGCAGATAACTTTATGATGTAGACATCCGCTAAGAAAGGATCTTTGAAAAAATTAAAGGAAAGGTTTTTGAAAATTCAACCCCTCGAGGGGTAAAATAGGGTTTTGAAAGTATAGTCCACGCGAAAGAATTCGCGGGAAAAGGCTAGTCTTAATATATAAAAGGAAAAGCTTACTGACAGACTGATCTATTAACGCCCTGCTCAAACTACTGGGCGGATCGAGCTGTTAGCATGCATCAGCATGCCAAATTTCAGCTCTTAATAACTATTAAGCTATTATGACGTAGACATTCGCTAAGAAAGGATTTTTGAAAAATCAACCTCTAAAATGGTAAAATAGGGGTTTCAAATTTGTGTTGTCCATGCGTACGAAGTCGCGGGAATAAGCTAGTTAAAATTATAAAAAGTCAGATTTATAATGCTAGTTGAAAGTGATTAATGTCTTGATGTGAAATTAAGTCCTCACGCAGATACTGTGTAAGAGAAGAGGTATAGAGCTTAGCACTACTTGACCTTGCGTAAACATTTGCTGAAGTTAGTACACGAAGTAAATGTAATATAGAGAAAATAGCTTTCATGGTCGCAATTCAAAAGTTTAAAAATAAAATCTTAAGCGGTTAATAATAATAATAAAAAATATATTTATTTAAGAAAAAATATTTACAGGTTACAACAAATTCAGGTATAATCATAAACTCGAAGCTTGAGTTTTTCCGTATACCGAAGCCGTTAACATTAGGTATCTACACGTAACACATTTATCTAATTAAAAGCTAAATAACAATTACTTATAAACTAACAACATTGAACCAAATGTAGGATATTTTTAAACTTATATTTAGTAGGTAAAAACGCAATTATTAAAATTATAAATGAATGTAGGTAGGCAAGTAAAAAGTTCGTTACCGCAAAGCGGAGTACCTAGTTAGGGTGTGGTTATCGTGCTACGAGCGTAAGACGCTCACTCACACTACTTCATGTATGGTATTTTAAATTCTGGTACAGGTTGATTATTTTATTTAAGTTTAATATTTAACTCTAATCTAATGATTTCCTTATCTCTTAATTATGTTGCTGATGTGTGATGGGTTTTAGTGAATGTTATTAGCAAGTTAGGATATTGTTAAGTTTAGTTATTAATCATTATTCATTTATTATTTAGTTATTTTCATTATTCGGTATTTGTAATTATAAAAGTTGTATTCTGTACTCGTATTACAGTTCACGTTCTTAGCATTGGTTCGTAAACTTGGATAATTAGAGGCATATTTCCCCGAGTTGAACCATAAAACGTAATTAAGAATGTTAATGCTAACAGAAATTCAGTTCAGAATTAAATAATTTTACAAGAAACAACATTTTGTAAATTACGAGATCACTGAATAAAGTTAGAATATTTTAAAGTACTTAATTCGTTTCAGTAAAATAATGTTCAATTTGTTTCACAAAATAGTACGCAATTTAAATTTAAGCCGTAAAATTAATTTGAAAGTGTAGGTGCCTATAATGAAGAACTTAATTAAATTTATACATAACACAATTTTTAAAGCCTTACTAACAAAAAGAAATAACGATGAAGAAAAACATCTGCATGAATGAGAGTTCTTCATAATGTTCTCAAAGTTGTGTGAAGTCTGCCAATCCGCAATTGGCCAGCGTCGTAGACTATGGCAAAATCCCTTCTCATTCAATCCCTGCTCTGTAGTGAACCGGCGATGGGTTGATCTTTTCCTTTGATATTCCGGGATAAAAATAAGTAACCTATGTCCGTCTCCATCTCTTTACCAAATAGATAATGCTCGCAACTTCTTTAACAATGGTTTCTTAAAAATTTTATTTTCTGGGACAAAAAGCCTACGTCCATCCCCAGAATGCAAACTATCCCAGTACATCAAAATCGGTTGAACGGATGGGCTGTGAAAAGCTAACACACAGACAGACACACTTTTGCATTTATAATAATAGTTGGGATATGAGCCAAGTATCTGTAGTGTATAATTTTTGTCAGTAAGGGCTATGTTTTGGCTAAATTAAAACAAGTTAACACATCAGGGCTCTATTTACGTATCGTCCTTGTTTCTCTATGTATTGAAGTGATGCTAATGTTATTTTATTTAATAAAATTTGCGGGCCTAATCGAATACTTACTACTTATAACTAAACCAAAGCTTGTATGCCTGTGGCTATATAATATTCTGTATGTTTGTTGTGTAGTATGTAAAGCCTAACCAGAAAAATGAAAAACCTCGCCATATTGCGAAAAACCCGTGGAACTAATTTATACAAGACCATAATATACTTAGTGACCATAGACCATATACTAGTGGCGCCACAAGAACAAATTTTTTATATTTCTGGTCAGGCTATAACCGTAAAGTTTCTCTATGTACTTCCGATGTAGTGTGTGTATTGTAATAAAATTAAATCTGATTTACGACAAGGATAATATTATGTTTAATCAAGTTAGCCGTACTAAATGCATGCCAAAATGGAACCAAAGCACTAAATGCCTGCGGCTATGTTATATTCAAAATGTTTGTTGTGAGATTTACCACTGCTACCAGTTACCTACGGGCTAAGCTTTTGTTTTAACATAATGAATTAATGGAAAAGCTTTTGTGCCGAAACACACTAAAAACTTTTTAGGGTTACACGTCTGCATAACTTTACAATTAATATCTATTCAAAATGAAGTACTATATTATCCTTTTTATGACTCCGTACTGAAGGGAGCTAACGGGATCTTATTACTAAGCCTCCACTGTTCGCCCGTCTGTCTGTCATATAGTTTGTTAAACGGTTGCGTTATGCGTACCGAGCCCGTATTATGACGTTATAAGAAATAATATAATATGGTAGATATAATTAAACACCAATTCGTCAGTTTTTTTTTTAATTAATCGAGTCGAGTTTGGTATTAAATCTAATTTAAAGTTTTATATATACAAACAAAATGAGCAGTTGGTCGTGATTATATTTTTAAAAGTAGTCAGTAGTATGGTTTTACTTTATCATTGTTATCTTTTACATAAGATACCAACTTGAACTTTACCTTTGAGTTGAGAGTAAAACTTGAATGCAATTAAAGGTACCTAATAGAATGTGAACTATGCAGTCTTTACGTGAAGCGCACTTGACTAGAAGATGCCTATTCACCTTGCTTTGAAGTTGCCTATATGGCTACGTGGCAGGGTAGACACACGCCGGAAGTAAGGAGATTTCACATCCTGACAGTGCGTCAGTAAAGTACCAAACGAGTCTTTTTAAACGTCGGGCGAGTTTCCATTCTTATGTCGTCGACATCCCATCAACACGCACAAAACGTTTTGCGTCATCATTCCTCATACGCATGGCTAAGGTTTGGAATACTCTTCCACGATATGTGGAAGATTCCGACCAATTACACCCCGGGTATCTTTAAAACAAGAGTGAGTAGGCATCTTCTAGGTAAACGCGTCCCATCTTAGTCTAAGTGCGGTTACGCACTGCATCCGATCCGAGTCCGTGAAAATATGTTCCTTTTTGTTTTGTATGGGAGCTTATGACATATTATGTAGTAGATAATCGCTGGTATTCTCACGAACTCGAATGATTGAAGCGCAGTGCAGTGCGTGATCGCCAAAAGAGCTCAAAACTTACAATAATGTGCACCCAATAAAATACACCTACCTACACTTTGTAGATTATTACTATTTTTGTAGAACTTGTATACCGAAATGATTTTGTTTTAATTAAAGTCATAACTTCAAACAGTCCAGCTCCATTAAATTTGTTTCTCCATAGCCACAAACAAAAGCCAGTTTCATTTCAACAAATGCAAATTGATTTTTATTTTGCGTTTATGAACCTTGAAATTAAAAGGGTTTTGCGAAAAGTTTGAGAACAAAAGCAAGTTTGGTACAACCTGGAATTCAACCGTACCAAAGTAGCAATTCAGAAGTAGGTCAGAAAAGTTTAAAACATTTTGTAAATACTAAGCTTTTACACAGAGCTAAATGAATAGTGTAAAGTTTTTACCACACATTAGCTCTAATGAAATATGAAATTGTTTTTACTTGGCTACTTCAGGGACATTATGATGCATTATTGTAGCTGCTGGTTGTAGCAGGTCTCTCTTAAGGCTTTTTTTACGCCGGAGTGACAACATGCAAAAATGCGGCAAGCAACAAATTACGGCCATACGTGGCATGCGGCAGGCTATTTTATGCAGAGACAACATCGTGCTGTAGTGTGGAAACAGAGTGACAGTACGACAGACATTTTTAATCATAGCGGCCCTGTGGCATGCTGCAATGTCGCACTTTGTTATTTTAGTGCCTGAATCTAAATATAATATGAAAGGAAAAGCTGACTGATTGATCTGTCAACGCAGTAGCTCAAACAACTGGACGGATCGGGAAGAAATTTTGCATGCAGATAGCTATTAAATATAACATACACATTCGTTAAGAATGGATTCTTGAAATTGAACCCCAAAGGGGTTAAAATAGGGGTTTGTTTGTGTAGTCCACCCCGACTAAGTCGCAGGTATAAGCAGGTGGACTATTTAATAATTTTGTACCTTATTGTGAATCGGGAATTATAGTGACGTTCTTTCGATGCTTTTCAATTTTGATCCAAGATTGCATGGTGAATATTTTCCGTATTTTGAAGTTAGTACCATGATTGAATATGACATTTTAAAAATAAACCTTGTTTTCTCAATGTGTACAGAGCTTTACGTATTAATGAATTTTAGGAAACTGTCCTCGTGATTATTTGACGATAGAAAGGCCATTTATTACGCAAACAGAGGCCGCGAAAATCGACACTTGACTAGAATAACTTATCGCTTAAATATTTAGGGACTATCGTATTTTATCTCTTAAATTTCCTTCAAAAGTCACGTTCCCTCGTATTGGAGAATTTATCAAGGGAGATTACGCTTGATTGGTTCAAACCTTGCTTTTAATACCGGATTACCAATGCCGGGCTTTAGATTAATTATCTTTGTTTTATTTCCATAAAGTTATTCTGATTCTTAATCCCATTCATTTTTAAGCCCCTATTAAGGCTTCTAACTCAGATTGGAAGGAGCACCCCAATACCAACTCATTCCATTTGATCGGATCCAAAGACGGGCTGTTCGACTTGTAGACGATCCCAAACTAACCGGCTCGCTAGAAAGCCTGGAGCACCGCAGACACGTTAGCTCTCTATGCGTGTTCTATCGCCTTTATAATGGGAAGTGCTTTGAAGAGCTTTTTGATCTCATTCCATCCTCATTTTTTTACAACCGCACCGCGCGCCACCGTAAGGAATTTCACCCTCACCACCTGGGTGTCTGGTGCACTTCGACCGTCCGCTGTGCCAGATCCTTCTTTCCACGTACACGCAAACTGTGGAACCAACTCCCATCGGCGTTGTTCCCACTAGATTACAACATGGGGTTATTCAAGGGGCGGATCAACAAATTCCTAAAAGGCCGGCAACGCATCGGCGGTTCTTCTGGTGCTGCAAATGTTCATGGACGGCGGTAATCACTTAAAGGTGACCCGCCTGCTCGTTTGCTCGCTATCTCTATTTTTAAAAAAAAGATTAAACGACAATCTTATCAATTTACTGCAAGAACTCATTAATCACAAAAAATCATTAGTTAGTTTACAAATCTATTCAATATACAATCATGCCTGACGGAAAGTATTGAAGAGATCTATGATGCTTTTTGGACCTTTTTATTGATCAAGACCTCCGGTTTGGAGTCTTCTAGTTAGTACGCCCACCCACGCATCAATAAAATTAATTTAAATATACGCGTTATTTATATTGAACTTTGATCTTTTTAATTTGATTTAGGAATTTAAGTATAATTCCCACTCTCCTAACTTCAAGGCTTCTCTTTAGGTTAATTAATATTTCAGTCATTGCCGGATATTAATAGCGATGTGAATACTTGTTATGTAGGTATATTTATATTACAGAGCTTACATGATCAGTACCTACTGACAAAACACCTACCTATAAAAAAAGAAAAACATGTGAAACTATTTAATTATTTTGATATTTAAGCTGAGATTAAAGTAGAATCCATTAACATGGGAGTCACCAAAGGTATAACTTTTATTAATGTAACTGAACTACCTATACAAAAAGGTTATCCTTCCGGTCTGTATAAAACAATTGTTTCTGTATAATCTATATGATATTATTTCTATGTCTTTGTCAGGAACAAGGAATTAGTTGAGAAAAAATATTATATATCAAACCTTCAGTCTCAGAGAAGAATATTACAAATACATATTGCAAACAAACAGACACCAATTTGAAAATAAATACCTCGAGCTGAATGTAAAATATTTGAACAACGTACCGCCAACACTACACTATTTGTTCCGAACTAGCCTCTATTTTTATTAGAATAAATTTCAAAATGCATAGTTTATTCTCGTATAGGCATTTACCTGTATTGGACGGTAGCAGCTGCAAAACAGTATTGAATTTAAAAGATTTTTCCCACAGTGCATTTTTTTAAATTTTTCTCTCCGTAAGAACTATCTTCGTACTTCAACGATCATTTTAAGGAATTCAGAATTCGGTTCAGCTGTTCTCGAGATTTGCGATCAGCAACACATTTAGCGATTCATTTTTAAATATATAGAATCTTTTCTATATATTTAAAAGTCAAAAAGATGGATGTCACTCACGATAGTTAAAACGCTAAAACAGACTAGGTATGTAAAAATTCCGGCCCACTTTCGCCTAGGACCGCTCTCGTCTCAGATTTTATAAGTTTTATAAGTTTAATGTTTAAATGTCTAACCATCTCAAGCATATTGCATAATTTTGCTAAACAAAGCCTTTGTTTTAGATCCCTCATGTAAATTTCAACGTAATGCTACGCGAAGTGATATACATAGTTACGCACATACAAAATGTCCACCCAGCTTGACCTACTTCGCTCTGGAGTCTGAACTTTGTAACGACGCTTCATGTTTTAGCCCAACAACATTTACCCCATTTAAAGTCCTCAAACGATCCATCCTTTTCTTAGACACATTCTGTCCTACATGCTACATTACGTAAAGTAAATCTGAAATGCTAGCAAAATTTATTCTGAGCTGCACAAAAATTTACGATTAGCGGTATAACAATAACCATCAAGATATTATGATGTTGCAATTGGGAACCTGTTCATGATTGAAACTACCATAGAAATCTGGAACCCTACTTCCCTTTATGCTACCCTAAACATTTTACCACTTGTCAGCGTAATTAATATACCCATGCCAAATTATTGCTTTATAGTACTAAGATTCTCTGAGATTAACGCGGACGGACGGACAGACGGATGGACATGGCAAAACTATAGTTGACTACGGAACACCTTTCTACTGTCGTACCGCAAGGCATAATCAAGGTCATACGTAGTTAAAATTCTACGGATATGTACGAAGCGATTTGCCTTCTCATTTCTGATTCGTACCGTCAAAAGTAAATAAATAAAGTGAAAATCATCTTCTAGGTAAGGGCGCTCCATCTTAGGCTGCATCAGCACTTGCCACCAGGTCTGATTGCAGCCAAGCACTAGTCATTTAAAAAAGAAACCCCGATAAAAATTGACATCCATATCCATACTAATATTATAAATGCGAAAGTGTATGTCTGTTTGTCTGTCTGATAGCTTTTCACGGCCCATCCATTCAATCGATTTTGACGAAATTTGAAACAGGGATAGTTTGCATCCCGGGGAAGGCAACTTTTTATCCCGGAAAATCAAAGAGTTCCCACGGGGTTTTTAATAACCTCAATCCACGCGGGTGAAGCCGCGGGCATCATCAGTACCCTTATTATAAATGCGAAAGTGTGTTTGTTTGTTGGTTTGTCCTTCAATCACGTCGCAACGGTGCAACGGATTGACGTGATTTTTTGTATGTGTATAGATAAAGACCGGGAAAGTGACATAGGCTACTTTTTATCCCGGAAAATCAAAGACCCACGGGATTTTTAAAAACCTCAATCCACGCGGGTGAAGCCGCGGGCATCATCTAGTAATAAATAAAACTATAGAAACAGTCTGCGCATAAAGGATATTAAACGAAATCAAAGTCAATGCCAATATCGACAGTGTCAAGGCTAACGTCGAAAAATATTCTAATAATAACACGACAGACCCGACAGACGGATACACTTTATCAGCAAATGGATATTGATGGCAGCGCGACCGCAAATCGCAAGTAGGCTGAGGTTTGCGTGAAACCGCAAACCCACTGTATTATGGAAAACTGAACTCAATAAACGTTGAGCCTGAATAATTTTATTATCTTACTTGATCTTGTAACAAATTTTCTGCAGAATATTCATTAATTTAGGCATTCGACATAGACATGAAAACCATAATCATCATGATCAACCCACCGTTAACATATGAGCACGGGTCTCCTATCAGAAAGAGAAGGATTTTTGGCCATAATCTACCACGCTGGCCAAGTGCGGATTGACAGACAAGAAAATAAGTGTACGCAATTTATAGAATGTAATCTTCCAATAAAACTATAGCTGATAAACTTTTCAATACCGAAATTTACGTAATATAAAGCCTGACGTCCACCCGAAGTGTGCCGAATCGAGCGGAAACGTGTCAACTGTTTGTATGACAAACCATTTATTCGCCTCACTGCACTGTGGTGCGTCCCTGATGGACGCAGTTCTATAGTAAATTATTTAGATTCGATTCGACTCGGCTCGGCGGTAAGCCTAGTGGACGCGAGCCTTTAAAATAAAAACAATAGTGCTTGTTACGTAAATATAAGGAACGAGTAAGTACCCCAGTAATAAAAGGAAATGAGTTAGGTACTCATAAAAATAATAGGACTCCTGTTCAGTAATAATAATGCAGGAAAGTTATTGTACTAAAGCTAAGTTAAAAGAAATTCCAGATAGAGATATTTAAAATATATTAATATTTTTATACAACAGGTAAAGTGCATCCACTTCTGCAAAACAAAATTATGCATAATGAACCATCTATGAAAATACTAGCTAATGCCCGACCTGCATTGAAAATTCCTTTTTCCAATTCGCGTGACCTCTACATCGATGGTACTATGTTAGAAACCTTCCTTACATCAACAACAACTGTACAAAGTTTCAACACAATCAGATGAATGATGTGCACATGTTTAGGTAACGAGTAGACAGACAGACAAAATAATTATATAAGAAGATAAAAGTAATATGTGATGTGCAATTTCTCTAATACCAAGCCATTAAAACTACAGCTTGGCACCAGGACTAAAAGCAATTACAACTTATTTAATGGCTCTTACACTTAGAAAACTTTATACTTAAAAGCACCTACTTTTGTTACTAGCATAATGTAAACATGAAATATAACCCTCCATTTAGAAGTTGAGGAAACCGCAAAAACTACACTATTTGTGGTGCTTTTCACTCTTATTCATTACAGCAAGGTTTAACTTAAAAGTAGCTTTATGATATAGTTAGAGTCCACCAATGACATTATCAGTACCCTTATTATAAACGCGAAAGTGTGTGTTGTTTGTTGTTTTATTAGTTTATTGGTTTGTCCTTCAACCACGTTGCAACGGAGCAACGAATTAGCGTGATTTTTGGCATGGGTATACTTAAAGACCTGGAGAGTGACATAGGCTACTTTTTATCCAGGAAAATGAAAGAGTTCCCAGGGATTTGAAAACCTAAATCCACGCGAACAAAGTCGCGGGCATCAGCTAGTTTCATATAATATACTTACTACGTTTATATTACATGGATGGCGTATAAAATTCAAGCTCGGTGATGAGTCAGTCAGAAGATACAAAACGCGCGAGAGTAGATAGCGTTTTGACCTTAGAAATCTCATACAACTTGCAACAGTATTTTATAAAAAAACTTCTAACGTCATTACACAATTCATATAAAAGCTTGTCGCGCGATTTACCTGTGTAGAATGTAGATAAACAAGTAAATTAAATAACTTGATCTGATTGATTTTAATTTTTAAATTTTCAAACTAAGTAAATACAAATACTTAAATATTTCGACAAGCTTTTTTATCATATAAATTATTGTTTAATGACGTTAGAAAATGATAATAAAAGTTGTAAAGGTTATCTTTGTTCTTTTAAGCTAATTTAAATAAAAGCTTGTTTTTAAAAAAGTCGATCCGTTTGTCCCGTATACTGTTCTAATTCAAGCATCAATGGAGAGTTATCCCCCATATAGGATGAAAATGTGCGCAACGATTTATTTAACCCTATTTGGAGCTACTCACGTTGAGCGATTCTGGTCAGATTTCGGGCTTATTTTAGCGAAACGGCCCTCATTACTCGGTACTTGTTTATTTAAACGCGTTCGGGACAAAGCAGACATGTAGGCGTATCACGGAGCACACGTTTAACCATATAAAGACTGGCCACGTAGCCTTTATGTGTGGACAGCAGGCCTGTTTTGTCGTCCACATTTTGAGGGACTTAATTAAATTTGCATTAGTTCACTTGTTTGAAGCTTATTTGGACGCAAATCTGTACCATATGTATAGCTGATGCCCGCGACTTCGTACGCGTGGATTTAGGTTTTTAAAAACCCGTGGGGAACTCTTTGATTTCCCGGGATAAAAGGTAGCCTATGTCACTCTCCAGGTCTTTAACCATACCCATGATAATTTTTTTACAAAAAAAATAAAAACCGACTTCAATAGGCCGGAGCCAATTAGCTTTAGCTACGCGAATTGTCTAGACTTCATATTTTTATGAGAATCTACAATGGCACCTCATTGGCACCGACCCCAAAAAATATTATTATGGAACTATATTAACTCTTGTATACATAATATATTCTATTATTAATATTAAATATATATGATAAATTAAATTATTTTTTAATTTTAGTGTTAGTGTATTAAAGTCGGTTTTTATTTTTTTTGTAAAAAAAAAATTATTTCACCATTTTAAGTGGCACCATGGTATTAAAATATGCTATGCCTGGTTAAAAACCTACTGATTACTAAGCTATTACACTGATCGCGAACAATGTACTCTTATCCGTTGAGGAGTTCCATTATCTATCTTCGAAGATATTCATCAGATCTTCACCAAATTTATATGGGACCACATCAAAAGTATATCCTTTCAAACAAAAAAAGAATTTTTAAAATCGGTCCAGGCGTCTTTGAGTAATCGAGTAACATACATTAAAAAAAAAGATTCCGACGAATTGAGAACCTCCTCCTTTTCTGAAGTCGGTTAAAAAATCACATCTATCCGTTGCTCTGTTGCAACGTAATTGAAGGACAAACAAACACACTTTCGTATTTGTAATATGGGTACTGATTTACGCATATTACCTATATAGAATTGAATCGTTGAATACGAGTTTTTAGCATCGTAGGTATGATTTTTAATGCACACTAATGTCTATCCTTGACATTACATAGCAGAGCATCAGCATACAGAGATAGCTTGCATCACGAAGAAAAACACTAGCTATTTTTGGTCCCGGGAAATCAAAGAGTTTCATGGAATTTTTAAAAACCTAAAATAACATAGACAACGTTTTAGGTATCATTTGCTTGATACCCAAAGATTTGCTTGAGTCCTGAATAGAATAGAATAGAATAATGTTTATTCGAGGTATATAGGTGGTACATGGCGTAATACAGACATAGGCTACTTTTATCCCGGAAAATCAAAGAGTTCCCACGAGATTTGAAAAATCTTTAGCCCCGTGGATGTTGTCTAGTTGTAGACTAAATTACAAAATTGTTCAAATACGTATTGTTCATAAAATATATAACTAGGTAATATTAATTCTGCTATTTCACATGAAGTCATAAAATAAACTTTACTAAAGCCTGTCGGGTAAGTAAACTCCATTGTGTAGTCTTAGAATAATGCCCGCATAAAATATTTTCACCGAATTACGTAGGTAGGTATAACATAACGTATCGAAGATGTACAATATTACGAAAAACCCTTTTAGAATCGAAGTGGGTGTATAAATGAAAAGGAAACGAGATTGAAAGAAGCTCTAGCGCTCACGAACTTAATATTATTACTGCTGACTTAAAAGAAAACGAAATTGAATTATGAAACGGCGCCTTTATAAACTCAATTACGTTACCTAGAAATAAGATATTCTAATAAAAATAATACGAATTCTCCACGAGAAAAGGGCACGAAGTGTGACCATCAGCATTTTTCTCAATACGCTCTACAAAGTTTCTCAATCTAGGTATAAGCGTGATTGTCTTACAACCTAAGTACAGTTTTCACGATTTCGAACCTTTTCATAACTTGATTTTCTTCGCGAGGATTTGGGTTTTTAAAAATCGCGTGGGAACTCTTTGATTTTCTGGAATAAAAAGTAGTTTATGCCACTCTCCAGGTCTTCTATATTCAGTTAAATATCACGTCGATCCATTGCCCTATTACGGCAATGATTAAAGGACAAACCAACAACCCAACAAACAAACACGTTGCTCTGTTATGGCAATGATTGAAGGTCAAACCAACAACCCAACAAACAAACACGTTACCCTGTTATGGCAATGATTGAAGGACAAATAAATAACCCAACAAACAAACACGTTGCTCTGTTATGGCAATGACTGAAGGACAAACCAACAACCCAACAAACAAACACACTTTTACAATTTATAATGGGTAATGATTTTAACCTTATTACAACATACCTACCTCGTAAATGATAAAATGAACGTTTTCAACTAATATATTGTCATAATTTATGGTAGGTGCGTAAAACGGAATAAGTAAATCTTTCGGCTTTGCCAGTAGGTAGACTACGGCTAGAACAAAGACATTCTATATTTCCAAACCATTTCTCTTTTCCAAACCCTTGGTATGCCTTACAAGCAAACATACTTAGATACTAAGGATGTGCTCTACTACATCATAATATCCTCCCGTCTAGTAATTTATTTCATATTAAAGGAAATGCTGAGTTTACTAAGTATTTTGGGTACGTCAATAAATCATCTAGTCCGTCTAGACTTCAACATTACAAACCAACCAACATTCAGACCGATAAAATTCTAACAAAATATTTCATACCACCCCCTTGGCTCTCACAAGGTTATAATTGCCTCTATAAATTTTTAAAACAAGTTAGCAACCTAGAATATGGCCCCGAGGTACAATTAACTGATAACACCTTCATTATTTAATCCTTTCAAAGGAGAAATTTCGGTTCTTACTCTAAATCTAGACCGCCATCTGTGACTCATTGTTCACTTTTATCTTAATAATAGAGAGATGAATTTTATAATGGACTTATTAGAATAAACAAAACAAGAATTTACATAATTTGAGATCTTTTCTCATATGAACTAGTTCATCACTCCCGGTGTCGCTAAGCTCAGCGTTTAATTACCTTAATGTTTTTGCACTTCAAACAAGTCGAATTATTTCTACTGAAATACCTATGTATATTAAATATGTATAGTATATTATTTCAGTAGAATTCGACTTCTGCGTAGTACCTGTGTTTATACGCTGAATATAGCGTTACGTTATACCTACACACCAAGAAACTATTGACATTGCTACCGCTGACTTTTTAGGGTTCCGTACCTCCAAAAGAAAAACCCGCCAAGTGCGAGTCAGGCTCGCGCAATGAGGGTTCCGTACTACAGTCGTATTTTTTCGACATTTTGCAGGATAATTCAAAAACTATGACACATAAAAATAAATAAAAATCTGTTTTAGAATGTACAGGTGAAGACCTTTTATATGATATTCCACTTGATATAGTTATCTTACTTCGAAATATGAAAATACTAATTATTAGTTCATGACCACAACTTAATTTTTTTTTGTGTGATATAACCACAAATTCATAACCACATTTTCAGATTTTTCCCCTAATACCAGCTATAAGACCCACCTACCTACCAAATTTCATGATTCTAGGTCAACGGGAAGTACCCTGTAGGTTTCTTGACAGACAGACAGACAGACAGACAACCAAGTGATCCTATAAGGGTTCCGTTTTTCCTTTTGAGGTACGGAAATTTGGCAGGTAGGTACTCGTAGGGCTTATAGCTGAGATTCGGGGAAAAATCTGAAAACCGTGAATTTGTGGTTACATCACAAACAAATTTAAATTGTAGTCACGAACAGATAATAATCAGGTTAGTATTTTCAATTATCACAGTAAGATAATTATATCAAGTCGGGTATCATATGAAAGGGCTTCACTTGTGGATTCTAAAACAGATTTTTATTTATTTTTATGAATCATAGTTTTTGGTTTATCGTGCAAAATGTCGAAAAAATGCGACTGTACTACGGAAACCTCATTGCGCGAGCCTGACTCGCACTTGGCCGGTTTTTTTTTAATGAACAAAATCTCAAAATTTTATCGTGAAAAGAATTCACGATAAAGTCTCGATTCACTGACTGACTCATCATCGCCCAGTTCAAACCCTTGGACCTAGAATACTGAAATTCTGGAACGTACTACAAAATATAAAGCCGGTTTTATCGAAATTCTCTCAGGAAGAGAAGTCGCGGGTAGTCGACTATCAAACGATAAGAACACAATTTAGTATTCTCGCATAAGCAAAAATTACACAATATGGATCACTGGAAGTTTATAACTAAAACGAAATTACAAAGTTAGGCATAGTTGGCTATGTCAAACTAGATTGATATATAAGTTCTCTAAGGGATCCGAAAACTATATGAAGAAGTTCTATGAGAAGTTATCCGTCTTACAGATTATCTAGTTTCACAACTGATATGATATTATATTCGTACAGAGATCCGTAGGAGAACCCGAGTATTCGTGTAGGTTTCGAACCTAAAGTGGGAATGGGCAGGGCACGCAGTTCAAAAAACCGATAGACGTCGGGCTCATAAGGCGCTGGAGTGGTGACCCCTCACTGGAATGCGCAGCGTTGGAAGACCCTCCACTGGGTGGACAAATAACATCAAATGAGCCGCTGGCTTCAGGCGGCACAAGATCGTAGTGTGTGTAAGTCCCTGGAAAAAACCTTTGTCCAGCAATGGACTTCTATGACAACCTATAAATGTCCACTGACGATGGTGATGATGATGATATAGTATAGGTATACCTAATGCTTTGATGGATAAGGGACGAACAGTCTTTCAGCAGCCCAAGCACAATCAGTGCGACAATGTTTTCTCGCATCTTTTGCATCGACTAAGTATTAAAAGCCACGAGAAAGCATTATCGCTCTTATAGTGCTTGGGCTGATGAAAACTATAGTACGCCACAGGTCGAGATGGCAATCGGGGATAGAACGCCCCGCACACCCGCATAGCCCCCGCGCTAACCCGGTGCGGGGGCTATATTTACTAGCTTGGACCAAAGGCCAATTTAAAGATATCAGCTGCTAAAAGTACGAAAAAACATTTCTTAATTTTCTTAAAGTCTGCGTGCTAATTTTTATGTTTGTTGTACAGAATATTGTTAATAATTCAACACTGCCAGACACCTCTCCTGAGGCTTGATTTCTGCCAGACGCTTTAAAGTTCGAAAAAAATAACCTAATTTAACTTAATTTTTATTTTACAATACTCAGGGAATTAAATCAATACTTTTTGTAAGCAGCCAGAACAATCGTCCGGCAAAATTTCAAAGGCATTCCGAACCAGTGGTAGATGCATCCGACTATTCGAAAGTACTTGTAAAAGTTTATTCGAATAAAAAAGATTTTTATTTTTATTTTTTTATTTTAAAATAACCACCAGACAAAATTCAACGTCACTGTGAGTAAGATCGCGAATTTACTATTGTGTTACTATTTGCAACATTGTTTTAGATACTTCCAAAGGTTTCAGAGACATTGCCATCTCGACCTGTCGCGAACTATAGAAAAAAAAGTTAGGAAACTCTCCGGGCATACCTCACTCCAACTAAACCCCACGTGAGTATAGCGGATAGCCGTTCTATTTGCAAATATAAGAACCACTAAAATAGTTTGAACCATTTGTTTTTCTGCAAATAAATTGCTCTATTTATCAAGCCAACTCTTTTATTTTTAACGTGAGATGAGAATTTATAAAGATCAACAATATTTTACTTCAAAAATGTAAATAAATGGGTACTTAGCACAAATAAGACAATATTATGTAAACTCTTACAAGCTGAAATTCGAAAATAAGATATTTCTTTCGTTTGCTATTTAAAATTATCTGCGTTTGTGAATAATTCATTTCTAAACCCGAAAATTAACGTGCTCTTCCATTTGAAAGGCGTAATGGCGTCGAAAGTAGGAATTTTAGATATTTCCGCCCGACGCTATGCCCGCTTTTGGCTGCAATTAAGCTTCGAGCAATTCGACAATTACGTAAATTTTATGATTAGTTCCTTATCATCTTCTTTATTGTTCTTATTATGTACTTATATGATTGTTATTCGTAGTAGATTTATGTTAAAAAGTAAGGTACTTAGTATAGGGTTTACTTTTCAACTAGCACAATGGTATGGATATGGTAGCTGTTGATACACTACAGGATATGGTAGGCATATTATTATAGGTAGGTATCCTCTGCTTTTCTTTGTCGAAAGTTTGACTTGAAGAGAGGAGAAAATATTAATCTTTATTTATTACGGTTTCTGTTATGTACGATGTGTTTACGCCATTTTTTAATTTACAAATCTTATGCCTACACACTCGAAACTATATAAAATATTAATTTTTTCCAACCTCCTACTCCTACCTATTTACATTGGCCCGGGACCGAAAGAGACAAAACTGCAAAAAGAAAAACTTATTATGAAGAAGTTTAGTCGCACCTTGACCACGCCGCCGCTAATCGCTCGCATTGCATAATAACAGATCGATCTGACGTGTAATAAAAATAAATTTAATTACTTATGGTGGAAACGAGTGTTAAAATCAGCGACCAGTGAAGTGTACCTACGACGTAGATATTGAGTTAATCATTACAAACATTAATCATCATCATGATCATCATCACCAACCACTCGCCATTATTGAAAAAACCCGGCCAAGTGCGAGTCAGGCTCGCGCAACGAGGGTTCCGTACTACAGTCGTATTTTTTCGACATTTTGCACGATAATTCAAAAACTATCAAGTCTAAAAATAAATAAAAATCTGTTTTAGAATGCACAAGTGAAGACCTTTCATATGATACCCCACTTGATATAGTTATCTTGCTTCGAAAATTGTACAAAATACTAATTTTTAGTTCATGACTACTATTAAATTTTTTTTGTGTGATGTAACCACAAATTCACGGTTTTCTGATTTTTCCCCTAATGCCTGCTTTAAGATCTACCTACCGGCTAAATTTCATGATTCTAGGACTATGGGAACTACCCAGTAGGTTTCTTGACAGACCGACAGACAGACAGACAGACAACAAAGTGATCCTATAAGGGTTCCGTTTTCCTTTTGAGGTACGGAACCCTAATAAAAGCCTACAAATACAAATAATCATTACAATTCCATTAACCTTTAATCGAATACAACCTCATATAAATTATGCTACCACAGAAAATAAATATTACTTCATATATTAAAACGCCCGCAGACATTTACATTTGAAGAGCACAAAGATACATTAAATACACGTTCATTTAAAACATTTCGTCGTACAAATTGTCATGTGAAAAGAGCGTCGTTCGCAACAAATCTTCTTGATAAAGTGTTGGTTATTCTTTCTGCTGTGTAGTCAGCACGTTTATAAAGGATTTACTTGACGGCCGATAGGTCTCACGGCCAAGCCAAGGCATTTTGGTCCCATATTGATGTCTCAGCTTGAAAAGCAGCTTAGGGCGTGCTTAGGCTGAAATTTCTGGTCATCGACTTTTCCATTTTCACGGCTAGTCCGCGACAGGTTGAGATGATGGCAATCGAGGTATGAGGCGGGGGCACGCCCCGCTCGTCACCCGTGCGGGCTAGCGTAGGGGCTGTGCGGGTGTGCAGGGCGTCCCCCCGTAGCGTAGATCCCGGGGAAGGACATATGCTAAATTTTATCCCAGAAAAGCAAAGAGTTTCCACGGTATTTTTATAAAATCTAAATCCACGCGGATGAAACTTCAAGTTGTGAATAAACACAGTCAGTAAAATAAACAATCCATTTCACAATAAAGTTTGCTATTAAAATTTATCACAGTTCTAAAATATCTGAAAGTAATAAAGCAGACGTCACTCTCACATTTTTAGTCGTAAATTTTTTAGTCTTTAGAAGCGATAAAATTTTCAACATAGTTAGCGCAATGTACACTTTTATAAAGTTACTATGTCACTGAATTTAATGGATGAGAAATTTCATCTATCGAGATTGATCGTCTAAAGCCGGTTTTAAGTTACGGCAGAGTCAAAAAATTCTTTATGAGAATGAAAACGTAACGTACAAAATATTTTTATTTGCAATTCTAATCGTAGCCTACTGAGTCTTTAAAAAATCAAACTTTGTTCAAATACAAAAAAACCGGCCAAGTGCAAGTCAGACTGACGCACCGAGGGTTTCGTACTACAGTCGTATTATTTCGCCATTTTGCACGATAAATCAAAAACGATTATGGATTAAAATAAATAAAATCTGTTTTAGAATAAACGAGTAAAGAGAAAGTTTCATATGATACCCCACTTGGTACATTAATCTTACTTTGAAATTTGAATATACTAATTATGTGTTCGTGATTAATTTTATTTTGTGATGTAACCATAAATTCACGGTTTTCGGATTTTTCCCCTTTCGTGTGCTATATAAGACCTACCTGCCAAATTTCATGATTCAAGGTCAACGGTAAGTATACGTTTACGTTTCTATACGTTTCTTGACAGACACTACAGACAGACAGACAACAAAGTGATCCTATAAGGGTTCCTATTTTCGTTTTTAGGTTAGATCGTCCAAGTTTGAGGTACGTAGCCCTGAAAATATATAACTTAAAAAAGCGTCAAGTTTTTCTTACATTGAAAATTCGTTAGGAGTTTAAACTGCAAATATCCAGTTACTGGACTGTTTTTGTGTATTTCTTGTGATTAACATTACTTTAAAATCCTTAATTATTGACTAGATGATACCCGAGGCTTTGTCCGCGTGGATTAAGGTTTCTTAAAAATACCGTGGGAACTTTTTCATTTTCCGGGACAAAAGTAGCATGTGCCTGGGATGCAAGCTAGACAGCTCGCATCTGTACCAAATTTGATCAAAAACGGTTAAATAAATGGGCCGTGAAAAACTAGAAGACAGACAAACAGACAGACACACTTTCGCATTCATAATATTAGTAGGTAAGTATAGTAAAAGTATATAGAGTAGGTATGGATGGAAAGGATAACGAATAGAATATTTATTGTACAAAATATACCTACACGTGTTCCTTTGAGCAAGACTACATAATATTTGTATTTATTGAAAAGGCAGTATCCCAATAATTGTATTATCCTCGGATCCAACTACATAACTCCTCAGACTAAATCACATAACACCTTATTAAGATGTTTCTCCATCTTATTCAGCAGCTTTCTTCACCCCTACTAAGTAAGTACAAGTTTCAAAGCTATTTAGGAGAACTTACGAGCACTTTCTATATCTCGGATGGCGGAGCGGGCGTGCTAAGCCCGATGCTTTTATTTGAAAAGTCCTCCCTTTCCTGGTTACGTTCGGAGCTATATATTATGTAAGTGCAATTGCATTTCATCCCGGCTCAGAATATTTTATACGAGGTATTAAATTGTTCGATTCTTGTATTAGACGTACCTTTTGATTTACGCTTTTATTTTATACTTTAACTTTCAGTAAACTATGTTTTAATCAGTGGTGTTTCATAGACGACAATATATTATATAAATAGCTGAGGCCCGCGACTTCGTACGCGTGGATTTAGGTTCTTAAAATCCCGTGGGAACTCTTAGATTTCCCGGGATAAAAAGTAGCCTATGTCACACTTCAGGTCTTTAACTATCATCATCATCATGATCAACCCATCGCTGCCAGCTCACTACAGAGCACGAGTCTCCTTTCAGAGTGAGAAGGGTTTGGGCATACTCTACCAAGCTGGCCATGTGCGATTTGGTAGACTTCACACACCTTTGAGAACATTATGGAGAACTCTCAGGCATGCAGGTTTCCTCACGATGTTTTCCTTCACCGTTAAAGCCACGCAGAGAAACTTTAAGATTTTATAAAATGGCGAAGGTCTGGCACGTGCTGACTCACTCTATAAACAATTGTATCAAAAATCAGACAGTCATGGGTTGAAAAAGATATAGAATATCGTAATCTCGACATTACACTCGACTAGTCACTAAACAAAGTCTTTATTACAATAGGTATATTCAGCCATTAATCACAAACTTTGAATATCATCTTGGTAATTAGTTTCTATTCAAAATCGTAACCTAGTTTCTGACTAGGACTAATACTGTTGATGCTATTTAATAAAAGGTCATTCCTTTATTGTTGCTAAACTAAAACATTAATTAAACTATTATTTATTTTATAAAACAGATAAAAATTTATTAACATACTCGCCAAGAAAAAGTAGAGAAGTTATACTTAAAGCCTATTTAAAAGGCCCCAGTAGAGCACGGATGCAACCTTCGCGTGGTTTCAGATTTACTTTTTTGCGCATTTTACGCTCGTTTTGACATAATTATATGCTCTTAGACACGCTACATATTTTGAGCTTTATTTATTAAGGCGAACGCGCTCATTTTGTCGTGATCGCTCTAACCAGTGAGTCAGCCAGTAGCAAAATGGATGATTTTCTGTCAAAGCTCGCGCTTATAAACACGTCTACGCTCGTACGAGATGCGTATTATACTAAAGATATGCGTATATACGCGTAGAAAACGGGCGTATACGCTCAAAAAATGCTAATCCGAAACCTCTCTTAAGTAAAACTTAAATAAATCTTTAAGGCCTTTAAGGTTTTTAAACACGATTCATGCAGTCACCATTGATACCTAGGGCGTCCAACAGGTTTTAATTTATCTATGGTATCACCCACGTTAGACCATGTATGCTCTTCTTACAGTACGATTTTCTTCCGTCGTCTCCAAAAAGCCAAGATTTTATCTGCTCCACTGAGCCAGCATAGGATAGAACTCTTTAAATGAGCACTTTTAAAATGACAACCACGACTTCATAAATTGGGCACACTATAAGTATCAAAGAGTATATAATCACTACGTTTATAAGTATTTTGTTTTGATGAATAGTTTACAAAATTTAACAAAATGAAACGTGAATTACAGAAGTTTATCTATGTAGTATATTATGTATAAAGAAAGCTAACATAGTATGGTAAAGTAAGTAGTGGAGATAATGCAAGCGACTGCTGGAACAGTTGCAGCGCATAATTCAGTTTTGCTTAAACCCAGACTACCTACTCATAAAGCATAGTTACTCTGAAAGCGAGGTAAAACAAAATAAGCTCCAATTTTAGATATAAGTTTAGTATTATCTAAGCGTTTCAGTATTTCATACGAAAACAATGTCAAACTCCATATAAATATAAGTGGAGGCTAAAAGCGGAATTATAAATGCATGAAAGCCTGCACCTACCTACGCGAGATTCAGATGAGTTCAGTACAGTTAGTATAAGATTTTATAGTTTTAAAAATACCAATCTCGAAATCGACTGTTTCCATACATCTACAGGCAGCGACACAGCGGAAATATTGCGAACTAAAGATGATCGAGTGTTTGCGAGTATAGCTTTCAACTTTACGATACCAATTACCATATAACTACGTCACCATCGAGAATGGTTTGCGTTTACCTACACCAATACCAATATCGAGTAATTTGGCAGTACGAGTCCTAAGTTTGACGTCCTAAAACTAGTAAATGACGTCATTTTCGCTTATGGATACGAGTCGATAGTCGAATTGTAATTCACCAAAAAATACTCGGTGAGAGAAGCGTGAAAGCTTATTGATAATTAAACAAAATGATGAATTTTAATAAGTGAAGAGCCTTAATTTGCCCACGGATGCAAGGAGAATGTTTAGGAAGGCAGTCAAAGCTAACCGTCGTGATTGTGTAACTTAAATTTGGTTCAGTGGCGTAATTTGTGATGTGCGCAGTGTATCCGTCAATGAAACAGGTTTTCACATAGCCCAAACCCCCCAGCAAGTGGAAGTGGCAGTGAACAATCCATGCTTGTCGTACTGGGTTGAGCATTCGTCAAAGAAACAGGTTCTCACATAGCCCAAACCCCCCAGCAAGTTGAAGTGGCAGTGAACAATCCATTCATGTCGTACTGGGTTGAGCATCCGTCAAAGAAACAGGTTCTCTGATGGACCGTCCATATTATAGAGTAGGTAGGTACCTAACGTGAAGTGGCTGAATGAGGATGCCTCAAGACTGGATGTAGAAGACAGACATCCGCAGGCTAAAATGATAGATAATGATAATAGTGCATCTCGGATGAATCATTTTGTGCAGCGATAGCCATGCCATCCATACATATAGCTCGCAGATAATGCATTTACTGAATGTTAAGGTAGAATTGTAGCGTTAGAAGATCGATCACAAAGAGTATGTCATACCTTAATCAGTGAGGCAAAGGTAAGATATGCACAATTTATTACCTACCTAATACCTACATAATATTATTCTAAGCCTTATAGGTAGGTACATCAAACGTGTGCCTCAAATTTACTACTAAGTAGGTGCCTACTTACATTATTTTACCATCATTTAAAACAGTTCACCAAGAAGATTGATTCAATTATACATATAAGTTGGTACAGCTATATCTGATTGAAATCAACCCATTTTTTCACCAGAATAGAAACCTAGGTAGGTAGGTACCTACCTGCTAACTGAATATTTTCAAACTTATTCGGTACCTACCTACCTCATAGAGGTGAAGTAGGTAGGTATATTAATAAACATGCATACAATAACAGAAAATACCCACCTACTAGGTACCTACCATTCCTTGCATCCATTCCCAAACAAGAAAGTAGGTACCTAATTTATCTATATATATACATATATAAAAGGAAAAACTGACTGACTGATCTATCTAATTGAAATTTGTGAAGTCCTCGCGGACAAAATCGCGGGCACAAGCTAGTATAGAAGGGTATAAGTTAGTATGAAATGGACCTACCTACCAAATTTAGCTAGCTTATTTATATAAGTATGTTTCTAAAATAAAATATTATTTTCAGGTTGCAGATCATCTATGGTACCTAACCTATACTTACCAGATTATGTTGCCTATCTTCCAGCTACCTAAGCTAGGGCCACTAAGACCTAACTTAATTCAAGAGTCAAGACTGCAACTAACCCGGGGGTCATCAGACTTGTAGAATACCTATATAATTTGAACTGTTTATGATGTACCTACTTAAATACACCTTATGAATTTTACAGCTGATGTAAAATACTTATATTCATACCTACCTACTTATAGTCTCAAATTTAAATAAAATGATTTAATTTGTTTTATTTCATCCTAAAAAAATAAGTTCTCAGATGATGCTAATAATAGTTAAAAGGTATCCTGGAATTTGCCTGCCTGGATATTTCCAGGAATCTATGATCAAAACTAAATTAAAATGACAGGTTTATGTGTGTATTGCTGTTCCTTTCATAAGCTCCCTGCACTGCAGAAAAGGATAGCAATAGATTTAGACCTTGTCTAACAGAAATAACCACACTGTCCCCAACTGTTTGTGCACCAAGTCTCATCAAAATCGGTTCAACACATCAAAGATTAGCTCACAGAGCTTATTGAGAACGTAACAGGCAATCTTCAATTTTGTTTATTTGTATGAATAAACATTTTGAAAACGTCGTACCGCCTTGATGGGGGTAGCTGAAGTAAGAGGGAGGGGAGGGAAATCATTCCCTTTGGAAGGAGTGAGCTTCCGCCGGGGACGTATACTTTTTAAATGATTTTTTAATTTTGATAAAATTGTCATTGACTTAAAACGGGCCTCGATAGGGGGCGGCGGGGTAAGTCAACCCCTTCACTCCTTCAGCGAGAGACTCACTCACTTTTTGTATGGGTGAATCCAGAGACCCTCCGGAACGTCCCTATCTACTCTTTTTTTTCCTCCATCAAGGCGGCAAGTCTCAAAAGCTAGCCCGTTGTATGTAGGAAGGTATAAATTGAAATGCCTATAAAAGAATCTATTATGGCGTGACTAGCTATAAAAACACTATGTACTTAATAGAAAAGCAGAGACAAAAAAACATTTTATTTACTATTAAATTTTTATATTATTATAAAACTGTAGTTTGTTGCGCAGTGTTACTGCACTTAGATGACTTATGAGGATCCTGTAGGGTGTAGTCTTGATGCAGCAATATCAACTTGCATTCTTCTAACAAAGTGTATTAGGTAGGTGGTGTGGTAATCCACAGGCTTTGAATAACTAACTGGTCCACAGGTATCACTGAAAAAATAGAAATTATTGATCTTTAATTTTTTTAATTGCTAATTAAACAATCAACTGTTCCTCTTATTTTACTATCTATCTTAATGAGGTCTAAGTTTTATTTATAATATTAATTAATAAGTGGATGATGCCCGTGACTTTATCCACACTGATTTCCGGGATAAAAGTAGCCTAAGTCTTTCTCCAGCATGTACTCGCAACTTCATTTATCTTGTGGGAACTGTTCAATTTTCAGAGCCTAGGTTATTTAAAAAATAGGCTATATCCATGCCCAGGTTGAAAGATCTTTGTACCTTTCGTCAAAATTGGTTGAACGGATGAGCTGTGAAAAGCCAGCAGATAGATAGACAGATAACCTTTATACATACACTAAAATACAGCTCAAACTCAAGGTCCCGAACTTCATTACATGTCTTAAACAAAGAAAACTTTATTGATTATTATTAAAGTGTAATATAGAGTTGCCTTTCTGTAATAGACTACCTAGATGTTTTATTGCAACTTTAACTTCAGTGTACCACAAGATTATGTCTAAAATGTGTTGCCATTTATCAAGCGGTCAGTAGTCAAAACTGTTCTAACAAAATATAATAATTAATGATGGCTCAGCCCTTTTTGAACTCATTTAATGCTAGGTACCTAGTAGACAGTAATTATTTAAGTAGGTAGGTACATATGAAGTTATGTTATGATTTCACTATACTCTTCAAACCTGGCCACTTGTCTATGTGTCAGAATTCAGATCAAGAGATTTGTATTACCTAGTAATTAGTACATTATGTGGGCGTGATCCGAAGAGAGAGAGTAAACTTACTTAAGGTCGTCAGTCCAGCGGGTTGGAGGTCGTCCCACACTGCGCTTGCTGATACGCGGTCTCCACTCCAGAACACATCGGCCATCGATTCTGCGGCAGACGTGGCCTGCCCACTGCCACTCCAGATTGCTAATTCGTTGGGCTATGTCGGTCACTCTGGTCCTCCTACGGATTTCCTTGTTACGGATTTTGTCCCTCAGAGAGATACCCAACATAGCCCGCTGAGCGACTTTGAACTTGTGTGTCCACGTTTCAGCGCCATACGTCATCACCGGCAGGACACACTCATTAAAGAATTTCGTCTTTAGGCTTTGGGGTAGCGACGAATTGAAGACTTGACGAATTTTCCAAATGCTGCCCAGCCCAGCTGTATTCTTCTGTCAGCTTCCTCGTCGAAGTTGTTTCTACCAAAGTTGTATTACGTACAATAATATATACCTAATAATCAGTAAAACTTCAGTTTTCTAGTTAAAACTAAAGCGATTGTTCCCTTTGTTTCAGTTTCTATGTTGGTTTGTTTTGATTTATTTTTTATTGACAATGACAGAGTAACAGACTAGAAAGCGGTAACTTTTTTTTTAATCTGATGAAAATTTGGCTCTGGACACAAGTTTCTTGAGGTTTTTAGTGATCTTAGACAAATTACCATAGACACACATACCATAGAGTGTGCGGTGGGCTGTCACTTGCCTGTCACTGTCACGCTGTCAATCTTCTGTCAAATGCGTCAGAAAACGAAATAATAAATGCCAAATTAAACAGAATGACAGCGTATATCTGTCTCACTTTTTTGCGAATGTGTAAGAGAGACAAATTGTGGCGAGAGTTGGACCATTGCGTATACTATATCTTTTACTCGATGAGTCCAATACTGACTGTTATGGCCAACTCATACTGTGAGACAATACGTAAACATTGATAGTGAGGAGCAAACGAAACCATTAACGATAAATGCGTTGTTCAATCTTGTACTAACTGTACAGTACAGTTAGTATAAGATTTCATAGTTTTAAAAATACCAAAGTCGAAATCGACTGTTTCCATACATCTACAGGCAGCGACACAGCGGAAATATTGCGAACTAAAGATGATCGAGTGTTTGCGAGTATAGCTTTCAACTTTACGATACCAATTACCACATAACTACGTCACCATCGAGAATGGTTTGCGTTTACCTACACCAATACCAATATCGAGTAATTTGGCAGTACGAGTCCTAAGTTTGACGTCCTAAAACTAGTAAATGACGTCATTTTCGCTTATGGATACGAGTCGATAGTCGAATTGTAACTCACCAAAAAATACTCGGTGAGAGAAGCGTGAAAGCTTATTGATAATTAAACAAAATGATGAAATTTAATAAGTGAAGTGCCTTAATTTGCCCACGGAGGCAAGGAGAATGTTTGGGAAGGTAGTCAAAGCTAACCGTCGTGATTGTGTAACTTAAATTTGGTTCAGCGGCGTAATTTGTGATGTGCGCAGTGTATCGGTCAAAGAAACAGGTTCTCACATAGCCCAAACCCCCCCGTAAGTTGAAGTGGCAGTGAACAATCCTTGCCTGTCGTACTGGGTTGGGCATCCGTCAAAGAAACAGGTTCTCACATAGTCGAAACCCCCCAGCAAGTTGAAGTGGCAGTGAACAATCCATGCCTGTCGTACTGGGTTGAGCATCCGTCAAAGAAACAGGTTCTCACATAGTCGAAACCCCCCAACAAGTTGAAGTGGCAGTGAACAATCCATGCCTGTCGTACTGGGTTGAGCATCCGTCAAAGAAACAGGTTCTCACATAGTCGAAATCCCCCAGCAAGTTGAAGTGGCAGTGAACAATCCATGCCTGTCGTACTTGGTTGAGCATCCGTCAAAGAAACAGGTTCTCACATAGTCGAAACCACCCAGCAAGTTGAAGTGGCAGTGAACAATCCATGCCTGTCGTACTGGGTTGAGCATCCGTCAAAGAAACAGGTTCTCACATAGTCGAAACCCCCCAACAAGTTGAAGTGGCAGTGAACAATCCATGCCTGTCGTACTTGGTTGAGCATCCGTCAAAGAAACAGGTTCTCACATAGTCGAAACCACCCAGCAAGTTGAAGTGGCAGTGAACAATCCATGCCTGTCGTACTTGGTTGAGCATCCGTCAAAGAAACAGGTTCTCACATAGTCGAAACCACCCAGCAAGTTGAAGTGGCAGTGAACAATCCATGCCTGCGTTCCTACTGAGTTGAGATTTGGTACCACAGCATACCTACAAGTACCTAGTGGGGTACCGACCGATGGACCGTTCATATTATAGAGTAGGTACCTAACGTGAAGTGGCTGAATGAGGATGCCTCAAGACTGGACGTAGAAGACTGACATCCACAGGCTAAAATGATAGATAATGATAATAGTGCATCTCGGATGAATCATTTTGTGCAGCGATGACTGGATGTAGAAGACAGACATCCACAGGCTAAAATGATAGATAATGATAATAGTGCATCTCGGATGAATCATTTTGTGCAGCGATGACTGGATGTAGAAGACAGACATCCACAGGCTAAAATGATAGATAATGATAATAGTGCATCTCGGATGAATCATTTTGTGCAGCGATGACTGGATGTAGAAGACAGACATCCACAGGCTAAAATGATAGATAATGATAATAGTGCATCTCGGATGAATCATTTTGTGCAGCGATGATTGGATGTAGAAGACAGACATCCACAGGCTAAAATGATAGATAATGATAATAGTGCATCTCGGATGAATCATTTTGTGCAGCGATAGCCATCCATACATATAGCTCGCAGAATGCATTTACTTGTAGCGTTGTAAGATCGATCACAAAGAGTATGTCACACCTTGATCATTGAGGCAAAGGTAAGATATGCACAATTTATTACCTACCTATACCTAGGTACCTAATACCTACATAATATTATTCTAAGCCTTATGGGTAGGTACATCAAACGTGTGGCTCAAATTTCCTACTAAGTAGGTGCCTACTTACATTAATTTATGATTCAATTATACATATAATAAAAATTATCTCAACTTATAGAAACTGACTTTATTCCATTTAGACAATGCTTAATAAACTTCAATCTTAGTTTTAAACTATTAACTTCTTCAAGACATAATTATAAATTCTAATTTTCCCTGCTTCAAATCAATAGCTCCGGTTTTCCTGCCCGCCATTTTCATCTCCCCCGTAATTCTTTTTTTAAATTCAACTGTAGGCAAAGCAATGTCGCTAACACATATAAGTTGGTACCTACATCTGATAAAATCAACCCATTTTTTCACCAGAATAGAAACCTAGGTAGGTACCTACCTACCAGGTATATTAAGAAACATACATACAATAACAGAAAATACCTACCTACTACCTACCATTACTTGCATCCATTCACAAACAAGAAAGTAGGTACTTAATTTATCTATATATAAAAAAGGAAAAGCTGACTGACTGATCTATCTAATTGAAATTTGTGTAGTCCTCGCGGACAAAATCGCGGGCACAATCTAGTATAGAAGGGTATAAGTTAGTAAAATTTTGTATGAAATGGACCTACCTACCAAATTTAGCTAGCTTATTATATTAAGTATTTTTCTAAAATAAATTATTATTTTCAGGTTGCAGATCATCTATGGTACCTAACCTATACTTACCAGATTATGTTGCCTATCTTCCAGCTACCTAAGCTAGGGCCACTAGAACCTAACTGAATTCAAGAGTCAAGACTGCAACTAACCTGGGGGTCATCAGACTTGTAGAATACCTATATAATTTGAACTGTTTATGATGTACCTACTTAAATACACCTTATGAATTTTACAGCTGATGTAAAATACTTATACGCATACCTACCTACTTATAGTATCTAATTTAAATTTAAACAAAAGAATTTAATTTGTTTTATTTCATCCTAAAAAAAGTAAGTTTTCAGATGATACTAATAATAGTTAAAAAGTATTCTGGAATTTGCCTGCCTGGATATTTCCGGGAATCTATGATCAAAACTAAATTAAAATGACAGGTTTATGTGTATTGCTGTTCCTTTCATAAGCTCCCTGCACTGCAGAAAAGGATAGCAATACATTTAGACCTCGTCTAACAGAATTAGCCACACTGTCCCCAACTGTTTGTGCACCAAGTCTCATCAAAATCGGTTCAACACTTCAAAGATTAGCTCACAATTTTTTTAATTATGAGCTTATTGAGAACGTAACAGGCAATTTTCAATTTTGTTTATTTGTATGAACATTTTGAAACGTGCAGCCTTGATGGGGGTAGCTGAGGTAAAAGGGAGGGGAGGGAAATCATTCCCTTGGAAGGAGTGATTTTCCGCCGGGGATGTATACTTTTTTAAATGATTTTTAATTTTGATAAAATTGTCATTGACTTAAAACAGCCTCGGTAGGGGGCGGCGGGGTAAGTCAACCCCTTCACTCCTTCAGCCAGAGACTCACTCACGTTTTGTATGGATGAATCCAGAGACTCCGGAACGTCCCTATCTCCTCTTCTTTTCTCCATCAAGGCGGCAAGTCTCAAAAGCTAGCCCGTTGTATGTAGGTATGAATTAAAATGCCTATAAAAGAATCTTATGGCATGACTAGCTATAAAAACACTATGTTCATAATAGAAAAGCAGAGACAAAAAACATTTTATTTACTATTAAATTTTTATATTGTTATAAAACTGTAGTTTGTTGCGCAGTGTTACTGCACTTAGATGACTTATGAGGATTCTGTAGAGTGTAGTCTTGATGCAGCAAAATCAACTTGCATTCTTCTAACAAAGTGGATTAGGCAGGTGGTGTGGTCATTCACAGGCTGTTAACATAACGTAACTAACTGGTCCACAGTTATCACTGAAAAAATAGAAATTATTGATCTTTAATTTTTTAAATTGCTAATTAGACAAGAACTATTCTTCTTATTTTACTATCTATCTTAATGAGGTCTAAGTTTTATTTATAATATTAATTAATAAGTAGATGATGCCCGTGACTTTATCCGCGCTGATTTAAAGGGTAAAAGTAGCCTATCTCCTTCTCCAGCATGTAACAAAGCTCCACACTAAATAATTTATACTCGCAACTTCATTTATCTTGTGGGAACTGTTCGATTTTCAGAGCCTAGTTTATTTAAAAATAGGCTATATCCATCCCCAGGATGAAAGATCTTTGTACCTTTTGTCAAAATTGGTTGAACGGATGAGCTGTAAAAAGCCAGCAGATAGATAGACAGATAACCTTTATACATACACTAAAATACAGCTCAAACTCAAGGTCCCGAACTTAATTACATGTCTTAAACAAAGAAAACTGAATTGATTATTAAAGAGTTGCCTTTCTGTAATAGATTACCTAGATGTTTTATTGCAACTTTAACTTCAGTGTACCACAAGATTATGTCTAAAATGTGTTGTCATTTATCAAGCGGTCAGTAGTCAAAACTGTTCTAACAAATATAATTATTAATGATGGCTCAGCCCTTTTTGAACTCATTTAATGCTAGGTACCTAGTAGACAGTAATTATTTAAGTAGGTAGGTACATATGAAGTTATGTTATGATTTAACTATACTCTTCAAACCTGGCCACTTGTCTATGTGTCCAAATTCAGATCAAGAGATTTGTATTACCTAGTAATTAGTACATTATGTGAGCGTGATCCGAAGAGAGAGAGTAAACTTACTTAAGGTCGTCAGTCCAGCGGGTTGGAGGTCGTCCCACACTGCGCTTGCTGATACGCGGTCTCCACTTCAGAACACGTCTGCCCCATCGGTTCTGCGGCAGACGTGGCCTGCCCACTGCCAGTACAGATTTCTAATTCGTTGGGCTATGTTAGTCACTCTGGTCATCCAACGGATTTCGTTGTTACGGATTTTGTCCCTCAGAGTTACCCAACATAGCCCGCTAAGCGACTTTGAACTTGTGGACAAGGCCAACTGTCAGTGTCCACGTTTCAGCACCATACGTCATCACAGGTAGGACACATTCATTAAAGACTTTCGTCTTTAGGCTTTGGGGTATCGACGAATTGAAGACTTGACGCAATTTTCCAAATGCTGCCCAGCCCAGCTTATTTTTCTGTCAGCTTCCTTGTCGAAGTTGTTTCTACAAAGTTGTATTACGTACAATAATATATACCTAATAATCAGTAAAACTTCAGTTTTCTAGTTAAAACTAAAGCGATTGTTCCGTTTGTTTCAGTCTCAACTCTCAGTTTCAGTTATGATAAAAGGTTATGTTGGTTTCGTTGGTTTGTTTTGTTTTATTTTTTACTGACAATGACAGAGTAACAGACTAGAAAGCGGTAACTTTTTTTTTAATCTGATGAAAATTTGGCTCTGGACACAAGTTTCTTGAGGTTTTTAGTGATCTTAGACAAATTACCATAGACACACACACCATAGACTAAGTGGTGGACTGTCACTTGTTTGTCATTGTCACGCTGTCAATCTGTCATTGTCAATCTGTCAAAAACGTCAATAAACGAAATAATAAATGCCAAACTCAACAAAATGGCAGCGTATATCTGTCCCCCTTTTTTTGCGAACGTGTAAGAGAGACAAATTGTGGCGAGAGTTGGACCATCACGTTTACTATTTCTTTTACTCGATGAGTCCAATACTGACTGTTATGGCCAACTCATACTGCCGGACAATACGTAAACATTGACCGTGAGGAGTAAACGAAACGATAAACGATAAATGCATTGTTCAATCTTGTACTAACTGTACAGAGATGCAAATTAGGTTTTAAGGATGCACTTTTATTATATTTTATATATCTATTTTACTAACGGGTCCGTTTATATTAGCGTACTAGATGATGCCCGCGACTTCGTCCGCGTGGATTTAGGTTTTTTAAAATCCCGTGGGAACTCTTTAATTTTCCGGGATAAAAAGTAGCCTATGCCCCGTGATGTAAGCTAACTCCGTACCAAATTTCATTAAAATCGGTTAAACTGTTGGGCCGTGAAAAACTAGCAGACAGACAGACAGACATCTGTCCGTCACATTTTCGCATTTATAATAATAGTATGGAAGTAGCATATGTCCTTCCCCGGGATATAAGCTAACTCTGTACCAAATTTCATCCAAATCGGTTGAATGGTTAGGCCGTGAAAAGCTAGCAGACAGACAGACAGACAGACACACTTTCGCATTTATAATATTAGTATGGATATACTGGATATGCTAGTTTCATTCTAGTAGAATTTAATAAAATCCTTTCTTAGGTTACGTACTTTAGATTTTGTACGTAAACTTACGTACAAAATCTTAAGTTCTAAGACCAAGTTATTTAAACTATTAAAAATTGATAATATGTCAATCTGTCAGTTTAGCTTTTATTATTATATTTGACGTATCATAGATGAAAAAAAAATTATAGGATGTTCTTCCTTTGTAGTTGTATTGCTCATTAGGATCGTGACCCCTTTCCGTTAATCAATAGTAGGAATTCTCTTGGGATAATGATGCTGTAGGTTACCAATTCTGCCGCATAAGTACAACTCACTGAAAAGACGAGATTTCCAGTGTTACAGTTAAGTTTTACAGTTATTATTTTTCAGATGTTAGCGATTTACCACGATGGGTGATGCACCGGAGAAAATAAATGGCTAAACTCGGACCTTAAAAGTAGGTCACCCATCCAGTTGCCAACTTATGTAAACGTTACTTAACAATCGTGATCAATTAGCATGCGATGTCTCGACTAGGTCACACGTTCTTCCTCCATCATTATAGGATATATGGTAATCCATAGGAAAAGTCATGTAGTCTCTTTAACATTTATGATTCCACGACGCGACGTTGACCCAAGTTGGTATCTGTAACATTTGAAACTGGATCGGAGCATTAAAGCTTGCATAATATAGAGTTCCACTTTGCTATATATAATACTATATCTCAGTACTCCATAAGTGTCAAAGCCAACGCTTTAGCCAATGTAAATTCTGAAGTTACTTTAGCTATTCAAAGTGAAGTCACAAATCTTTTATTCATAGAGATAGCCGAAGTACTTAGTTCGCACCAATTTTTAGCGCATATTTGCATCAGAATTTAAAATTAACTTATTGTTATAGAGAAAGATCTCAGTAAAGATGGTGTTCATCTTCGTCGTCTTTATCCTGGGCTTCTTTTCCACACTTAGAGGTAGCTGTCCGTTGTAAGTGAGATGGCTCTCGGCTGAAGCACTCCAGCCACCCAGGTCTGAAGAACTTCAGGAAGTGTTGCGGCGAGCCAATGTAGGCTTTTCATTGGGCAGATACGCCAATGCATTTAAGCAGAACATGTTCCGCTATTTTGTGACTCTCCACACACGCTATGTACAGAGAGCTGTCGGAAAGATGGGATTATCAAACGATTGCGTTTGCTAAGCTACTTAAACCTACGTTGGTAATCCGATAGGTGATCTCTGCACCGTGGACTAGCTGGTAGATCTAGTTTACCATAGTCAGTAGAAGAATCATAGTCATTTAAGAATCACCATACTAAATTCTTGGTTTTTCAAACACTTTCTTAAAATTGCCTAAACAATCTCAGGATTAAGGGCAAAAAACTTTTGAATATACTGATGCGAAATTATCTTATAAATAACTAGCTTATGCTCGCGACGTTGTCCGCGTGGACTACATAAATTTCAAACCCCTATTTCACCCCCTTAGGGGTTGAATTTTCAAAAATCCTTTCTTAGCGGATGCCTACGTCCTAATAGCTATCTGCATGCCAAATTTCAGCCCGATCCGTCCAGTAGTTTGAGCTGTGCGTTGATAGATCAGTCAGTCAGTCAGTCAGTCAGTCAGTCATTCAGTCAGTCAGTCAGTCAGTCACCTTTTCCTTTTATATATTTAGATTTTGCAGGCACTAGAGACCACTAAATGGATTTTGTTAAAACTTTGGCGTTATAAAACGTCTCGTGAGTGCAGTAAGGAAGACACTTGAATAAACTGCGAGAGTCAAGAAGTATTTATGGAAGATGCTAAAATCCGTGGATATTGTAAAGCGCATACATAAACACTGCTGGAAGTACCCATCTAGCGTGTTATTATTTGAAACGACGTCTTGATTTGTAAAATATACGTGATTAAACCATGTAGATATAATGCGTACAAAATGAGTTCTCACGCTTCATTTGTTTGTTTCAATAATTGCCATGTCAAAAGTACAATTTTAGTACTTATTTAAAAGGTGAACCGTACCTTTAACATGAAAGTTAAAATGGCGCGTGAGAACTCATTTTGTACGGACTATACCTACATTAAAAGTTTTACCTAATTTCTTATTAATTAATGTTATTGTGTTCAATGCTCTAAAAATCCGCTCTCACCTCTCTCCTTCTAAAGGTCGATGTACATTATTTTCTGCCACGTATTAAGAAATAATGTCCACCAAAGTTTTAAGCAAATGACATGGTTACACCATACCATATTTTACAAACGTGTGCACTTGTTTTTGTGAAAAGGCGCCTTTATGAATTGGCGCGTTCGCCCATAGAACGACTGCTAATGTTATTTCAGGTAATCAAACTTAAGCACGTAACAAGAATTAACCAAACAAAAACTCAGAATTTACTGCAGCAGTTCGACTCAAATTTTCATTCATGAAGATAATAATTGCTAGAGTCTACGCCGAATTCAAACAGTGCATAAATTACGATGAGTTCCATGAATTTTAATCAGTTTAGGTACAAAATATAGCTACTAATTACTCACCCTCGTTTTATTCTTGCTAACTTTCTCACGCGCTCTATTAGATAAATTAGATCTAGGTACGAGAATGTGAAATAGAATGTATTTTTATTAAAATGAACTTTTAAAAATGCTTTTGAATCGTCAAAATTATATACCACTGTTGGTTCGGAAGGCCGTTCTTATCAAGAAGAATCAGCAAAAAACTCGGAAGTTGGTGTTTTCAAATGTTCAATTTACAATAATATTATCCCATACTATGGGTACAACCAATTGCGATATCTCTTTTGTCACTAATAAAAAGGACACATTTCCACAAGATTATCTTTAAAGTAAGTACAAAAAATTCTCTTATTCTATTTTAAAGTCAAATTGTTGTGCGGAAGGATATGGGGACCCAACCCATTACTAACCGACAAAACGCCCTATGTGACCCTATGTTTATGACCCTCGGCAATGAGAAATACAACACAAAGAGAGATTTTTGTGAAAAAGTATACCTAATCTGCTGCCTTTGATATGAAGCGCATTGTACACGTGTGTTATAAAGTACGCGCAATATTGTGAATTAAAATTATTGTAAAAGTAAAAAAGGAAGTTTAGCAAGGTTTAAAACACGACAAGATTTACATGACATAATCCCTTTAAGCTTTAGTTATTAAATACCATCTCTAAGTAAGGAATAATGTACACGAAATTACTTACAATATAGGAGGTACACTACAGCACATTCCCTTTTGCTTCAAAGAGCTTAGTCTCCAAAGTTATGTAGCAAGTTTCGTGGCCTCGGTTATTATTGCTAGCATCTGATACTAATCGTATAGTGTTTAGATAAACCTATACACTGCTGTTAGTGGATAATAGCAAGTAGTTTATGGAAACAGCAATAGCTATACGTTACGCGGGGAATTTGTAATCAACATAACATTAGTAGACATCTAGACTTTTGGTATAGACTCATCATCAAAATGATCAACCCGTCGCCGGCTTTCTGCACGGGTATCTTCTCAGTATAATAAGGAGTTATAATCCACCAAGTTGGCCAAGTTGAGATTGGCAGACTTCACACACCTTTGAAAACATTATGGAGAAATCTCAAGCATGCAGATTTCCTCAAGAAGTTTTCCTTCAGCGTTAAAGCAAGTGATATTTAATTGCTTAAAACGCACATAACTCCGAAGTGTTAGAGGTGCATGCCCGGGATTGAACCCCCAGACCTACCGAATAGGAGGCGCACGTCTTAACCACCAAGCATTCACGCTTCTTGGTATCTTATAGTGATAAACTATAAATAACAATATCAATAGCTCAGAACAGAATCTGAAGTCTTATTTGTTAGTAAGTATGAAGTTATTCATACTTGAAACTTTGATAATATTTTGAATACGATAGCATTACGATAGGTATACATTGTTTGATAAATCGACATTGAATTGACACGTTTTGAGGAGGAACCAAAATTTACAAAAGTTCGGCAGTATTTCGGCAGCCCTGGGAAAAGAGTATTTGCTTCTCTTTGGTGAAATTCAAATCTAAATTGAACCCTCGTCAGCGTGCAGCTTAAAACGTTTCGTCGTGTTTTAATGTAGTAAAACAGGATTTCCCGTAAGATCACTTATGAGGGTCGCACGAATTTTCAATGAGTTGCAAAATACACTCTTAAAGGGGCGAAAAATATTTTAACGAAAAAAGCTATTATGTTTTAAAATTTTAGATCTATAAGCACTAAGACAAAATACACTCAAACTTCTTCTCAAAAATAATTTATCTAAATGTAAAGTTTAATTTTGATTAAACTTTAAAGTATAAAATTCAAATAAATATTCTTTCAATACATTTTTAAATTTGTTGAAAAATGTACTGAAAGAATATTTTAAAAGAAATCTTAAATTCGTGGCTATCGTGTTTTAGTTATGTTAAATTAATCTTAAAAGCTTTTCTGGCTCCTAATTACAATTTTAATTACATCACACCATTTTACATTTGACCATTTGGCTTTTTACCTTTCTAACTTTGAGGACGAACGAGTATAGGTATGCTTATGTAACCTTGCTCTATATAAACTGGTAACTTAACTAAAGCAGTTAAGTACCTAAATGAGTTGTTCTCCTTTTCTCCATGATTCTTAAACCTTACTTGATAATTCCTCCTTACGTTCCGTACTAGAAAATCTTATGATATTTCGGTTCCGTCCACGTTGGTAACCAATGTTTCGTAAACAGCTACGAAATAAGATTTATACTTCGTATTCAAATGACATTTTAAAAATTTTGCCCTAGTCACAAAAATGAAACAAAAATGAAGTGCATAACAAAAATGAATACCGTAACAAAGATATAACAAAAATAGAACATTAGGACTGTGTCACACCACATATAATTTTCTCAGTTTTTGTAATAAAGTGCACTATACTCTTTCACGGCGAGATGTTAATATAAAGCTCTCTTTGCTACGTAATCCGATACAAATGATAAAGAAAAAAGTCAGTGAGCATTAACCATTTTGAGTGACCAACCAATCACAATCTGCCTATGTTTTCCGTACTACTCTATCCCCAGAAACAAATAACAAAATGAAAAGAAACCATAGTTTGAATTTAATCACAAAATTTATATTTAATCAAGCTTAAAAAAACAAAAGTTTTAACATAATATAGCTAAATGCTCTCAAGGAATATAAACACACAGAAGAATGCATAGTAAAATGGCCCCTACACATAATAACATAAAACAGGAGAAACTCTCCATTCCATCCAATTAGCAATAAATCGGCGGTAATATACTGTAACGGTGAAATAGGTTTTCACGATACTACGCGTGAACAATATTTTAATTAGGGATAAATTGGTAATGGATCGGATATATTTTATACCCTAAAATGTACTTTATCTATAACTAGCCTATTCCCGCGACCTCATCTGCATGGATTACACAAATTTCAACCCCCTATTGAATCCCCCTTTAGGGGTTGAATTTTCAAAAATCCTTTCTTAGCTGATATCTGCGTCATAATAGCTGTCTGCATGCCGCGCGCTGGCTCTTAGTCCACAAAAATTGTGGGATCTTTTTTTTGATTAATTAAAATATAAAAATCTAGAGTAATTTTAATAGTAAATATTTACTGGATTTACATAAAACATTTCCTCCAAAATCTAAATACTTACTAAATTATTTATAGTCCAGTAAAAACAGACCTAGCTCAAAAACTGACAAAAATCGAAAAGCTCGTTCCCAATCAACTCACAGTTCATCCTAAAACAAATATTGTTTTGGGCGAAAATATTATCAGACTTGTTCATTTGATTCAAATATGTGATATCCATACTAATATTATAAATGCGAAAGTGTGTCTGTGTGTCTGTCTGTCTGTCTGCTAGCTTTTCACGGCTTAACCGTTCAACCGATTTTGACGAAATTTGGTACAGAGATAGCTTGCATCCCGGGGAAGGACATAGGCTATAAATAACTTAGTAGGTATTTATTTATTCTAAATATTATCTGTCCCGACTGTACTCACGTGTTTAGTCGGTATTTATTTAGTTGCCATTTCTGCTCGCAAAATATTAATATGAAATACCTAGCTACAATTTGAGTAAATATTTTTCTTTCTTTTTGAAATACTTATTTGTCTTGAAAGTAGCTACCGATTCATAAGACTGAAACTTCCCAATTGATTTACAACAAATAAAACCTCTTGTTTTTAGCCAATTAAATACGAAGCATGCAAACTGTGGAACCAACTCCCTTTGGCGGTTTTCTCAGTGGATTTTTACATGGGGTTATTCAAGGGACGGATCAACAAATTCCAGAAAACTATCAACGCATTAGTGGTTCCTCTGGTACTGCATATGTTCAGGGGTGGTGGTAATCACTTAACGGTAACAGCAGGTGACCCCCTCTGCTCGTTTGCTCGTAATTTAGGTAGGTACGTAAAAATAAAAAGCTAAAAAAAAACTCTTTTGAAAACGAAATGAGAAATGTATTATTGAATAAAAAAATATTAATGGAATCAGCGAAAGCCGACGTTTTGCCATATTTTTTCTTACAGCTGAAGTTATAAGGAAAAGTCTAGCACGCACTGACAAATAACCTGTGTCCATTCAAGCTAAAATATACGAAAGATGGCCATAAATCACTGCCGCAAGAGACAGGCCACTAAAACAAATTCATTGGTTAAATTCACGGACATAACATTACTTTGCTGAATGTCTTGACGTTAGTTTGTGCTAAAAATATCAAGTATTTTTTTTACCGGGAAGGGTTTAGTGTGTGTGTTTGTTTTTTCTTGGTTCATCTGTTTCATCGTAATTGCTATACTACTTATTTATTCGATTTTGATAAATCAGGTGTAAAGCTTCGTCTCAGCACTTCGAGTGTTGGAGGCGTGAAAAGTGAAATATCCAAAAGGCATCCATATTATTGTAAATTGATTATTTAAAAAGACCAATCGCCGAGTTTTTTACTGGTTCTTCGCGGTAGGAAGGGCATTCCCAATCAGTAGTAGAATATTTTGACGAATCAAAAGCACTTGGAAAAGTTTATTTTTATAAAATGGCAATCGGGGTATGAGGTGGGGGGACGCACCACAAACCCACACGTCACCCGCGTTTGCCCGCACCGGGTTAGAACGAGGGCTCTGCGGGTGTGCGGGACGTTGCCTCCTTGATTACCGTCTCGATCTGTTGCGGACTATAGGTTTACTCTAAACTATTTTTAATGCCAAGACGTCTGTAACCTTAACGACTCGATTAACGTAAGACAGGCGTGAATTGTAACACTTGATTATAATTCTTACAACACCCTTGATTGGTAATTGGGCAAGGATATGTAGCAGTGAGCTAAAGTCTAAGGCTAAAGCTAAGATCTTTGCTTCTGAGGCCAGAGAAAGAACCAGTGAAGCAAGTAAGGAACCATGTATTTTAGTTTACAAAAGTCTATGTTAAATACTCGTACTCGTTAAGTTAAATAAAGCGAAGCTTTCTTGCGATTAGTAAATTCCAATCCAAGCTATGAAATACTAATGTACTTATAGCATATTCCTTACAATTTCTGTAGCGGCGGTGAGGGCTTAAGAACTTATTATTATTTCATGTATGCTTAGTTTACAGGGGATTAAAAATGCACGCTTTTATGCTTGCACGGCCAAAACCCGACCGGCTCTGAGATCCCTAATTTACTCTTTTGAATACGTATGCAGCTTAGCAGTTTTATGCTTGTTGATTTTAAATAATCTACTTAATACTTCTTTTTACATACGTTCAACGTTGCGTTCAACCAAAAGACCTAAAGGTCTTTCCGTTTTCAAATTCTTCCTAAAGGAAGAATTTGAAAAACTTTATACCAATGGCTTTCTTTTATTCAACATACTTACATATTATGCGTTTGGTGTTTTCGTTTTTGATGTTTACTTACTAAGAAAAATTTATTATATATAATACTACTTACTCTACTATAGATACTTACTCTATTTCATCGTCAAAGAGAAATAAAGTTAAAATATGGAAATACCACCCAGTATTCTTTGAATGATATGATAAGTAATAAGAGTACTCACAAATCTAATTTATTTATTATCTTGTAAAGATTTTTGTAAATTTTGTGAACTTACCAAAAAAACTATCGATTTTTTTATTACCCTCGACGAATAAGAATTAAGAATTAATAAGATACCACAAAAAGTATGACTGCACAAATAAAACAATTTAATTAATTCGAAACGCTTCGCTATCTGAGAGCACAAAAAGTAATATCAGCACCAATAATTGCATTCCTTACGAATAATGAAAACGCAGACACAATATGTGCTTAGAATTCTCAATGTCAAGAGGCGCCCGGAACATAATACGTGGATGGAATCTACCAGTACTTTAAGTGCTCCTTATGGATTTTGTAACCAAGACGTCGAGTGAGTAGGATGTTGTCATGGTAAAGGACTAAAGGGCTGACTATAGGAAAAAGATAGACGTTAAATAAACAGACCTGTTCAACCTAGTACCTCCATCACTTTTTACCATCAAACCACGAGGCATCTAATATTTTTCAAACTTTTACAAAACGAATTACGACCTAATTTCTAATTCGCATCTCTTAGATATTAAATTCTCTTCCAGCTTTCGTTTTCTCCAGTCATCAAACAAAAAGGAAAGACCTAGTTGTTGTTCTAACATACTGTTTGTACTTTTGAATAGTGATCGTCATGGAGATCATCATCATCATGATCAACCCATCGCCGGCTCACTACTGCAGAGCACGGGTCATGGAGATTAGTTAGGTATAATTATTTGAAATATGATTCGAAATAACATTGGCAGAGGAGTTCAGTTTGTGTTTGTGCGAATTGATTTACGACCCTTGTGTTACGACCCGTAAGTATTTGATTGTTATTGAATATTATTATAGCTAATAGTTTTCACCTACCCGTATTCATGCTTGTGTACCTTCTCGTTACGTTCTCGTATTCTACTCCATGTAATGATGTTTATCTAAAGCGCGCAATCAGTTAAAGATATTTTCAAATTAGCCACTTTTCGGAACAGAAAGAACCAAGACGAACTTTTATCTTCGACTAATATAAATATTACTTATTAGTCGTTACAAATACACTAGTTATGAGAGTCGACTTAAACAAGATAAGCTCATTTTAACGACAACCAAAATGGAATGAATGAAATGAATATGTACCTACTTAAGTAATTTTTCGATTGTTCATGTTAAACTTTTTTTTCTCTCCGATCATAGCATTGCTATCACCAACTTTATGGACCATGAATCCACACTAATATTATAAATGCGAAAGTGTGTCTGTCTGTCTATCTGTCTGTCTGTCTGCTAGCTTTTCACGGCCCAACAGTTCAACCGATTTTGATGAAATTTGGTACAGAGTTAGCTTACATACCGGGGAAGGACATAGGCTCATATCCCGGAAAATTAAAGAATTCCCACGGGATTGTCAAAAACCTAAATCCACGCGGACGAAGTCACGGGCATCAGCTAGTAAAAAATATTTTTAAATAGCATTGTGTTGCTCGTTAAACGCTTTAATTGTAAATTTTCAGTGTAAACTGTAAATGCTAATGTAGCGGAAAGTTGCTTCGAGTGGTGATGTTTTATGTAAATTTTTAATTTAGCACCCGATAAACTTACTTCGACCTCATCTACTCTAACAACTACGAATACACCTACTCCTAATTGTGTTGTACTTAAAATAGCTAGTTTGTACTAATTCAACACGTAAAACACAATAAATACTGATTACCTACTCCTACCTACTACAAACTTACCTGCTCAAAATCTCGACTACGATTTGATCCCTGTTTCAATTCATTGATAGATATTTAATATGTAATAATATCAATACGTAACACATACACAATATTAAATCTGATAAGTATATTTTTAGTCCGAATCAATAATCGTAGCCTCAATGTATTATTTTTATTAGATATCATTTTCGTCACTCATAATATTTTAATTGGTCTTGTGGTTAAAAAAATATTAACGATACCTTTATAATATTATTGAATAAAGCTCGCGACTTCAACCGCATGGATTTAGGTTTTAAAAAAATCCCGCGGGTACGTATGCTGTGATTTTCAGGGATAAAAATCATTATATGCCCATCTCCGAGATGCAAAAGTCAAAAGCGGCTAAACGAATGGGCCGTGAAAAGCTAGCAGATATACACACAGCCAAAAACACTTCTCATTTATACCTAATATATTAGTATGGATGTATACGAAGTACGAACGTCTTCAACAGTATCTCGTATTGTTGAAAACTTGATTAAAATAGTTTAAAAGCTTGTATAAATAAGCACAAACAGCATACCTTACAAAAGTTTAAAGAAACCTCTAAATAGAACATCCCGCAAAGCCGGTGCACCGTTTGTAAAAAGCAAACAACTTTCATTTAAACCTAAGAGAGTCCTACAAAAAACTGTTTACTCGCTTCTGTCGTGACCGCAAATCTATAACATCAATGAAATAATATTGAACCAGTGCTTATGTACTTCTGAAAATAAAATAAAAATACTTAGTAGGTACTTCAATTAAATAGAACCTCGCTTGAAAACACCTGGCGCAGTTATATGTACAAATCCTTTCTGACTACGTGAGAGATTTAAAATTAAAATGCCAGCAACTGTGACGTGGGGTGTCCTCCACCCGCTGAACTGACTAAGGTGGCGGGAAATAGTTGGATGAGGAAGGCGCAGGATCGAGTGTAGTTGTGCGCTCTCGGAAAGGCACTGTGTCCAGCAGTGGGTCTACAGCAGCAGAAAAATTTCCACAACATGAAAAGTTAAGGTCAAAATATTTTTTGTATCCCCTTGAGTAAGACGTTGTAAAATTATCATGAGGTTTCTTTTACAGTTTTCGAAAATATTTACAGTTAATGAAAAAATAAAACTACCTTTAGAATTATCTTGTGTAGGTACTAATAGTACCTACACAAGATAATTCAATACTAAAAATACCTATACTATAACTATTTTTTATTAGGTAAATGAAAACTTATGTCGTCCTGCTTGAATTTTTGAAAATTGTGTGGACGCAATATTATACTTCATGCTTCGTACTCGAGATTATATGAACTAGGTAGTATACGCATAGATAGTAGATACCGTCCACTTAATTGAGATTTTTATAAAATATATTTTTGAAAAAAGATTTGATTGATATAATGTCATCCTGACGCCCGTACGCCTTACTCATTCGCTTTTTAGTGCGCTACCGTTCCACTACGCCTTCGCCTATTTTATCTTAAAAAGGGATATTTAAAGTGATATTTAAACTGTAAAAAAGGTAAACAAATAACGTTTTTACAATGCCTAAACGAAAGGGTGATAAATGTGAATATATTAAGAAGAAAATTAAAGTATTAGAAACGAAATTACGACGAAAACAGCGCCGACCCTACAAACGTATTTATAAATACTCGGATGATTCTGACTCGTCATCGATTTCACATGCATCCATCATACATCCCAAAATGCACCGATGGATTATCAAGGTAAGGTTGGATATTACGACTGTGTTTATTAGTGCTCGAGAAATGTGTCGTGGTCAGATTATTGACAGACGCGGCTCGGATGTTTTCCGATAGTCTTCACACTGACTCTGTCACAAGGAGAAAATATTATGTATTATACTAAGAAAGAGCTTCAGGATCAGCTACAAAATACAAAGATTGACAAGTTTTTTTTCGGTGAGAACCTTTTCGAAACGTTGAAGTCGGCAAAAGCCATTAAATCAGGAACAGATTTTAGACCCAAGATATTTCAAAATAAGAAGCTGTCGCAAAACACATCTTATCTTCAATATTTATACGAGATACATGATATAATTAACCCTTGAGCAGGGACACAGTATTGTGGACAGTTCGTGCTTTTGTATTGGGGCTGTTTCTTACTGTTTATTGTACTCGTGATAGCTAATAAACCTGACCTGAGTGAAAGTGTTTTCTTACGAAACACACAGTATTGTGGGCAGTACTTGCTTTTGCATTGGGACTGTTTCTTACTGTTTATGAGTATTGTGGGCAGTACTTGCTTTTGCATTGGGACTGTTTCTTACTGTTTATTTTACTCGTGATAGCTAATAAACCTGAACAAATGAGTTTTCTTACGAAACACACAGTATTGTGGACAGTACTTGCTTTTGCATTGGGACTGTTTCTTACTGGTTATTTGTCAGTTTGTGGGCAGTTCTTGCTTTTGCATTGGGACTGCTTCTTACTGCATATGATTAACTTAAGGAGGAGTCTATTTCAACTATAAGAAATAGTATGCGGACAGTACGAGAAGAAATAGCTGTGTATCAAAATCAGCACATTTTTTGTTTACTGAACGTCTTTATACGTCGTTTAATTACATGTATTTTACATGTTGATTTTAGACATCATGGAGGTTGCTGACAATGATTACGTCACGCCAATCTTAGATGGAGTTTCAGAACAGGAGCCGGAACTAACCCCGGTACTTCGAGTGCGGTTCTATCCAATCAGGGAGCTGCGCCGAAACTTCCTCCGGAGCCTGGTTTTTCGGGAGATCTATTGGAAATACCCATGGCTGAAAACTCTGGACTTAATAGTGAGTTAATGGATATTCTGGGTATAGAACCAACTACAGATAAAAACATGGTAAGGAAATACAAAAAGAAAGAAAAAATTAGCTCTTAGATTGCAACATTGGACCACTGTGGGTCTAACAAGGGAACAGCGTAAGGAGTTAAATGAAAGATATTTAACTCCTGAAAATTCCAAGCTGATAGATCCACCAATATTAAACGAAGAGCTTAAAGCAGCTCTTTCATATACTTGCTATAGCAAAATGCAATAAAGCAATAGGAAACAAACAAGCTAATACGTGTCTTCGGCTATTAGTTGTTTAGGAGAAGCCATCACGCTGTTATTATCCTCAAAAGAGAGAAATACTACTTTGCTCAAATGCTGCAAGAAGTTTAAACTGGAAGGGTCAGGGTCCGGCTCGCAGGCCGACGGAACCTCGACACGCAGTCGGCAAGACTACTGCTCGAAGCAGTCATAGAATCCACAGCAGCGAACGAGCTACAAACATCGTTCAATATGGTAAAACCTGCTGGTAGCTAGGCTATCTTTATTCTATAAGGAATGCTCTATGATAACTAACGGCCCTATGGTGGTTCTTTTATACATCAAGGGTTACAAAATTCATTTTTCACGAACACCAATCCAAACAGTACCTCCTAGTAACCGTCTATATTCTAGCAAAGAAAGAGTACATTTTATGGATGCTATTAGTAATTTAATAGCTTTGGGCGGTATTTCAAAATGTGAAGCTAGATCGGACCAATACTTGTCTAGCATTTTTTTTAATACCTAAGCCAAATGGGAAGATGCGCTTTATTTTAAATTTAAAGACGTTAAATAAATTTATAGATACGAGTCTTTTCAAGAAGACTTAAGAACTTTACTAAAATTAATATCAAAAGATAGTTTTATGTGCACAATAGAGTTAAAGGATGCATACTTTTTAATAAAGATACATGAGGATGATCGAAAGTATCTCAGGTTCCAGTTTAATGACTCTATTTATGAATTTAGGATCCTACCTTTCGGCTTAAATACTGCTCCTTTTGTCTTCACTAAAGTTATGAAACCCGTAATAAAATTATTGAGCACATGCGGACACTTGTCCACTATATACTTAGATGATATTTGTCTTATTGGCAACGACTATGTAACTTGTTCTCAAAACTGACAACAAATTAGCAACTTGCTTACGAATCTGGGTTTCATTATAAATATTGAGAAAAGTAATTTAAATACATCTAAAACTTGCAAGTTTTTAGGATATAGTTGACACAGAAAATTTTCAGGTCACATTACTGAAAGAAAAAGTTAATATAATCAAAGTAGAAATCATAAAATGTCTAAGATAAAACGATGTAAAATTAGAATGTTTGCTAGTTTTGCTGGTTTATTGGTTTCTGCCTGCCCTGCTGTTCAGTACGATTGGCTTTACACCAAAACTTTTTGAAAGATCTAAGTACCTTAGTTTAAATAAATAAAAATAAAAATTGTAATGATTATGAAAATTTCATGAATATACCAAATACCTACATTAAGACATGAGTTTGAATGGTGGGATCGTACTATTGACCACCCAGTATGTAAAATTACAATAGATAGCTATGACCTGGAAATTTTCTCTGATGCCTCAACGACTGGGAGGGGTATTGCCTGTGGAGATCAGGGAGCTAGTGGCTTATGGAGTGAAGATTAACGTAATCGTCATATTAATTACATATTTGGAAATTTTTGCTGTTTTTATTGGTCTAAAAATATTTGCCAGAGAACTGTATGACACACAGATCCTCCTTCGTATTGATAATACCACGGCAATTTCATACGTTAATCGAATGGGAGGTATTCAATTTCTACATTTGATAAAGGTTACTAAACAGCTTTGGCAATGGTGTGAAAGCAGAAAATTGTAGGTTTTCGCTTCATATATTAGTTAGCTCGTCGAAGAACTTTGAAGCAGACCAAGAATCTAGGCGTACGCATCCGGATATTGAATGGCAACTTGCAGATTACTCTTATAGACAAATTATATTCAAGTTTGGTTCACCAAACATAGATTTATTTGCAAGTCGATTAAATAATAAATGTCAGAGATACGTCTCATGGCACAGAGAGCCAGATGCGTACGCAGTAAATGCTTTTACTATCTCATGGACTCACCTTTATTTTTATGCATTTCCTCCATTTACTATGATTTTGAAATAGTTGCGTAAAACTATTTCTGATAATGCCAAGGGTATAGTGATTGTTCCATACTGGCCTACCCAGCTATGGTATCTACTGTTTAAAAACCTTTGTGTCAGAAATGTTAATGTTTTAAGCTGACGATGGATTAATCTTATTAAATGATTGCAGTCGCCCCCACATACGCGACTCAATTTCCCTGGTGGCAGGAATCTTATCCGCGAGGCGAGGATTCGAAGAACTGTTCCAGATTCATCTTTGGGTATCGTTATGAGCTCCTTGTCAGAGAACACTTACTTATAAACAGTATGAAGGGTGCTACAAAAAGTGGTTCATTTATTGTAATGAAAATAATTTGAATATGTTTGAAGTATCAATCCCTGATGTTATTGCTTTTTCAACTACGATATATAATCAGGGTGCTCCATATGGGATATTAAATTCATATCGGTCAGCGTTGATTAATTGTGAAAGATTTTCTGAGAACGAGGATATCAAAAGGTTTTTAATCGTTTCGTTTCGTTCTAGACCGCCGTGAGCAAGGTATGATGATACTTGGGATACGTCGTTGGTCTTAAATTACCACAACTTATATTCCAATCAAATCCTAAATCTTTAAACAATTTCTAAAAAATGAGTTATGCTTTTAGCACTCGTAACTGCACAAAGAATGCAAACATTATCAAAAATAAAAGTTTGTAACATCAGTATATCTCCATCAGATATCAAAATAAAAATCCCGGATTTTATTAAAACATTTAGGGTTGGAACAAACTAACCCTTATTAGTCATTCCATTTTTTGAAGAAAAACCACAGATTAGTCCGGGAAGGACTATGATTGTATACCTTGAAATTACTAAATCACTTCGGGAAAATGCAGATCCCTAATTATTTATTAGTTTTAAAAAAGCCTCATAAGTCGGTTGGTTCACGAACTTTATCACGTTGGATAAGAATACCCTGAACCAAAGCGGAATTGATACTTCTACGTTTACTGCTCATAGCACCCGGCATGCTGCCACATCTGCTGCGTAAAGGTCAGGTGTTTCAGTGGATCAAATAATGAAAACTGCAGGCTGGAGCTCAAGTTCCCAAACGTTTGCTAACTTTCATAATGATTGTTTTAGCAGAGCTATTATGAATGATTCAATAGAAACAAAAATTGTTACAAATGATGATGTTCATATTACTCAATAACATTGTTTATAATTAGAGGAATATTTATGGTTTGGTAAATTATAATAAAAAAATTATAACATTTTCTTGTAACCATACGCTTCCTCATATTTTACGAGTCTTATCTCTAAAAGTCTACCTAGTTCATATAATCTCGAGTACGAAGCATGAAGTATAATTACTGATTAAACGAACTTACCTGTAAGTGAAGTTCTATCATAATTATACGAAGGCTTCGTACGAAGAGATTATAACCCTCCCACCCTCACGCTACGCGTTTACCCTGAATCGTAAAATATGAGGCGAATTGTTGGCTAAACTCTAAACTAAATGAGTAAGGCGTACGGGCGTCAGGATGACATTATATCAATCAAATCTTTTTTCAAAAATATATTTTATAAAAATCTCAATTAAGTGGACGGTATCTACTATCTATGCGTATACTACCTAGTTCATATAATCTCTTCGTACGAAGCCTTCGTATAATTATGATAGAACTTCACTTACAGGTAAGTTCGTTTAATCAGTAATTATGAACATAATTAAATCACGTTTGCCTGTCCATGACCAATGAGGTAATGACAAAATTACGCCGACGCACAAATCAAGTATTTAAAAGTTAAACTAAGACCTCAACCGGCTCAACCCTAGTTAACTGCCGGGTTGCTTCGGGGATATCCCCTCGGCTCCTGTCGTGACGATATAATTGTCGCGCGTCTAACACATAAGTAATAATGTCACCTATAAAAAAAAAAAAAGAATAGTATATATGTGTGTGTATGTGCATGTGTGTATGCATATATGTGTGTACATACATGTATGTGTATATATATGTATTATCTGTTCTTTGTTTTTTTTTTAAATATTTAGTCAGTATATTATAATATAGTAATATTATTTATTTATAATCTTTTTTTTTAATGATATAAGTAGGCATGATTATTGTAATGCGCAGACGTACGCATTGAGGGTCAAACCTCTGTGGTTTTTACAATGCGTGCTACCTATTATGTATAATTTTCTCTTGTATAATAATATAAATTTAAAAAAAAAAAAAAAAAAAAACCAAATAAATAACCAAAAAAGTTTGGAAAAACTTAACGGCTTCTAAATAATGTTTTATGCAAAATTATTTTAGTCAAAATAGTCTTCTATTAAAGCCATGTAACATATTTCACCAAAGATAAAACCAAAGGTGTCCGCAATTAATTTAATATTTACATCGTCTCATATTACCTAGCAAAATACTTAAGCAATTTTTCATTCTCAACAGCGTTCTACAAATCTGCAATTCATTTTGCTTAATTAATTTGCTCCGCGGAACGGCTATACATTTCGTAGGGTGAAATTAAATATCAAATGCTCTAAGAAGCCTAGAGCGTTCTCTCAAAATTAAGAGCAAGACTTTATAGGCACTTCATACGTACGACTTATATTTTATAGCATGATATTTGCCTGAATAATACAAGAATACCTGGAGTCTTTTATATTTCAAAATGATATCGAAAAATATTAAAAATTACAAAGTTGTCAATGGGGACTACCGAAAGAACTGAAAACTTAAAACTATGAAATATCAGTGTTTTTATGGATTTCCAAATATACGTTATAATATTGTATACGAGAAATCCGAGGTGCGTGCAAAATCTCAAGTTTTTGTACCCACCACATGTCAGTCAAATGCTTTTATAATTTACCAGCATTTGACTGACATTTTAATTTTCTCCAGAGAAAAAACGAGATATTGAATCACCAAAATCAAAGTTGCGGAAGTCGTGGTCAAATTATGTTCGTAATATTTTGCAAAGTGACAGTTTTTGAGTATTCCTGCAAATATTTGCACACTAAATACCAAAATGCAGAATTTCATCTAACTGCAATCGAACCATTTTCAGCTAACACTGCTATCGTAATCGTTAGCCCTTTTTTGCTTCCCAGCTTTGAGGAGATAAAAGCTTAAACGGACTTCGAGCACTTAACTTCGAGCCACGTTCGAAGAATTAGCGTTGCTTGAAAAAATATATTTCTTTCAGACTTAACCAATACACTAATGAACTTTTTCGATAAGCCTATAATTTTTTGTATTGCTAAAGTTTTGCTTGGAAATCGTAAATTTGCGGAGTTCATAATTTTTCAGTTATCAAAATCTAAATATATAAAAGGAAAAGGTGACTGACTGATCTATCAACGCATAGCTAAAACTACTGGACGGATCGGGCTGGAATTGGGCATGCAGATAGCTATTATGACGTAGACATCCGCTAAAGACGATTTTTAAAAATGCAACCCCTAAGTGGGTGAAAAGGGGTTTGAAATGTGTGTAGTCCACGCGGACGAAGTCACGAGAATAAGGAAGTACTAAGAAAGAATATTGACGGCCAAAATTAAGAATCCATTCTATCTGTTATTTCTTAATAGTTTACTTAGCAAGTAGCAACGTTGATTTATCAAAAAAAAATTAATATTACAATAAAACTTAAAGCTAGCTTTATCTAATTACTATACCAATGGTGCCAAGAATACTGGCTGCATTTCCGCGCTGGACTATAACATATATTTGGAAATCCTTAAAAAACAGATTTTTATAGTTTTAAGTTATTTGGCGAAAATTGAATCAACTTTTTCGACAAATCACAATGTTGCCTAGTTTGTAACTAAATCGACAGATTACAGATAGATTGATTAAATTAATAGCACCGAAGATAATACAGATAACAAAATGACATGTAGATTAAAAGTGGTTTTAAAATATTTTCGTCCTCTGGAAGGAAACTTTACAATGCCACTACGAAATCAATAGAATTAAAATCGTCAAGCCTAAACTGCTTCAGTAGTAGGTATAGATGTTCCTAAACGCTACTTAAATTTGAAAACATGGGAGGACAACCAAGCGCATCGTACAATACAAGCTGTCCAGTTATATCTTGTTAAAAGGGTCCTTGTTGTACACAAAGTTTCATATTAAATTGCGAGTGGAAGCAATTCTCGGTAGATTTAACGAGTTTGATCTAGATGCCGTAAGATGATCTCGGAACAAAGGAAATTGAGTTCACACTACATTGTCAACTTTGTTGATACATAATATCAGAACATGGGGCAAACTGAGGTTAATTGTCGAACTCACATTACAAACTAGCTAATCCACTCCAGTTTTACTAAGTAGAAATTCTGAAAATTTTACATGTAAACCGCAGTCGAACAGGCCAACCACTAGACCAACGAGGCAGCCAGCGATAAATTTATATACTTAGATGAAGGTGTATAAGGTTATAGTTAGTGCACAGATGAAATAATCCAGCACTGAAAAATCGTTGATATACTTACTTGGTTTTATTTATCACTTGTCACATACAATCACCAAAATGGTGGTCGGCAGTTATATTTCAAAACCATTAAGTACAATTTTAACTCCTGCTGCTGATATTCTTATTCATGTACCTAAATTGAATTCTTGGATAAAAATTGCCATTTATTTCCACTCAAGGTGTGCAGCAAAAAGTTTCGTATCCTCTTTTTAGCGAACATTTCTTATGAAACTTCGTTTCCACTCCCACTTGGGAAGGTCTGTCTGCTGAAATTTCATTATAAAACAAAATTTCACAATTCCCGCGACATTAATTGGTTTATATTTATGACATAGGTACCTAGAACTATTGGACTATCACTAAGCTGAATATAGATTTAATAACCTACCTAGTTAATAACCTACCTAGTAGTTATGAGTGGTAATAGCCCATTTTGCTAGGACATCGGCCTCTTATTGGGTGATCGGGGGTTCGTTCCTGGGTACCTCTAACTTTTCGAAGTTATGTGCGTTTTAAGCAATTAAATATCACTTGCTTTACCAGTGAAGAAAAACATCGTGAGTAAAGCTGCATGCCTGAGTCTTCACCATAATATTCTCAAAGGTGTGTGAAGTCTTCCAATCCGCACTAGGCCAGCGTGGCGGACTGTGACCAGAACCCTTCTCATTCCTCCATCTACGAATACGAGTTTAATTAAACTAAACGAGGCTGTAAATTGTTATTTGGCCGAGACTTGTATAGTACCTAGTAATTTTCTCTCATTTTCTCAAAATTACATTGCAGTTTTTGTAGTAAGACAAAGTTATAAGTTTTGTTTTATTTTATTTTATTTTTACTCCACCAACAGAATTATATAAAAAAGTTAGATAATAATTATAATAAATTCAAAATTATTAGTTGCTAATAAATAACAAGGTACCTTTATTTACAAAATTGGGTGTTTTTCACACCTATTATAATTTATGTTATTGCAAGAACCTCGTTAGCAGTATGAAACTGTCCAGCAATTTCTACTATTGTTGTGTTGGAAATTACTAGCGTGTTATTTCGTTGCGTAAATTGACAGTCTAGTTTTTTTTAATGATGAAGCAATTTCCGAGCAAGTGGGAGACAAAAATATATTCTGGCCAAATCGCACTAAGTAATAATATCTTCGACTAGCAAATTGAAAAACATTCTTCAATAACCTCCCGACAAATTCATCTGAGCACACAAAAGAGTCGACATACCGCACCGGTGGTAGATTGATACCAACAGACCTTTGATATTTCAAGAGGGGTTGAAATATTCCATTTAAATAAAAGCCTTAGTGCGTAAGAAAAAAATTGAAGAAATTTTCGGTGTTACATCTTATAGGATTGTTGAAAGTTCCACACCCTCACCGATTTTCATAAAATCCACTGGAGGGAAGCCGGGGTGGGTCAGCTAGTGCTTAGCTACAGCTAACATCATCATCATCCCAACATTGTACGACGTCTCTCCTCTCAACAAAGGTTAATGCCTGTTGGAGATTGCTTTTAGCAATAAGGCCGCTTTTGCATACAATTGTTTTTAATTCATAGTTTCTTTGTGTTTTTTTCTTGTTTTGTGTGCAATAAAGTTTTTCTATCTATCATTATAGTGGGTACTCACCATTGCGGGCGAGACACCTAGCCGTATCAGAATAGAATAGCATAGAATAGAATATACACGCACTTATATAACTTGCTCCTGGTTAATAGCCTGTCGTCGACAGCAACACAAGTGCTATTCGGTGTAAAATTAGTTAGCTCAAAGCTGTCCATGATAATTATGCCATACGAATATAAAACATATTTTATTGTTTTACTTGCTGTTGATTGTTAAAATTAAAGATCAATTTATTTTCGTATTTTCCCTAAAAACCCGTGCGTATCAGACTCGCACAGAAAAAGTTCCGTACTATATATAGTACAAGATAAAATACTGGCCTTTTAAATTTGCATGGTGGCCATTTTGAAATTCGCAATCTTGATTTTCGATAATATTTTGTTGTTGTAGCGGCAATAGAAATTTTATAGCACTCTGTGAAGATAATCTCTCTCACTTTTATGGTTCATGAGAGAGGTACAGTCCGCTGACAATGGAGGCTAGGGTAATAGGATCCCGTAGGACCCTAAAAACTACCTATAGGTAGGTACTTTAATTTGATATTTTACGAGATTATCTACAAGCAACGTCTCAGAAACCAAGTAAGTGAGCAAACACTACAAAATGATTTTTAAATGTTTATCCTCTAAAGGAGTTTAATAAAGGATGAAAATTTGGATGTAAGTTCTTCATTTTGTAAAGTTGAAAATATGCGCCAGTAGTTTTCGATTAGTTCTCCCCGCTAAAATTTATATTAATATCTCTAGTTAAGAAAATGAACATGTACCATGTACATACTAAATTAGTGTAAATGAAAATTATTTATAAGTTTCTACAACAAGTTTAGTGAAAAATGTTTTGTTAAATTAATCCCACTAAAGGATGCTTCGGGCGTACGTCAAAGGGTAAAGAGCAAGTAAAGGTCCTTTGTACATAAACAACCGCTCACTTAGAATATTCAGGCTTTACACAAGCAATATCAGTGACAATGAATTTATATATTGTGATCACGTTTACTTTGAAGTCAAATATTCAAGTCAAATGAAGTAGATTTTGTAACATACTTCGAATACAAAGGTTAATGTATTAGGTATAACAATAAATTATCCTTTACGGCGAAAAAATAATCGAGACGCTTTATGGCCTAAGCCAGTGGGATTCTCGCTTAAATTACCTAGACTGAATGGCCTCTATAAAATTAATATTATTAAGATAGGAAACATTGCTACTAAATCTTTTAACAGAATTATTCTCCAAAATGAGGTGGAAATTAGAGACCTAACACATGCAACGCCGCATTTGCTACGGTAGAATGTACGCGTTTTTTCTTTTTTTCAAAGGTAGGTAATTGTCATTTCCCAATAACCCAGATTTGCCTAGAATCACGTAAAACTTGATGTTGAAACCTGTGGGAGTAATATAAAAATCCACTTTAAAATTTAATCATTATTTTTCCGACCGCATAATACACATTATTGTGTCAAATAGTTTGAAGATGAAAAAATCTCAGTCACCCTCATAACAAAACGTGATAAACATTATTCTATTCTGTTCTATTATAAAGTACTATTACTGGGGATTTAGTACTACATTATCAATCTCATCATCACTTAGTGATAAAATCGCCTTTACGTACTTTATTTTACTATTTGTTTTAGTTATTTGTATGTAATGTTTTGTGTAGCAAATAAAGAGCTTATCTATCTATCATCCATCACAAGGATGGCTGATGGGAAAAAATATTCAGAGCTTATCGCAGTAATATAAGTTAAAATTAACAAAAATATACCGGCACCTCCGTCTTTACGATCTTACCTACTAGCTATACTATAATCGCTGCGTTCAAAATTCACACGTCTGAAAGATCTTTTACAGATTGCTTACAGAGATATTCCAACTGCAGTGCTCTTGTACTGTATTATGGCTAGCATTGCAATTTGCACCGCAGTCGCACGTGCAAGATAAAACGATACTAATGCTGCATACTAAATGTAATTAACCTCATGATTTAGTGCTTTTTGCAAGGTGAATGTGAAATTTGTTCGCAAAAGGAATCACTAATAATATTTTATACAAAATTGACAAAAGGTATTTTACGAAACATCAACTTTTATTTTTACAATAGGTTTCATTCTAGAGCTTGATGCTATCGCTGAATATCTACTTATGATTCCTACCACACATATTTCTCGCAATGTCATGAGGCATCTTTTGATGCCTCATTTATTATGTTTAGTCTCGAAGAGGGAACATAGAAACGGGCATACGTACTTACACACGTATACTAATATTATAAATACGACAGTGTGTCTGTATGTAGTGTGTCTTGTTCACAACTCATACGTTTATCCAAGTGTTGACGTTTGGTACTGAGATACTTTACCTAAACTGAACGTAGGCTACTTTTTACCAGGAAAATCAAAGAGTTTCCACTGGATTTTTGAAACTCTTAATCTATGCGGACGAAGTCACGAGCATCATCTAGTATATTGGTAAAAAATATTTTACTTACATACGTTAAAAAACCCCTCCGTTTTGATTTTGCTGGGATTGCGTTAAAATTGATACAAGCTGTGATAAACTAGTGGTTAGGACGTCCGCCTTCTAATCAGAGGTTGGGGATTCGATCCCGGGCACGCACCTTTAACTTTTCGAAGTTATGTGCGTTTTAAGTAATTAAATATCACTTGCTTTAACGGTGAAGGAAAACATCGCGAGGAAACCTGCATGCCTGAGAGTTCTCCATAATGTTCTCAAAGGTGTGTGAAGTCTACCAATCGCACATGGCCAGTGTCGTAGACTATGGCCAAAGCCCTTCTCACTCCGAGAGGAGACCCATGCTCTGTAGTGAGCCGGCGATGGGTTGGTCATGATGATGGCGTTAAAATTAAAGCCAGCAAAGTCGAGGATAAGAGCTAAAAGCGGGACAAAAATATCCTTTTACCATCACATAAACACGCATACACCTATTACATGAAAAGTGAAAGACTATACAAAGTGTACAGCATTATAGCATCTCCGTATGAACACGAAAAACTTTTAAAGGCGGTAATGGGCACGACCCGTTAACGATAACATGTGATTCCGCAATACGAACTAACTTCGAATGAAAAATATAACGAAGTTGTTTATATTAACAACTTTTTTATTTAAACACATTGATATAGAAATCGTGTATGTGTATAGGTGTATGTGGCCGATGCATTTGACGATTCAAAAGTACTTAGGTACTTGTAAAAATATCTATTTTTAAATATAAGCCGCTTTTACTCCGTTATACTTTTATCCTCACATAGACTTGAAATAATGAACTTCGATGGAATATACCTACCTAAATGTGATAAACATTCATAACTTTAAAAAGACGTTTCATTTTACTTCAGCTCTAGGGCAATTTTCAGGTGCTATCATCATCATCAACCGATAGACGTCCACTGTTAGACGTTGGTCTCATTTAAGCACAGACTAGGGCAGGACTACCCACGCCACGAAAACTAAGTACTACTTGATCTCTTGTTTATTAATTCTGTTTGACCAAACCATGGGATTAAACAACAAAATTTGATTCCCGCAGTGCTACAAGGCAACACTAAAATTTGCTTGTAGATCATTTATTAAAACATAGCCTTGATCGTGAAAACCAAATAAAATGCAATTAAATAAATTGGCGGAAGGCTATTGCAGGCACTATTAATCTAATTGATAACTTGGTACCTTAGATTAATTATTATTGGTCTCGCTACGCTTGGAACTTTGTTATTGGACGATAAGGAACTACGATCTGTCAATAAACAATATTATATTCGATGACAATTTAGCCTTTGACTGCGACAGCCTGAGCCTGCTGAGTTTCTTGCCGGCTCTTCTCAGTAGAATCTAAAGGTAAAGTCACAGACGTAACATAAGACCTTTGTACGACATGAAAAAAAAATATTTTGAATCTGATCTTTTGATTTTGCCATCACGTAGTGATAATAACAATAGTCTAAGGTGAAAGTGGGCTAGTCTGGAAGGTGCATGTTGGTTTTTTCTTCAGTTTGATCAATAGGTAGGTACAGGTAGGTATGTTTTATCAATAAAGAATACCATGTATAGTGTGCTCCCGGTCAAGTTGGCAATCGGGATATGAGGCGGGGGGACACCCCGCACACCCGCACGTTATCCCGCACTGGGTTAGCGTGGTGGCTGTGCGGCTGTGCGGGGCGTCCCCACACCGACTGCCATCTCGACCACTACCCAACTATACATACCCAATTTATTTCTTGGCGCAGATTCATCCCTTTGGATTGAATTCATGTATTTATGTGAAGATGTTACGATGGAAGCTATTCCTTATAGAAGCAATAAAGGGACCAACAAATGGGTAATAAACAGAAGAACGGGGCCATTCATATTATTATTATAATACTAGCTGCCCTGGCGAACTTCGTTCCACCTAACAGTCGATTCAAATTTTTTTTAATTTTTCTCTCCGTAAGAACCATCCTCGTACTTCAAGGAATATTATAAAAAAAGAATTAACGAAATCGGTTCAGCTGTTCTCGAGATTTGCGATGAGCAACACATTTAGTGATTCATTTTTATATTATAGATTGTTATTTGGATTTAAAAATAACTTATAGTCTGTATAGCTACTTTATTATAGTTCTGTTGCATAATATTATCTTATTAATTAATGAATTTTATGAGCCGATGATCTTATCGGTCTTCAAGGCTAACGTAGGGTTTATTAAAAACATTTTGAAACCTCGGTCATTAAGGCGAAAATTACTACCTTCTTCGAAACTTGTATATGCGAGAGTGTGTTTGTTTGTTGGTTTATTGATTTGTTGGTTTGTCCTTCAATCACGTTGTGCAACAGAGCAACGGATCGACGTGATTTTGTGGATGGGTTATAGTAAAAGAGTAAAGACCTGGAGAGTGACATAGCATAGGCTACTATTTATCTCTGAAAAGCAAAGAGTTCTCAAGTGATTTTAAAACCTAAATCCACGCGCATCAGCTAGAAGTAAGTACCTACTAGTTAAGTAGAAAAAAATATCATTCAAAAATTAATAAACTTACCTAATGAAACTATTGAAATTTACATGCAACGAATTCAGATCACTCATGCATACGCCAATAACTCACAGAAGGCGTCGTGTTGTACAATATGTAAAATAATTAAAACATGAATATGACAAATCGAGGATTATCACACGTGTAGCCAGCGCACACTGCGGTCTCTCGATTTGTTTGTTAGTTGGTTTAACTTGTTATCATTTTTAGCCATTTTTAGAGTTCGTCCGAACCGTAAACAAACGGTACAAGTCAATCTCCAGCTTTAAGGCAACATCATATCTAATTGTATCTATTTGTGAAACCCTATTATTAGCTTGTAGTTACTTAATTTTAAGATTATAATAGATTAATTTAAGCTGTTGGTTTTCCTAATAAAATAAAATAAAATTTTATGCCGAAACAACATCGTACTGTAGGATTGGAATATTATCGCTGGATAGTAATGTCAACGACTCTTGCTAAATTATACTATAAGGGTGCTTGTACACGGAGCGGAGCGGAGTGGCTCCAGTCCGACATGTGTAGAGCAGACCAATTAGATTAGTAGGAAAGGCATTCCAAACCAGAACTTCTCGATAGGAAAGGCATTCCGAACCAGTGGTAGATCCATTTAACGATTCAAAGGTATGTACTAACCGGATATTTTTAATAACGGGATATTTTTATTCCATCTGGTAAAACTCTTGACTGGTCAGCAATACATATCTCCGTTCCGCTCCGCTTCACTAGACATTAACATCATTCCCTAAATCATTGTACATTGTATTGTGTCATGCTGCAATGTCGCACTATACTGCTTTAGCGTCAATGAAGCTTTATAGGCTTCGAGACTCATTCGAAAGTTGGTACGACCTAAGTTTGCGCTTGGCTGCAATCAAACCAAACAGTAGAAGTTAATGCAACCAAAGGTAGACCAAAGGTAGAGCGATTCACTCTCTTTTTGAAGGAACCAATATTATAGCTAGCAGGGAAAACAGAATTCGAACGGAACGTATAGTTCGCGACATGTCGATTTGGCAATCGGGGTGGGGACGCCCTGCACACCCGCACAGCCCCCACGCAAATCCGTTGCGGGATAGCGCGGGTGACGATTGCCATATCGACCTGTTGCGAATTATAGGTTTTCAATAAACAGTAAAACTATAATTACTTATCGTTTAAAAACCAATCAAATTAATTACTTTAAATACACCAAAGATAAAAGTGTCGCCAGTAAAATCGTCTCTCATCTCTCCGATTAACCTACTTACTTGCGCAATAATAAAAGTTAAATGGCTGCGAAACAAATTGGAATTTTCAATACAGACGAACAAGTTTCGTATTAAGTGCAACAGGAACGACAAAACATGAAAAGGAAAAGTTTCTCGGAAATGTCTTAAGACAAGATTGTTACAACTCGTTTTGAAAGAAAAGTTGCTGAAGAGGAAAGTCGGTCGGGAGAGTACTGGTTGCGTAACTTTATAGACGCTGAGCGCTTGTGTGGTGGACTAGTTCAATGCGATTCCAATCCAAATCCGAGAAACTAAGGACCGAGTAGGAGGCAAATAAGTATCAGGGCCTGAATCGGCGGGGTAATTACGTAAAACGTTGCAGTAGCGACAGCAACGCGACAGCAGTAGCAATCCGACAGTTCATTTGCTGTCTCTCTTCTTCTTCTTCTTATTTTGCTTTGTGGCTATTGTTGTCTCTCTCTAGCCGGACGTTTGATAGCAATGATCGCGAGATTTACGCCTGTCGCAAGCCTGACGCGAGATACGTAATCACCCCGCGGGAGAATACTGGTTGCGTATCTAACTTTGCAGTCGCTTAATACATGTGGACTAGTTCGATGTGATTCCAATCCGAATCCGAGAAAATAGGGACCGAGATGGAAGGAAGTAAGGATCGGGGATTGAATCGGGAGAGTACTGGTTGCGTAACTTTGTAGACGCTGAGCGTTTGTGGACTAGTTCTATGCGTTCCCAATCCGAATCAGAAAAAATAAGGACCAAGATGGAGGGAAATAAGGATTGGGGACTGAATCCGGATATGTCATCACAACGTGTGACAAAATGACAAAAAGATATTTTAATAAAGACGAGACGACAAGGAGATATTTTAATAATACTCGGCATTTTACCACTTAGGCATACCTATTTTATGAACTTTTAAGCTATAGGGTTTTATTTTAATTTTCCTCAAAACGTGACGTGTTAAACGATGATGCAGATTAAAAAGATTTGTATCAAACCTATTATGGGCAAATCTAGGGTTTTTTTTATCATAATACTTTTTGGAGTTTTTATTTTACCCTACAAGGCATGAAATTTTCTGTTTTGTTAAAAACCCTGCATGTCGATTTAATTTTTGTAACGAATTCTAAAAAAATACGCACCTAAATTTTCATGGTTTATTTTCCCCTAACCTCTAGTAAAACAACTGGGGTCGTAAAATGTTTGAAAATTCGTAACTTTGGCCTCTTCATTAATATTTATATAGCGCATTTCTCTTAATAAACTTTGTTGAAATATCATACACGGATACTCCATTACGTCTCTTGTGATGGACGTACTCTGCTTGGGTATATTTCATAGTTAGAGATCCATAGCTACTGGACACAGACAGTGTGACACAGAGGTGTCAGAATATTACTGAAAGTGCAATCCTTTTACAAAAAAATAACCTCTACAAAATTCCATTTTAACGTTTACTTTGTTGCAGTATCGTAAGAATACATCATGCATAATAATATAATATAGAAATATGGTAATTGTTAAATTAATGTACAATTTATTGTATCGGAAAAAGTGGTCAAAATTAATATGACATAAAACTGTAAGCAAAAACGAGTTTAGCGGGCAAATATTATTTTGGTTACGAATGACCCGTCTAGTGCGTATAGTACCACATAATATTAAGTCGTTGGATATTTTTGACAAACAGAGCAGATAAGTGTAGAAACAGAATATTGTCTCTTTGCCATTTGTATGTGACTTCTATATTACTGACTACTTTTAGAAAATTATCCGAAACTAATTTTAAAGTCAATTTCACGAAACAATGTCATGACTGTGGGCCGCAATATGAGACCGCACCCCTACTCGTATACTGATACGAAATTGAAAACAAACGGGTGAACTTAATTCGATGCATTCATATGGAACATTTCTGTGCCGATACGGGTGAGTATGCTGACCTTTCGGCAAAAGCATCCGAAGCGCGTTACTATCGTTCAATTAGTAGCCAAGAGCTGTCCAACACTGCTGATGTCAGCGATACGAAGAATAGGTATAAGCTCGTTAGCTGTGTTCGAACTCTTGCAGATATACCGTATGAAGTGCTCACGCTATTTCGATTCCATTCATTCATTTCAAAATTGCATTTCCAATTTCTGTTTTGAAATTAGGAGCACTTCGTAAATTACAAAGAAAAGAAGCTGGGGAAAAAGAAAAAATATGTTCGAGAAAATTCTTTATCTTACCCATTAAAGTGGAGTAGTTGTACATATATTATAGGTACGTTTGTAAAGACGTATCTAGTAATATTTCAGCATGTAACTGTACGTTAAGTCTTAACGTATTGTACCTATCTGATCCGAATCTGATCTGAGACCGGGAACCGGGACTAAACAAATTTCAAACCCCTATTTCACCCCTTTGGGAGTTAAATTTTCAAAAATCCTTTCTTAGCGTATGCCATCGTCACAATAGCTATAGTTTGAGCTGTACGTTGATAGATCAGTCGGTCAGTCAGTCAGCTTTTCCTTTTATATATTGAGATGTCTGTTGCGTTGAGATAAGTACATTTAAATTAGATTCTACATAAAGATGACCGACTCTGCAGAAAAGTTAATATTCAAATCATAATTTTTTTATAATAATTTCACGACCATCACGACTAGACTTCTTGTAAAATCAAAAACACGTTTGTAAAAAATTCATGTCCAGCCATCTATATTTGGTGGACTGAACCAATTTTGACGCAAAATAGCAACCTCCGTGAAATCCTTGAAAGCCTTCTGAAGCCTAGTCATTCAGTAGGTAACTTACAGATGGCGTTGTTTATACTGAAACCAAGAAACTGAAATAAGCAACAATCTCTATCTCCCAATATGTTTAATGTAAGCCTATCTCAGCTATTAAAAAAAATCGAGAAATAAAAATTGCACTTCGCTAAAAGAAGGCATCGTTTTCAGATAGGTAGGTTAAATATCAATACAGCTATACAAAATATATCCAGGACAAAATGTATTTATTTATTTCATTTTTATAATAATTGTTGTAATTAATACTTATGATAACTCAAAATGAAATTAGTGGCAAAAGTAATTAAATAAATAAATAAAACAAAAATCTTTTTTATTCAAATAAACTTTTACAAGTACTTTCGAATAGTCGGATGCATCTACCACTGGTTATATCTATTATCTACTGTATAAAGATAGCTGATGACAAACACTGTATTAAACAGATCATACAAATTGAATATTAACTTTAGTCAATGGGCATTCAAACCGACTGAATTGTATGAAAACAATTCGTAGCACTGTAAACAACAGTAGTCATAGAGTTTAAGCATAAGGCCTTTGTCATACTGGCCTGATTTTATACATGCAATTATTTTTTTATTTGAAAGATTATTAGCCCTAATATGGCCCTCGACTAACATTCCCCTTTCCTCTCCAATTAAGCGTGAAGCTTGTGCTAGGAGTAGGCGCGACAATTATAGTTCAACGGGTGGGGTTTGAACTGGCGACCTTTCGAATTTCATTCCACGCCTTTAACCGTTGAGCTATTGAGGCTAACTTTTTAATAATGAAACCTGGGTCATTTTTAAGTTTTTAAATTAAAAACTATGATCGGAGTATCGTGAATCTGTCTAAATATTATGGTTTTCAAATCACTACGCTCGGCCTTCCATTTAAAATAACAGATTTACACCAATGCACAATCGCACATGCCACGTTAGATAGATTAATTGAAAAGTGAGGTAGATACATTGAATTACCTATTGTGTACCTACTACGTACATTCCTCGCAGAGTAGGAATATAAGCCTCTGGTGATTTTTTAGTCAAGGAATTTGGTTTTAGCTAAATTTTTTTTAAATAATGAGATGGTGTCATAAAGACCTATGAAAAGGCCACAAAGCTCATAAAAAGACATATTTTAAGGCGAAATCCATACTAATAATATAAATGTGAAAGTGTGTCTGTCTGTCTGCAAGCTTTTACGGCCCAACAGTTTAACTAATTTTGATGAAATTTGGTACAGAGTTAGCTTATATCCCGAAGAAGTACATGCTTTTTATACCGGAAAATCAAAGAGTTCTTTCGGGATTAAAAAAAAATCTAAATCCACGCGAAAGAAGTCGCGGGCATCATGTAGTATAAAATTTATTGCTTAATAACGTAAGCACAGATTACAGATTGATGGTTGGTCTTAAAATTTGGAGCAGGATAAAACGAGTCCTCATTATAAATAGGTACTAGGAGAATATAACATAAGGGTAAGAAGTAGGTTGAACATATTGTATGTGCTAAGCTAAACCATCAATATGACAAAGCCCTTATCATAACAATCAGTAGCTCAGTCAGAGACGCAAAGCAAAACATGAACGGAACAAAGAAACAAGCAGTCATTAAGTGCACGGCCATTCGATACCACTAAATAAAGTGATTAATTAACTAATCAAAACTAAATCATTAATTTTATACTACTTCAATAGTATAAATTTAAATTAAAACCGTCCTATTTATATGTTTCTGTTCATGATTCGTGAGTTAAATAAAATTTAAGGCTAAACCCCGAACTAAAACAATGTTAATTAAAAATTGTCGTGTAAAGTGATACTTAACATCTATGTAGTGATAATAAATAAACGGAAATGTATCGCAACACCTTTGTTATTCTTGGGTCTATACTTATTGCTTTTACTTTGCAGGTTTGTTTTTACCATTTTTATATTATAACTACTTATTTAAGTTTTTAGTTAATTGTTTTTATATTTAAATGAATTATAGTTTATTTTTATAGATTTATATAATTAGTTTAAATATTATTGTAGTTAAATATCACCATTATCATGATAAACCCATCGCTAGCCCACTACTGAACACTGGTCTCCTCTCAGAAGAACAAGGGCCACAGTCTGCCACACTGGCCCGGTACGGATTGACAGAGTAGTTTAATATTAGAATGTACTTAATTAGATTTTAATACACTAGTAGGATTAATTTGTTAGTGTAATATTGTTTAAACTGAAAATAAATATAAATAAGTGTACGCTATGAAATTTAAACTTGTACACGTTTTGGATTAATTTGTTAGTGTAATATTGTTTAAACTGAAAATAAATATAAATAAGTGTACGCTATGAAATTTAAACTGGTGAAAATTGAAGTTCGCCGCATTACACAGGTCATTGATTTTGTCCCGTTCGGTCAGTTGCGAATATTTACTGGTTTATTTTTAGGTGGCCCGGATTATTATTTACACATCGTTTCAGTTTTTTGGACAGTCAGTCGTCACACGCATATAAGCGTATTGTCATACGTAGATATAGGTGTGCGACTCTCACCATTCTCTTATTAACTAACTAGCGGATACCCGCCGTATGCTACTACGCTAAAAAACATTAAAAAACATCGCATTATTGCCTTTCTACTTAATCTGGTTTGGGGCACATTAGTTGGATAGTTTTAAAGTTTATAACGGATATAGGTAGATTTTTTTTTTGTGGTTTATGTATATAGGTAGATTGACTCGACCTGTTTTTTTTTCAGGCGGCAGATTTCCAAGACAACCTTATAAATGGCTACCGTACTCTCATTGCGGACATTCAGGTCCGGACACAGAAGTCTCGCGAAGACATGGACACCCTAGTGTCACAGATAAAGCTCCTAATGAAGAATGAAGCGGACAAGGCCATCAACTACATGACGGTGTATCTTGAACAGATATCACTATACTTTCAGGTAGGTATAATAACATGCTGGGCTCTTACTTAATTAAGTAAGAAAGAGAGGAAAGAGAGACAGAGAGTGAGTGTTAAGAGATAAGAATTAGCGTGATAGAAAGAAGTGTTTCTTAGATTTTAGAGCGCAACATTGTGCGAACTGAATCGCTCCGTATTGCATAGTAACAGGAGTCGCTATTTAATTAAACGTCTTTGCGAAGCAAGCCTCCTGTACGGACCTAAAATCCTACAATTACCTGAGTACTTTGTAGTAACTAAACAAAAATTATAGCATAATATATTTTCATTTCAACCTTTATTTACTATTTCTATCCTTTTCTTAAGTAAATTTTTCTAGAGAACAATAAACAAATTAAAAATCTTGAAAAATAAAAATATATTAAAACGAGTATTGAGTACTCGATGCGTTATAAAAATTAATTCATTAAATATCTCATTCACCCCTTAATAATAAAGGCACCACAAAAAAGACGTAAGTATTATTACTACAATAGTATAGAATCAAAGTAGTTGGTGACCGCGACGAAATTTTGACATAACCACGGCAAATCATTACAAAAGAAAAAGGAAACCCCGTACTTTCAAAACTCAACTATCATCAAGAAAGAAACTAAAATTCCATATGAAGTAGTCAAGAGTAAAACTTATTTGCAGTTAAATTTTAATAATTAAGTTCATTAAGGATACTTTTGAAAAATCCTCCTACAAAACACAATCATAAAAATGTTACATTCATAACACGAACTATACATTTAGAAAATGTGAAAAATGAGGTCCATTCCTGAGAGAAAAGGGGAAAAAGGTGAAATAAGACCGTATAACATTGCACGTACCTACCACCCTTAGCCGTCTGAGGAGTGGAATACATGAGCAAGTCGTCGCCTACAACGGAACTACTACTGGGACACTGTGAGCACTCTTACGCCGTAACAAATGCAGTGTAATGCATTGCAGGACCACGAGCAAAATATAAATGAAATGTTTCTAGGTTAAACTTTTATGAAAAACTAGCTTTTGCCCGCAACTTGTCCATGTGACTTACAGTACTACTAAAATTCTCCATGTTTGCCATACATCGTTTTTACTTACGTATATACAACCGTTTGGGCATCTCACGCAAAAAATGTTTTTCTAAATGGTATTTTTTCTGACTTGCTAGACAAGCACCATGATAGCTCGGCTAAAACACACGATACATAATTTTTAAATAGAATAGAATAGAATGTTTTTTTATTCATGTAAACTTTTAAGTGCTTATGAATAGTCAGGTAGTTTTAATTTACCACTGGTTCGGAATGCCGTTCCTATGTTATTTAAAATATTATTATTAACTATTTAAATGTTATTTAAACTTAAAGCATTCGGGTAGAAGTAGCTCACCAGTGAAAGAATATTTAGAATCGGATCCTTTTAGAAGCAGTAATATTCGGATCCGAAGATTACTGCTTACATCCAAACTAACAAACTTTGGATACCTTTTTATTTGACCTATAACTGAAAAATGAAAATAAGAGCAAAATTTGCTTTAATAAAAAAGTTCAAGAGAGATTAGAGTTTGTAGTATCCGTATTTCCTGATTTAAACGTTTCAGGTAATAATTCACGATCGCAAACCCCGCAACGGCACTTACTGTAAGGAGAGCATTGTGAAATTACTGGGCGAGAATTTGCAGCTGGCGGACGAAAATGTTACATTATGTCTCGCTTTGGGATATCAAAGGGTTCAACGACTACCAGGTAAGATGATTACAATAAATTAGTCGGTAAACTTCTTAAGTTGTGATATTATTTTATTTTTAGAAATATCAGTACAAGTAAAAAAATCTTTCAAAGCTTTATTTTCTAATATTAAAGTATAGTCTTTTAAAGTTTTTTGGTATTAAAAACAAAAAAACCTTTCTTTTATCAACATTATTTAGTCTGCCGACCCGCACTTGCCCAGCGTGGCAGACTACGCCCTAAACCATTCTCAGTCTGAGAGGAGACCTATGCTCAGTAGTGGGCCGGTGATGGGTTGATCGTGATGAATATTTTTTTTCCCGCAGGGAATTAGGAAAATCACTAATTAATAAGAAAAGGACAGACACAGTTTGACAGTTTTAAATTTAATTTAGAGCCGTCAAAACTCGTGACTTTAGTTGCCAGTCGCAAGCCTATGGTTTAAATTCGTAGCATGCACTAAAATTTAGTCTTTAAATGTAAAATTCATGTTCCGTCTTTTTTTAACAATATTTAAAAAAAAGATGCAGATACTGTAAATTTAGTAGACAAGAGAATCGGTGCCAATGTAAGTTTTTTTTTTTTTTTTTTTTATTCATTATAGGTGTACGCTTGACCACAATCACACCTGATGGGAAGTGATGATGTGGCCTAAGATGGGACGCGTTTACCTAGAAGATGCCTATTCACTCTTGTTTTAAAGATACCCGGGTTGTAATTGGTAGGAAACACATATCGTGTTCACAAGTTTAATATCGATTGTTTGGAGCCTAGTTTCCGGTTTACGGATATAACTGTCAACCCAGTGCTCGCGCGACCGACATTGTGAATGTTGTGAACCACCATAGTCCACTACATGTGACTTGGTTTTATTTTGGCACTGTCTTCCTTGTTTACCGTCGTGTCGTACGTGCTGAGTGCCCACTGGGGACCACGCAGGATGTGTTGAAAACAAACCTATGTTGGTACATAATGACTACCAATGGTATAGTTTGAACTACAGATTATTTTCAATCTCTTAAATGTGGCAAGAAAGGCTTTCTAACCATTTTTTTTATTTTTATTTTCAAATAATATTAGCCATGTTAAATGACTAATATTCCCCTTTCCTCTCCAACTAAGCGTCAGGCTTGTGCTAGGAGTAGGTACGACAATAGTGCAACGGGCGGGGTTTGAACCGTCGACCTTTCGGTTTTCAGTCCACTCTTTTACCGGTTGAGCTATTGAGGCTTGAATTATCACGAAGATTTGTATAATAGAGTTAGCTTGACACTCGTTTCCACAATACGCTGAACCATCAAAGACGTTTATATAATCAGTCTAGATGATGCCCGTGATTTCGTCTGCGTAAGTTTAGGTTTTTCAAAAATTTGGTGGGAACTCTTTAATATTCTGAGAAAAAAGTACCTTATATACTTTCCCGGGGTGCAAACAATTTTTGTACCAAATTCCGTTAAAATCTGTTAAATGGAAAGCAAGCAGGCATACACATAGACACGTTTTCGCATTTATTTACAACTAGCTGATGCCCGCGACTTCCTACTCGTGGATTTAGGTCTTTAAAAATCCTGTGGGAACTCTTTAATTTTTCGGGATAAAAAGTAGCCTATGTCCTTCCCCGGGATGCAAGCTATCTCTGTACCAAATTTCGTCAAAATCGGTTGAACGGTTGAGCCGTGAAAAGCTAACAGACAGACAGACACACTTTCGCATTTATAATATTAGTATGGATAGTATGGATTTATAATCTTTTAACTGCAGAAAACGTTTGTTCAAATCGGTTAATTTTCAAACGGGTAGGTATTGATAGTAATTAATTGAAATTAATTTTCCAACATTACAGAGAAGTTACAAGTACACTTTGAAACACTTGAGAATCTCAAGAAATATTCAGCATCAAAACTATTCGAGTGTCAGAAACAACAGCAAGTTGGCGGCAACTGCTCTCATGAAAGTCAAGATCTTGAAAGGACAGTGGTACGTAACTTGTAAGTCATGGTTTATACAGAAGTGGTGAAAGGTAGAGATGATGGCATAGATGCAATCCGCCCTCACGGATTAGTATTACGTTAGCTATATACTAGTATATAAAGGATATGTAGAACTGGCACCAAAACAAGCGTCAATTAATTAAAAAAATTATTAATTTTATTAGCCAATTATTAATATTTCAAGTATTTTACCAGAACAAACTTTAACAAGTTTTATTGTTAGTGTACACTTAATGATTATATCATTTTATCAAACGTTAGGTATAAATTAGCAATTAAGGATGTATTATCAAATTCTGCCTAGTTATCTATACTAATATTATAAAGAGGTAATGTCGTTAAGTTTTTTTGTAGGGGGTAATCTCTGGAACTTGTGAACCGATTTTGAATATTCTTTTACCAATAAAAAGCTACATTATTCCTGAGTGACATAGGCTATATTATATACACGTGGGCGAAGCCGCGGGGATCAGCTAGTAGTTTATACTTTAGTCGATTTTAGTTTGTTACCTACCTAGTTAGTGATTTTATACTCTGTGCCTAATTTTTCATATGCGTACTATGCCCGTGTGTTGTGGACATAATTATTATTATAAGTATTAATCTCTCATTGGAGACTGCTTTGGATTAAGTGTTTTTATATATATACTATCTATATTTCTCATTGTAACTGTTTGTCTCTACAAAATAAATTAAATTAAAAATTAAATTAAATTAGTTCCAACAAAAAGCAAAAGCCAAATTTAAACATCATAGTCCATCATCCATCCAGTTCCCAACATTGCTTTATCAGCACACTCGATTGATAAAATGTGCTGCTGTCATTTTTACGGTTTCGGAACACTAAATTCAAATCAAATCAATTTGGATCTAGCGCGCAACCCCTCGTAAGTACAAATAGTGTACTACGACTACTTCTGATCGAAAATTCTCGGACTCGGATCGGATGAGTACGTATAAAGCCTAAAGAGCCTTAATCTTAGCATTTAAACTATCGTTAGTCATTTCCATCTTTACATAGTATAAAATAAAGTCTCTTCCCGCTGTCTGTATGTATGTATAAACGCGTAGATCTTTTAAACTATGCAACGGATTTTAATGCGGTTTTCACCAATAGATAGAGTGATTCAAGTGGAAGGTTTATAGGTAGTTTAAGTCTCAAAAAATTAGAGATCCCTAGGAAAATTGAAATCTCACTGACATCACATTAGTATCTACACTGCACCCATGCGAAGCCGGGGCGGGTCGCTAGTCATAAATATAGAAGAAACCCGGCTTTACTCACGTATTCTTCGACGTTAGCCCTACTAGTTTCAGGACGTTTTAGTCGGGTTAGTTTTCTTCTTTATTTATAACGCAGCTTTAATCTTTTACCAAGATCGCTTTTATTTCAGTTTTTATACGAAACTTCACCGTTCCCCGTCGTGATGGCGGAAATTGCTATACATGGCTTCAAAGAGGTGTCGGATCTAAGTGTCTGCCTCAAAGACATCATCTCGAGGATGATGACCCATTCAGTGAAAGTCATCGGGGACTTCAACAGATGCATTCACAACATCGAAATGCCCAAACTGAAGTACTTGCTCAAGTTTATGAAGAAATATGCAAGATAATAATAAGGTTTAGTTTATATTTAAAGCGAATCCACACCATAAAAATGTATCGCGCTAGGCCAAAATGCTTGAAACACATCCAGAGCGATTACGCACTACACTTCCGTCATCAGAGTTCTCTCCGTCATCCGTGAGAATATCTCGGATGTGCCTTGGATTTAAATCGAACATGACGTAGATATGTCAAAGATGTCCACTGAATAGCTTGGATTCGGATCAGAGATCGGATTAGTGCGTAAGCTATATCCGAGTTCGGTCTGAATTTTTTATATCCGCATTTTCACGGACTCGGATCGGATGAGTGCGTAACCGCTGTCATGGCATTTATTTGGAAAATATTTGTTGTGGTCAAAATAATTACGACACACGTAACGTTCCAACGCAAGACGCAATTTTTTGTAGATGTGCCTTAACATAAACCTTAACAAAACACGTGAAATGTATGCAAAGTATGTGCATAATTTCAAAATAACATTGTTCTAAAACTTAACTTTAAGGAACTTACCTACTTGTTTTTGAATTATTTTAGATTTGTTCAGGAAATGCTATATCTTGTAATAAAAATTTGCTTTTGGTGGTGTGATATTATTTAAGTAATTATGACTGTTACTATAGGTATTAGGGATCATTAAGTGTCGTTTGATTAGGCCATGGAATTGTAAAATATATCGATAATATACCATAGACGTTTCCATGTGATTACCTTTTTTGTAATTAGCCTAATTGACGATATTTATGACTCATACGTATTCCCATGTGCCATTAGCATAAAAAAAGAAAAGCTTTTTCAGGTTTTGTTCTATACCTATTTTCCCTAGATTACAACGCGTATCTGTCGATAACAACGATCGTGTCACTAATAATAATTCGATATGGTTGATAGTAATGTACTTTAAAGTATCTATAATCAGAATAAAGACAAAAGAGATATATTTTTAAAATTTTGTAAATACATAGCAGAAAAAATAATAAGACAAAACAAATAATCAAGTTATTTATATATGTGCTATAAAACATATAGCACATATATAAAATAAAAATACAGATAATGAATATAAACAAAATAAATATACTTATAAATTAGCCACAATAATGTTATTGTGGCCAGTACCTTAACAAATATATAAAATAAAATATCACAATAATTATATATGTACCTTCTTTTTACAAGCAAAGGCTCTTTACTTCATGTTATAATAACATGAAGTAAAAAGACCAACATTAGAAATAATATATAAAATAAATATTAAACATAAAATACTAAATATATAAATGGAAATAAAATCTTAGATTTTATTTCATTTAAAAATAATTAAAAACGTAATACCAAAGACTCTGATCTCCACGTCAGAGGTAAATAGAGCAATCTATGATTAAAAAAAAAAAAAAAAAAAAAAAAAAAAAAAATATCTATAATACATAGATATTATATATCTGTGAATGATAACGAGGCAAAATAAAACGTTACTTTTAATTCCTACTAAACTAATACCTAATAATTATTATTTGTTATTCATATTGCGAGAACATGAAGACAAATTCCTAAATATTTATATAAATCAAATTTTATACTACTTTTATCACTATTTCAAGGGATTGATTATTATCACTCCGCGTTAACGTAGATATCCACAAAAAGGAAAAGTGGGTAAGTGTTTTTCTATGAATATAAAACCATCGTTAAGAGTAATCATTTCCGATTCCAATAAAGAACTCGTAAGTCTGCACTGTAGTAATAGCATACGTAACTAAAGCCTATCATAATTGTCAAAATATATCTAAAGTTCAGTGAAATATATTTGAACTTATCTTTTCGTAGAACATTACACAATAATATAATCAGCAGTAAAATTCAATGTAAATAGGAGGTATGTAACGATATTATGTTGATTAGGTACTATACACTTACCAGTAATATGACAACATCAGAAGAACACGGCTGATATTTCAGTAGTCTGCTAAACCTCAAAGTCCTCTGGGCCATAGTCAACGGACCCACAGGCCTCGAGTGTATGAGGGGAGACGGTGGAGGATGAGGCGGTGGGGTCGACATGGAAGGTAAGTTACGGCGAACGGTCTCTAAAGGAACGGTTCGAGCCACCAAAGAATCACTCCCAACAGAATTGGCACTACCACTGAATATGTTCATCAAGTCACCGATTGACCCTCCGCCACTTGAACCTGCGCTACATCGCAGCTTATCCAAGTCAGTAAGACTTGAGCCACGACGGACCCGTAACCGGGAACCACTGGCATTTGAACGGTTAGATTCAAACGTTTGCTCGCGACGCACGTCAGCCTCGCTGACCGCATGACACTTCCTACTTCGCACCATTTTTACTCAATCATACACGCAACAAGGTGGACAAATGTTCGAGACAATTCAGTGAGTGCGACAATTATTACAAAAATACTGAAGGTGAAAACTTTACTGTTTTCACCTGAAGTTAAATAAATTTGCATACAAATAGGCGATAGGTGCGCGCGCGTCGCTATCATTAGGGCCACGGACGCCCGCACGATAATGATAACGCGTCCTCGCTGGTTTCCGTTGACATTGTTTTACGTAACTTCAAAATAAAACAGTTTAATTTCTTTTCACTTTTACTGATGTGCGTACGGTACAAAGTCTGTTTGCGAACTGCGGGAGTGCGTAGACTTGGTTGGCATGGGATAGAATAACAGAGTAGAACTAATGAAGTGAACGGGTTCAAAGGCTTCATAGGACTCGGTGGGAGGCACTACTTACCCAGCAGGCGACAGGACGCCTTAAAGGAAAACCTTGTAAAGAATGTTCGTTAAGTAACTTGTGGAAGGATTTAAAAAATCCCATTTCAATACATTCTTCTAACTATATACCCAAAACAGTTGTAATTATATTGAATTTATTAGAGCATTAACAAAATTGTCAATGTTTCAATTTTACATAAACGCCCGATTACGATTTCAATCTCATAAGTAATAGCAATTCTGAGGTAATAGGCTATTTTATCTGACTTTGAAATATCCAGTGACTCACTCTATATTTGTGATCTACTTCCAGTAACATAAATAATGCACGAATAACATAATAGTGTAGTACAACTACAACAGATTTATATATTACACGTAAGCTGTAATTAGAATGCTTTTCAATCCAATTCGGAAATAAGAGTTTTAATTATCGAAAAGTACAAATCTTTTCAATAAGTACCATACTATCTACTAGCAGCTTTTCTGATACAACTAAAGTGCCAAGTGCGAGTCTGACTCGCACACGAAGGGTTCCGTACCATTGCAGAAGATATACAGACAGACCTACCTAGCACAATTTTATTATGTACAACCACTGTAATCTGTGTGTACAATACTGCAAGTTAATGACAAAAAGCGCCATCTTTTACCGATTTAATTATATATTATTCGTCAACACATTTTGATTTTTTTTGTGATGCAACCACAAATTCACAGTTTTCCGATTTTTTCTTTTACTTGTGCTATAAGACCCCAACCTGCCAAATTTCATGATTCTAGGTCAACGGGAAGTACCCTATAGGTTTTCTTGACAGACATGACAGCCAGACAGTCCGACAACAAATTAGTGATCCTATAAGGGTTCTTTTTTCTTTTTGAGTACGGAGCCCTAAAAATACAAATACCTCGAAATATCAAATAAATACGCTGCAAAAACCGTTTATGTATCAATCTAATCTCATTTCAATCCGCCGAGATTTTGTAAAGGTGGGTAACGAAGCCATACGCCGATCAAAGCCCACTAGAGAGCTTTTGTTACGTTGTACGTGTAATATTTCAAAGAAAAACTAGTTATAGTGGTACATTTCTTAGTAAAAACCTGGCAAGAATTCATTACGAAACATTACGAAATCTATACATCCATACTAATATTACTAAGATATAAATGCGTCTGTCTATCTCTCTGTCTATTACATTTTCACGGTCCATCTGTTAAGCCAATTAATTGTACGTGATACAAATAAGTTCACTTCTCGAAGACGGATATAGGTAAATTTTTATGGCAGAAAAGTTATTCCCACGAAGTTTTTTAAAAAATCTATTACCACCCAGACAAAGTCGAAGGTGTCAATAACTATGACATACATGTGTCGAAATACCCTGAATACTAACTGGAAATACCTCATTTTACGAATACTTCGTACAAGTACTTGTTTCATGTAGGTTGACGGTAATCAATCAGGAAACTTTAGGAAATTTAAGTAATGATAGGTAGGAATTATATTCGTATCCATACTATCCATACTTCCATACTAATATTATAAATGCGAGAATGTGACGGACAGATGTCTGTCTGTCTGTCTGCTCGTTTTTCACGGCCCAACAGTTTAACCGATTTTAATGAAATTTGCTACAGAGTTAGCTTACACCACGGGGCATAGGCTACTTTTTATCCCGGAAAATTTAAGAGTTCCCACGGGATTTTTAAAAAACCTTAATCCACGTGGACGAAGTCTCGGCCATCATCTAGTCCATACTAATATTATAAATGCGAAAGTGTGTCTGTCTGTCTCTCTGTCTGTCTGCTAGTTGTCTATAAATCTTACGTACTGTACAAGCAGAGAATAAACCTTGTCATCAGTGTGTACAAGGTACGATAGAGCTCATACCGCGGTACTTAGAGTCGCTAATCGTTACTTAAGATTGCGTTAAAACGAGACAGATTTATGTGAGAGATATAGCTCTGTCTCGTTTTAACTAAACTTAAGTAACGATTAAGTGACTCTGAGTACGGCAGTTTAGTCGTGTTAAATCAATCATCACTAATGAAAATTGAAACATTACGAAATCTTCATAAATATGAAAACTGAAATAATTTGTTTTTTCAAGAGCAATTTCTTGTTAGGACTAGTTTCCATAAAGAAAAATAGAATGGAGAATCCACAACACTATATAGTAATATAGTGTTGTGGATTCTCCATTATTATGAGAGTCATCGCCAACTATACCTAGACATGAAAGCTAAAGGCGAACGGAGCATTTCTCATTATTGCTTTTTTAAGCATAATTATTGTCGTCAAGCGCAAGCATATTATCTAAATATATAAAACGAAAAGGTGATCGACTGAAAAGACGTAGGTAAATCTTCGAATCATTAGACAGTCTCTCAGTGAGACGTTCCTTTTTGTTACACTAATAAAACTTTAGTTAGGTATGTCATACATATGTGCAAGCCACGTAAGGTCAGCCCATTAGGAGTTCAGTAATAGCCTTTTCGCATTTCTCAGCGGTGGCGTACGTATATACATTTTTTCACAGCGGGATTAAAATACAATGGTTTGGTGTTGTGATGTAATCTTGGTAGGACTAGTTTTAAAAAAAAATTACAAAAAAAATAAAAACCGACTTCGATACACAAACACTAAAAATTGAAAAATAATTTAATTTATTATCGAATATATTATGTATACAAGAGTTAATATAGTTCCATAATAATACTTTTTGGTGCCGGTGCCAAATAGCTTTAGCTGCGCGAATCGTCTAGACTTCATATTTTTATGAGACTCCACAATGGCACCTCATTGGCACCGACCCCAAAAATATTATTATGGAACTATATTAACTCTTGTATACAAAATATATTCGGTAATAAATTAAATTATTTTTCAATTTTTAGTGTTTGCGTATCGAAGTCGGTTTCATTTTTTTTGTAAAAAAAAATTATTTCACAATTTTTAGTGGCCCCATGGAATTATGCTATGACTGGTTAAAAATCTACTGTTTACTAAGCTATTACACTGATCGCGAGCAATTTACTCTTATCCGTTGAGGAGTTCCAGTATCTATCTTCGAAGATGTTCATCAGATCTTCACCAAATTTAAATGGGACCAACTTTGAAGTATACACTTTCGAACAAAAAAAGAATTTTCAAAATCGGTCCCGGCATCTTCGAGTAATCCGGTTACATACATAAAAAATAAAAATAAAAAATAAATAAAAAAAGATTCCGACGAATTGAGAACCTCCTCCTTTTTTTGAAGTCGGTTAAAAACTAGAAGAAAAATAGAACGCAAAATCAGCAACACTTTAAGAGTTATCGCCAGCTATACTGAGACATGAAAGTGACAGGCGGATGGAACATTTCTCATCCAATCCATATCCAATCCATCTCCAAGTCTTAAAAGGCAAGACAACAAAAAATCTGTCAAATCTATCCTATTTCTATTGTGCGCAATCTGTAATCTAAAAGATAGTCAAAGTCAAAGTCAAAGCCAAATGATTTATTCAAAATAGGTAATAAATTACTCTTATTGATGGTCTGGAATGGTGTTAGATTTGTAAGATATAGTGGTGATAATTATTAGGCAAACTTAAAACTAAAGCAACGAGGGTTCCAAACGCGTTCAGGTCTGAGAAGAGCCCACAACAAACTAAGCCGGGTATTCTTTTTATTATCACTACTTTACAAAATTATTGAAACTTATTAGAACTATCACAAAGCCGTTAAGCAACTCATTCCCAAGCTGGCTTATCATTTAAATAATCCTTTACATTGTAATAGGATTTTTCAATTAGTTTACGTTTTATGAAAATTTTGAACTTGTTGAGAGACATCTCCAATATGTCTTCTGGAAGCTTATTATAGAAACGTATGGAATTACGAGCAAATGAATTGCTAACTTTACTGAGCCTAGAGGCGGGCATTACAAGTTTATTTTTATTTCTAGTATTTATATTATGAGTCACTTTTTTTTTAAATTTATTTATGTTTTTATGTACGTACAGTAAATTTTCAAAAATATATTGATTATGCACTGTCATAATTTTAACTTCCCTAAATTTAGTTCTCAGTGACTCTCGTGGCCCCATACTGTATATGGCTCGAACAGCCCTTTTCTGCAGCACAAAAATAGAATTAATATCAGCAGCATTACCCCATAATAATATACCATATGACATAATGCTGTGAAAGTAACTAAAATATACTACTCTCGCTGTTTCTATGTCTGTCAACTGGCGAATCTTTATATCTACTGCTGCTGATAGGCCTTAATATCTACTGCTATCCCTTTTATGATAGGTACATCATGCGGCAAAGGATAGCACGAGATTAAACCTTGTTAATTTAGTTTAGTTTAGACTTAAATACTTAAATAGAGGTTATTTACAACAGAGCTCACAGTATTTATAAATTTTATTAATTTATGCTAATAAGGAATTATTGGAAATACATTACAAAGTATACTTAATTAGCGTTTCATTTAGGTAGATAAGAGCATGTTAGGCACAAGACACGGCGTCATTTTCAAGTCCACTAAGCTATATTTACTAGGGGCGGCCGGCAATGCGTTGTAACGCGCCCAAGCACGCCGCATGACCTTAGTATATTAATTTCAGTGTACGAATTTCGATAGCATGTTGAAATTGTACCTAAAGCTGAGTTTAATTTATCAAAAAGCATGGGTTCTATGAGTTGAACCGTCTTCTTCCGTCTTTATACGTTGGCCCTTAGTGTGCGATTAGAGAAGTAGGTACCCATTATTGATCTTGCCTACGACGTATAATATAACAAGAACATGCATATAAAACTGAAGACAGACATTAATAAAATGAATGTAGTATAAATTGGACACCGACGGAGCCAGACTACATTTGATTAACATCAATTTCGCGAAATTTGATTAGGTGCAGACAGTCGTAAAGTAAATTCTATGGTTCATGTCGGGGTATACCTTTGTCAGATTTAAGATAACTAACTGTATTCGTACCTTGGGAAATTCACACCGTATTTAAATAGGAGTAAACTCTCTTAGTTAATGAAGTTAACGAATTTCGAATTATTATTATTAAAATGATTTGATCAATGAAGATAAGATTATTAAAAGTTTTAGGGCATGTCTTTATCTAACGAATAAATATGACGTTATGGCAGATTTTGTATTGGGAATCTGTCAAAATATCAAATTTATCTGGTAGATAAAGTTAATTTGGTGATTGTGAAACAGGCTTTCATATTTTAAACTCAACTCAAGCAATTGTTGTAGGTATTGTTATAACAATCTTATAAAAAGTATATTTTTATTTTATTTTGTAAACTTACCTTATTCCTTACATCCTAGTTTCCTTCTTCACTTATTAAAACACATTAATTCTCCATTTGCATGAAAATAAATAATTACACAAAAACATTAATAAAGGACAATCGAAACAGATAACAAGTCAAATGTACAATTAATTATTTAAAAAAATCCAAAAAAAAATTTCATCAAATCTGTTTCAATCATCAAAAGGTAAAAGGTACTCACATTAAGCTGCATGACGATCTTGTTGTACGCTCGATGCCATCTTTGCTTCGGCGTGAGTTTAGGCTGCTCCGGCTGGAACACCATCTGTTCTTCATCGTGTCTATTTGGCTCCTGATTAAAAACACTATCCTCTGGATACTGCTCGTCAAATCTTTCCTGATCTTGAAATTTCTCATCTTCCCTAAAAGTCTCATCTTGATCTTGATCGTCCTGATAATCGTTATCTTGGTCAAAGGACTCTTGCCTCTCAAACCTATCTTGTTCGTCGGGGACTTCGTGAAATTTCACTTTCGATTTGTCTGTGATTGGTTCTGTAAAAAAATTGGACATTAAAAATGGCTTTAATACTATTTTTTTTTCAAAAGTCTAAGATGTAATTTCAAAGAATAAAGTAATAGAGTAGTAAATGAGTATAAATGCAACCATATTATTGTTTGACTGTTACCTTGAAACGGCTCAAAGGTTAACTAGGTAAGGTAGGTATAGCTTGGATTAGAATGTTTATTTATTTTTGCTTTTATTTTTTTAGTTTTACTGCCTACGTTCAAGTTTGTTAAAGTAGTTTCTATTAATTCAAAATTAAATTATCGTATATTTACCTTCTAAGCTAGTAGGTATTGTAAGTTTTTCTTCATGGTGCGATAAAAAAGAACTCTGTGAAGTTTTTCGATCAAGTACAGAAGGCGTTTGACTATGATAACTGTCAACAGAAGGTTTTCTGACTTGAGAAATAGTCTTAGTGGGCGACGCAGTCTTTTGTATACTTGGACTGGTATCCTCCACTGTCTTTGCTTCTTCTGCGACATCTTCATGAATGGTATCATGAGCGTAATCTTCATCACGATACCTATCTAAAGATGTCCTATCGCGATCTACTTGATCAAGTTCAGTCTTATTGTACTCATCCTCGTAGGCACTTTCATCGAAACTCCCTGAAGGATAATCCTCTGGAGCATCGGGTAAGGTCCGTGTTCTACGCACTGGAGGTCTTTGCATAGAATCCTGTCTTTTCAACGATGGCGTTCTTGGTAACGATGGAGTGGACGTCGCCACAGTACTTATTGGAACTGATGAAGAATCAGACACAGGGACGGATGTCGTATCGGATACAGTCAGTGCACTTGTAAACGGCGTGACGGAAGCTGATTCGTAAGTGGAGGATATGGTTGATTCTATATATGTAACAGAAACCGAAGATATAGATACAGATGGAGGTGGTTGTTGTTGTTGTAGCTGCTGCTGTTGTTGTTGACTTACAGAAGGAGCAGCAACAGCAGCCGCGGCGGCACCAAAAAAACTTCCAAGTTTCTTCGCGCCACCTGCCATAAATGAGCCAAAAGTAGCTGCTCCCGTAAGGACAGATGATTGCAGCTGTTGTGCTGGCAGTTTTTGTTGTTGCTGCTGCTGCTGTCTTTGCGCCACCTGCTGTTGCTGCAACAATATTTGCTGTTCTTGTTGTTTATGTAAATACTCCTGATCTTGCTTCTGATTATATAGATCTTGTTGTTTCTTATATTGGTCCTGTTGCTGCTGATAATCTGTTTGTTGCTGTTGCATATAATCCTGTTGTTCTTGCTGATAATTATCATGATTTTGTTGATACTGTGGTTCTTCCTGGTACAGTAGTTGGCTATCAAAATACTTTTGGTCTTTCTGTTCACTATGAATGTCCTGTTGTTGTTGATAATCGTGTTGATCATGCTGAAGATTAAATTGTTTTTCACTATCTTGAAAGTCATGTTCGTCTTGATACTGAGTTTCATATTGATACGTAAGGTGCTTATCTGACTTTTGATCTAAGAATTGATTTTGACTATCTTGGTATGACTGTTCTTGTTGATCAAGCTTTTGGTAGTGTTGTTTATCCTCGTACTTTAAATCAAATTGCTGGTAGTTTTGTTCATATTGACTCGTAATAATATCTTGTTTTGTGGTCACTGGCGGTTGAATATATGAAGTGATTTTTGATGGCACAGACTTTGTTATCACAGAATCGTCTAAACTCGTCACTTGATAAGAAAACTGCGTTGAACTATCCGTCTCGGTCCATGTCGTTTTCTGAGCTGAAAATGGAAATAAATATTTGAATACTGAAAAAGTAATATTGTCAAAATAACTGTTAAAATACTTAAACGACATATTGGGGACTGATTCAGAATTAAACTGATTTGCTTATGAGTTTGCATTGCGTTTGGATAACCATGACCGAATAACGGATATTTTTATCGGCATTGAAATACCTACTCAGTGTCAATGATAAATAGCAATAGGTATAACTACATTATAATAATTTAAAACGGGAGCATACAAGTTTGCCAGATTTATAATTAAACTTGCTTATGCTCGCAACTTCACCCGCGTGGACTAGTTACACAAATTTCAAACCCCTGTTTTACCTCTTTAGGGAATGAATTTTCAAAAATCCTTTCTCGGATGTCTACGTCGTATTAACTATCTGCATGCCAAATATCAGCTCGATCCGTCCAGTTTGAGCTGTGCGTTGATATATCATCTGACTGATCAGATTTCGTGTTGTAACTGGCAGTGAGTAAACAGTGGGTTAGTAGTCAAAAACGCTCCAGGTGCGATGCCGGATGCAGGAAACTCAGATTTGAATCCTGCCAGTCCCGCAATTTTGGATATGAAGTATTAAAATTAGCTAAAACTAGATGATGCCCGCGACTTCATTCGTGTGGATTTAGGTTATTAAAAATCCTGTGTGAACTCTTTGATTTTCCGGGATAAAAAGTAGCCTATGTTCTTCCCCGGAATTTCGTCAAAATCGGTTGAACGGATAGGCCGTGAAGACAGACAGACAGACGGATAGACAGATTATATATGGATTATTGTTCCATGCAGCCCTGTGGCATGCTGCAATATCGCATATTGTTCTGGCGTAAATGAAGCTTTAGTGATAGTTACCTTGCGCGGCTGGTGGTGTAGCGTGCGGCGTCTCGTCGAAGAATGGCTGCATCCCCTCATCGTCGTAACTACAACATCATAACGCGTTAATATCAAATGTTGTGTCAGAAGCAGGCGGTACTTAGCGGAAATCCATGATATACAATGAACCAAAATCTTAATCCTACTAATATTATAAATGTGAAAGTGTGGATGTTTGGATTTCTGTTACTCAGTCACGCAAAAACGGCTGAACGGATTTGGATGAAATTTGGAATGGAGATTAAAACATAGGCTACTTTTATCCCGGATAATCAAAGAGTTCCCGCGGGATTTTGAAAAATATAAATCCATGCGGACGAATTTGCGGGCATCAGCTAGTTTGCTATAATCCACTGAAACAAACCGAATCTGTATGGTTGCTTGCCTGGTGGCTGATTTTTCCTGCATGTTTAGCAGTGGGAGGGCGGGCGGTGCATGTCGCATGCTGCATGTTGCACCATACAGATTCATGTTGTTTTAGCGGATTATAGCAAATTAAGTTATCGGTTCATTGCGTTAATATGCGAAGCTGGGGCGGGTCGCTAGTGTTATATAATATAACACTAGCGACCCGCCCCGCCTTCGCACGGGTAGCTTATTACAATTTTCATAGGGATCCCTAACTTTTTTGAAAATAAAATAAGGCCTATTTCACTCAGGAATTAGCTCTCTACTGGTGAAAGAATTTTCAAAATCGGTTCAGTAGTTCCAGAGATTACTTCATACAAACAAACTTAATACTTTATCTCTTTCGCATTTATAATAATACACAGACAGGCACACTTTCGCATTTATAATAATATTAAGTATGGTTTATTATGGATATTGCATTTTCGAATTAAAAATCTAGCGCACTAGATGAGCAGCTTATCGTACCGAATTACGTTACGACACACTACAACACAGCACTGTGTCTGCATCTTTATACACACCTTGTACTATTATAATTGCTATCCTGATAGTGATCTATGGCAGTGTCTTGATATTGCTGTGGTTGTTTTTGCTGTTGCTGCTGTAGCGATTGTTGTTGGTACCCGTAGCTGATGTAGCTATAACTACTAACGTCGGGTACCGTTCTCTCGGGTTCTGCAAAAGATAAGTTATGATTAGCGTCGTTTGCGGTGCTGTAAGGAACTAACGCGCGAACACGTAAAACGTAATGTAGGACACGTAAAGATGGGCTCAAGAGAACAGCGGTGTGGAAAAATCTGCTCATGGGTAATCTATACAGCTGTGCGCAAAGAGAAAAATTGACAGATGAACCAATGCGTGCCGACAACTTTTTTTTTAAAATTAGCCATGCTAATCGTGACTAATATTCTTCTTTCCACTCCAACTAAGCGTACAGCTTGTGCTAGAAGCAGGCACGACAACAGTGCAACGGTGGGGTTTGAACCGGCGACCTTACGGAATTCAGTCTGCTTCTCAATGGTTGAGCTATTGAGGGTTTAAACTTTGTACCATTAAATAAACAAGTACATGTTGTACTCGCTTCGGCGTTGATGAAGGTGTTGCTGAGTGTAACAACGACGGTATATGTACCTTGTATGTAAGGCATGTGTGTGCGCGGTTGCAGGCGGTGCGGGTTGCGCTCGCGGCGCGGCCGTTACCGCGGGTGACCGCAACAACCGCCGACTCTTAGCGACCCCATCCTAAATCGCTACCCGGGGGCACGGGCAACGCTCGACCGCGTTCCGGCGTTGATGAAGGTGTTGCTAAGTATAACAACGACGGTATTATATGTACCTTGTATGTAAGGCACGTGTGTGTGCGCGGTCGTGGGGGGTGCGGGTTGCGGTCGCGGTGCGGCCGTCACCGCGGGTGGCCGCGGCAACCGCCGACTCCTACGACCCCACCCTGAATCGCTACCCGGGGGCACGGGCAACGCTCGACCGCGTTTCGGCGTTGATGAAGGTGTTGCTGAGTATAACAATAAAACAACAACTGAATAACATATTTACGTCCCAATGGACAACTTAAATTTCCACCGTCCTTTTTAAAAAAAATGGTTAACTACAAGTTTACTGTTTAGGGCGGCGTTAAATAAATCCATTTAGCCTTAAGGATTGCAAACCTCCAGTAGGAGAGGGCACAAGAATAAGAAGAACGTTAACTGCAAAAAACAGTTTTTGAGCTATCGCCAAAAATCATGGAAAGAAAAACCGATGTTCAAAGTAAAACCACTAGGGCGAAAGTAAAAATATTTTTCCGTTTTAAGTTAAAATCAGTTTTTAATTCTCACCTTTTTGGCGATGGCTCAAAAACTACTTTTTGCAACTAACTGGGTAAGTATAAGAAAAAGGACAGCAGATTTCTATCGGACGGCACTATTGTGTCCCTACCTACTTAGAAACTATGATAAATATACTATGTGCCCCAAGCACAATCAGTGCGACAACGCTTTTTTGCGGCTTGTTATTTGAGAAAGAGTTACAAAAGTCAAAGGATTGTGCTCAGGCTGCAGCAAGTTCAAAGTTTTAAGATTTTAGAAGCAATTAACACCCCCTACCTGGAAGACTGGCTGTTGTACGTCGCTGCCGATGCCTATACGGTGCCATCTCATTATAATCCGAATAACGGGATGAAGGTGGCAACTGCAACAAAAATAGAGTAACGTTGCGCACAGTTTTAAAAACTTTACCTGCAAGTGAGCGTAAATTGCGCTGCGACTAGTAGCTGACAGGAGTTGGTAAAACTTAGCCACAGAAGGATAGTATGTTCTTACCAAAAGAGGATCAACGAATGTAGTCAGAATGTAATCAGATTTCGATCTGGACCCAATCTAACAATTTTCCAAATTACTTACAGTCAAATGCTGTTTAGTCAAATTTAACCGGCTACAACTAGTTTTAGTCCTAAATAAAGAGAATATGATTATCCGCATGTCAGATAATATATGCGGATTTGTAACCGGATTGCCAGATGACGATGCCAGAACCTTTTCTCCTCATACATTCAATATGGTATTTTATACCAATCGAGAAAAGAAATTATAATGAATAACAGATAAAAAATGAAATCTTTAAAATGAATTATATCATTTTAAATATTTCAATTTTTTTTTTTTGTTCTACAAATATCCAAAATGCATGATACCGTAGCTGCCATGTTAATTCCAACTGTGACGTCATATGGATTGAAATCGTAATGTATTTTACTAAGAAAACACTATTGGTTACTAATCCGTGTGACGTCATGATAGCTCATGAACCTAAAAAGATAGTAGTTAGCGTAGGTAGCGTTTTTGCAGCAAAATTTGAAATGCAGAATTTAAATGCATTTTTATTGCACTTATCGATTGAATAAAATTTTTGTTTTGGTAGTTTAGGATCAAATTAAGACAATTTTCAAAAAAGCTTGTGCTGGGAATAGGTACGACAACAGTGCAACGGTTGGGGTTTAAACCGGCGACCTTTCGGTTTTGAGTCCGCTCCTTTAACCGTTGAGCTATCGAGGCTCAATTATTAACCAGATTTTCGATTATCCGAGTTACTGATTACGATAACAATTATTATATTAATCCGGTTAATCGAGTCCTTACTTTACGCCTAAGTTTATCCAACCAGTCGCTGTAGCCGGCTAAAAATAAGTGGTTAGGTACACTTATTTTTAGCCGAACTTGAACTTTTAGCCGTACACTAAGAACCCCTACGTTTGGGTACCTGTTTAGGCGGCATTTGTGGTAACTGCACAACGGACGAACGGCGTTTATTGATAATGTTCTCGTACTCGGTAGGCGTGAGTCCGCACTCCACGAAGAAGTACTGGCCTTCCCATGGCGGCTCGTAAGCCTGGTACGGGTAACTGCTCGAGTCGTAGTACTCCTCATAGCTGGGCTGTTGCGATAATTGTGTATGGTCCCTATTGAAAAATGTACAATCTATAAATCAATATCCTTACTAGTAAGTATTGTAAAAGCGAAAATGTGTCTGTCTGTCTGTTACCTTTTGACAGCCCATGTACAATATTGGTACAAATATAACAAATTGTTACAAATATAGCATGAATCTCGAAAACGCACAATATTAGCTACCTTGTGTTTTACACAACTATAATGCTGAAAGTAAAGCATTTATTTTAGTACGGCCCGCAGTCAAAACCGCGGCGCGTGCGCGAACGGACTCCCTTGAAAAAGGACCCCGGATGGGTTCGAAACTAGTCGGGCTAACGTCGACTAAACACGTGAGTACAGCCGGGACAGATATTATTTAGGAAAGAAAAGATGTAACTAAATTAAGGGATTAAAATGGGGGTGGAAGGGTTATATGAAACCCTATGTTTTTGAAGTTAGAGATATGAAAATTGGCGTTTAGGTATTCTGGGTTCCGTGTCTTAAGGTAAGACTACTGAGTGAGTAGGTAAGTGAGGCCTTTTGCAGCGGGAAAATTTCAGATCTCATGAGAAACCAGAAATTTTAGGCGGACGAAGTCGCGGGCATCTGCTAGTGTACATATATAGCTCAGAAATTATTGAAAAATACCTAATTAAATGCAGAATAAAGCTCACCTAATGTGCGTACTAGTGGTATATGGGTCATACCCGTATCCTATACTATCGTCGTATAACGTGTTCTGGCGCTCGAGGCTCGGCCTTCGCTGCTCTTCTGTAAATACACCAAAAAAAGGATAAGAGAAATTTGCAAAGCAAAAGAGCTTGAGAAGAGTTCATTCGTAGCGCGCTCCAAACAAATGTAGTTTGGTTCTTATTTGAACAAACTTAATAAGATTTTGTAGTCACGTTTGAGAATCTCATATCTGTGTCTGTAGTTTACCAGATTTTCGTAAAAACCATCATGATCAACCCATGAGCCACTACAGAGTACGGGTCTCCTCTCAAATGAGAAGGGTTTTGGCCATAGTCTACCACGCTGGCCAAGTGTGGATGCAGGGCATGCAGGTTTCCTAACGATGTTTTCCGACACCGTAAAATCAAGTGATATTTAATTACTTAAACGAACAATATGATTCCGAAAAGTTAGAGGTGCGTGCCCGTGATCGAATCCTACTAGGAGGCGGACGTCTTAACCACTAGGCTATACACAGCTTGTGAATAAAATTAAAATCAATTAAAAAAATAGTAGTTTTATTGCTTACTAATAATGGGATTTCGAGACTGATTGTGCCTAACTATACACAGAGAATTATAGACTTGAAGAGTTCGAGTCTTTTACCTCCAGACTGCCAATCCGCTGCCGTCCGCCAAGAGACAGCAGATTCGACGCTTGCCTGCGCATGCAACTGCGACCACGTATCTATCCTGAAATAATTAACATAAAAGCAGGTTTATTAAAGAGACTATGTAAAAGAGGAAAAATTGTGTAAAGGACCATTAGCATCGGAATTCATAGTCAAGATAGGGGACAATCTTAGAGGACAATTCGGACACATGACGTGTCATCATCATCATGATCAACCCATTGCCGGCTCACTACAGAACACGAGTCGCCTCTCAGAGTGAGAAGGGTTTTGGCCGTAGTCTTCCACGTCCGCCATGTGCGGAAACTAGTCGGGCTAGCGTCAACTAAACACGTGAGTAAAGCTGGATGTGAGACATGTATAGTTTACTTATTTACTTAGTAAACATATATTATAGTTAACTAGATTTAGTTCTCACCTATTAGTTCTAGGTTGACTATTATAATAGAGCGGGTCGGCGTCACCATGAAGATGATACTCGTCTCTTTCGTAAGAGTTCTCTCGAGACACCTCCAAAGATCTCTGAAAACAGACCACAATACTAAATCTTCTAAATATATAAAAGGAAAAGGTGACTGACTGGCTGACTGATCTATCAACTGGACATATCGGACTGAAATTTTCCATGCAGATAGTTATTATGACGTAGACATCCGCTAAGAAAGGATTTTTGGTAATTCAGTCCCTAAGAAGGTAAAATAGGGGTTCGAAATTTGTGTAGTCCACGCGTTCGAAGTCGCTGTCATAAGCTAGTAATTTAATATTACTGGTAACTATTCAGATACGGGTTAGGCATTTAACTGGTACTCAGTAGCTATATTAATTAGGTACAAGGTATTAGAAACGTTGTAATTTGAGCACAAAAAAAACGATAAAACAGTCGTACTGAAAATGCTAAAATTTTTATAAATGGCAAGCATATTAAATTTTTAATACCATAGTTTTATTATACCATATTTTATTACTAAATAGGTACCTATTAGTATACTAGCTAGTATCCACGTGGAGCCTACGGCACTCACTCGCTACACCTACCCATGCATACAATCACATCGGTTCGTTGCTCCGTTGTGGCGTGATTGAAGGTCCAACCAACAAACAAACACACGTTCGCATTTATAAAATGGGCAGTGATTACGATACGTGTGATTTAGTAAGTATCTAGTCGCTCACTGCGCTAGGGCGCTATCTCGCGCCATGGATTGGGTCAATTTTAGCGTAAACATACGCATATAAATCATTATTATACGTCGCTCATTCCGGCTGGCGTGTTCGCTTGAATCAGTCGATCAAACAAAACTACTTACAGCTAGCGCATAGAGCGATTACTTACCCATCCGATCAGAATCCGTAAAAATACTTATATAAAATATCTACGTCATTGACTTATATATTACTTCGTATGACTACATCGGAACGTATTTACACGGACTCGGATTGGATGAGTGTGTAACCGCCCTTAGAGGTCTCCTACGCTCGCGGTCGTACGAGATGTGCGTGTGACAAAGAATTAGAGCACTAATTTGAACTTGTAGGTTTCCAAACCTACCTGTGGCGTATGCATTTGATGCGCAGCACTTCTGAACTGCGACGCGCTGCAGTTGGCGTGCTGGCCCACCGGGTAGTTAAGGTCTGACGTGTAGTCGGAGTCCTCGGAATATCCCGCTGTCAATAACAGAAAAATAACATTTTTATAGTACTATGCCTATGAATGTGACCATAGATAGAAAAAATTTAATTATTGTTTCTGTTAATACAGTCCAATTTCAAGAATATTTTATTCACAAAAACATACAATTCTATTAAATAAACTTCTGTTAATTAAATATCACTTGCTTTAAAAATGAAGGAAAACATCGCGAGTAAACTTGCTTATCTAAATGTTCTACATAATGTTGTCAGTGTGTGAAGCCTGTCAATGCGCACTTCGCCATGATAATATTAGGTATATAGATAGTATATTATACATATATATAGCAAACCCTTCTCATTCTGAGAGGACACCCGTGCTCAATAGTGAGCCGGTAATAATGATGATGATGATGATATAATAAATAGCCGGGTCTATTCAAAGTAAATATGCAAATAATTCTCATTCTGAGAGGAGACCCGAGCTCAATAATAGTGGGCTGGCGATGCGTTGATGATGATGATAAGATGATAAAATAGATAGGTCAGGTATATTCAAGGTCAGTAGCCAGTATGCAAATAAAATTCAAAGACTTGATAATATTATTATACTTATAGTACCTATACTATCGGCTCAACAACTCCAAAGTAAACAGAATAACATTCGACTGCTGTTGTTAAAGGATAATGGCAACAAAGGGAAATCTCTCATATTATTTTATAAAAACACGACGTGGGGCGACTTAAATCTATATCATCATGATTAACTCATCTCGCTCACTACAGAGCACATATGTCCTCTCAGAACGAGAAGAGTTTCGGCCAAAGTCTACCACGTTGGCCAAGTGCAGATTGGCAGACTTCACACACCTTTGAGAACATTATAGAGAACTCTCAGGTATACAGGTTTCCTCACGATGTTTTCCTTCACCGTTAATGCAAGTGATATTTAATTACTGCACATAAAAACTACAAATTGCACATAACTTCGAAAGGTTATAGCTGCGTACCCGGGATCGAAACCCCGACATCCGATTAGGAGGAGGATGTCCGAACTACTAGGCTTTCACAGCTTCGATGAAGGAAACATTACATATACGATGCATTTTTATAGTACAAATTTCCAAGTTTTTTAAGATTATAACTAAGCGTCTCTTAAAAATTTAATAACAACTTGTTGGTGGAACGAACGGCCTTAGCCAGAGTAGGTGCATTGATCGCAATAATCGCTCAGATCGGTCGCGTAGGCTTTCCAGATCAATCTCAGTCACTTTCTAGATTAAAAACCGTATCAGCATCACGTAATACTCTAAGTATATAGTCTAGGAGCGATAGCTATTGAAGGGGTTGGCATTGTCGTTGGCAATAGGTATAAGTTTTTACCGCAATTCATCGCTGAAATATTTCGAAAAAACTGTATATAATACTCTTATATCTGTACAATTTTTGCACAAATTAAAATAACTTATGCTAAAAAATGCATTGTGCTGGTTTGGCAATACTACGAGCCAAAAATTAAAATTAAAAGCCAATGTTATTCATATTCTTAAATATATAAAATGATAAGCTGACCGATTAACTGACTGATCTATCAACGCACAGCTCAAACTACTATACGGATCGGGCTGGACATGCAGATAGCTATTATAACATAGACTCCCGTTAATAAGAATTTTTGAACATTCAACTCCTAACGGGGTAAAATAGAGGTTTGAAATTTGTGTAGACGAAGGACGTGGACAAAGTCACGGGAATAAGTTAGTTAGTTAAGTATATAAAATACTTTAAATCTCTGGATTTTTCTACTGCCAAATAGGCTAGTTGACACTTTTTTTAAGTAGGTCTTAAATGGTTAAAATTTGTCCTATTAGATCAAAAAAAGTAACACTATATTTTTTTGCGCCCTAAAAACCGTAAAACTTTAATTTTAAAATATATTTTTCTTAGACAGGTGAAAACACTGTCGGCCATGTTTGGCCGATAGATTATCTGTGCTCTGACGTCATGCATTTGTAAACAACAGTATAACCTCCCAAAGTTTAATAAACATGACTTCTAGACTAGTTTACATGAAAAATATAGTAATTATCGTTATTGTATCATCCGAGAATGTAAAAACGCATCGATAAAGACCACATGAAAGTTGTGGATTAGAGTGCCCAGTAAAATAAATATACGTAACACGCGAAGACTTGCTTAAAGGGATCCTATATCACTAACGACTGCAACCCAAATTTATTTTTGCAAAGATCACTTTGTTGTAAGTTTTACTTAATAACTTATTCAATTTATAAAGAGAAAACGATAATTTTTTACGTTTACTATGAGTTTTTAGAAATATATAAAAACTAGCTTATGCTCGTGACTTCGCCCGCGTGGACTTCATAAATTCAAACCCCCATTTAACCCACTCAGGGGTGGAATTTCAAAAAATCCTTTTCTAGTGGATACCTTCTCTTTACCTACAAAGAACACACCCACTAAATTTCATGTATCTAGGACCAGCTGTTTAGATGTTTAGGCTGTGCGTTGATATATAAGTTAGTCAGGACTTGAAATTTTATATATATGGATACTACGTTAGTCAATAGGGATGACATTTCTTTGTTTATATATTTAATGACGTCACATCATGGCTGACAGCGTTTTCTGAGTTTCAAATAAAAATAAAAACTGTATTTTTTAAAATTGGATTTATATATCCATCCTGCGTTTTTAATAATTGTTATTGATATATTTCGTTGTCTTAAGCAAAATACTATAATAAATAATCATTTATTGGACGAAATTAGATATGAGTCAAGTAGCCTATTGTAACATTGCAACACATGCGTCATAATAACAGAATTAATATTTTCGTAACGGAGAGCTACGTCATCGTAACAAATAGCTACTGCTGCTACGACTACTACTATGAAGCTACGATAGCAATACATCCGTAGAAACAGTTTCAAATAACCCAAGCCATCCTGGCATTAGAGGATTCTGTACCCGAAGGGTGCCAATGTGACCGACCCTAGTGCTAAGCCTCCGCTGTGTGTCCATCTGTACCGTATGTATGTCAGCAGGCTGCATCTTATGAACCGTAATGGTAGAGTAGTTGAAATTACAGTGTCTATTGATTTTAAGCTTATTTCGTGGTCACGACGGGACCAGTCGTCCCGTCCACCACCACGACTGACGACTACGACGACGTCGTCGTCGTAGTCGTCAGTGGTATGTCGTCAACATTCCATCTTCGCGTACGAAACGCTTTGCGTCATCATTCCTTATACGCATGGCTAGGGTCTGGAATACTCTTCCTAGATCAGTGTTTCCTGTCAATTAAAAATAAATAATCCGGGTATCTTTGAAACCAGAGTGAATAGGCACCTTCTAGGCAAACGCGTCCTAGCTTAGGCCACATCATCACTTTCCATCAGGTGTGATCGTGGTCAAGCGTGCGCCTAGAACGAATAATAAAAATAAAAAAAGGCCTTGTTATTCTGAGAGGAGATTCATGATCAGTAGTGGGCTGGCGATGGGTTGATGATTATGTTATATTTTTACGATGGCTCAGCACTCGTACTTTTTGTAATCTTTTCTATTCTCTCACCGGAGTTGCTTGAATTTGAGTGCTTTCTTATCTGATAGTATTGTGAGGTTAGGAAAAATTGCAATCAGATAAGAAAGCACGCAAACTCAAGCATTGGGCATGTAGGTACTAGGAGAGTATAAAATAATACTCACAATGGGCCACGTACTGCAGCTGCCGGCGCGCCTGTTCCGCCCGCTCGGCGTCGAGGGCGCCGTTGAGCAAGTCCAGCTTGCGCTGCAGGTCGGCGCCGCCGGTGCCCTCCGCATCTGAAGTTACAACAAAAAATATTTTAATTACAACTCATACAGTTAAAATCTACGAATAACTATTTAAGTACACGCACAACAGACGGAAACGTTTAAGTGCGGAAACCAGTCCAGAGTGAAGAAGAAGAAGAACTATTTAAGTATAAGCTGATTATTATAAATAGCTAGTTATTAAAAATCCCGTCGGAAGTTTGATTTTCCAGGATGAGAAGTAATCTACGCCACTCCCCAAGTTTTTGAACATACCCATGCGTTGCTTCGTTGTGACATAATTGAAGGACTAACAAACATACTTTCGCATTTATAATATGGGTGGTGATTTATAAACCATGGCCGCGAGGATTAGTTTCGCGTAGTAGTTGAATTTTATTGCCTTTTGTACACTAAATTAACTTTCTGACTGAGCTGCAAATGCTTGTTCTAACTGATCGTTTAAAACTAAGTATTAGGTTTGCCTCATAGAATTTTATATACTAGTTTGCCGCGGATTTATGTTTAACTAGCTTACTCATACTTATAAAATGCAATAACTAATTTACATACAATAGTAGGTAATTTACATACAACTGATTCTCGTAAGTTCACTTTCGCGTGAAATCTAAAATGTACAAAAGGAAACGCTGACGGATTAACTTACTGACTGATCTATCAACGCCCAGCTTAAACTATTGGACGAATCGGGCCTAAGTTTGGCATGCAGATAGCTATAATAACCTAGACATCCGTTAAGAAAGGAATTCTAACAAATACAACTCCTAAGGGAGTAAAATAGGAGTTTGATGAGTTGGAAAGTGTAGTCCACGCGGACGAACGACTTGGTCCGCTAGTTTTACATACAAAGGTAACAAAATTTGTACATGTGGGATATTAATGTCCCACCTCGTAGTAATTTCGCCGAAAGTTGGCTAAACTTTAGACGCATATGTAACATATTAACCTCTTTTTATATCAATATCACAGATCTTTGGGTTTATTATAAATCAATTTAATTAACACTTTGTCAGAACAAATATACACGAACATAAAATCCATGGTGCTCCTACAAAAATAGGTGCTTAACCTCAATCAGAGCTAATAGACACCCAGTGACCCAATTCCTTGAAATTTAATCTATTTCCTTCTCAGTATATCGCTAATAAGCTATCAGCCTGTGGCCAATGCAATTGCGCAAGCTATGAACAAAATCACTTGGGAAATAATTAGCTTGGCAAAGCGAATTTAAAAATTCCATAACTTTTTAAAATCAAACTTTTATTTAGCTTGATTTAACTCGATTTAGTATATTTCGTTCAATTGACTTAGTTTGAATTTCCCAAATTAACCTACGTCACAGAGAGAATATTATTGTAAAATTTCAATTTTCTATAGAACCATTCTTTTGAACTGTACATTGTCTGTCAGTCAAGCAGGTTACTATTTTATAATAGCGCATTTATAGAAAGGGCATTCTGAACCAGTGCAGTGGTACATATTCGGTGACGATTCAAAAGCACTTGTAAAAGTTTATTTCAATAAAAATCTTTCTACCTATTTCTAATATGTATGGATAGATAAATGTAGGTATACTTACTATGAGTAAAAAAAACTGTTAGAGCGATCACGCACTCATCCAATCAGCCCCCCAATTGTGTAAGAATAACCATTTCATGGCTATCGCAATCGTCAAGAATTCTGCCCTTTGATTGGCTGTGAAAAAATGTAAACAGCGAATCAACCAATCAAAGGGCAGAATTTGTTGACGATTGCGATAGCCATGAAATGGTTATTCTTACACAATTGGGGGGCCGAGTCCGTGAAAATACGTTCCTTTTTGTTTTACGAACTATTTGTATACTAGCTTAGGACATAATATGTCGTAGATATTTTTTTATCCGTATTTTCACGGATTCAGAGCGGATGAGTGCGTAATCGCTGTTAATCTTAGCAGTTATTATGTTAATTCAATAACCCTATAGGTATATCTACCTATGGGAGCTAAAAGGAAATTATAAAGAAAAAAACGGGCAACTGCGAGTTGGACTCACACACGAACGGTTCTTTACCGACGTATAAGATATAGCACAATGTTCTTTTAATTGTTTTAGTTTGCATGGTGGCCATTTTAAAATTTGCCATCTTGATTTCTTTTGTTAGCGGAAATAGAAATAAATAGACACTCTTTCAACTATCTACATATGACGTTTCATGAGATACAGCCTGCGGATAGATAGACAGATAAATGGATGGACAGACGGATAGACAGGAGAGACTTATTAATAAAGTCCCGTTGGCACTCTTCATGTACGGAACCCTAGAAATTCAAAAATTTAAATATTTTTGTGCCACGAACGCGTCCACTTTTTATTATGATTAACTCTGATGCATGATTACGCTATGCAGGGTATGAGGCGATGACGTAACAATAACTCCTAAGTAATGAGCATGCGAAAAAATGTAATTTCCTTTTTTCATGGAGTCGTTATTTAGGTAAAAGGCCACAATTTACATATTTCATCGTTATAATAATTATTAATAGAAATTTATTTTGTTTACTTTTCAGCATTGTTCATGTGTAAGCTTAATACTACTTAATTTAGCATGCAAAACCAATTAATAAATGCACAGCATTGCTAATGCCGTAATCAGGGCAGCGCCGCTTCTATATAAAGTCAGTTTTTCAGATTCGTTTTTAGTTAGAACACTTTAAAAATATATCATCCAAAACAACAAAGTGATATTATATACTATGCTGAGCTATTTTTGTGCTATGATGCTCGTGGCTTCGTCTTTTAAAATCCCGTTTTTAAAAAACTCTTCGATTTTCCGGAAAAAAAGTTGCCTTTCTCTATGTCCGAGATGCAAACTATCTCTGTGTCAAACAGATGATGTCCGCGACTTCGTCCATGTGGATTTACATTTAATAATAATCCCGATGGGAACTTTTTGATTATCCGGCATAAAAGTAGCCTATGTCCTTCCTCGGAATACATCCGTACTTTCCGTCAAATTAGGGTAAGCGGATGAGCCTTGAAAAGTTAGCATTCAGACAGGACAAAAAACCATCTTTAATATCATAATTATAACTTAGTGTAACTTTTATAATTCTAAGACCCAATTGTACATACAATTTTGCAATAAATAAATAATCTAATCTATATTGGCTACTATATAGTCTGGAGAGAGCATATCCCTCTCAGGCAGATATGGCATCTAAAGAAGATATGAAACTGACTCTGAAAGGCTCAAAATATCTTCCGCTCGGAGCCCAAGCCATCCTCAAAGGGTGAAGAAATCCCAAATCATTAAAAATCAACCACTCAGCAACATAGATGAAACGGTGGATGACGTGACAGCTAATAGGCGTCTAGCTTCACTCTGAAAGGACGCAATATTCATGTAGATACGTATAATGTTGAGTCAGCTCTACACAATACAGCAGACTATATCACAGTCCGCGACCCGTATCACGAGGGAGGGACAATTAAAATTACCAGAACAATGTTTACCTTAATTAAAATTAAAATTACTTACCAGCACATTTGCAAATTCGTAACCGAAGATTTAGTATAATAAGCAGTTTCATATTGTGTTTACCTATACTTAGTTGGTGGAGGAGGAAACTAAAATCTAGGGGTGGCAAAATTACTAAGCCAATTTTTACTTAAGGCTGCAAAAATAACAACATGGAAAAGGTGCGATGGAAATTGCACGTCAACACTGCTGCGTCATACTAAACGCGCGTATACGCGTTGTAGGATTTGTAATACAGTAGTGCGTGACTATGACGGTAGAAGCGTGGCACCAACGCGCGGTGCACGTGAACACCTTCCATACAGTAAATATTATGTATACCTAATAACTTTTCCCGCGACTACATTCGCGTGGATATAGGTATGAGTTTTTTTTTTAAATTCCGATTAAATTTTTTAAAACCCTTCCTTTGTGGGTTAAAGAATCAAGCCTATAGACAGAGTGGTTTGAGCTCTACGTTAATGGATTAGACAGTTAAGTAGTTACTCTTTTAATAAATATATATTTTACGAAAATTTACGTTTACGTCAGCGATACGTCTCCGTCGCGCCGCGCTACCTTGCCACCTTATTTTAAATAAGCTAAACATTGTAATAATTAAAAGACCTGAAAAGGTTGGATCGTTTAAAGCTCATATTGCAAGTGATATAATTAAAAGGGATGGTGTATTAGAATTAAATTTGTATTTGTTTGGTACATTTTTTACAGTCATTTAAATTTCAAAGTAACATTTGAAATATTTGCCTTATAAATTAGTTCTTCTGGTCTCGTGTATATGTGACCACTGACGATTAGCGAGAAACGAGTTGAGCTTAAAACAAGAAACGAGTTGGTGAGCAATAGCAGTGCGTATAGTTGAGCACAAGTGTACAAACTGTACGACCTTACAATTTTTAATGCTGCGCCAACTGTGCGAGTGCTTTGACCGCAAAGGATCATTCCACAACACTAGGGGTGTGACGCCGCATCGTAACAACGACGTCGCACCTCAGTCCCAATTCCCACGATGCGTTGTGCGTTGTCGTAGAATTTACGAGGCGATGTCGCACCGCATAAGTATTATGAAAAAGCCCAAAGAGAGCGTCGCTGAGCAAATTTTTTCGTAGCTCGTCTCGCTGTGCCAAACTAGTGGAATGGGAGTTCTCACCGAGTTCACAATCAGTTACTGACATGGAATCATACATACCTATCGGTTGTACGTCTCTTGAATGAGAAAATAGTGCATAGTCACTTTCTCGTCGACTATGGAACAAGTGCCTAAAATCTATCTGACAAGAAAACAACGAGAGTTTTTTAAACGGCATTTACTGACCAAGCATTGACCAAGTGACTTCAAAGTTGGATATACTTAAATTAAGTTTAATGTTCAGATACACCTTATACACGTGTATCTTGCCTTTGTAAAGGGAGCGAAGTATCGTCAAAGATGAAAAGTTCTCAAGAAACAATACCTGAGGGGATTTTTTTTTATATCTTGAAAATACTTTCTCATCACAACGAGCTCCCATTTTCTGAATGGCTGTGACAAAACAGTCCAATCAATGCTACATACTTCATCTTACCAAAAGCTTTGTGAATCTCTTTGGGGTTATACATTTTTGTACACTGAGTTTGTAAGCAGATGAAAATTTGTAACGATAATTTCATAATTGGCTTTTTTTAAACCGACAAGGTACGGTGAAAAATAAGACGATTATATTATGTGTTAAACAGTTCATTTATATAAATTATGTTTGTATGTGTGGTTTTTACATGAATTGATGTAACACTGTAGCTAGAGAGAACTAGAGTGAGGGAAGTCTCGGTTTGAATCTTGAATCGTCGATATTTCATGTATTAGGCTATGGTGACGTAAAATCAAAGAAAAATGGGGCTACTTTAGGGCTACGTGCTACGTGACTCAAATGTACTAACATTTGGCGCCTGCCAGTGACGTCGAAGCCTCGATGTTTTGTTACAAGTTCCCTAACTATCGTGAACTGTGCTGTATCACAAATAGTTACAGTATTGTTAATCTTAGTACACCTACCTATACTTGAAATGTTGATAAAGTTTCTAAAAAATATAAAGTAGTGTTCATTTTAATTTTGTAGTAGAGTTAATAAGCTATTTGAGGGAAAAAATTGCGTGACAAAAACAATGTACGAGTAAAATTAATTGTCGATAAATCATGGCGTACCTCGTTACACCCTAATACTAAACTTAGGGGTAAACCTTCATAGCACATAAGGTCTACAGTCCAATATTCATCAAATTACTTTGATTCAAACTTCAAAATTTAATCAAGCTTTGAAGTGAAATATTTTCTCAATCCGATTGTAATTTTCATTAAAGAAGTCTATCGACATAAACGTATTATAAACATCAAATGGGACTCAATTCTTTTACGAAAGTTCAGCTTATTGCTAAAAGTATTAAAACAATCTGTTTGTGTAATTAATAATTAACTAACTTAGACTATTAATTCAGTTACAGAGAAATTATTTTACTTATATTATAAGCAATGGAATTCTTTGGCACCTAGGTAGAACCTATTCTAAAACATCTTCATAATAAACAATTTTACAGACAGATTGTTTTAATAGTTGGTATATTTTCAATATCTCTTAGTGCAACTTACATTCTTTCTCATAGGTAGGTAAAAGAAGTATTCCTAAAATACAAACTATTTTAAATGATGTTTGTTTATACCAGTACTAACCAGGTAACATTTTAAAGATCTATTTATAGCCTGAAGTGTTTAAAAATTCTAGTATTTTATAAACGTGTGATGTTTAGTACTATGTAACACGCTATTGAAATAAAAACTGCCATGTCAAGGTAAAACCTAACTTTAGACTTATTACGTAAACATATTAATTATACTTGTATAAAAATTGTTTTATGAGTTAAATAAAACAAGTAAAACTTTTATCCCGGTCATGTGGTTGTGCTGGACAGATATGTCTCCGGACATCATGTGACTTTGCCGGAGTCATAGCATCCACTCAGTGGCGTGCACAGGAGTTCAAGCCAGGGTATGCATTTAGGTATGAACTTATTTTACGGCAGGTTAAAATGAAAAATAAGCATTGACTTATTACAATGAGGGTAAGCAGTGCGTTTATGCCTCTATGAGCTGCACGCCACTGCATCCACTCAATCATTGGATTAAATAGGGGTTGAAAATTATATAAAAGTTCTATGTTTTTGAAACTACGGACGTGAAAATCGGGATTTTAATATTCTGTGTGAGTATCTAAAGGTGAGATTGAGTGAGTAGATACCTGAGTGAGGCCATTTGGAGCGGGAAAATTTCAAATGTCATGAGAAGCCAGAAATTTTACGCAGATGAATTTGCGGGCTACTGCTAATTTTACATATATGTGGACACTGTTGGTTAAAAATATTGATTAGAAGGTGACAATAGTTAGATAATTGTAGGTTTCGGATCGGTGTAGGGACGGAGGAGTCGATCTAGGTAAGGGTTGGGTTGGGATAGCCTTGCCTAATTACTTTTTATTATGTTAATAGTTTTACTAGTCGGTGATACATATTAGATCTAGTTATGGAGTCTCGTGCCATAGTATGAATTCATAACAGTATTATAACCCATTTAGTAATTATTATCATTATTTTCGTAAATATAACCGGATATCGATTCCAAGACTTGTTGTTAACGACACAATCTGAAAAAAACTGTTATCACCACTGTACTATGGGTAGAGATCGTGATATGAATACAATGTCTCTTGAAACTCTTTTATCGATTAGTAGTTTTTCCGACCTTGATGTCGTCAAGGTTTCATCTCGGGAAATTTTTATTTCGAACTTAGATGTAAACTAAATAAGTAATTATTTTAAATAGTAACGCAAAATATCTAAAATTATATAACTTTAATGAAACTGTTACTTAATTACTTAGATTAAACGTTGGGTTAGTTCCTATATTTAGTGGTTATTCACGAACTCCAATTGAGTGGCATAATCCATTTCTCGTCATAAGCCAAATATCTAATAATATAACCGCAGCCTTATGGCGACAACAATCTAATTTCGTCATGTCCGTCCGTCCATGCGCCCCTTGTCACAGAACAGAAATGCATATCTAAATATATAAAAGGAAAAGGTGACTGACTGACTGACTGATCTATCAACGCACAGCTCAAACTACTGGACGGAGCGGGCTGAAATTTGGCATGCAGATAGTTATTATGACGTAGACATCCGCTAAGAAAGGATTTTTGAAAATTCAACGCCTAAAGGGGTGAAATAGAGGTTTGAACATAGTTTGAAATTCGGTGTAGTCCACGCGGACGAAGTCGCGAGCTTAAGCTAGTTAGTGGATAAAACCATGGTCACAGAAGAAAAACTGTTGAGTTTTCAAGTCAAACACACTTATTTCATTCTCTATACTACCACTATTAGCGCGGTCTCTTTCTAACGCTGTCAATGTAAATAACACACATAATTCTATTGATTGTTTACGTAAACACAATGTTCTATTACACTTTTCGCACGACAAAACCCCAGTACATTCACAAACATATAATTCGTATACACATTTCGCGTCATTTATCTGAACATATTTAACTAACTTCAAACAAAAACTTAATACGGGTGAATTTCACTTCCTTACAACTTAAAAAGTACTCACACAGGCCTCAATTCCGTAAGCGGTAGAAGCGGACCGACTAGGTAGCAGCACTGGCTTTAGAAAAGTATAATTAGAACGGGGGGCAACGCGACAGCTCGAAAGATGCCCCCGTTTCGTCGTAAAACAACCATCCAGCCATCCAATTATGCATGACTCCTATAGTAACATAGGATGACTCTATTTCATATTGTTTAGAACTATTTTTCAATGGAGCGGGGATCTAGTTATAGTGGACATGTGAGACGAGTATGGATGCTCGGCGAGTATTTTTACTTTAATAGTGCGTGAAATCGTTTATTATTTTTTCAACGAAATAAGCTATCTTTTAATAAATTATGTATTTTGCTCTATTAATATTATTCTTATTAGCGGCAGATAGTTGTCATAACATAAAATCAAAAATTAACTCAACCTCGTACTTTTTTAGGGTTTCATACCCGAAGAGTGCCAACGGGACCCTATTACTAAGCCTCCGCTGTCCATCTGTCCGTCCCTCAGCGGGCTATATCTCATGAACCGTAATATCAATTTTAACTCTCTATAGGTATCTATTACGGTTCGAGAGATCTCTCTAACGCAGTGGTAAGCGCTGTGGTCTTATTAGTGGGAGGTCCCGGGTTCGATTCTCGGCAGGAGTTTGGAATTTTATGACTTCTAAATTTCTGGTCTGGTCTGGTGGGCGGCTTCGTCCGTGGCTAGTTACCACCCTACCGGCGAAGCCGTGCCGCTAAGCGATTTAGCGTTCCGGTACGATGCCGTGTAGAAACCAAATGGGTATGGGTTTAATATAAAACTGCCATAGCCCTTCCAGGTTAGCCCGCTTTCATCTTAGATTGCATCATCACTTACCTCCAAAAAAAATTAAGAAAAATATACAGGCCGCTGATAGACAGACGGACGGACGGACGGACGGACTTCGGGTAGAAAACCCTAACAAATTGTGTATTGTTAGTAGGTATACTTAGTATCAACAAAGCGGGTCAAATCCATTATGAAATGCATAAGCAGGGTCGGGGGTTGGAGTATCTTTTGTATGACGTTGAATAGTGCGCTGAAATCTACTCGTCAACCCGTTAACGATCTTAATGAGAGGTGTGTTGCTAAGTAGGTAAGGTTTCTGCAATGTGCATTTTTAATACCTACAAAAATATGCCTATAGTACGCGACAGGTCAAGATGGCAACCGGGTATGAGGCGGGGAGATGTCGACACCCAATCCCGCACTGGGTGAGCGCGGGGGCTGTGCGTGTGTGCGTGGTGTCCCCACCCCGATTGCTATCTCAACCTGTCGCGTACATTAAGAATACATTTTCAAAAATAATTTTGTGGTTAACACATACCTACTTACCTAAGCCTTTTTAGGGTTCCGTAGCCGAATGGCAAAAAACGGAACCCTTATAGATTCGTCATGTCTGTCTGACTGTCTGTCTGTCTGTCTGTCTGTCTGTCTGTCTGTCTGTCTGTCTGTCTGTCTGTCTGTCTGTCTGTCTGTCTGTCTGTCTGTCTGTCTGTCTGTCTGTCTGTCTGTCTGTCTGTCTATCTGTCTGTCTGTCTGTGTGTAGGTCACAGCCACTTTTTCCGAAACTATAAGAGCTATACTGTTGAAACTTGGTAAGTAAATGTATTCTGTGAGCCGCATTAAGATTTTTACAGAAAAAAACAATACATTTTGGGGTTCCCCATACTTAGAACTGAAACTCAATTTTTTTTTTGCATCAAACCCATACGTGTGGGGTATCTATGGTATCTATAGGTCTTCAAAAATGATATTGAGGTTCAGGAGGATTGACAGTTCAGAAAAAAATTATATTAGAAATAATACCATTTTTTTCTGAACTGAATAGTTTGCGCGAGAGACACTTCCAAAGTGGTAAAATGTGTGTCCCCCTCCCAGTAACTTCTAAAATAAGATAGTGATAAAACTAAAAAAATATATGATGTACACCATACAAACTTCCACCGAAAATTGGTTTGAACGAGATCTAGTAAGTAGTTTTTGATTTATCGTTGCAAAATGTCGATAAAATACGATTGTACTACGGAACCCTCAGTGCGCGAGTCTGATTCGCCCTTGGCCGGTTTTTTGGTTCAGCGATAATCCTATACAACTAAAATCATATTATAAAATTGAAAAGGGCTTAGGCCATAGTTCACCACGCTGGCCAAGTGACTTTGCGCACTTTTGAGTACATTATGGAAAACTCTCAGGCATGTAGGTTAACTCACAATGTTTTCCTTCACCGTTAAATCAAGTGATATGTAATTGCTTTAAACGTACATAACTCCGAAAAGTTTCGGAGATGCATGCCCGGGATCGAACCACGGACCCCCTGTACCTGACGTCTTTACCACTAGACTCTCCGCTATCCACGTTTACCAAAAAACATAATACTTTAAAGCATCCTATATTTAAAATGCATTAAAAGGGCGTCTTGCGTAATCCACATTCCGAAGTAGGTATACCCACAGCCATTATAGTGCCAGCACAACAGCGTCAACTTTGCGAATGCAGCTTTGAACGGGCAAAAAAGAAACGGCAATCCGTATTCTCTCCGTGAGATGACTGTTTGCGTCACTGATGGAAGTGTGATGACGTCGGAGTGTGCACTTAAGCCCTTTTATTTCTGTTTCTTTTGCTGTATCAAAGGGGGTCATTATTTACACCTATCATCCAAACGTATTTTTGCTTGCATTAAGGTAAAAGTTCAGTAAGAGAAATCTAAATATACATATAAAAGGAAAAGGTGATTGGCTGACTGATTGATCTATCAATGCACAGCTCAAACTACTGGACGGATCGGGCTGAAATTTGGCATGCAGATAGCTATTATGACGTCGGCATCCGTTAAGAAAATATTTTTCAAAACTCAACCCCTAAGGGGGTGAAATAGGGGTTTGAAATTTGTGTAGTCTAGTAGTAGTAATGCATAAAAATAAACAAAAATCTGTTTTAGAATGCACAAGTGAAGCCCTTTCATATGATACCCCACTTGATATAGTTATCTTACTTCGAAAATTGAAAATACTAATTATTATTAATTCATGACCACAATTTTTTTGTGTAATGTAACCACAAATTCACGGTTTTCAGATTTTTTCCCCTAATGTCTGCTATAAGACCTGCCAAATTTCATGATTCTAAGTCAACGGGAAGTATCCTGTAGGTTTCTTGACAGACCGACAGACAGACAGACAGACAACAATGTGATCCTATAAGGGTTTCGTTTTTCCTTTTGTGTATGGAACCCTAATTATTAATTCCCAAATTACTCCTGCCAGGAATCAAATCCAGGGCCTCCCGCTTATAAGACCACAGCGCTCACCAACGCGCCAGGAAAGTTGAAAGTATGGAAATGCAAGTATGAAAATTTCTACTCTTCTCCATGCACTCTACAGTACACCCCTTTCGTTGACTGGCATATAATTGACATTTTGAACTCGGTTTTGGGTAGATTTAATTTTATTAGACCTGAAATAAACTTTATCTAAGGACTATAATAATAACACATTAAATTTATTATCCTTGAGGCGTTGAGATTTTATAGCTTTAAGGTGAAAGGTCAGACTTTAAAATTAAAGGTCGCGAGTTCAATCTTGATCCCTGTTTGGTTCCTATTAACATACACACTGCTTGAAGTAAGCCAGGCTTGGTTCTCTAACAATAATAATAACAATGAAAACAAATGTTATAAGTTATAACGCCATGTTTATACACCAACAAAATAATCGAGTTTTATACTTAGATAGGTACAATAGTTTCGTGTTTTGGACAAAACATAAAAAACGTCAAAAACTCTTCTCTACACATATCAAATGATAACGTGTACGTATCATCAATATTATAGAAATATTTCATCTCTTTCTTGTGTAAGCAGATAGAAAAAATCATGTTTTTTACAAATATTTTACTTACAATACAATCTTAATCTGTCGCAAAATATTTTTGGCCTAAGCAAAAATGCCAATAATGCATAGTACAATATATAGTTTACAATAATATGTTTAGAGCGTGGTGTTGGACAACATATTAAGTGATTTGTATTTTAAAAGCTTATCGCTTGTTTACAAGCTCACAATACAATCAACAATCACTACACATTCGTACCTAGTACGATTCCAAAACCAAGTGGCATAGCCTCCGAAACAAGATAGTAAATTTGACTGAGATCTTTCAACAAACATTACTGCTTTATTGAACTGCCAAGTAACACTACATTAGTTTTACAATCTATATTTCTATCATAGTCACTTGAATCAACTTCCTTATTAACTTCCTTTAGCGGATGTTGGTCCGATTAACATGCCTATAGCGGATGCGAATCCACTTTACTTACGAGTATTAAAAGTTACGATGCAACTTCATTAGGCCTGAAAAATTAAATATAACTAGCTTATGCTTGCGACTTCGTCCGCGTGGACTAAACAAATTTCAAACCACTAGTTCACCTTCTTAGGGGTTGAATTTTCAAAAATCCTGTCTTAGCGGATGCCTACGTCATAATAGCTATCTGCATGCCAAATTTCAGCCCGATCCTTCCAGTAGTTTGAGCTGAACGTTGATAGATCAGTCAGTCAGTCAGCCAGTCAGTCACATTTTCCTTTTATATAATATTAAAAGATAAAAGATAAAAGATAACGGTAGCGTTGCGTCCACTGCTGGACATGGGTGTCTTGCAAGTACATCCACAGAACACGGTCTGGTGTCGTTGGCTAACTGGTCAATGAGGGAGTACGGGCCTCAAAGCTGAGCTGCTTCAATTCTTATTTGTTTCAGGCTTTACCAGTATACTGTCAACCTTGAGGCTTGATCGTATCCATTGCATTTGGCCGTCCGGTGGTAGCAGAATCCAAAGAAGTCAGATCTGGTGGGTATAGGGTGGTAACTACGTCTAATATAATATCATCCTCTACATTGATACTGAAGCTTGGAATAAGGAGGCACCGTTAATGTAGGATATCAGAGCACTCATTACAAAATATTCGGTGGACGAATGTGAAAGTGGCTCCCAGCATCTCTAAGATCATCCATTTATAACCGTCCACGTGGGGGTTCTCTCAATGCGGCTTTATCCGGCACCCTGGGGCCCGTTCATCGGTTCTTTAAGCTAAGTAACCCAACCACAGCTAGCTACCTGAAGCTTCAAAAACGTATTGAGATAATAATATTAGTTAATCGAAATGTTTGACTCTACGATCATCGCTTTCTTCTCGCCCGCTACCACAGAAATCTGAGCTTGTTAATCAGGCCCATAGTTAGCGACCATAATCACGTTAAATACTATTATATTTTTGTATAATTTTTGGTTGTAAAAATTAAGATTTGTGTTGTGTCAGTACGTCTACTAAACATACAAAGTTGCCATTGAAAGCTGCGGCAAATTGACCTTGTCAGTCAGGCCTCTCCTCTCCGGCCAGACGGCGCCATAGTTTCAAGTAAAAATATCATAAATACTTGCAATACGACCTTACATCCGATACTTACTGAAATAAATCCAAGATATAAATAAGCCAACGGGGACTATTTAGCGAAACAAATAATATCTTATGTACTAACTTATAAGGCTAGGCGCATATTGGCTACATAGGTTGCATTTTAGAGACGCTCCCTTCGACGGTGTTACCTTTAGATTACAACATGGGGTTATTCAAGGGGCGCGGCGGACCAACAAATTCCTGAAAGGCCGGCAACGCATCGGCGGTTCCTCTGGTGCTGCAAATGTTCATGGGCGGTGGTAATCACTTAACATCAGGTGACCCGCCTGAGGTGTAGGAACCGGTAGTAGTGTCTTGACATCAGCCCTTGCCCTTATTAAACACGCGAAAGTTTGTTGGTTTGTTGATTTGTCCTTCAATCACGTCGCAACGGTGCAACGGATTGACGTGATTTTTTGCATGGATATAGATGAAGACCTGGAGAGTGGCATGGGCTACTTTTTATACCGGGAAAAAACCCAATTCCACTCGGACGAAGTCGCGGGCATCAGCTAGTTAATTTACAAATAACTTAATAAATAACAACTAGGCAAATTACATTATTGAAATCAATAAGCAAATATGATTCAAATAGACTTGTACAACTAAAACGACTTCATAAAATAGTAATTACTTTGAAATCTTCTTTAATTACGAGTGTTAAAGTTTACAGCTAGCAATGAATTGATTTGAAGTTTTGGCAATATATACGGCGTGCAAGCAAGTGGTTTAGGAAACTAGTAACTAGACAAGTTACAGCCAAGCTGTCCTAACGAACGGTTGAATGATGCCAGCAGAAGCAAATCACAAAAATCCAGGTTAATACATTCCATATCGAGTCATAGTTAGGAATTCTGTGTAATATGTTGCTTTAGCCAAGTAAATACATGGAACTGTTTGTCTCTACCATAACTTATCTACAATCACTGTAGTCCTGAAAAGTTCAGTCTTCAACAGAGGCTTCGACCCTAGCTAGTTACCACCCTACATCCATCTTTCTATTTTTATTTATTTAAACGAATCTAAGGTGTTCCGGTACGCGATTTAAGCGAATAAACTAAAATAAATATTTGTACTAATAAACTAATGTAAATGGAAAACAAATGGCAAAACATTAAGAAGCAGTATTGTCTGTCGCAGGGAGCCGCTGGATTCAGGCGGCGCAAGACCGTGGCGTGTGGAAGTCCCTACAAGAAACCTGAAAGATACCTTTGTCCAGCAGTGGACATTTATCGGTTGGTGATGATGCTGATGATGATGATTGTCTGTAATCTTGAACAGGATCACCAGACATTGTAATGTAATAACATGTAACACGGTCCCAAAACGCACAATAAAATTGGCAAGGTCGTTGAGTCGACCGGCGCCGTACCGACATACTTCAAGCTCCTGCCAAGTAGGACCAACAATAATAATTTTTTACTTCTCTATGACACGCCACAATAATTTTATCCGACAAATTATGGAACAAAACAAAACGAGCTAAGTATTTAAGAAAACTCCTGGCTCGTAGGATTTATATTTCAATGTTCGTATATCTAATTAATGTAAACTTAAATGTGATAGGTATTATTATCTTGTTGACTTAAATAGCGATTAAATTAGAAGTCCCGTCTGGGCTTAAGGCGAAGAATTTTGAAGACAACCTAAACTTAGTTTAATCGGTTCTTCTACAGCAAATATCAGCGATATTTTTCAGAATAATATTGCCCATTCCTAACAGGCTAACAGGTCACCACGCCCCTTCACGTAAGTGTTGTAAGTTGCTTATTTTTAACTTGATGTATTTATTTCAAACCATCACGTAATTTCTTATTTCATACACACCTGACTATTGTACACCAAGTTGAATGAACAACGAAAAAATTCTCTTCGGAAAGGATTGTGTTTACCTATAAGTATATGATTGGATAGTTATAATTAGTTAGACAGTTAAAAGAACCGGCAGATAATTGCGTAGCCTTATGTAAGCTATCAAAACCACCATTATAATATTTTAAGGATAATAAGAGTAATACATATTTTAATGTAGATAACGGGTGCATACCACGATTTATATTCTGAATTTCTGTATTACCTGTATATTCTGTATTATGTAGTAATACATTAAAATATGTCGTTAAACCACGAAATAAGCTTAAAATCATAAGAGTAATACATCTAATGGGCATATGGCTCTATAGAACTTATGTCCCCCTTTTGAAGATAATAATATGTGTTCATAAATAGTCATGAAACAGAAAGCCTGCAGCCTTCATTTGCTAAGAAAGCACGTCCTTTGCCCTGCTGTTTTGTTCTTTCACCGTATATTTTTTCTCGTATAATGTGTTTCTATGCTTATTATTCTCACCTCGATTTGACAAGCAATCGATTTTAGTAGCACTCACTTCCGCTAAGGCTAAGGTTCAGAATTCTTGATCGGAAGCCGTAAAACGAAATTCGGGTCTAGTGCGCAATTATAGACGACTTCTCGGATACGGATCGGATGCAGTGCATAAAGAGCCTAACCGTCACCATTAGGGCAAGTGTGCACTGGTGAGTTTACTTTCATAAGTTTATATTATTGACGATTCCTGCACGTTTTTCCAACTTAATAACTTCCGCAATTTCGGGTGATATGCAGTACACGTGACTTGCCATAGCTAACTTTAAAATAACTTAACATAAATGTTTGATAAATTTATTAATAAATAAAATGTAAAAGCAATAAATAAATAAAATATAATGTATAAATATTACCTTTACCACTGTTAACAACGAATTCAATTCATAAAACGAAATAGAAATATTAAGTTTCATCACAATAATCAGATTATTACTTAGGTCTATCTCTTAAAATTTTGTTGATATAACGAGATGCTAACCACTTAGGTAAGTACAAGTACTTGGCCGCTTAAGAAATTTAAAATATACAAGGCCTAGATTTTTGCGCGCTAACGTAGAGCTCGTATCGTTTGAGATTCATGGAGAAGGTAGGTCAAGTTGATGAGAGTGGTACCGAATTAAAGAGATAGGTATATTAAATGCGAAGTTTTATTTCACTTTGACATACATACTGTCAAGTAGTAAGTACCTATAAAGTTGCAACTACAGATTATATACGTGTGGCCTATGCCCGAGACATCTTTCCTGTGGATATAGGTTTTTTGAAGTGGGAACTCTTTGATTTCCCGAAATAAAAATAGCCTATGTATTCATTCCTAGACTATGTATGGCTATGTATTCATTCATAGCCTATGTATAGCTGTAATAGCCTAGTGGTTAGAACATCCGCCTTCTAATCGGAAGTCGGGGGTTCGATCCCGGGCACGCAGCTCAAACTTTTCGGAGTTATGTGCGTAACATCGTGAGGAAACCTGCATGCCCGAGAGTTCTCCATAATGTTCTCAAAGGTGTGTGAAGTCTACCAATCCGCACATGGTTAGCGTGGTAGACTATGGCCAAACCCTGAGAGGAGACCCGTGCTCTGCAGTGAGCCGGCGATAGGTTGATCATGATAATCATGATGAATCTTTTTTACGTCTATGCAGAAGAATACGGGTACCTACTGGTACCTACGCACCGCATAATTATCCAAAGAGAATTCCTATGATTAGGTAATGGAAAGGGGTCACAACCCTCAGCAATGAGGAATAATAGTAGGTCAAACTAAGTATCGGGGAGTAATTTGACATTGGCTAGTTCCTCAAATAGGTATCGACTTGAAGTGTGAAATTTCCGCAAATACGAAAACACATCGCGCGACTCGCGTCGAGAATAATCTCGCGCGATTCACGCGTTTCTGGAGCGAGCATGAAACATTGACATTAATAATATTGCTGTCGCATTGCATGAATTGTCTATCAATCCAGAATGAGCCAGCGTGACTGACTACGGGTCTCGGGAGACCCGTACTCTGTAGTGGACCAGCAATGAGTTGACCATGATGATCATGATTGCATGAATTATGTTCATAAAATAATAACAAAGCAAAAAATATGCACTCACCAAAAGGCGGTTCGAAGCGGCAGTCCAGCAACAAGGCGTGGCCAGTCGACCCGGCGGTGCCAACCACCGCGCCGCCGCGCATCATCAGCTGCGCCTCCAGCTCCACCCACCGCCCGCCGCACTCTTGCTGCTCCACCGATGGACAACACACATTACATTAACTACTTGACCCATAAATTACCATAGGTAAAGCCAGAGACACATATGTACAGTGCGCGACGGCAGCGACGACTTTTACAAATTGTACCTACTAATGTTATAGACTAAGAGCCAGCGCGTGCCAGACCTTCGTTATTTTATAAAAGCTAAAAATCTACGTATAGTCCCCAACACTGGGAGGAATGTTTGTTTGGATCATGGTGGCTTTGAGAGATAACAGGCAATAAAGGTGTGAAGAATCGTACGTCAAAGTATAAAGTCTATTTTTTTATGTTTTCTTTAACGTATCTATTAGAAATAACGTCATGCCTTGCCAGACACTTAGTGTCATAAAGTTTAAGGGGTCTGGCAGGGGTGAGTTACTTAAACTGACAATTCGTACATATTACAGGGGGTCGCTTCATTTTAAAAGTGAACCGACTACTTTTGACAAAGTTAAAATGGCGCGTGAGAAGTTATTTTGTAAGAGTAAGTTTTAACCATATAACTTTACCAATTGCGCGTTATAAAAGGTAAGAAATAAAATTACTTCTGTGAAAGGCCATAGCATAGTTAGCCATAGCATAGCTGTTAGCCATAGCATATTAAACTTATTTTATAGCAACGCATAAAAACTGTAATGACACATAATTTAATCAATTAGCCTAGCATTAGCGTGGTAGGAGTCCATTTTACAGGCAACATTACAGAATAAAAAGCGGTCAAGTGCATGTCGGACCACGCAGAGTGTAAGGTTCCGTAGTCCTTCACAATAATATTATATGTATATTATTTGGACTACACAACTAAAACTTTATCTGAATTATTTTGCAATGAATACGACTCCAAGTACATTTTATCTTTTTAGTAGGATTTCCACTAAAAGTCTCTGAGTTAAACCGTGGATGAACGGACGGACATACAGACGGACATGGCAAAACTATAAGGGTTCCTTGATCACTACAGAACATTAAAAATGAACCATTCCTATTCAATGATTATTTTATTGGTTTCGAACTACTCGAATATTTTTAAAGTAGGATGATCATTTTTACCCTAGGAAGTGCAAACTACTGTACGCTTAGTATAAGATTTTACGTCTCACCAAACGTTGCTAGAATTCGAGAGTTGAAACACAATACCGTCAATGTAAAATGGTTCTAAAGAGCCTTGAATTTAAATCAAAAATTCAATGCCTCTGATTTTAATTTTTCGTTTCCGCTGGGAGCGCTGGCTGTAGACCAACTTGAGCTTTAAAACAAGGCAGTTAAGATCCAGTTTACTATAATGCGGAAGGTTTTTGACACTTAAATACTATCAACGTTGGTGACACATAAAATCTGGTACTAAGCGTACTGGTAGTGGACACACTCTCGAGAAATTATTTCACCCCTTTGTAATCAATACCAACCAGCACTAAGTAAGTTCTTTGCTTACTCGATTCACATATGCCCATATGTCTAAAATTCTCCCCGGCACAGTTCCTAATCTTTACCATCAGTCTACATTAAAGTAAAGAGTTAATAGGTATCGTCTAGACAGGCATGTTCCGTTTACGGCCAAATAACTTTCCATTAGGTGAAATGTGACTAATAGCAGTCAAATGTAATTTCACTACAATGCTACAGAGTTAATTAAAAGCATGATATTTGTAATCCAAAGACATTTGAAGCACTGACCAAATTTCGGCTATGGTAGCCGTAAATCTTGAAGTTGGATGATAACCGAACACGACCGGAGAACAATCAGGTGGGAGTCGTTTTACCTACTATACGTGCTTTCCGAGGAGCGGTGGTATAACTTCTAGGCCGTTATCTATACTCATTAAAAGACTTGTTGCCCTAACTGACTGACTGATCTATCACCTCACAGACTAAACCATGGAGCTAGAAACATGAACTTTCGACAGTAGGTTTCTTTTATTAACGTCTCGTACGTTTTGACTACTAAGAAAGGAATTTTGAAAATTTCACCCCCGGGACTCGAATCTCGGGCCTCATGAATAAGCTAGCCAATAGAATAACAAGGCAGAGGCAGCAATGCGTCTATTACAAGTACACTTTCGAACAAAAGATTTAAAACCCATCGCCATTAGCACGGCTGACGGCAGGAACAATGTGAAGCATAACGCTCTCTCTGGGGCGTCGAGGCGGACAATGCCTTGTTAATTTCCGTGGGAGCCTTATTATTTCCATTACCTTTAGGCTTTCATTTTTTACAGGAATAAAATAATAGCTGCTTCATTATTTAAATGTCCTTTAGCTGCAGTAAATGGTCATTTACTGATTTTTTTATAGATAACAAGTTTGCCCTTGATTTATTATGCCCACCTATAATGTGATAGTGAACCATTTTTCTATAGAAAACAATTAACTTCACCTGGGTGTATTCAGAAAATTTCTCATCTCTCTTCTATTAGAGAATAGTAGACGCATATTATATGGGCTGCTGAGCAGAAATGAGTAATTTTGTTGCAAAGCTGAATTTCAGTAAAAGAAGGTTACCTCATCATAAGCGACGGATGTGAGGGGCAGGTAGTGGTAGCCCAGAGCACGGTCCCAGATAACACCTTTGTTCCACACCTCCACCAACAGGCCCAGGTTGATATCGTTGATCTCACTGAGAAACAAAAAAAACATAAAGACGTAATGACTACCCACAATAAACCTTTATGACCTCAATAACTGATCTCCTAATCCTAACCTAAATAAAGAAAATCATCAAAATCGGATTTGCACAAAGATTTTCGTGGTAGGATCGATTAACAAGTAAATATTCAGTACTAGATGATGCCCGCGACTTCGTCCGCGTGGATTTAGGTTTATGAAAATCCCGTGGGAACTCTTTAATTTTCTGGGATAAAATGCCCATGTCCTTCCCCGGGATACAAACTATCTATGTACCAAATTTCGTCAAAATTGGTTGAACGGTTGAGCCGTGAAAAGCTAGCAGACAGACAGACAGACAGACACACTTTCGCATTTATAATATTAAATATGGAAGTATGGATGAGTGAATAATTTATCATAATTATCCTATTTCCTATCGATGGATTGGGGGATTGGAGGGTTGGGTTTTTTTTTTTCGATTTAAAAGGAACCAACTTTGAGGTGCACTCTGTCCAATAAAAAAAAACCGGCCAAGTGCGAGTCAGGCTCGCGCAACGAGGGTTCCGTATTACAGTCGAATTTTTAGACATTTTGCACGATAATTCAAAAACTATGATGCATAAAAATAAATAAAAATGATACCCCACTTGATATAGTTATCTTACTTCGAAAATTGAAAATACTAATTATTAGTTCATGACCACAATTTAATTTTCTTTGTATGATGTATCAACAAATTCACGTTTTTCAGATTTTTCCCCTAAAGCCAGCTATAAGATCTACCTACCTGCCAAATTTCATGATTCTAGGTCAACGGGAAGTACCCTGTAGGTTTCTTGACAGACAGACAGACAGACAGACAGACAGACAGACAGACAACAAAGTGATCCTATAAGGGTTCCGTTTTTCCTTTTGAGGTACGGAACCCTAAAAAGTATCAGATACCTACTGTAAAAAACTATAGAATAAGTATATACTGGTAATACCTTCTCCATTGTTCATTGCTTATAAAAAAATTAAAAAAATCATACTGAAACGCTAATCGGATGAATTAGCAAGGCTTAAGTTAAATGACTTCTTTGGCAATGGTAAGTTAAATCTTTTAGTTAGGTATGTGATTTAAAATGCGACCAGATAAAAGACGTTGCATTTTGAAAGAACACGAACGAAACAAAATATAAAAGTAACTTAAAACATACATTTCAACACTTAAACTGTAACCTATTTCCAAAGAGGGGATCTTAGAAACTTTGTAGACTTTTTAGCACTTAACCGACTTTTGTAAAGACTGTAATTTATTAGTAAAATATATGTCACAGTAACAGAAGTCTTAGCACGTGGAGCGGGGAGTGGGTCTTAGTACTTGAAACAAACGATGCCCCAACTAAACCTTGAACTTTAAACACACCCCCGTAAAAGATTCTGGTCGTAAAAATGTGCTCTTTATAATATTACTAACTGATGCCCGCGACTTCGTCCGCGTGGATTTAGGTTTTTAAAAATCACGTGGAAATACTGTGATTTTCCGGGATAAAAAGTAGTCTTCTCTCCAGGTCTAACTATAGCTATGCAAAAAATTAGGTCGATGTGTTGCTCCTTTATGACGTGATTAAATAAAGCAAGCAAGCCTAATACCTAGTCCTAAGTAGGTAGTTGACTAAGTAATGCTTAAAATTGGAACTGCCTTGCTTTCTCAGTTAAGCACTCAAAGTCAGAATAATAGGGGATCTCCCCTAAAGCAATAATGGCTAAAGAGTATTAAATCATACCGATCGATATAAGAATTTAGAATATTTTATTAGAAAAAAATTGTAATACAAAATTCTCAGCAGCTATTGTAGGGATATCAATCATATAAAGGATTCTTATGTCGCCTTGTGATTCTACGAGTATGGTAAAGTATGATGATCGTAAACTCTCGTATTCAGACAAAATAGCGAGCGAAATAATAAAATAAATAAACAAGTTGTATCAAAATATTACGCACAGTCAAATATTTCATACGAAAAACAGAGCTGACAGTGTGTTCCTATCACATGGCGCTCGGGAAAGGAAATAAATAATTGTATAGCCCAAATAAATGTATACCCGCGCGAGAATCGGTCCCACGGCCCTTGATGTATACCTATTGCTCGGGAGATTCGACGACCGACGTGACATGCTACCAACGAACCCAACCTTGAACTTCACACAGATACGTACTAAAATGATATTGAGGTTTTTAATATCATTTTTAGGGTTCCGTACCTCAAAAGGAAAAACTGAACCCTTATAGGACCACTTTGTTGTCTGTCTGTCTGTTCGTCTGTCTGTCAAGAAACCTACAGGGTACTTCCCGTTGACCTAGAATCATGAAATTTGGCAGGAAGGTGGGTCTTATAGCTGACATTTGGGGAAAAATCTGAAAACCGTGAATTTAGGGTTAGATCACACAAAAAAATTAAATTGTGGTCATGAACTTATAATTAGTATTTTCAACTTGCGAAGTGAATGACTATATCAAGTGGGTATCATATGAAAGGTCTTCACCTGTACATTCTAAAACAGATTTTTATTTATTTTTATGCATCATAGTTTTAGAATTATCGTGCAAAATGTCGAAAAAATACGACTGTAGTACGGAACCCTCATTGCGCGAGCCTGACTCGCACTTGGCCGGTTTTTTCTAAACTGAATAGTTTGCGCGAGAGACACATCGTGTAAAGTAAAGTTTAAAGTGGTAAAATGTGTGTGCCCCACCCCCCCCCCCCCCCCCCCAGTAACTTCTAAAAAAAAAGAGTGATTTAAAAACTAAAAAACTATATGATGTACATTACCATGCAAACTTCCACCGAAAATCGGTATGAACGAGATCTAGTAAGTAGTGTTTGATTTATCGTTGCAAAATGTCGATAAAATACGATTGTACTACGGAACCCTCAGTGCGCGAGGCTGATTCGCACATCGCCGGTTTTTTTATTGTAGTTCAGAATGCCAACATTTTTAACGAGCTTTGTATTTGTGCAGATGCTGTACCTAGCGTGTTTCAATCTAATCAACAGTTGAGCTTTTCTATCTAAATCAGTACCTTCCCATATAAATTCGAAAGTGTGTTTGTTTGTTGGTTTATTGGTTTGTTGGTTTGTCCTTCAGTCACTTCGCAACGGAGCAACGGATTGACGTGATTTTTTGCATGGATCATAGCGGGCATTAGCTAGTAGTATATATAATTCTGTACTTATAATAAAGTTATAATTTTAACACTAAATAGGTAACTAAAATTTAACGGTGTTACTACAAAGCGGTTTTAAATATTAAAGAAATATTTAAGTCTATTATCTAAATATATAAAACGAAAAGGTGACTCACTGACTGACTGACTGACTGACTGATCTATCAACGCACAGCACAAACTACTGGACCGATCGGGCTGAAATTTGGCATGCAGATAGCTATTATGACGTAGACATCCGCTAAGAAAGGATTTTTGAAAATTCAACCCCTAAGGGGGTGAAATAGGGGCTTGGAATTTGTGTAGTCCACGCGGACGAAGTCGCGAGCATAAGCTTTCTATATTACACTAAGTATTCTATATTACACTAATGATTTTCAGCTTATTTCAACATAATATTTTAATGTAGATTGACTGACAACAACAGATTTAAACATTATTTAGCGTAAACCTTTTTATTAACTATTCAGACATTGGTCGCGTTTGATTTGCTTCCTTATAAACTAAAGTTTGCACCAAGTTTTATTGAAATTTAAATTTATTATTTCTCAGACGCTGTTAACTTTGCCATCAAAGAAGAATAAGTACTCGAATAACATAAAACTTTGTAAATATACTCAGAGACAAACTTCAGTGGGAAAACACTCTTAGTTCGATAAGTAATGCCTTTCGAACCAAATAAATCATTTTCTCTTTGCAGTAAATACACAAAACTTTCAAAGAAAGTTAGTAGTTACATAAAAAGGTGTTGTGACTTTTTATAGATGCTGTATTATATAGAATGAAATAATAACTTGGTACGAGTACCTACTGTAAATCGTTTCTGTGCTTTTATGAACGCAAACCTACACTCAACGTTCCTACACAGCCCCCGCGCTAACCCGATGCGGGTAACGTGCAGGTGTGCGGGGCCTCCCCCCGCCTCAAACCCAGATTGCTATCTGTAGTCGCGAGTCGCGAACTGTAGTAGTTATGTTTGAAACCAAGTTAACCATTCAACCGTATAACAACTTAGCTTTTAAACGAAGTTTTCACACTTGAAATTGGTGTGACAGTAAAACGAGGATTTTGCTTAAAACAAACAGTGAATCGAGCGTTCATGGACAGAGTCAATAGGACTTTATTAAAGACCGTGACGTAACAACTTTTATTGGCTAAACTGGTTCCGAGAATGCGATAATGGTCAACACTAGCTCTTCTCAATCGTTAACTCTTGACAAAGTGGTCGTGGATGAATTATGAGGAAGAGTGGTACCATCGAACATGTAGTACAAGGTCGAGTGGAGGGTATATTAATTATAGTTAATATTGACTGTAATTTTAATGACATAGGCGAATCCTACACGTTCAATATTTATCACGATCTGTGGAATGACAATCGGAATTTGGGAATCTAGAAATCCTGTGAATATTGTGATCCGTCAATACTCTATTTTACACGCTCAAAAAATATCACGATATGGAATAAATCGCTGTGGATCACAATATTCATAGAACGTGTAGCCTTCAACCAAGTATACCTACGTCTACTGATGTACTTACGTAGTACGTACCCATAATTATGAAAACAATGTTTTTAATTTAACTTATAAGATAGGCTTGTTAAATCAAACAAACATTGCAAAATCTATACAAGCCAGAGTAGTTATTATACTTTTTAAGTTGTTTTGCCACCACAAAGACCTGTTGGATACCTAATTTGTCTTCGTTTGAAGCGAAGGTTGACCAGAAAATGCTAAGTGTATTCAGGAAACTTTAAGCAAAGTACACAACCCCAGAGAGGTTCAAACGAAACTTTACTAGAAATAAGAAAGTGAATAGATACACATTTTGCTTTACTTAGGTACTTTGTTTTCAATATAATATTTTTTTATTTAATAAATAAGTATTGAGCTTGGTCTCGTATTCCTTTGTGTTATTTCAAGGTCAACAAAAATTTTCACAGGTCACTTTAAAAAAATAAAGAAAAATATTGAAATAATATCTGGAGACCAATGTAAAACTTGTCTACACTGTTCTGTAAATAAAGTCTCTAATAATATTTTATTCATTTTTATGCATAATAGTTTTTGGTATAAAATCAGGCAAAATGCCGAAAAAATACCTGAGTACGGAACCCTCGGTGTGCGAGTCTGACTCGCACTTGGCTGGTTTTTTAAACATGTTTTGTATTCCTTACGAACCATGCTGTACACGTATGGTAATATCAAGTTTTAGTGTGACAAAAAACAAAAACAAAAAGTGTAGTGACAAACATAGCACGATATAATAATAATGCACGTTTTATTTTTGGAGCCTTAGTTAAGCAGGAAATAAATTTTCAAATTATTTACCTATGTTCAACATGTAAGTTTCTGCCACAGCATTTTAAGTAGGTAATTGCAATCTTTGAGATTGCATTGCGTGTTAGCCTTGACCATTATCTATTTTAGTACCAATTTGAAGGAAAATGATGAAAAAAATAGGAGAAGACGACAGGCCAAGGCCGTAGATATGTGTCAAAACATTATGATGACTGTAGGGTTTCCTAGTTTTACAAAAACAACGGATTAAGATGGTGAATGTATAGACTGACTAAAAAATAATAGGGTCGCGTCGCGTGGGGGTTGTTATTAATAATATTAATAAGAATATAATATCTACCCTTAAATCGTCTTTTAATATATTAATACGTTGATTGGAGACATGATATTCCTTGATATGCGAGATTTTTTTCGGCTTTAAATAAATCTACGTTTTATCTGAACATAGTGGATAACGGAAAATCAGGTTCGAATAGTAAATTAATATTACATTCCTAAGGAATAATCTAGTTTCATGATAAAATAGTGTATGCAATTTTTTGGGTATAGCATCCTGGTTTGCCTCTAGAATTTATTGGTAGCTATTACAGTTTAGTGCTGTATATCTTTTAAACTGTGTAAACGTCAATAAGCCTGAGATAGACAAGCGGGCTCTGGAACACGATTCAATTTAGATTCCTTCCAGCCAATATTTTACGGCCTGAGAGTGGAAATGTTATTATACCGAGGGGTTTGAGATCTTAGAGGAAATCTTGTAATAGTAAGAAAACGATTGCGGAGGTGAAACGGCATGATAACGTTAGTGTTATTGGTACCCTTTCACCTTACCTCCGTTCCCACTTGTCGTTTGTCGTTTGTCGCTTGATGTTCCAGTGGCAGTACACAGTACACTTTTGACACAAAATCGGTTTCCGACAAGTGTGAATAGCCTATATAAAATGTTCTGCCAATGGAACATCCTATTTAAATCCGGGCCTGACAAACGTCAAGTGGGAACAGACAAGTTTGCTGTTGTTATTGACACGTTTGGGATGGACATTGGACACCTAAATCCATTGATCAAGCCATTGATATAAAACATATAATATAGAATAATTGACATAGATGGCAGATCACGAACAAAATAACATCGCTCAAGTGGCCACGATTTTTTAAAAACAAAAATATTTATTCTAAAATACAACTTAACACCTAAGCAATAAGTCTAAAGATTTGACTAATTTGAAATAAGGTCAAACTATAAAAAACGGAAAATTGCTTTTATTTTTCGGTCCGCTTTTAAAGCATTTAATCGCTGCCTAACTCACAAAAAATGTAAAACAAACTAACAAAAGCAGGGATGAAACAAACCTCATTGGCTGGGTAGTGGGTAGGTCGTTACCCACAACATAAGTGAGTAAAATAGAGTACGAGATTTTATATACAACTAGCTGATGCCCGTGGCTTCGTCCGCGTGAATTTAGGTTTTTAAAATCCCGTGGAAACTCCTTGATTTTCCGGGATAAAAAGTAGCATGCGTCACTCTCTAGGTCTTAAACTATATCCATGCAAAAAATCACGTCGATCTGTTGCTCTGTTGTGGCGTGATTGAAGGACAAACCGACAAACAAACACCTTAGCACTTATAGTATTATGGGTAGTGATGCGAATAAACTTTGCTTCTAAGTATAACAATTCACAACATGATATGTTCTATCAATTTTCTATTCTATACTCTATCTATTGGTGAAAACTCCAATTAAGGTTTTTGAGATTAGAGCTTTTACATATGCAAATAGTCATTTCTAGCCAACTTCGAATAAATGAATCCTTGTTCACAAATCAGTACAGACTTTTCTTTCTTCTGATCATAATTATATTTTCTCTGAGGGCAAACAAAAAAAAAGTCGGAGGAAAAAGGTGAAAATAAAACAAAGATGGTTGGATAAACAAATTGTTTATGTGATGAGATAGAATAAGATTCACGTCAATGCTTCCACGTAAATTAAATACAAAACTGAATAGGGTTCTGTGGAAATGAAATCCCACCCGATACATTAAGTCCTTATTCAACAAATTTGGCTTCCCATTTCCAGCTCTGCGTCTAATTGCTTTCGTTGAGACTCAGACAAATGTGCGTTATTAGGCTATAAATGACGCATGATACTTTGTTACTAACAATTGGATCCATTTTACGCTACGGACAAATCATATCGGAAATTGGGTGCGCGGAAAAATGCGAGCAGATTTCCGACAAATGACGCCGACAAATCAAATGTTCTGGTAATTACAAAAAAAATAAAAACCGACTTCGTTACATAAACACTAAAAATTGAAAAATAATTTAATTTATTACCGAATATATTATGTATACAAGAGTTAATATAGTTCCATAATAATACTTCTTGGTGCCGGTGCCAATTAGCTTTAGCTGCGCGAATCGTCTAGACTTCATATTTTTATGGGACTCCACAATGGCACCTCATTGGCACCGACCCCAAAAAATATTATTATGGAACTATATTAACTCTTGTATACATAATATATTCGGTAATAAATTAAATTATTTTTCAATTTTTAGTGTTTATGTAACGAAGTCGGTTTTTATTTTTTTTGTAAAAATTTTTTATTTCACAATTTTTAGTGGCCCCATGGAATTATGCTATGACTGGTTAAAAATCTACTGTTTACTAAGCTATTACACTGATCGCGAGCAATTTACTCTTATCCGTTGAGGAGTTCCAGTATCTATCTTCGAAGATGTTCATCAGATCTTCACCAAATTGAAATGGGACCAACTTTGAAGTATACCCTTTCAAACAAAAAAAGAATTTTCAAAATCGGTCCAGGCGTTTTTGAGTAATCGGGGAACATACATAAAAAATAAAAAAAAAAAAAATAAAAAAAAAAAAAGATTCCGACGAATTGAGAACCTCCTCCTTTTTTTGAAGTCGGTTAAAAAGGGGCTGCACTTGTATATCAGCCGTCAAAGTAAGGTTACTGTTATAGTAAAACTGGTCACCAAAAAGCAAATTTAAGTTGCACAAATCAAGTTTCGTTAACTTTTTATCATGGACCTTAATAGACCTTACCTACTCTCTCTTATTATTTTTTTGTCAAGCATTAGAAAATCAAATGTTAGATTCGTGAAATAATTTTGTATTTGAATGTACATAAACGCCTCGCCTATTTTACTGTCGGTCGAGTTGACTATCCAAAAAATTGAAAAAAAATGCAAAGTGGCATCTTGGCCATTCGGATGAGTTTCTTTCAGTCGAGATGTCACCCAAGTCAATCTTACCATGGAGGTACGGAGATTGTTGTGCAACCCACTTGCTTAGTTTTTGGGGGACAAGTTTAACTTTACTAGGTACGAAATAACGATTATTATCTATATACTTACAGCTTTATAGTTATTTTATTGTATTTATATCCATAGTACTTACCTTGTCATTTGTTGTACACAATAACGTCAAAGTAAAATGGACCTAAAGAGCCTTGAATGATTTTAACTTTGCAACGTTTCCGCTTGGAGCGCTGGCTTCATACGTACGTGGCGTACTATAGATGTACAGACAAACTTGAGCTTTAAAACAAGGCCTATAAGATCCAGTTTACTATAATGTGGAAGTGTTTCGACATTAGAATACTATCAACGTTGGTGAGACATAAAATCTTGTACTAAGCGTACTGACAGACAGACAGACGGACGGACAGTGGAGGTCTAGTGACAGGGTCCTGTTGGCACCCTCAGGTACGAAACCCTTAAAACAGGACAGGACAGTTTTGCTAAGTAGGTAACATGAAGTTTAAAGGGTGCCAAAAGTTATAGACTAGGTTTACCAATTACAGGCAATATTAGGGTTGGAAGTGTCTATTTCCTTTATTTAGATTGTGGGTGTTGTGGAACGACATGTATCGTTACAGTTCCGCCATTATACGCAGATGTGGACGAAACTTTATAGTTAGAAACAAGCGTGGGTAATGTTTGCGCAAGTTTAAATTGGCTTTTGTACTATCTACTCGTGAAATTAATTCACAACTTGCACATAATTAACAACTGCCAAAAATAGTGTAGGTATGCTTTACTCCAATCCATTTGTTTGACACTTTGTATTTTTTTTAATTTGCATGGCAGCCATTTTGCAATTCGCCATCTTGGTGTTTGCATTTCGCCATGTTTTTTGAAGGTACGGTTATTAATTTGTTTTGCGTAACTTTGCGCGTCTGCATTTTGGATGTCTAAATGAAAAAATTGTTCCTTCAGAAGTGTAAATTGGACCTTGTCGTGAATATTAATAACCTTGCAAAATTTAAATATAAGATTTTCATTTGTTTTTGCTTTAAGTTTGATATTTAAAGGTACAATAGCTTTTAAAATCCTTAGTTGCAACTGATAAATGTGCTGTAGGTGTGACTTGTCCGTTCGGCCATAGCTGCTCAACCCATAAGCTATTATGGAGTCGGCAAGAGCATTGTACAGCATCATTTTGACTTTATAATGTAACCGCTTTCTAATTATAAATAAGTTTGCCAAGAATGCTCTGAGTTTATCACACACATGCTTTATATGTTCATGCCAGTTGAATTTGTGATCTATTATTAATCCTAAGTATTTATGCGAACTAACTATTTCAATAGTGGGACAGTTACAGTTACATTGAGGTTGATGCAAACAATTATGATTATGGGCAATGAGTTTATGTTTTAACATGCTGTTAGCCTTTAAATTTGGCGAATGTATGTGTATTAATTTAGTCTTCTGAGAATTTAATATTAGACCACTGTCATGACACCATTTGTTCAAAAGAGGTCCACGAATACCTGTGTTTTCTAATCTTTCAATAAGCTTCTTGTGATCTAATGTATCAAAGGCACGAGAAAAGTCAATAAATAAAGCCAGAACATGCAGTTTTTGATTCATCCAAAAGTTAACTTGATCTGTGAAATCCGACAATAACATAGTCGTATTCTTACTGGGCCTAAAACCAAACTGTCTAGAGCTAAAAATATCATTTTTTTGGTAGAACACATGTATTTGATTACAGATATATTTTTCTACTATTTTATCTATTGAAGATGTTAGTGTAATTGGCCTATAATTATTACTATATACTTATGTTGGTATGGCAATAGAATTACACACTGTGTAAATTTCAACTCTCTACCTATGTGTTTCATGAGATACAACAGCCCACTGACAGATAAACGGACAGATGGACAGACGGACAAACAGCGGAAGCTTAGTAATAGGGTCCACTGGCACCATTGAGTACGGAACCCTACGTAAGTAAAACACATTGCCTAATTCCTAAAGCGTAATGTCATAACAACAATCTACGCGAACATAAAAACGGTAAATCCAGAAGTCAAAGCAATAACATTTTACTCCAAAACTCGTTACTCTAATCTTTATGATAACACTGCAGGCACACTTCAAGAAAATAACATAATTGCCTCAATTACTTTTCAGATTTTAAATGCTACCCAACCAGAAACAAACAAACAAGTACTTCCTTACATAGTTTTGAAAATCTATACTTCTTCTTCTTGTCCTTATCCCATGCCATGTGGGGTCGGCACTACAAGTTCCTACTTCCACTCACTTCTGTCATCCGTCAATGCATTGTCGGACTCTTTTAAATGCACACCCAATCCATCCATTACCTATTTGGTCTTCCTCTCCTCTTTTTTCCTTCTACAAACGTGCATATGATTTACATTTAGATAATTTCAAAGGGATTTTTGCAGGGAAATCTTCGAGTTTAGAGTTTTCTCCAATTTCTAGAGTCAATAAAGTCCTGTAAAAATTGGCCTCAACATGTCTGGTGTATAAAAACTTGCAGTACCTACTCTTTTTGTCATCGGTATTATTCACAAAGGATTTCTGTGGTATAACTTATCCTAATCAATGAGTAAATTGGTGCTTGACCTAATTGTATTCATATGATAGCTTTTTATTATTACGAAATATTGCTATCTTTATGGTTCGATGCAAGTCTTACGGCAATGTAACAAGAGTAAAAGATATACGAAAATATTACTATATCACTTAAAATGTATAATTAGCTCTGAGCTTACTTCTTAGTAATCCTGTGTGACACATCTCTCTTTGGCAACGTCGCGTCGTTGTAAAAGCCGTAAGAAAGCATAACGACGCTGTACTGATTGTGCTTAGGCTGCTGATGTACTATGAGACTTGATCTATTTAATTCATTGGTCATTTTCATGGCCTAGTTTGACAGCGACATAACCTATATTATGTATTTCTTTTCCAATATTTTGCAATTGCCCACCTGTAAATACGTATGGAAAGATAACCATTGCAGTTATCGCATGTGACTTGCAATTGATAACAGAGGCACCGATCAATACTGTCATCTGATATAGCCGCGAATATTTTATTAAATCAATTTTATGGCTTTTACATCCATTCCAGCCCGTAAAAATGTAATTGTAAGGCACAGACAGGCTCGTAACAATAACGTGATAGGATATAAAAGTTTATTGACTGGAATTTACTTATTTTACGCTACTTTGCTAAAATATGGAGAGTTTAAAAAGGTGGCGAGGGCTTTTGCTGGTTAAGCCTGGCAATTATTGAGCGAAAAGCTGACAAAATCTAGTAGGTAACTATTACATAATAAAATATTTGTAAATCAGAGAACGACAAATTCCTGTCCTTTAGTACTGTAATTTGTCAGGAATACAATCATAGTTTAGTAATTTTTGATGGCCAGTATTTTCTCAGTGATTCAGAGGCGAAAAATAGGATCAGCGTTTTTGGCACCATGTCCATGGATGTTGATTATGGAAGTAGATATATTTTTATGTAGAGATACTATTTTGGAGCCGTAGATTTTATATTGGAAATATTCTATTTATTTGGCATTAAATTCATTATTTTCTTACCAAGAGAAAAATATGGCTAGAGAGATTTTTAATTTTAAAAGTTTCTCTTCAACTTAACTAATTTACTACTATCTTCGATTGTGGGGGTCCGATAAATAGCCAATCACAAAAGTCCTGAAGGAACATTGAAAATGAAAATGAAAATGAAAATCTTTTTTATTCGTATAAACTTTTACAAGTGCTTACGAATAGTCGGATGCATCTACCACTGGTTCGGAATGCCTTTCCTGCCGAGAAGAACCAGCAAGAAACTCGGCGGTTGCTCTTTTCAAATATTTGATATAGGTACAAAATTGTGCCATGTATAAAATAGTATTTGCAGTCTTGTGCGTTGCTGGAACGAGCTGCAGGTCCAATCCACGCTCTTTTATCATTTAGATAATCTTCAATTATGTAATATGCATTCGATCCTATTGGTTGGTTTAACACATCCCTAACTACGCTTTCACGTTCAAAGGGCTGGCTTGCCTAGCTATAGATAAATAAATAAATTAAATGTAGATAAATAGGATGATCGACGACGACGACGACTATTAATGAATCCATGATTAAAATTTTAAATAGGTAATTTTTTTTTTTAATGTAGGTCACTTGTTTCGCTTAGAACTTTACGAACCGTAATTATACAATCAATGTGCTCACCAAACTAGATCATAATAAATAAAGCCTAAATAATATACCATGGGTCACGTTACGTAAAATATAGTAAATAATTAACTAATTCATATAGTAAATAATGGAACAACCAAATTTACACCGTAAACATCCTTATTTCTTCATACATAGAACACATAATACAGCAACATGTGTGTCTAAGATGACGCATCATAAATAACGCGGATCAAAGGCTTCATTCATCTTGGCCTAATCTCAGTGATATGGGTACCACTAAGACGTTGCTACTTGCTACAAAAAATCATATTGCAAAGCCACATATGAACCTGAGATGTAAGAGCCATAGAGTATATGGCGTAGACTATTCAAAGTAATATCAAAAGATTAATGGAGAAGTACGAAAATGTTCGGGTATTCTTAATTATTTATCAATGTTCTAATAATTCAAGACTGTACAATGATTAATTAAAAAATGTTCATCTATTCTTCTTTAATTGTAGCTAGTTTTAGTTGTGGGGTACTAGATGGCGCTAACTAATAAAATATTGCGCTTACGAAATGTTTGAACTCTAAATCTATTGACACATCTGCTAACGGTAAATGGAGATGCAAACTTTTTTTATTTTATTGTGGGATAGACTTACGCTTGACGCCAACCATGCCTGAGAAACAGAGCAATGATAAGGTGGTTGGACTTTGGAGCGCGTTTGCCTAGAAGATGCCTATTCACTCTTGCTCTGAAGGTTTCTAGTTTTCCTTTGTTTGACGGTTGGTTTCTATTGTTGGTATGTATGACTATGTGTGGTATAGGATTGTGGTGGAGTTCAAGAGTTGTGCAGCCTTTTATAGCGCTAACAAGTCGCAAGTAAGTAGATTATACAATAAAAGCACTCACAAGAGGAAGTCCTGTTCCCAGCTCGGAGTCGGGCCCTTCACTGTCACCGTCGTCGACTTGACATTCTGTAGTTTGAGAGTCACGTATGTGTTGAATTGAGTTGCTGCAAACAAAAATAAACTATATAAAAGAGAATTATAAAGTCTTGTTTTCTGAATCAGTACCTACTTACTACCTAACAATTTCTGTAAACTCTTTGCTCTAATTATTGTAGTGAGAAAATGAATGTTACTTTTGGAAGGATTATTTACAATTTAAAAATGTATTTTATTCTAACTCCTTGACCTATTTTCAACAAAATTAATTATACTTGTTCGAGTTTTGAAAAAGTTGCAATTAATTAACAACGATAAAAAAGGGGTGAATGCTATCTACGCTACATTATATTCCAGGAGACATAGATAAATGGCCATTTTTCAGTTTATAACGACAATTAAAATTTAACCGTTTTACAACAATTTAAAATAAAATATTAAAGAAATAGAGTTTTCTTACCTTGAATACCAACGTAGCGCGCCTTTTTTACTGCAAAGAAAGTAAAAATATTACATGACTTATAAGTTTTTTTTTTAAATTCAAATACAAGTTAGCCCTTGACTGCAATCTCACCTGGTGGTAAGTGATGATGCAGTCTAAGATGGAAGTGGGCTAACCTGGAAGGGGTCTGTCAGTTTTATTAAACCCAATGCCACTTTGGTTTCTATACGGCATTGTACCGGAACGCTAAATCACTTGGCAGCACGGCTTTGCCGGTTGGGTGATAACTAGCCACGGCCGAAGCCTCCCACCAGACTAGACCAGAAATTTAGAAATTAAAAAATTCCAAACCCCTGCCAGGAATCGAACCCGGGACCTTCCACTAATAAACCACAGTGCTTACCACTACGCCAGAGAGGTCGTCATAATAATATAATCAGTTTATATTCGGTTGTGATGACTTTTCTGTACTAGTGCAGCTATTTAATGGACATACTACGGACTGAAACGGATTCACACCCCGTTAAGCAATTATATTCTTACCTATTAGAGTCAGAGCCTAGTGGTTAAATCGTAGCCCTTCTTTTCGGGAGCTCTGGGGTTGGATCCCGGGCAAGCACCTCTAACTTTTCGGAGTTATGTGCGTTTTAAGTAATTAAAATATATCACTTGCAAACATTGTGAGAAAACCTGCATGCCAGAGAGTTCAACATAATATTCTCAAAGGTGTGTGAAGTCTGATAATCTGCAGTGGCCCAGCGTGGCACACCCATCTCATTCTGAGGGGAGACCCGTTCTCTGTAGTGGGCCGGCGATGGGCTGGTCATGGACCATGGTGATGATCCCTACGTCTCCTTATCCCTAGCCCAAACTTTACGCTTTGTGTGGGAAAAGAGATGGAATTTTAGTCATGGTTAAATATGCCTATTATGCCTAATATTCTAAATGAAATAGGATCTAAATTGTACAAAGAAGATAAAACGAGCAACTGAGCATATTTAAGGAATAAAATTATTTCAATCAGTGCCCTTATTATAAATGCGAAAGTGTGTTTGTTTGTTGGTTTGTCTTTCAATCACGTCGCAACGGTGCAACAGATTGACGTGATTTTTTGCATGGTTATAGATAAAGACCTGTAGAGTGAAATAGTGTAATTTTTATCCCGGAAAATCAAAGAGTTCCCACGGGATTTTCAAAAACCTAATTCCACGCGAACGAAGTCGCAAGCATCAGCTTAATTTATATAAAACGCAATATTTACAAATAGTTGTTCAATTTCCATGCATTGCTTAGCTTTAAAAATTACGCGTTACTTATAAAATGTGGTTGCGTGAGACACGAAATATAATTACTAACTAGAACAACTTAAATCGATAAAGGTTGTTAGCTAGAAGGTAAAAACTACAATAATGACACAAGTTATTATTTTTGAACTACAAATAATTATCGGGTTCATACTTCACGATTGTGTTAAAGATAATTGTTTATAACTTAATTTAATATTTTGAATTATAGTTTTATTCAGTAGCTCAGCTCAGCTTAGAGCAAAGTTAAACGTCTTCGCACATTACATCCACCACTCCGACTCGACTCACGGTACCTAAAGCATCGAAATATGAGCTTTGTATTGTGTTATTTAGAGTGGAATTTTCAATTAAATGATTTATTCAATAAAATGCAGGTACAATTAGGTCTCCATGCTGAATATGAACCATTAATTCTACCAAGACTGATGGTGTTTGAATGTTAACATAAAATTTAAATTTAAATTAAAAACATTTTGCAATTTTCCAACCGTAATCATTCCTAAATATCTGTTTTATAAGACCTGTAACTGTTACAAAAATAAACCCTTGTCGACCACCAATTTATGGATGGTTACAGTGTAAGATCCATAACTAGGTATAGGTAAAATCGCAGTCAACAGTAGTTCATTGTAGAAAACGTATCTTTTCCGCTCCATCTAAGTCTGAAATAGTCTATACTTAGTATTAATCTACGATCTTTGAAGATTTCATGTGTTTGTCGAATAAAGCCTAACCTAGATTTGAGATACAGATATTGTTGCGATATTTCTAGCCGCAGCCCCACAAAATGTCAAACACATGAATAACGTTCGTGCCCTGTGAAGTACAGTCAGCAACAAAGCTAGGTATGCACCTGCCCATAGTAGCTTGTACTGGCGGGTGCAAACCTAGCTTTGTTGCTGACCCTACATAATATCGTCAAACACTAGCTTATGCCGGCGATTTCGTCCGCGTGGACTATACAAATTCCAACCTCCTATTTAATTCCCTTAGGGGTTGAATTTTCCAAAATCCTTTCTTAGCGGATATCTAGGTCATAATAGCTATCTGCATGTCGAATTTCAGCTCAATCGGTCCAGTAGTTCCAGTTGTGCGTGATAGATCAATCAATCATATCAAAAATTGAGACACATTTTGTTTTATTAATAAGACAACTTTTAAAGTTTTCAGGGTGCAAGGAATATCAAACAATTACATTGATTTATTTATTTGTTTATTTTGTGAGACAAGAAGTATTTCATATCTGTCTTTAGGTTTCAAGCCATTGGACCGCGAAACGGTAGCAGACATGCAGACAGATGTACCTACATTCCCATCCATACTAATATTATAAATGCGAAAGTGTGTCTTTCTGTCTGTTCATCCTTTCAACCGATACTTGCATCCCGGGGAAAGACATAGGTTACTTTTTATCCCGAAAGTCAAAAAGTTTCCACGGGGTTTCTAAAAATTTTAATTCACGCGGATGAAGTCGCGGGCATCATCTAGTTGGTAATACTAGTGTAGATTATGTAAATACCAAATCGAGAGTTTTCCTAAGATACATTGCATAAAATTTTATAATATTATGCTTAACTTTATAAAGGTCGATGTAGGATAACACGGCGCCCGAATCTATGAATATTTGGTGGAAAGATTTGTTGCCAAACAATAACAAATAGGGTAGGTACATTTGCATAATGTGTTCATATTATCTGCTAAATAATACATCAAGGTCGTCTACAAGTAGTCATACAGTGTATACTTTACTATTAATAATATAGAAAACCTTTTCTCTCATCATTATGAACACATTATAAAATTTGCTTGTGTGAAAAAAAATTAATAAGCACCATTTTTCACATGGGTACCTATTTAACACTTAGGTACCTATAGTATGCAAGTTTAATCTATAGCAAGCACATGGAAAATAACAGTTCCCCTGTTTGAAAAAAATATCTTAAATCTTAGATAAAATATACAACCCTGTAGGTAATTTTTCGTCAAAGTCAAACACATAAATCTTAAATTTTAAAAAAATATCTTAGAACCTGTCAAATAAAAGTTACAATAACAAAAGCACACAATAACTGTCCAGAAGAGACGACAAAAGACATTTTTTATTAAGGTTAAGAAAACAATTTTGACCTCAAATCTATATTGTCTCGTTCAAATTAATTATTCAGAAAGGCGTAGGTGCAGACGAAAGGCAAAATTTTATTTATTATTCATAAGATAAAACAAATACAAAAATATAAACCTGAAGAATTATGTAAATGTGAACATTTTGAAGACGAGCGCTGTCTATCCTGCCATCTTTAACTAAGCCCGTATACTAACAACAATACTATTATGGGATTGTGTCTGCACCATTTACATAATCTATCTGAAATAGGCTTACACGTTCGGGACTCTGTCCGTGGGAGTGGCCAATCGAGAGCGAGCGGCCTTTATTCTACTTATAATACTTAAACTCGTATCTTCCTTAAAACAATATATTATGTAATCTGATTATTTACTAATTGAGTGGAAGCTCACGTTCACTTTATATCCTTCGAGGAAAAGAGCATCAATTATTTTTTGAAAATTAAAGAAAGCTAGCAGATACCTGACGTGTGCTACTACGCTAAAAAAACTCTAAAACCATCTTCAAATTTATTTCCTTTCTAATGAACATCGTTTGGGCACATCGGTTGAATAGTTTCAAAGTCTATAACGGACACTTCACTTTGTAAATAAGATTATTATATAAGTAAATTCCAAGAATTAAGGTTTTTAGCCAATCAAACCTCTAACTGGCAAACTGGTTGACTGGTAACTAATTTTGTAGCATTGTTTAGGAATATACCTACTTGGGCTTTAACATTGCGTCTATATAAATTCAATTTCAAAGGACCACAAAAAATTACGGGTGGTTATGTGTTGAATAAACAATGAGAGGCTCTACGTTGGAGCTCGACTCCCGTCTTCTACTCACCCAATTTTCAATAATATTGCCGAATGTGTACCACTTCGAGACCTAACATACGTAGGTACGTGTCTAAAAATTGCCTCAGGAATTATTTAATCTGCAATCGGTCCGGTCAAATGTATTTGTTATTTATTAGGGAGATCGCATAGCGCTGCAAGCATCGCAACCGACGCAATAGCTGCCAGAACCAAAAGTTACAGTACTGAAAGCGCGAGTGATGTTTGCAGAATCGGGGCGCTCTGCTGTATAAAATGCACAAGAAGAGAACGCGTCAGCACCAGTCTGTGGTGACCTCATCAGCATTCTTCTATATGCCCGATGCAGCCATATTTTGCTGCTAACATTTCACACATAATATATAACTAGTTGCTGCCCGCGACATTGCACCGTTCGCGTGGATTTAGTTTTTTTAATCCCGTGGAACTCTTCGATTTTCCGGGACAAGAAGTAGCCTACGTACTTTCCTGGGATGCAAGCTATTCCTCTACTAAATTTCGTCAAAAACGGTTGAGCAAATGAACCATGAAAAGCAAACAGCCAGACAGACACACTTTGGCATTTATAATATTAATTAATATGGATTGGGAAATGCGTTACGTTTTAGGCTTCTTGCAAGTGTTTTCGTGTTATGCGATCACAATTCACAATTAGTCTGGTAAGGAATCTGTCTTTAATCAAATTACGATATATCCTTGGATCATGATTGCGTCCAGCACGATAGCTTGATATACAGCCTTTGACAGATTGCTAACTGCCTGCAGAGTAAAGTAGCTACCAATTACAGCGCATGTAGGTCAGGTCAGAGGCCTCCATTACTAAATAATAAATGGTATATCAGAGCAATAGTTAAAATTAATAGTTCATATAGCCTTCCTGGTAAGTAACTTACCCTTTATTTTAATACACATCTTTTTCATCTCAATACGAGTTACTACCAGCCATTATACATTAATAGATCAGTAGGTCAGTTAGGCAAGTTTTTCAAGGAATTATGTATTGTAATGTAAGTAAATCTAAGTTGATAGAAAATCTGTCTTTTTAGGGTCCCATAACTCAAAAGGAATGTGAAAATTATGATGAACCGAAAAAAAAAATTAAAATGTGGTCATGAACTAATAATTAGTATTTTCAACTGTCAAAGTAAGATTACCATACCAGGTAGGGTATCATATGAAAGCGCTTTACCTGTACATTCTAAAACAAATATTTATTTAATTTTTTGCATAATAATTATTGATTTATCGTGTTAAATGTCGAAAAAATACGACTGTAGTACGGAACCCTCGGTGCGCAAGTCTGACTCGCACTTGACCGGTTTTTTTATTTACTGGGAAAATACTACCAGGGCGACCTATTTGAACTCGCAACGGAATGATGCATCAACCCTACACAGCTGACAACTGTTCTGCAAATAAATGCAAGCTCCGCTGTAATTAGAGTTTTTATCCACGTTGCGACGTATACTGTATGTATTTGGGTTAACAGGGTAGTTGTTTGTACATTCCTCTTTTTAATTTAACAAGGGTGAATCCAAAAATGAAAGGGTTAGATTTTACTTCGTTGATGTTTTCATATTTATGTTTCTAAATTTAATATCCATACTTAATATTACTTAATTATCCGCGTCATATCTGGGAGACAGCATCAAGACTGGGAGCCGCAGCAGAAATGGCTGAAAACGGTAAGCGGCACAAGTATGCATCACTTACCGAGAGTTACATTTTTGTTCCGTTTGCCGTAGACAAACTATGGTCCAACCCTTCTCACTTTGAGAGAAGACCTACGCTCAGTAGCGGGACGGTAATAGGTTGATCATGATGATGACCCAAAAATAAGAAGGTGTCTCAAGGACATTGCCCAATATATCCCGGAAATATTTCCCTACACCTATAAATAACCCTCAATCGCAGCCAGACGCGACGTAGCATCCTACAGTGTAGTGTGCAAGGGGTTAATGAATTATGTTCACCGTGACCGTGGGATGCTCTAAGTACTAATGGAGGCCTTTAGGTCGCGCCTTATCAATCAACGAGGGATATAACATACCACATCTGACTTCAAAAGACTATAATTTTAGAAACACAAAATCAATTTATTTATATAGTAAATTCTTTACTACTACTATTTTGGATTTTACTGTGTGCTGAATGCGGTGCATTCCTAGATCCTTTCACATAGGACAACTAAGACTGCAGTTTTGAATATTAGTTTTAAAGACTGTAAAGATAATAGCTGGGATCAACAGCTCAACGTACTCTCCGAGGGATGAAGGTCATGTCAAACTACCCAATTCGGATCTCCAAAGTCGGTGACGCATCCAGTTTCCGACTTGGGTCATCGTTGCTTAAACAAGTTGGATTGGCTGGATAAGGAAGAATGAGGACTGGATGTGGTGACGTTTATTACAAACGCATAGTCTACCAGTCGACTTCCATAAGCTGAAATGAGAATATTATTGTTTATTAGATGATGATTAGATACAATAAACTCTTCATTCTTGAAGCGCACGAAGAAAAAGCTTTTTAGTAAATATTTCGTCCAACTTATTTTCAAATGCATTTTAATGATTTCATTTCGTATTAAACTGTGGCTCTACTATAATTCGGATGTTAGTTACTTAACTGCTAAATGCATGTTTTTGTTCATCTCGCCTGTTTCATTTTCTCGCTTCATCCATTAGGCCGTTCTAGACATAGCTTGACATACATATTGCTTGTGTAATGAAGATGGGTAGATTGTGCTTTTTGGGTCAATTAGGTGGATGTTCCAGAAAAAGTTATACGTTGCACTAAAAGCTATATTAAAACTAAATTATAGACGCTAAAACGTTTCCATCATTGCCAATTTTATTTTTGTTCATGTTGTTTTGATTTGCCAGGTGCATCTGTATTACTTACCTCACCCTCATAGCCCGATGAGATGGCAAAAAGATACAACTAAAGACGGCTTGACGTGCTGTTCGAGGCACCTTCCACACTCCCCAATTTCTCACCACCTTACTGAAAAAAATTGACAGAAAAACTTTTTTGTCCCAACCGAATAATATAGCCACTAGACTAATGTAGTTACGAGCTTGTTCTTCGTAAAATCCTTTTGAACAATCAAATTGGTTAATCTTCTACGACTTTATTGAAATTTTCGCCATTTTAATATCTTGATTAAAATGTCCCAGAACCTACATACGCAACAAGAATTAATGAATCCCGTTTGTCGTGACAGAAGCCAGAGCTAATTTCTCATGTTCCAAGATGAACGAATGCCGTGGAAACACAATAGGAGAGCCTTTATGGCAAACATTATTGTAATATTTTACGAGAACATACTTTTGGACATAGTAGGCATCTTAATTTTATGTGTCTCGGTTGCTACTCACGAAAGAACAAAGTGTTTCTATTTCATTATTAGATAAGCCTTTGTACTTATTTTATATTTAAGTTTTTTTTTAATTTATAGACTAGCGCTTGGCTGGAATCAGACCTGGTGGCAAGTGATGATGCAGCCTAAGATAGAGCGCGCTTGCCTAAAGATGCTTATTCACTCTATTCACTAAGACTCTAGACTTGAAGATACTCATATTATAATTGAAAAAGTCAACTTATTGGATTATTGGAGGTGTTATCATCATTATCAACCGATAGACGTCCACAGCTGGATATAGGTCTCTTGTAGGGAGTTCCACACGCAACGGTCTTGCACCAACTGAATCCAGCGGCTCCCTGCGACTCGTCTGATGCCATCCGTCCACCTAGTGGGGGGTCTTCCAACGCTGCGCCTTCCCGTGCGAGGTTGCCATTCCAGCACCTTGAGACCCTAACGTTTATCGGTTTTCCGGACTATGTGCCCTGCCCATTGCCACTTCAGCTTCGCAACCCGTTGAGCTATGTCGGTTACTCTAGTTCTCCTACGGATCTCCTCATTTTTGATTTGATCACGTAGAGAAACGCCAAGCATAGCTCTGTCCATCGCCCGCTGAGTGACTCTGAGCTTTCCTATGAGGCCCATAGTTAGTGATCATGTCCGAGACATAGTCAAATGTTATAGGAATTTGATAATGATTTTGATAATTGTTTTTTACTTATTTTGTTTATAAAGTGCCTGTCTTATTTTGTTTATAAAAAAAACGGATAAATCACAGTTGTTATTAAACAGTTTGTCGAAATGTTTTCAAAAAGTTTAGAATTTCGGTTTTAGGATAGCAAGTGAAAACTTTTCGTTTCCATACCGACGCCGACGGAAACAGTAAACCACAACACGTGTGTGTTGTGTGTGTTCCAGAGCTTAATATTCGCAAGCTGATTTTTTTTTCTTTATTTCAATACGTTTCGTGTCACTCGATTTATTTCATTGCATTTTTCGGTTTATCTTCGCACGTACCCCGTTTTTCACTAACAAACGGTAGTGTCGATATGATCGATAAAACTTTTTTTATTAAAATACCATTTAAGCTTCCTTTGTACCAGCTTTTGTGCGTGACTTCGCTCACATGAGTTTGGATCGAGCTGGTATTAAGTATATCTGAAACTTAGAACTGTGAAATTCGTCAATCTTTCGTGAAACAAGCCTAAGCAAACGACAGGACAACCAAAGAAAGGAACAAACAAACTATTATAGACATCACAGAATTTTTAATGAACTACTAGAAATTGAATCTACTGTCTTTGGGGCAACGCGCAGCGCGTTTTGAAGCAAAACTTCTGTAGGCACGACTTGAGAGTAACTGCCGTTTTTAGGCTGCCATATTTCTATTTTTACTTATTACAACAATTCGTCAAATACGAAGTACATACTTATTCTGAAATCTGTGGTGGTAAAAACTATTACTTCTGTTTTTTTATTTATTTATTCAGATACAAGTTATCCCTTGATTGCAATATCACCTGGTGGCAAGTGATAATGAAGTCAAGATGTTAGCGGGCTAACCTGGAAGGGGTATGGAAGTTTAATTAAACACATACCCCTTTGGTTTCTACACGGCATCGAACCGGAACCCTAAATCGCTTGGCGGCACAGCTTTGCCGGTAGAGTGATAAATGATTTTAAGCTTATTTCGTGGTTTAACGACACAGTTGTAGTGTATAAAACGGGTACATATCACGATTAATTAGGCGATTTTTCACTGCCGAAGGTATGTACTCGTTTTTACAATACCTACAATATTACTTACTACAATTTCTTAATAAATGTCGTTGGGATTTTATTGAAACGAAGAATATTTCAAGGCATTTTCGTGTAAACCGGCATCCCATTTTCTTGTTCTTAAAGCGTCTCGAAAGCTTTTTGCTCGCGCTTGTCAATCGCAGGCGTTAAGAAAGCGAGCTCCGATGCAGGGGTGGAGATTGGAATCGCTTGATGGCTCATTATTTTCTTAGCCAGAATTCATTTCCATTTTAACTTATAGTGGAACTTGTAATTAATTTAAATTTGATTTGCCATTCATACCCATATTTAATGGAGATTTACAATGGGTTAGTTCTCAATAATTATTATATTGGCTTTAAAAATATGATGTAGAAGGTCTAAGCAAAAATGAAACATTATTTAGGTTATTAATGTGGCTAATTCTTTTGTACACAATCTCTAAACTAAACTAAAATGGCACGTCTAAATCTATTGCTATCCCTTTCATAATGTTGCTTGCGGAAAAGGATGGCACTAGATTTAGACCTGTTAATTTAGTTTAGTTTAGAGATTGTGTACAAGAGAATCGACCTTATTGAAGGAAATCGTGTTCAAGGGCGGCGGTCATCAGGTGACCCACCTGCTCAATTTTGCTCGCTATTTTTATTTAAAAAATCAAAATAATATAAAACAGCTTCAATAAAATTATTAATGCTCGACCTAATCCTAGTTTTACAAGTGTTCAACCTATTACGAAGTTTTTAAGTTTGAACACTATTAAATGTTAACAGTTCAAATGGCATAGGTACTCATTGAAATTGAAATAATTGGAAAGCATTTGACCTTTGCAAACGAAGTTTTGAATTATAAACACAAGTTACCGTTTGAAACGGAAAGAGTTTTGAAATAATCATAGCTACGATAAACAAGGGTTTAATCGAAAGAAAATTCGAAATTTTGTATTAATCTTGATATTAACGACTACTGAACATGCAACTGTTCTTTAATAGTTCAAACTATTTACTAAGAAGTAGGTCATTGATCTTGGTATGTGGGTTTCTGAGAGTTGTGAAAGTTAATATTACTACCGTATAATGTGAAACAAATGTTACTTCTTTTTAATCAGCTGTTTTTACCTTTTTCATGATTACAAGTAAGCACTTGACTGCGATCTCACCTGATGGTAAGTTATGATGCAGTCTAAGATGGAAGCGGGCTAACCTGGAAGGGGTATGGCAGTTTTTAATAAACCAATGCCTCTTTGGTTTCTACACGGCATCGTACCGGAACGCTAACTTGCTTGGCGGCACGGCTTTGCTGGTAGGGTGGTAACTTGCTGGTAGCCACGGCTGAAGCCTCCCACCTGACCAGACCAGAAATTTAGAAATTATATAAATTCCAAATCCCTTCCAGGAATCGAACCCGGGACCTCCCACCAATAAGACAGCGCTTACTACTGCACCAGGGAGGTCGTCTAAACTTAACTAGTCACAGCTGAAGCCTTTTACCAGACCAGAGTAGAGCTAATGTAAAAATTAATTATTTTATATAATGTAGTATTGAACATTAAATCCACTATTTATGTTACGTAAATAAAGTGAATGTCAGCAAATCAACTGCTACGCTGCTGTTCCAAATGAAAAAGTATATAAAGTATGGCGCAGTTATTTAGTTCGTCATTTGATGAATAACAAATGAATAACATCTGTAATACTAAATGAACAAAGGCAGGTTTCAAGTTTAAAAAGAATGCATTACGATAAATCCTCGTAACGTTACCCGCGGAGTTGAAACTTGTGGCGAAAATCATGGCATACTCTCTTTACACGCTATATATTTTTCGATTACGAGTAATTCATCGTAAAGCCGGTTATAGGGTCACGTATTTTGATATCAACTTCAATATACGTAATCATATTTTAAAGTGGAATAGAACAACTAGGTATAAGACGACCTTGTTCCATGTTCACCGTTCGCCATCGAAACAAAACAACCGTTCTATTTCTATAAAACGTAAGTAGTTTAATTAGTTTAGCGTAGTTAATTGTAAAAAGTGGTTTTAGAGTTATCGCTAGGAATGTGGGTATTATTGGTATTTTCACGTTTTAAAAAATAATGCTAAGTACGTAGCTTAGGACAAAACAATAATTGTGTCTGAAAAAGTGACAATACTAACAAGTTTATAAATTGTAATTTTTCGGTCAAGCTTTTTGCAAGTTTTGTCAAAACCTAGTCTCATAACTTTTTGGTGTTGTGAACGAGGTGTTCAATATACCTAACCACTGATTTGTATAAAAAATTTAGGTTTATTAGACAAGTACCTACCTACATGACAGGTACTTTATAGCTAAATCTATTTTGGATATACAGCTGCACTAATTAAGCCGTTGATGAATGTAGCGGTGAGAGTAAGATGAGTTAAAATTTAATTGGATACGTACGAAATAACAGGTAAGTACGTTTAAGTTTAAGTATATTTTTTAAATTGCGATAATATTTTATGAGAAAGGTATTTGAGTATGTCGAATTAAATAAAAAAATATTTTCTGTGTGTGATGTGATATATTTGGGACTATAATATTATTTAGGTAGGTACGTGTATTTTTTTCATGAAAATCTATGATCTACTTAATAATAGAAATTGGAGGCAAACGTCGACAATAATATGTCAAAGTATCCTTGAAATAAATAATAATATGATCTATTATAAAAATGAAACTAAATAATTAATTATGATTATACTAGCTGCCCTGGCGAACTTCGTTCCGCCTAACAGTCGATTCAAATTTTTTAAATTTTTTTCTCCGTAAGAACCATCCTCGTACTTCAAGGAATATTATAAAAAAAGAATTAGCGAAATCGGTTCAGCTGTTCTCGAGATTTGCGATGAGCAACACATTTAGCGATTCATTTTTATATTATAGAAGACTAGATGATGCCCGCGACTTCGTCCGCGTGGATTTAGGTTTTTTTAAAATCCCGTGGGAACTCATCAATTTTTCGGGATGAAAAGTAGCCTATCCCCTATCCTTCCCCGGGATATAAGCTAACTCTGTACCAAATTGCATCAAAATCGGTTGAACGGTTGGGCTGCGAAAAGCTAGCAGACAGACAGACAGACACACTTTCGCATTTATAATATTAGTATGGATAAAATCAACCTATAACATAGTTAGGTACATACAACAAAAAATTTGGTCAAATAATTGTGGTACAACTCAAAAGTGTACAATAAAACTGCATTATGTAACATTATGTTAAACATATACTCAACTATATCGTGATGTCGTAATAAATTTACGAGTACAAAATATCGCTCGACAAACTAAAACATCACGTCACGGCTCTGAGTAAACGGAACACGTGTACAACATCAAAGTGGTCACAATGAAACGAAATGTAACGTATTATTGTGTTTTTAATAAAATGAGTAAAAATGATGAGTAAATGAGATACAAGAGCTTTTTATAAAGAAACTACTAAATTGAAACTGTACGTACAATATTACAACAATTAAATAAATTGCTTTAACCATTAAGGAAAATATCGTGAGAAAACCTGCATAATATTTTTAAAGGAGGGCGAAGTTAGTCTGCTAATCCGCACTTGGCCTGTGTGATGGACATCTTTCTCTTTCTAAGAGAAGATACGTGTTCAGTAGTGAAGATAGTAATAGTCCGCCCAGATAATAAAAATTCAATTTCTGTTTAGTTGTACAAAAAGTATAACTGAACAGAAAAAAGTATATATTTTAGGTATAATAATTATTGTACAAATTTCCTTTTTAAGAATAGTTCCGTGTGTTATGAAACATCCATACTAATATTATAAATGCGAAAGTGTGTCTGTCTGTCTGTCTGTCTGCTAGCTTTCCCGACCCAACGTTTTAACCGATTTTGATGAAATTTGGTACAGAGGTAGTTTATATCCCGAGGAAGGACATAGGCACATTTTATTCCGGAAAATCAATGAGTTCTCACGGGATTTTAAAAAACATAAATTCACGCGGACGAAGTCGCAGGCATCATCTAGTTATAAATAATTTATAATGGACTCTCCATGGGTTTCGCTCGCTAATAATCTCATCTTACAGCAGTAAAATTCCTTCCTCTCCATTATAGAACACTCATTAGCTGCCTTTATTGAGCAATATAACAAGGGAAATTTGTCTGTGGTGAAAGCGTTATCTTCTCTATAATATAAAAATGAATCACTAAATGTGTTGTTCATTGCAAATCTCGAGAACCGCTGAACCGATTTCGTTAATTCTTTTTTTATAATATTCCTTGAAGTACGAGGATGGTTCTAACGAAGAGAAAACTTAAAAAATTTGAATCGACTGTTAGGCGATACGAAGTTCGCCGGGGCAACTAGTTTCAAATAAACATAAAAAACACTTTCACATTTATAATATTAGTATGGATGGATAATTGATGAATTAATTAGTGTGTTTTTTCATTTGTTTGAATTTGTGAATATATTTCAATGGTCATCAACCATTTCTTTTAGAGTGTCTCAATATTTAAACGACACTGGTCGGGTATAATGGTAATATTTCGGTATTCGGTTAGCAGGAAGTTTTTGTAATATTGGGCAAGTTAGGTAATGGCAGTCTGCCAACGGCGGCGGTACCCAGCGGCCTGTACAAATTATACTTTCCCCCACACGCCATATAATATATTGTAGAAAACTCGCGTTACAGTTCACGGAATTTATTCTCCTGATACAGAGAAGTAAAAATAGGGCAGTGAAGTATGAATGTCTCTTATTATATGCCAGCAAGTATTTTTATGTCACCGCACTAGGAAACACTAGTTTCCTGTTTTTTTTAATTGAAAATTGAAATTTAAAAGTCAAGTTACTTAAATACTTTATGTACTTATATATATCAGATTCAGATTTAGTAATGCATAATAATATTATATTATACTTACTTTTTTATTTTCAATTTCTTCTCATCTATCTGTGATCAGTATTTGAACTACAAACTTGGGTTTGCACATTTATTGTGACATCTTTTCAAAGAAGAGCATAATTTACTAGTTATATTATACTTTTGAATTGCGAAAGTTTAACCCAGTTTGGTTCAGTAGTTTTGCATGATACTAATAAACAAACTAACAAAAAGTGAACTAAACTGACAAAATTAAGCATCGCCTCATGTTTCAGTTCTGATTTTTGAAATAGATTCATAACATATCAAAATTACTACCCATATTTGAAATGCAAAAGTGTGTTTGTACTTTTTTGGTTTGCCCTTTAATCACGCTTCAATGGAGTCACAGATTGGCATGATTTTTTGCATGGATATATTTGAAGACCTGGGAAATGACAGGACTACTTTTTATTCTGGAAAATCAAACGAGATTTTAGAAAACTAAATCAGCGCAGGCGAAGTCTCGAGCATCAGCTGGTTCTCTAAATTTTTTTAATTAGTTGCAATATGTTAAGAAATAAAACTAGAATCTGTTCGATTCAAAATAAAATCATTCACTTATGTTATTATTGATCCTATTTCAAGATTCTACTGAGTATGAAAAACGAGTATGAAACCAATACCTACCTAAAGAATAGAAGTTTAAGATTCATAGCAAGTCACGCAACAGGAATTCATTAGGATTCCCGAGGCACCCTTTCTGCTTAAACTTGCTTGGCGTAGAAAACTTGGATAGCATACTTGAGAGCTGCTTCCTCCCCGATGCATTCTCAATTAACAGGTACTTCACGTTCTATTTTTTATTATGCTACCTATATTTTCCATTAAAGGATTGATTTTCTACACTTTTTTCTACTTAAATTTCCGGATGAGAGTATTTAGTAGATAATTATAACTACACTAGCTGATACACGACTTACGCGTAGATTTAGGTTTTTAAAAATCCCGTGGGAACTCTTTAATTTCTCGGGATAAAAAGTAGCCAATTGGCCCCGATTCTCTAGTCTCTCTCTTAACTAAATTTTGAGTATCTGCATCCTTTTCTTTATACTACTGCTAAAAAAGGAACGAAACATGACTTTCACATTTAAAGACTCTAAATTTTAATAACGGCAAAGTTCATACAAAATTTTACCTTGAATGCGTCTATGTAGGAAAAAATATTAATAGCACAGGGGGTCCATTACTTAAACATAATCACCAAGATTTTTCATTCCAGGATTCATCCAAAAAAAGATATTAATATTTTAATATTTTGAGATTATGAAAGTAACGTAGTGGTTACATACTCTTTGGTTGGTAGTATATGCAAAATTGATGCATTAATATTATCAAGTAAAAACACTTAAGAGTTGTGTGCCCAATTCGTGAGTCAGAGACTTTGACAAGTGACGTTTGCAACTGCAAATGCACGAATCACGCGCATGCGCACAAAGAGTAGCAAACGAACACAGCTAAGATACTTACCTACTTAACAATGGTCCTTTATATGCCATTGGCATTAGCATTGTCTATAAAAGATCTCTTTCAGTATTTAACATGATGTACTAGTCTGTGATTATAGTTTAGTTGTTATCACGTAAACAGTTCTGATTTGACAATGGAACCAAGATCCCTATGAATCACGGATAGTTGGTAACTACCTCTTCTAGAAAGGCCATATGCAACCAATCCGGAGCAAGGCTCTCATATTTTGATAGAGCCAAAACACACGAGTAGATATAGACCAGAGAGGAAGCTTGTGATTAAAGATAAACTAGAAACTGGAAAAAAACTGCGAATACAACTGAAATACAAGTCTTGAAGTTGTTATTTAATTTGTAAGTATAAATTCCTTTTAACCCAATTTTTACCATGTTTTATCCTTTAAGGTTTTATCTCATTCAGATGCATATGCTATCTCTATGTTCAGATGACATTCCAATAATCTATTAAAAATCAAAAGTTTTTATTCTTCTATTAAAAATCAGATATAAAACCTTTTTCATTTATTCTGCTTTTAATATAAACCCTCATTTAAAACAACAGCGATAATAAAATACTTGTCAAGACTTTGTCAAGATGGCAATGGCAATAAGTGTTGCCATTAATTTTATTTATGACTTACAATATATAACTTGTTGAATAGCTCTTGGATAATGCTCTATAAGTATAAAGAAAAGAAAATATTCAATTTTTTAGACGTCCAGTAAACTCAACACTAATATGCAGTACCTACGCGGCAGGAAATAATGTACATCGAGCTTTAGAAAGAGGTAGCGGTTTTGTAGAGCATCGCCTCTGTCGTTAAGACTGACAAAACGTCACATAGGTATGAGTGACAGAAACAACGCTCTACAAAACCGAAATCTCATTCTAAAAGTTGATGTACATTATTTTCTGCAGCGTACCTACAGTAAATAAGCGCGGATGTAAGTGCGATGGTTTGGTATCTAACAAGTCTAGGTATGCACTATAGTTTTGTATCGGACATTGTGTAGAGATGTTCTGGTAAAATTACGTTGATGCATTTTCGGAATATACCTAACCATAATATTATACTTAAATACGAAACGGAACTACGGATTGATGTAATTTTTGCGTGAGTATAGTTACACTAGAGCCTAGAGCCGTAAAGCCAGTTTAAGCGCAGACAAATAAACTGTTCCCATTAACCAACCATTACAAACCAACTATTACATCAAAAATTGTTGTAACAAACCCTCAATAATTATTCTTTCCTTGAGTCACGTGGGGGCGAAGCTGCGGGTAATAGTTAGCACAATAATAAATATAGTTTGTAAGCATTGATTTATAAACAGTTTTATTTATTACTTAATAATAACGAAATACCTATTTTAAAGGTGACTTTTTCTAGAGTGGCAACTCTGGTAATGTTTTGTCATTATAACCAACACCGGATATGAATTTAAGCAAATAATAATTTATTAATTTAATAATTTAATCTACGATAAAGTCTTACAAACTAATTTTGTATAAAAAACTAACTAATTAAATTACTAAGTTTTGCATAAGTCACATTTCTAGACACTTCCTAAAACATTCAGGTAATCCCATGCCTATGTTCTTTGGTTTGCGACTGCGCGCTAAAATCACGGGTTTTACCATCTAAAAATTAAATTTAGAACTGTCAAACTGTGTCTGTCCTTTTCATATTACATTTGTAAGAAGAGCATGCGAATAGTCTAAAATTAGGTTGTGCTCAGAATCGGTGCCTGTCACTCTCTAGGTCTTTAAATATACCCATGCAAAAAATCACGTCGATCCGTTGCTCCGTTGCGACGTGGTTGAAGGACAAACCAACAAACCAACAAACAAACACACTTTCTCATATTTTATAATACGGGTACTGATATATTATAAATGCAAAACATTTGTTGATTTGTCTTTCAACCCCGCCACAACGGTTGACGTGATTTTTTTACGTGAATTATATAGATATTATGATACGACTTTAAAGACCTGAAAAGTGGCAAAGGCTACTTTTTATCACGGAAAATCTAAGAGTTCCCTTGATATTTTTTAAAACCTTAATCCACGCGGATGAAGTCGTGGGCAGCAGCTAGGTAGTAGTTCATATATTCGAGTAGAATGTAGTACCTAACTTGCAATCGTAAATCTATCCTTATTTTGCGGCATGTATATGAATGAGTGGATAACATTTGCTTGAATATTTCCACTATTGATTTTGTCCAGGCTTTCAGGTGTATTGGTTTAGCTAGTAAATTCAGTGCTTCGGCCTATTTCCCAAACTATTTTAAGCGCGTGGCAATTTACGATTATCTAATGTTCAACTCATGCAACATCAATTCAGTATACAGTAAACGAATTAGTTAATTGCTTAGGTAATATTAATCTTGTATGAAAATTAAAGTTTTAATACAAAATTACAGAAATAATTGTTATATTTTTTGCACCTTTAGACCCAATCCACAAGCGTACCCATATAAACTATCTCTATAACTCTAAAATTTCAAAGTGCATAATGAAACGAACTTTTCTTAGTATACTTAATTTAATCAATTTTTATTCAAAAATATTACATGCGCAAAAGATCAACCTGTCAGTTCAGCGCCAAGATGCAGCTAATCTGGGCAGCATTTTACGTGGGCATGATTTGTACTGTAATTAAATAAGGCCATGCTGGTCCACTAGAATACAACTCACGAAATGTACGTCTATGTTGCAAAATTAGTGGTTTCTACTACGGGAAAAGACTTCTAAGTCTAGTTATTACTTATTAAACATTGGATATACCTAATCAAAATTTTCCGTTAACAATGTAACTTGAAGTAAATAATGAATAAACCGTGCAAATATATATTGTAATACTCCTTTGTTTACATTGTGAAGTATGCTCGGTTATGAAACAACGCGACCGAGCATGACGCAAGTCTGTACCGACCTTCACCTTTCCCCAGGCGAGGTCTGAATTTCGACCATAGCGCCCTTACTAAAGACTCGGCCTACCACAAGAGATGCTAACATCAACATCTATCACAATGTTACATCATTGGCGCTAAATATATATAATAGAACGTTGTTATGTAGACAAATAACTACCTATAGTAGGCGACAGGTCGAGATGGCAATCCCGCACAGCCCCCGTGCTAACCTGATGCGGGATAGCGCGGTTGACGTGCGGGTATCCGGGGTGTTCCTCCTCTTCCTCTTCTTCTTCTCCTTCGCTCTGGGCTGGTTTCCGCACTCAAAAACATGCTCCCTCTCATACCCCGATTGGCATCTTGACCTGTCACGTTCTATAGTAATCATAAAATAAATAAGTTTATGTGTCAATAAAACAGTTTTGCATTATTAATAGTTTTATTGAGACAATTTTATGTAACTACAGTACTTATTTTTTTCCAATTTTATTGTAGTTCTCTTAGTTCATAACATTCATAGTAATACCTACTTTATTCATTTAATGCTAATAAGTATATTATGACTGTGTTTGTAAGCTCACCGGCTACTACGGACTCGGTAATAAGTTTAATGTTAAAATTAGAATGATACTTAGTAAACCTAATAATTTTGTATAAATAAATACCTAATAGTAAAAACATTTTTTTTGAACTTAGACACGAATAGTTAGATTATGCAACGGAAATTCATATTATATAATGATACAATAATAAAAAAAATCAACTTATTTTTGGATTTCCTCATTATTTTTAGCAACACATAGAAATGCAGAAAATACGAGCCTTTAATACCATGTAGACAATTATTATAAAATACTAGCTGATGCCCGTGACTTCGTCCGCGTGGATTTACGTATTTTAAAATCCCGTGGGAACTCTTTGATTTTCCGGGATAAAAAGTAGCCTATGTGTTAATTCAGGGTATAATCTATCTCCATTCCAAATTTCATCCAAATCCGTCCCGTAGTTTTTGCTTGATTGAGTAACAAACATTCAAACATCCACACTTTCACATTTGTAATATTATATATATATTAGGATTGATACAAAATACATAGCTTGTATATCCGTAGCGGTTCGTAGCGCTACGGTGCAGCGTAGCTCATGTTAATTAGAAGTTTAACGGTTTCCTAAATGTTTCAGATAGGACTTAACACGGGAACTTAGTACTTTAACAGCCTGTTCTGTTCGCGGTATTAGACATTAACTGATAATAATATAATGAATCCCTTTAATGTAAAACTTACAAATGAATAATAATAAAACAAACATGTTTTCATAGCAAGAGAAAATAGGTATCTTCTAGGCAAAAACACATAATTAGATTTTTAGATCCAAATAATTATGTTTTATTCACTTTTGGTCAGCATCTACTTTAACATCCATACTATCCATACTAATATTATAAATTCGAAAGTGTGTCTATATGTCAGTCTGCTAGCCTTTCAGGCCCGACCGTTCAACCGATTTTGACGGAATTTGGTACAGAGATGTCGTGCATCCCGGGGAAGGCCAAAAATTGAATACCGGAAAATCAAAGAATACCCACGGGATTTTTAGAAACCTAAATCCACGCGGATGAAGTTGCGGGCATTATCTAGAAGAGATACAAATCTCTATGTTTCAGTGTAAACAGTAAATAACTGTCATAACTCCACTACAAAAGTGTAACCTTAACCTAGAATACTAAATGAAATGCTCGCTATATTATTTTACTGCTAATACTAATGAGGTTCGTTAGTAATGTTTTATAGCATACATCAAATATTACAGCTCAGGTCAGACCCTACCTAAGTATTATTTACCTTACTCAAAAGTATTTAATTCGATATATGGGTACGTTTGAACTTGATTGTTTAGTTATGAAAGTACACGTATGTAATTTATCTAATAAGTACTTAATAAGTAATATGAAAAATGTGTTGTGAAGTATTTTACTTCAAACTTAGATACGAAATAGCACAATTAAAATTAAAATATTTTTCCGCGTGTCCCTCTGACTAGCAGAGAGCACAGTGGACAAGGCGAAGGACGGAACGCGAGCGACGTGCGCAATGGACGCGTCTAGCCAAAAACCAACATGGCTAGCATGGCTATCGCCAGTGCTATTTTTCTTGCATAAAACATTTAGAAAATTATAAGTTATAAATTTTTCTTAAAACTCACTCTTGACTTGTCACTAGTGATAATATTTTACAACTCTTAACAATAAATTATGATCATTAAAACTTAAATAAAATGAATTTATTTCAAAGAAAAGTCGTATTGTAGTTATCGTTTTTATAGCGCTTCACAAGGAATATTGCGTAAATGTTACAGCTTCCTAAAGTTTTCTGATAACGGGGATCAAGAAAACTTTGTGGTTAGTAACTAAGAAACTTTGAAGATCGAAGTTATAATAATTATTGTTAAACTTCACCAACGCTTGAATAATATGTAAATTACATATTGTTTAGTTTGCATTACCTATGTATTGAATTTTGAGCGAAAGGTTTTTAAACTGATAGCATATTCGTCTGCAAATAACATGTGCCACTCACTGCAATCCAAGTCAAAGAGATATGTATGATACTTAGGGTAGATTGCTCCTAGGTAAGGTACCTTAGGTATTATTGGCTCACTGCATACGATTTTTTAGGGTTACGTATTAACTCAATGAAAGCTACCCCTTGACAGCTATTTCAACACAAGTTGAAATAACAAACAAACGCATCGTTTGGTACCAGAATACTCACTTGCTTGGTAATACACCTATGCCAGTAATATGGTAACTACTCATAGCCTAATTCTCCCACCGGATTAGACCAGAAACAATAGGGTATTGGAGTGATTTTTTGTATAGCGGTAGTTTATGGGGCTAGAATTCATTACACAGAAATTATAAATTGACCATTTGCCCCTATTTGGGTATCAGAACTGAGACCTTTGACCACCACGCTAGACAGAACGTTAAAATTTTATACCATACTAGCTGATCCCCGCGGCTTCGCCCGCGTAGATTTAGGTTTTTAAAGATCCCGTATAGCCTATGTCACTCAGGAATAATGTAGCTTTCTACTGGTGAAAGAATTTTTAAAATCGGTTCAGTAGTTCTAAAGATTACCCCCTACAAACAAACTTAACGACATTACCTCTTTATATAATACTAGCTGATCCCCGCGGCTTCGCCCGCGTAGATTTAGGTTTTTAAAGATCCCGTATAGCCTATGTCACTCAGGAATAATGTAGCTTTCTACTGGTGAAAGAATTTTTAAAATCGGTTCAGTAGTTCTAAAGATTACCCCCTACAAACAAACTTAACGACATTACCTCTTTATATAATATAGCTGACCTGCCCCGGCTTCGCTCGGGTGGAGTTTAGAAAATTGAGGGGGAGGTTGAATTAAATTTTTCTCTCCGTAAGAACCATCCTCGAACTTCAAGAAATATTATAAAAAAAGTATTAGCGAAATCGGTTCAGCTGTTCTCGAGATTTGCGATGAGCAATACATTTAGTGATTCATTTTTATATTATAGAGCCGCGCGGATACCTTACTCATAGATCTAAACTCCCCTCCCGCACGCGCACCCCCGCCTTGGTGACGCCCACTTCGCAACGGGCCGTGCAGCAGAAATCGTAATATTTTAATTTCGCCATAACTTCAAAACCAAACGTCCAATTTTAATCATTCAAAGACCAAATATTATCTCCATAAACTGTTCTTAGTGATGAAATCATTTATTTTGATAAGGATTAATAGCATGAGTAAAATAAACGCGTTTAAATGTAGTCCAAAAAAAATTCAAGATTTTTAAATAAAAAAATGGTTGCTGTGCCTCACTCGACATAGATGGGTATAGTGTGTCGCGGACTTTTTTGTAGATATTTATAAGATCTACAATTAATTAGAACATTTTATGGTTCTATCTTTTATAGTTTAGGCAGCGTACGCAAAATAAGTAACTTTTCTGGTTGATTTTTTACACCTTGTGTCCGAAAAACCCAAATATCTTACGGAACCCTATTTTTTTCCAAAATAAAATATAGCCTATGTTACTCGTGGATAATGTAGCTTTCGAATGGTGAAAGAATTTTTAAAATCGGTCAGTAGTTTTTGAGCCTATTCAGTACAATCAAACAAACAAACAAACAAACAAACAAACAAACAAACAAACAAACAAACAAACAAAGTTTTCCTCTTTATAATATTAGTGTAGAAAAATACAACGGGCCGTGCAGCAGAAATCGTAATATTTTAATTTCGCCATAACTTCTAAACCAAACGTCCAATTTTAATCATTCAAAGACCAAATATTATCTCCATAAACTGTTCTTAGTGATGAAATCATTTATTTTGATAAGGATTAATAGCATGAGTAAAATTAACGCGTTTAAATGTAGTCCAAAAAAAATTCAAGATTTTTAAATAAAAAAATGGTTGCTGTGCCTCACTCGACATAGATGGGTATAGTGTGTCGCGGACTTTTTTGTAGATATTTATAAGATCTACAATTAATTAGAACATTTTATGGTTCTATCTTTTATAGTTTAGGCAGCGTACGCAAAATAAGTAACTTTTCTGGTTGATTTTTTACACCTTGTGTCCGAAAAACCCAAATATCTTACGGAACCCTATTTTTTTCCAAAATAAAATATAGCCTATGTTACTCGTGGATAATGTAGCTTTCGAATGGTGAAAGAATTTTTAAAATCGGTCCAGTAGTTTTTGAGCCTATTCAGTACAAACAAACAAACAAACAAACAAACAAACAAACAAACAAACAAACAAACAAACAAACAAAGTTTTCCTCTTTATAATATTAGTGTAGAAAAATATAATAAGGCATCAAAAATGAGTATATATAAGTCCGCGACATGTTGAAATGGCAATCGGGGTATAAGGCGAGGGGACACCCTATCGCACTGCACACCCGCACGTCGCCCACGCTTGCCTGCACCGGGTTAGTGCGGGGGCTGTGCAGGGACGTTCCCTCCCTGATTGCCATTTCAACCTGTCGCGTACTATACCAATCTATCTTTTTCTCCCTAACATTATTTGCTTACGACAATTCGTTATAATATTTGAAACAGTACTTATGTTTTCCTTTTCTTGCGATAGAGAACATAATAACAGCGTTTTATAAACGACTCCAAGTTCAAAAGTATAAATAGTACAGAACAACACGTGGAGAAGTCGACCTTGGCCGATAATGTGACGGAGAGCTTAAATATGATGACTTATTACGTAACCAAGCTTAAAATCATTTTTTCCCTGCATTTTAAACAGTCGCAACACCCGGAGGTGGCATTATAGGCGCATTTTTAGAACTGAACAGTGACGTCAGTGGCATCCAGCGCATTATAAAATTCAACTTTAATGCGCCCAAAGCGGCTAACTTGCTGACAACGTCACATACATTTTCCCTTTTCAGTCATCTATCTATGTATATAAAAGGACGAACTGACTGACTAGCATATCGATGTACAGTTCAAATGGCTAATTCTAAATTAAGATTTTTCATATAGGATTTGTCTATTACGTAGACCCCCAAAACGACAGGATTTCAAATGCACACTTAAAAATGCATACTTAGAAATTCAAATGCATACTTAAAAATCTCTTAATTCATGCGGACGAGGTCGCATGAAAAAGCTAGTGATAAAATATGCATGGCGTACCTACCTACGCCTTTATATTTCTTGAGCTACCAGTATAGTTAGTATAGTATACGTAAAGAAATACCTCTCAGCTCTTTAGTGCTACTATGTAATTGCTTAGCTATACGAATAGAAAGGTGCCTAATATTCAGTAAAAGCATTTGATTTAATAGATTCATTAGCTAAGTATGCCTGAATGCTAATAGTATTCATAGAAACCCGAGCTTTCAAAATGCATTCGACGTAAATAATATAAGTGCAGTGCAACAAGGCTACCTTGGCGCGTGGCGAAAATCGGAACTAACGTTGCCGTCAAATGTCCCCTTTGTTCTTGTTTGAATATTCTAAGCCTTTGTTCTCCAACAGCGCCCACCTGTCAATGTCATTCAAGTGCCAAGAGTGCCTTGTCGTAGTGTAAGTTGGTTAAATCTCGTTGGTGGACTCTTGTTTTTATAGATATCTTATCTATGGACAATGAGATACTTTTTGATCCAGAAAATCTCAAAAAGTTCCCACGGGATTTTAAAAAAACGAAATCCACGCGATAAAGGCGCCGGCATCTTGTAGTAACCTTACCTATCATTCTATCTTACCTTTATCTGTCTGTATTTTTACCTTTCATTCATTTTGTCATGGACATTCTTCACGAACTCACGATGTATTCCGGAAAACCCAAAAGTATCGCGAAAACAAAGTCACAGACATCAGCTAGTACAAATTATAAAGTAAATAAGTGACTGGTGTCAGATTTGGACAGATTACTTGGATAGCTTATTCCCGCGACTTCGTCCGCGTGGACTACACAAATTTCAAACCCTATTTACCCCCCCTTAGGATTTTTAGCGGATGCCTTCGTCATAATAGCTATGTGCATGCCAAATTTCAGCTCAATCCGTCCAGTAGTTTGAGCTGTGTGTGGATTGATCAGTCAGTCAGCTTTTTCTTTAATATATTTAGATAAATTTGTTATACCTATAAAAACATATATTATATAAACATTAAGATACATAAATCATTCCATGAACAATGCTTTACAGACTACATGATGTTTTAAACCGCTTTGATATACGGAAAATGTTTATTCAGTGAACACACAAACAAACACAGTTTATTTTATATAATTTAGAGGAAAAATGGAGCTTTCATAGATGCATCTAGACCCGTTAACTTGAGCGCGATAAAACAAGTCTCGCTTAAAGCAAAAGGTGTAATAAAGTTTATTAATGTTCCACAGCTAGATAAAGGTAGATATCCTATATCACTGAAGACACTATTGAGCTTTGAACTTGGCTCGTAAATTGGCTATAAAAATTACAACTTGCTGTAAATTTTGCTAACATCTTAGTACCATAGCTAAAAATAATTCACCTGAAAGTTTTCTAGCATAGATAATTTTAAAATGTATTATGTCCAAATTATCACATCTAATAGCTGATATTGCTTTACCTATATTATATTTACCACCCTACCAGTTAAAGACTACCGCCAGGCGCAGTTCGCGTTTCAGAATGCAGCCATGGTAAGTATTATGGGTTTTATTAAAACCCCACACTCCTTCTACGTATAAATTAGTCCGCTTCTATCTTAGGCCGCATCGTCACTTACCACTAGACAAGATCGCAGTCAAGGGTTCAATTGTCTTCTAATAAAATAAAAAAATCTTTAGTAGAGTATTTTTTTCTTTCTTAAGTATGTAGGTAATAGATGCAATTTATGTTGTCTCTTTGCTTATGAGCAACAAGGTACCTGCCATCAGCAAATGTTACAATCTAGATTTAAGATATGACAGACAATTACTATCAGATGCCAGGGTGATAATATCTTGCACCGAGTGACGGCTGAACGTGTTCTCAAAGGCGGGAGCATTTCTGAATTATACATCTGAATCTAAAGCAAAGCTATACTAAAGTAAGCTTAAGTGGACGTACTTGAAACCTCTCATTTGCATATTACGGCGTGAGATAACATCATTTTGTGAATTTAATTATTCTGTTTGTCGAAAACAGACCAAATTGTGTGGTTTGGACTTGACTTGTCATACCACAATCTCTTATGATGAAAGCTAATTAAAGATTGAAAAAATGCCCCATGCTGCTAATGGAAACATTAATTTGCAGCCTTAAGCATTGCATGCTACAGCAGTCTATTTTATGCCGAGACTACATCGTTAGAATATTACAGTGGTGTAGTCTGCCGACGATACGATATTTTGTACCGTGCAGCTCTGTGGCATGCCACAATGTCGCATTATGTTCTTCATCGTCATCATCATCATTATGATCAACAAGTGATCAACCTATCGCCGGCTTACACTATTGAGCCCGGGTTTCCTCTCAGAATGAGAAGACATGCCACATTCTCGTATTATGTTGCTCCAGCGTAGGTAGGTATAAGGTGTAATTTTGAAGCACTTTTTAATATTCATAAATCAACGTGTATATTATATGTATATTCCACACTCTTATTTTCTCTCTAATTATATAATTATAGAGATAATAAGAAAAGAACACACTTAAATTTTAATTATAACTTAAGTATACATATAAAATGTATGTGACACATACAAAAGTCTTTTCCATAAAATACAAAAAGGTGCTAAAAGTACTCAAGATGAAAAACAATTATAAGTTCTATACAATACAACGCAGAGCAGTATGCACAAATAAAACGATAGTAAACAAGGCTATAAAGCGGAATTTACTGCTAGAACCTGCGGAAATTGCCACCGAATAATAAAATTTATTCATTCAGAATTAAAGTGTGATTTTAAGTGACACGTGCAACTCGAGTTAGGTTGGTGCCCCCCGGAATCTTGGTCTTAAAACTTTAAAGAGTCATACATCTTTTATGTTGGTTTTTACTTTTTATCTACGGGATTGTCTTGAGCATGATAGTATCATGTTCAAGACAAATAAATCCCTTGCTTACTAGTACCATTAGTACCACAAAAGATAGGTACGACTAAGTTAACTCATCTAACTATGTAGTACTTACGAGTAGGTACTTCCTTCTTTAAAATGAGTAATTCATTTACCAGATGTTACCCACGGCTTCCACTTTGTCTGAACTTTAATATTTATTTTAAGACTTTTTTTCAGTTATCTATATATTATCATATTATTACTCGCTAACATGTAGACTTTAGAAGTTCTTTTTTCCTGACACGTACCTACTCTATCTATCGAAGAAAACTTCTATAAGTAATATTATGTTCAATACTTCTCTTTTTTTCTACTTTCCTTTTCGAATACATTAAGTTTAACTTAATTTTATACTGGGTAGCGATGATAATAATAACAGTAATGTATCGTAAATCATAATCAACTTTAAGTTGATTACTTGAGAGCTAATGGATATTTTAATAATAGGAAAATAGGTTAAAGATATTTCAATTATGAGTAACTAGCAGATGCCCGCGACTTCGTCCGCATACTGGTTTCACATGAGATCTGAAATTTTCCCGCTGCAAAAGGCCTCACTTACCTACTCACTAAATGCCAATTTTCATATCTCTAACTTCAAAAACGTAGGATTTTTATAAAACCGTTCCACCCCCATTTTACTCCCTTAGGGGGGGAATTTAGTTAGATCCTTTCTTATCTGATACCTACCCCCCTAGAAATAGCCTACATTTCAAATTTCAAGTAAAATAACAATTGTTAAAACTGTTCTATAAAAACATTTCCTCCCTATTTTACCACCCCTAAGGGCGGAATTTCCCAAATTGAATTATACAGATTTTTATTATTTAAAGCTAATAACCTAAATGTCGATTTTCACGTCTCTAACTCCAAAAACATAGGACTTTCCTACAACCTTCGACCCCCCCCTTTCGCACCCTTAGGGGGGGAATTTCAAGTTTGTAGGCTTTATAGTTTCTGAGATTTCGTGATTAGTCAGTCAGTCAGGCAGTGAGTGAGTGGTATTTCTCTTTTATATATTTAAATTGAGTCCTGTATTGAATTCTAGGAGACCGCCCCACCTCGCCGAATGGGGTATAATTGTGGTTTCTACAAAGTTTGTGATTTTTTTAGTAGGTACCAGCCATTACCGGCCTTGTTTTTTACTTGTAACGAGGGTAATTAAACCAATCAACTGCTATTATACTGATCGAAAAAAGAAGAAAACAATTATAACTTTGCCCTCAAATGTTGGGAGAACTGAAGACGAAAAATTAGTCACTCATTAGCAATTAAGTACATAGCAAAGTCTGAAGGTGAGCATTAAAAAATATTTTAGGAGAATATTAATTCAACGTACTATACATAGATATTGCGGCGAAGTTTACGCACCTTTTGCTACTCACAAACTTGCTTCGAAAATAGCGGCCCTTTACCAAGGTTGTAAAAAACCTAAATCCACAAGGACGAAGTTGCGGGCGTCATCTAGTAATATGTAATATAGAATTGTGTATTCCACTTATTTTTTTAAAGACTGACACATAGAATGATACAATACATACAGGATCGCATATTTTTCTACCAAAAAGAGTCTCTTTGAAAGTGTATTACAAACTGGAAACAAAAATACAAATACATACATCTGGCGCAACGATACTCCGTTCGGATAATGGGTGAGGCATTGACTCAACATTTGGTATTCAGGTCCTTCCTTTACCATTCTTTGTATTTTGTACGTTTCATTTGAAAGCCAAATGGGTCAGTCGATTCGCCAACTTATTTCCACTAGATTGTTCTGCAGATGTATAGATAAATATTCGATGCAGCCTTTGATTGGTCAATTGGATACGATAGGAATATTGCAACAACGCTATTTCTGCTTTTATCGATGTTCAAAGAAAAATTCTGATTTTGAAAATTAGACTTATAAATGTACGAATATAAAAGAGAACTGTAGAAATAAATATATTACAGTTGTGAGATTATATATTTAATCTAATAAACATATATATACATAGATAAACACCCCCTGCCGTCACCTGAGTCCCAGATTCCTGCACCCTCCTTTGATCCTACAAAGCGTTTTAGAGCTTCCGAAGATAGCGTACGGTCGGGAATCTTCGGATTTCCTAACGGCTCTGCTGGGGGTTTGGATGGCCTATCGCCGCAGCATTTGAAGGATTTGATCGGTCCTCCTTCAGGTGAAGAAAATAAATCACTTGTGAGAGAGCTGACCGGTCTCATCAATCTAATGCTGTCTGGTCAGGTGCCACAACAGGTTGTGCCCGTTCTATATGGTGCCAATTTGGTGGCTCTGACCAAAAAGGATGGTGGTATCCGTCCTATTGCAGTCGGTGGCACTTTTCGCAGATTAGCTTCAAGGATTTGCTGCCGACTGTTGAAGGACAAAACATCGGCCATCCTTAAACCCAAACAACTCGGTTTTGGTATCAGGGGAGGTTGTGAGGCTGCAGTGCACGGAGCTAGAACGTTTTTAAATACTAAGGATTATGACGTCTTTGTTAAGATTGACGTGCGTAATGCTTTTAATTCGGTCGACAGAGGAGCCATGTTAAGTGAAATTCAAAAACATATCCCAGAAATTTTAGAGTATATGTGGCAATATTATGGCTCCCCTTCAAAATTAATGTATGGGGAAAACGTTCTGGATTCTGCAGTGGGTTGTCAGCAGGGTGATCCTCTTGGTCCCGCAATTTTCAGTTTGACTATTAATCCAATAATCTCGAATCTAAATTCAAAATTTAATTTATGGTACCTCGATGATGGTTCTTTGGGAGGAAATGCTTCGTCAGTACTTCAGGATTTAGACATTTTAATTAAAATATTCAGCGAAATAGGCCTTTCGCTGAATTTCTCAAAATGTCAGGTATACATCCCAGATTCTGTTCCCTTTAATGAAAAGACCATTTTAATAAACAGCTTAAATTCTTTAATAACTAACATCTCTACCATTTCAAAAAAGGATTTAACGCTTTTTGGTGCCCCAATATTTGACGACGCATTTTCTCCTCTCCTAAATTCTAAATTAGATAATTTTAATAAATTTTCGCATCGTCTTTTAGATATAAAGCCACACATGGCCTTGTATATTTTACGTTTATGTTTATTTGCTCCTAAATTCATGTATTTATTGCGGTGCAGTCCCTTTTGGAAATACCCTTCTTTGATTTCGGTCCTAGACGTGTCTTAAAGACACTCTTGGCAAAATTCTAAATTTACAATTCGATGACCGCACCTGGACCCAAGCGAGCCTACCTGTGAAATACGGGGGCCTAGGCATACGGTCCATTTCAAGCATTGCGCTTCCAGCTTTCTTATCTTCTGCTTCTGGCTCTATCACTCTCATCAGTCAGATCCTTAATCTGACCAGTCCGACTGATGTTGTGGTGGAGAGTCTTGCGGAGGCCAAGTTGGCTTGGAGTGCGTCTTGTCCTGGTAAAGATTATCCTATTGCTGTGGAATGTCAGGGCCTTTGGGACAAACCGCGTGTTATCTTGACACACGCGAACCTAGTAGCGCAGTGTACCTCGGCCACGGATAAAGCCCGAATTTTGGCGGTATCCGAAAAGGAGTCGGGTCACTGGCTACACGTTCTGCCATCTCATAGCTTGGGGACGATTCTCGACCAGACAGCGCTTCGTGTGGCCGTTTGCCTACGCTTGGGAATCAAGGTATGTGAGCCTCATTATTGCCCTTGCGGCAGCCACGTGGATCGGTTTGGTCACCATGGACTCAGTTGTATTCGGAGTGCAGGCCGCTTATATCGACATGGTGCTATTAATGATATAGTCCGTCGCACTCTGGCCACTGCCTCCATCCCAGCTCAGCTAGAACCTTCCGGCTTGTTCAGGGATGACGGCAAGAGGCCAGATGGGATGACTATAGTACCATGGTCGATGGGGCGTGCGCTGGTGTGGGATGCGACCTGCGTCGACACGTTGGCAGCGTCCCATTTATCGGGCACGTGCCAAAAAGCGGCTGCAGCAGCCGAGTCAGCTCAAGAGCTTAAGCGCCGTAAATACTCAGTCATTAGTAAGGACTATGTATTTGCGGCGCTTGCGTTTGAGACTCTGGGCCCATGGTCATCGGACACGAAAGCTTTTATAAACGTCGTGTCCCAAAAGCTGATCCACGCGTCTGGTGACCCAAGAGCTGGTGCTTATTTCGCTCAACGGTTGAGCCTTGCCGTTCAGCGAGGTAATAGCGCCAGTGTTTTGGGCACAATGCCCATAAATGACCATTTGGACGGCGTATATTTTTTGTAAATGTAATTTTTTTTTTTTGTGAAAAAAAATTCTGTATGTTTTATAGACTAGAGATAGTAGGTACCTACTTATTAATAATAATCATTTATTTTTAAAACACTGTAATATATATAGTTTTAAAAATGTACGCACCAAAATCATTTTCTATACCTAGTACCTATTCACTTTTTCATTTTCTTTTCATTTTCTAATAATACCTACTAATATTAAAAGTAAAACTAATAATGTTGGTATTCTTGCGGAAAATGAAAATTATGTTATTTATTGATATGCTGAAAACCCTGTACCCTAATGATAATAGTGAAGTTGAGAAAAAAGTATAAGTATTTATTCCGTAGATCGCTTTTACACAAAATATCTACCTCCGCCCATAATGCCGGGGATAATGTGAAGCCCTCATTTATCTGGTGCGAAGCCGCCTGCGAGTCACGTCCCGTCTATTAAGGGGTGTAAGTGGCGAGATATGACGGGTTATCAATATTGAGCGGGCTCGCGTCCACTATAAGCATCCATTCTACAATATACTTTATACAAACCCTAATGTAGGAGATATATTAAGATTGTGCTGTATTTTAGAATGAGTTAGTATACAATTAAACCTTTATAAAAAACTTGAAAATTTTGAAGAAAAGTCATTGGCTTATTAGCGGCATACTGATTCTACAATACAAAAGAAGCCAGCAACTTTAGTGTACTACTTAGTGGCAATTAGGAATTTAGAAACACGACTGGCCTGCCAAAAAACTAACTAAAAAAATTGAAATTTTTCATGAAATTTTCACATAAAATTGACGCCTACAGCCAATCATATCGATTTTTGTTTTAATTTATAGCTTGTGTCACTCAGGATGATGTGAGTATCTACGATAACCGATACGTTCAAATATGTGCAGGCATTTAAAAGTTATAGTGGAATAAAGAAACTCACATACATACATACATACATACATGAACTTTAACTTTAAATTATTTCTGTTTTAATTATTATTTTAGCTAGCCCAAAAGTAAGTATTGTTGGAATAATAAAAAAGAATAATAAATAAAAAAATTATGTAGTCCGCGCGAGTTACGTAAGGGCGGCTACCTGGAGCGGGGGTTGAAGGCAGAAGTCCTTTTTGGTTACGAAAATGATTTAATTAGGACATTCGTGTCGACGTTGGGACACGAAGGCCTTTACTTAACTATATCTTATCTAAATTACAAATACTACTTATGCTAGATTAATGCTACCTTAAAACTAACTCTATCGATTTTATATCGATTTCCCCTCTACCGTTCTGTGGTCGGTTAGCACCAGAGATCACGTACAGAGGTGGCTGCAGACCTTGATGACTCTATGTGCCGGAACGTGATGAGATGGCATATTTCCACACGTAGCTGGGCTGCTAGACGACATGTTAGCTCCCCCGGCGATGCCTGGGTTTTATATAGATAGGTAAGGATAGCTGTATCCGTAACACCTCCACCCTCAGTGCGGCGACCATTGTAGTAATTTTAACGGAAATGTCGCCGGAACGTCCTCGGAGGTTTCCACCCTCAGTCTGGAGGGCTGCTGCTAGACTTCATTCGTGAAGATGAAGCATCTGTAATGGGCTGGTCGAATCGTACCGTTGAGAGTGAAGCCGAATATTGCGGCATACTGGTAGTATTGAAGTAGTTCTTAATTCATGGATAATGGTTGAGCTGCTTTCTCTGAGCCTCCTTAGACAGAGAGATAGGCGTGGATTATCACGTTTCATCTATCTCCTGTAACAGTAGTTGTTGTGTTCTCCGGATAAGTTGGTTTCTCAGTGAGTGATATTCCTCAGTAACTGACCTTCGGGCATTCAGCCTCAATGTAAATGAAAACCTTAGAATTGGTTGAGATAAAAATGTGCATATGGTACTATAACTACTACGATAGGTATATTAAAAGCAAAGTAGTATAATTGACAGAATGTACTAATTAATTCGAGCTAAATTGATAAAAAAATCTGAACTAAATGTAATGTAAAAAGAAACCTAAGGACTACAACTGCATGAATTCTGTAAAATGATCAGCTAAATGTCTACTCGTTATAACTAGATAGGTAACTATGACTTATTATATACCTACTTACTTTTAGAAAGAACTTTTTTAAAATTATATTATATTTTTGAATAAGGTGTAGGTAAGTACATTGAGTTATCAATGATCTAATTATTTCTACTTACTTTTGATCTGGGAATGATGTAGGTTCTGCTCAAGATTTCTTGCATATTTTCGGTTCAAGGCACGAAAATTTACAGGAAGTGAGCATTAGGTATACCTACTTTATGCTAAATTTGCTCATTATTCTATAGTCACAATGTGACACAAGTAAGAGCTTTCTTAACTTTTTCCGATTAGTGGTACACCTAGTTTTGCTATAATTTAGAAGAAATAATAAATGCTAAAATGTAAAAGGTCTATAGTAAAGAATGTATATATGTGTTGAAATAATTATCTAATTGCAAAAACTAATTATTTTAAAGATATAGTGTTATAGTTCTTGGTAAAACATAGGAATATAGTAGTCCTATCGGTTGGCTGAAACTTGATCGTGTGAAAAGACAAATTCTATATCTTTGTAATTTAATGTCTGGAAAGAATTGCACATACCTATCTAATTAATTTACTTTATTACCTGTCTTTTAAAACGTGATTTTGTAAAGGGACCGCGAATTTTCCTTCGTGTATATAAATGTATAGTATGGTTTTGGGAATTCGAGGTTTGGTTAGGAATTTTGGGAATAGGATTCTGTACCTTCGTATGCTTAGTGTTAATTCGACTTAAACTCGGCTTTTCCTGTGACTTTGCCTGTAATTTTGATTTTTCCAAATGATTAACAGACCTAGATTTATTTAACGGGGTATCCGCGTTCGTTTCTGAAACCTTTTTATTAATAATTGTATAATCGTATTCACTTAACTTTAAATTCCATCGCGTAATACGTGGACCTAATTCTTTGAACTTGAGTAAATTTTGAAAATTAGAAATCAAATTAAACTTTTTACCAAAAAGATACGGCCTAAAGTATTTTGTGGCCCAGACTATTGCAAGAAGTTCTTTTTTATTCGTAGGATATTTAGTTTCACTATCATTCAAAGTTCTGGAAGAGTAGGCAATAGGCATATCGGCGCCAAGAGGGCCTTGCGTAAGCGTTGCACTTAAAGTGGTTTCTGATGCGTATGTGGTTAAATTTAATTCTTTTCCAGAATCTGTATATGCTAGGATAGGCATATTTTTAACAAGAATTTGACACTGTCTGAAACAATTGACGAATTCTGAATCAAAATTTAATTTCGCTCCTTTCTTCAAGCACGATGTTAAAGGCTTGGTTACACTTGCGAAGTCGGGTATGAATCTTCTGTAAAAGCCAAGGATGCCTAAAAAATCCTTAGTCTGCTGGCGATTTTTAGGTAATGGGTAATTTAAAATATGTAAAACATAATGTGGGTTTGGTTTTATACCATCTGGAGAATACATGTGACAGAATGGCGTTTCGCGTTTGAAAAATTCAGATTTATCTAACTGGATTATTAAATTGAAGTTTCTAAGTCGTTCGAACGAATCTCGCAAATTGAGTATGTGTTCCTGTAAGGATGTTGAAAAAATTACAATTTTGTCAAAAAGGGTTGTACAATTTGGTAGGCCTTGAAGGACACTGTCCATAAGATCTTCGGAAATTGTATATGAATTTTGTATATCTAAAGTCGTAAAGTACAAAGACCTCCCGATTTTATCCAGAAAGTTGGTAAAATCACTCGGATTCTTTTTATCTAATTTATTAAGTTGTCGGAAATCGACAGTTAAATTACCTATATTAGAAATAAATACATCTGGAAATTCTTTACAAAGGTTAATTAAATTCATTGTCTCCTCTGCATTTAACTGTTCTATGGGCAAACGTGATATTATGAAATCGTAATTCTGCCTATCGTCAGCAACGGTGTCAATTTCATTTTCACACCGGGTCGGCACGTATTGTTGGGAATTATAATATTGGTCCGATATATTACTATACACAGGAATTTTACGTTCCGGAGTTTCCAGTGTACTGTGTAGATTTAAGTCCACCTGTGGGCAAATTTTTGAATCAGGGTGAGGTTGGCATGGGATATAAGTGCTTGAAGGGTATTGAGGTTCTGAAGGAATGTGTTTTTGGGACATTGAGTATTTTCGTGATCTAGAAGGGAAATTCGTACCACTATAATAATTTCGCTGTGAATAAAAATAATAAGGTCTACGAGTATGCTTATGATAATTTTGAAAAAATTTAGTTCTGTTCTGTAGATGTATTATATTTAATTCTTCTTTGGCAAATTCAAGAGCAGTTTGCAGCGTGGGGGGTCTCATACACCTTACTCTTGACCCTAAAGGTTCTCTTAAACCTTTTAAGAACGTTTTAAGGGCTAACTTTTGATAGAGTGTTATTTTTACTTCGACAGTAGTTTTGACAGTTTCGTGTAGCTCTACATACGTAATAAGTGTGCAGAGTAAATTTTGAACTTTTTCGTAAAATATTTGTACTGTATCTGGACCTTGAATTAAATATGATAAGTCTGTTAGTAAGGTTATTTCATCTCGGTAATCGGAAAAACTGTTAACTAATGTATCTTTAATTTTATTCCAATCATCGGAAATTCCGTAGGCTGATATAGTTCTTGCTGCAGATCCGGTAATTTTATTAAGAATTCCGCTAATCAAGGAAAGGTTTGAAAGCTCATACTCTTGACCTGGATTTAAAAATGAGCGCACTAATTGGTCGGCTAAATTGATAAATCTCGTTAAAGTATAAGAATTTCCATCAAAATTCGGTAAAAACTTAAGTGACTTATTTATTCTATCTAACAAATCTACTTGGTTAAGTTCCGTCATTTTTTTATATTCTTAACTATCTACCTAAAGGTATCAATAATTAAATTAACAAAACTCAATAAAATCAAAGTAGTACCTATACTTAACTACGCGGGTGAGTAAAATCGTAATAGTTATAAAATTATAGTACCCTGCGCAAAAGTTAATATAACAACCAATAAAAAGGATTTCATGTACTTACAAAACCAAAGTCACTGGCGAGCTTCGATCCATCGATTTCCAGTATGACTCGAAGTCTTCAGCGACAGCTCCTATGACAGCTGCTCCTCGTAGGTTCTGTAGTCCTGACAAGGAAGTTGACAGCGTTGACCCGACTTTTTAGGGGATGCACCACGACGACCTTGAATATCCAGGACTATCCTACCGACTGCGCCAGTTACGTAAGGGCGGCTACCTGGAGCGGGGGTTGAAGGCAGAAGTCCTTTTTGGTTACGAAAATGATTTAATTAGGACATTCGTGTCGACGTTGGGACACGAAGGCCTTTACTTAACTATATCTTATCTAAATTACAAATACTACTTATGCTAGATTAATGCTACCTTAAAACTAACTCTATCGATTTTATATCGATTTCCCCTCTACCGTTCTGTGGTCGGTTAGCACCAGAGATCACGTACAGAGGTGGCTGCAGACCTTGATGACTCTATGTGCCGGAACGTGATGAGATGGCATATTTCCACACGTAGCTGGGCTGCTAGACGACATGTTAGCTCCCCCGGCGATGCCTGGGTTTTATATAGATAGGTAAGGATAGCT